>NC_090814.1:137970615-138673949 GCF_000390325.3 Nicotiana tomentosiformis
CCAAGGGGGAGTGTTATGAAAATAATTATAATGTGGATGTCCATTTATTACTCCGCTATAGATAATCTTTCTGAAAAAGATTATCCGTTTGGTACTCTATTAAAATTTATCTACAAGCAGCTGATGCAGACAGATTGCAAGCAACTCAATGAAATGATTTGCAGTAGTTTCTTATTAAACATGCAGTTGCAAGCAACTCATGCATACAGCTTACAAGCAGCTCAAGAAAAGTCTCGCAACTGCTTCCTGAAAAGCCTCGCAGCTACTTCCTTTCTTCTATAAATAGATGAGTTTTCAGTTCATTAGGCACATAAGTTTGAAAGTTGAATAATATATCAATTTTTCTATATACTTGTCTTTATTTTATAACAGAAACTGGAAAAATTAACTTATTTTGATACGATATGATTTGTAAATTTAACAAAAGGAAGCAATTAAATTATTTTTTCAATAAAAAAATTGGCTCAAGTCGATCCAACGGTACATGATGAGGCCACCATATGAGATGATTCTTGGGCAAAATACCGTTAATCAATCGGTTGAAATTAATTGTATTCGCTCGTCGAAAAATATTTAAATATATATTTTTATATTAATACATATATAAAAAATATATTTTATCGAAAGTATATACGGAGTATTTCTCATTATTCTTTCCTAAACCCTAAAACAACTTTAATGCTCGGGGACAACGAAATACATGTGGAAAAGCAATAGCACCAAATTCACTTTTCTCATTCCATAATGGCGGAGAGACATTTTAATGGTATTTATAATGTATATTTTCTGCCGTACTCCATTAACTACTCCCAGGCACTGTTCATAGTCAAACAAACGTCAAAATTACACCCCCAAAAAAATATAAGTAAAGAAGAAAAAAAGTACGAACCCTACAACTGCTAGAGCTAGACTGTTTAACAAGACGAGAGGGAGCTGTAAATTTGTAGGTTACTTTGGGTGACAAGAGCATGTGATATTTCAAAATGTGTGAAGAGAATCTAATCAATCCAAAGGACTACATAGATATGGGTGCAAGGCAATAGTAATCACAAAAAAACTTTAATTTGCCCCACACTACCCAATGCTTTCACTCTCTTACCAAACAAAAGAAAAACAAAATATTAGCACTACCCTTACTTGCCATATCTCATTTCCTACACCCATTATATATACTCCCCTCTCCTTTCAACAATCCTCACTTCTCTCTTCATTCGCTGTTTCATCTTAGTAGCAGTTTTGAGTTGTTTCTAAATTGCTCTTCTTGTTTTTTGTTTTTTTTTTTTCATTTTTCATTTTCTACCTAGGGTTATCTTTTTCAGTCTTTTTTTTCCTTTCCTTTACCACACATCTGTATATATATGTAGATCGATTCAAGAAGCCTTGTGGTTTTCTGGGTTTTGATCTTTTTCTTTTGTTGTTATGAGAGGTTTGTGTCTAAGGTTTTTTTGAGATGGAAGTTGAGGACAGTCTTTGGGCAGTTTCTTAGGACAGGATTTAGGTTGACTTTTGTTGTCTTTATATGTGATATAAGCATGTTTTATGGTTTTGAGAGTGGAGCTCCTTGAAGTCCAACAGAGGATCTAACAGGTAAGATTGAGCTGCTGACCTATGGATTCCTCAGCCCTATCTATTATTTGATTGGATAGGTTTGTGGGTTGCATATGTCAGGAGCTTCATTGCCCTAAGTTGGATCCCTTTTTGGATTGAAGGGAGCTCTACATTCATTTGACCAGATTTGTATTCTTGTTGTCTTTAATTTCTTTTATGTTTTGTAGAGATCTAGCATCTGATTTTATTATCCAGGTCTCTAGATCTTCTTTCCTATAAATAGGATCTGAAGAAAGAATTTGGAATATATCTGTATAACTTCATTCCTTGTTTGATTATTTGCCAAATTTACTGAAATTTGTTTTTTATTATGTGACTTTTTAAGTTTCAGGTCTGTAGCTTAATTCCTATTTCTGGGTTCTGAAGAAATCGAAGTTTATCAGCTTGTTGGATTTGCAAAATCTATCAGCGCAGGTTTATCAGATAAAGCAAGTCCCAGCAGCTTTTTCCTTTGTCCAGATTTGAGATGCAGAAAACGTTTTTGCATCTGTTTTTTGCAGTGCAATTAAGGAAATAGTTTTAACTTCATCTTCTTTGTAACAAAACATGTATATATATTACATTATTTCTGTCAATCGATAACGCATCGTTAAGTGAATGTCTAGTGTTTTCTATAAATAACAGTTTTGGGTTATTCTGTACTAGTTTTCTTCAACGAAAAAATAAACTTATAAATATCAGCCAGTAGTCTTACTTTAATAACCAGTTAGATAAATTTTTTCTTGGTAATTTTAGGGTTTATAACTAATAGCGATACTTGTCAAAGGACATTTTAACATTCTTGTCCTTTTCGTTCAGGATTTTCGTGCAAATAGAAGCATTATAAACTGATAACTCCATTATTTAACATTCCTTCAAAGGACATTTTAATATATTTCACTAGCTAACTATATCTTGCGGCGGTAGTAACATCACCTAACCTAATAACTAGGGTTTGAAAGGAAGGTAGTGGAGTGCTAATTTTAACAAAGGGTCGTTTGGATTAAGATAAGTAATAATTCTGATATTTAATTTGAAATTGTATTTTTTTTAACTGTTTGGTCATTAGTGGTAGTTAATATGTATACAATTTTGTGTAGATACTAACTACCACTAATGACCAAAATCTAATTATGTGATTTTGAGTTAATTTTGTTTTGAACCATTCGAGCCCTAATTATATCTTCTTGCCTAACTTGTATAGGTTGCACGTATAATGTTTGCTACATTTTGCAAGTTCCTTTAAGGAATTAGTTCGAACTAAAGTTCGAAAGGGTTCAGAATATGTACATAGGCTGCTGTTAATGTCACTGCAACTTTGCTAAGTGACTCGAAGGTCTAAAGGATTCAAAATATGTACATAGGTTGCTGTTAATGTTGCCTACTCTTTGCAAGTGACTATGGTTAATGAATTAGTGCCATTGAAAGCTCGAAAGGATTGCAAAGATGTGTAGGTTGTTGTACGTATAATGTCGCTACAATTGCAAGTGACTCCGGTTAAGGAAGTAGAGCCAATCAAAGCTCAAAAGGATTCAAATGCTTCCGTTGCCTCGTATATTTACTTATGATCAAGATACGATTATGTATCTATAAGCAACATATAAAAGGGAAATATGGGGTGCATTGATCGTATAAAATAATACTTACATAAGTAGATAGGTTTATTAAAAAGTATTGTTTCATGTAACTATTTGCTATAAAAATAGATGTGGCAGTATTGAAGCTTTTAATCTAAGGATCAAGCAAACCAATGGTCATTAACTACCTTCATATGTTGAAGTGAACAACAAATCATTTGAAGGTAAAAAAAAATTATTTATCAAATCTAAAATCCTAATTTTGAACCAATTACTCATACTCTAATATAGATTTCAATTTCAGCAAATAATAAACTGTTACAATGATTTGTCATTTGATCGTTTTTGAAATATGGACATCGCTTCTTTAAACTTACGCAATTGCTGGTAAGTTTCACAAAATTCAAGAGCACGAGAACCATATGTTCTCAATTTCAAGCTTGAAGATCTACTTTAAATAAAATAAATATACCTTCGAAGACGAGTAAAAAACGAGTCCTGAACCAAAAGTTTTAGTTCTTTTGTACTCAAAAGACACAAATAGGTAATAACAAAACGGTATATCATTTTATATATAGCGCAATTATTCATCGCGCTATACATTAACATTACGTTTGTCCGTTAAGATATAGTGCGGTGAATAACCGCATTATATTTGAATTCAAATGGGGAGGTATAGCGCACATAGGATGCTCTATAGTAAAAAAAGCGTCTTCCCCGACCAGAAAACTAGTAACCCTCTTTCCCCATTCCAGCAGTCCCCACCATTTTTAAAGCGAAAAAACCTCATTGGAGCCCACCCGTCCCACAAAAAGTGTAGCTTCTCGGTATTGTAGCAAACTAACACCGGATCTAAGTGGTTATCGCTTAGTGGATTGCTCGTTTCGGCCCTCAAATCATCAAATCTTCACTTTTCAAAAAAATTTTAAATCGAGGTATTCCGCATTACTTTTTGTTAAAACTCATGTATAAAAATGTGTATTAGTTGTTTTATATTGTGGCTTATATTTTTTCGTGATTGTTTTGTGATTTAATTAATTTATTATTTTTTATCCGGATTAGATTATTTATGTGCTAAAAAGTTAGTAAAATAGATAAATTATTATTTTATGAATAATTAATGTTATTAATTGTTATAAAAAATATTTATTAGTTATTTTTTACTGTGGTCTATATTTTTTCGTGATTGTTTTGTGATTTATTTAATTTATTATTTTTTATCCGGATTAGATTATTTATGTGCTTAAAAATTAGTAAAATAGATAAATAATTATTTTATGAATAATTAATGTTATTTGTATTTTATTGTTGTACGTATATTAATATGTGAATTTATTGTTGTTTAGTGCCCTTTTGTGTTATGTTGTGCCCGTAATTGTAATGTATTGCTATTTAGCGTAGCAAAACTGATAATAAATTTTAGCTAATAGTAGTTGACTTTGTTCATGGCCATTTTGAGTAGTGTTACTTTAGTGAAAAAATGTTGGAAACTAACATATGAAATATTAATATCTGTTATATCAATAATTATCTTTGTAGTTATTAAAATTAATCATTTAATTACCTGTTAACCACAAAAATATCTGAATAAAAGATGATAGTTCAAACACAAATTCTCCCGAATTTTAGTCAATAAATATAAGAAAATAACATAAAAAATAACAATATTTGTGAAACTAAGTATTTTTATATGAATACTTATTAATTATATCATGTATAGGTATAAAAATTAATTATTTAATTCTATTATACCCAAAAATAGCTGAGTAAGAAACAAATATATAAAATAATAAACTAACATATAAAATAATAAACTAATATATAAAATAATAAACAAACATATAAAATAAGAAACAAACATATAAAATAATAAACTAACATATAAATTAATAAACTAACATATAAAATAATGTAATAAACTAACATATAAAATAATAATATAGAAAATATATCAACATAGTAATAATATATTAAATATATTGATTAAATATTATAATATAAAAGATATTGCAATATGTTTAAAGATGTTAAGCAATCAAAAAGAAAAATACTTTAATTAATATTGTTCAATTTATAGACATCGTCATGGAGGTTCCCCCTGTGCATCCCGAACCTGCATCTCGAGAGCTACTGTTGCTACAGGGTAACCATAGGTCTTCATACATCTGGGATGGGCAGTGTCTATAGGGGAGTGCATTACCTGCATATGTTGTAGCAGCTCACCGGTTTTCAGCCAGCGGAGCCGACTGCATTGAGTGGGGCTAGTCAATTGCAGCTGACGCTCGTCCGGCAACATCTGGTGGCAATGGATGCGGAGATTACAGATGATTCACCACCGGAGGATATCGACCGGCACACGAGATTGTTGTTGCTGCTGATATTTGGTGGTGTTATGTTCCCGAACACTTCGGAAAACCTAGTCAGCTTGAGATTTCTACATCATCTGGAGCGGCTAAATGATTTACCTGATTATAGCTGGGGTGTAGCTGTTCTAGGTTACCTGTATAGACAGATGTGTCGGGCGTACATGGGCACCCAGAGAGATGTTGCCAGATTTTTACCACTGCTGTAGGTAAAAATATAGTCAATTATTTTCATGATTATAACATACATAGAAAAAAAAAATACCTTAAATTTTACGTCCACAATCTATATTAGATTTGGGCCCGGGAGCGGTTCCTGCAATTCTAGCCACCTCTACCACCGATCGCTCCGGATGCACCACCTCCAACATTTCTCCCTTTAGCTTGGAGATGGGTTGATACGCGAGGCTACAGACGCGAGGTCGAGGCTCGACATCATCCCCCTTATTACAGGGATTTGTTGGATTTGCTTGAAGGCGCGCAAGTACATATATACTTAAGTGGCCTGGATTTATATGTGTTGCGTTTACTCACGATTCTTGTGTTTAATAAATAGTTCGTATGGAGGCCATACATCGACACACTCATAGTTGGTTTGCCCGATTATTACTATCGCGGCCGAGCTATGTGCAGCTCTTCCGTCCCACTGATATGTCTCGATATAGTCGAAAAACATGCCACCGAATGAGTCATTCGCCAGTTTGGTCGACCGCAGCTTGTACCTATTCCGCCCACTTGGGTTAGGACACATTACCAGCGGGATGATTGTTGCAGGGTTGGCGAGACATACTTGGCCTGGCAAGAGGCCCAAATTGAGATTTGGGACCAGAGGTATGACCTGATTCCTCCACACCCTCCACATGAGCGTACGAATGGCGAGCATGAGTATATGGGTTGGTATCGCAGCGTTACCGGACTTCTCGCTGAGAATTCCGTTCATCGCGCTGGTGGTCGGTACATTCCATACGCCGGGAGGCATGAGACACTCGTATGTTATTTGTTATACTTACTTATAAGGTTACATTATCCTTTCGTAATTAATATTTTACATGTTATGCAAGCTATTGTCTTACATCACTTCTACCAATTGGGACTGCAAATGCTGCAGCATATCGGCGAGGGAGCGACAGCTTTGCACGTGTTTGGCCGTCGGGTTACTGATCTTGCTGCCGAGACATTGAGACGTGCCCGAGATGATGAGCGCTTAGGATACGAGGCTGCTTATGTGCCGCTAGAGGAGTACCATCATGGGCCACCAGTGGAACCTGGATGTGGTAGACGTGACAGGCGTGGCCATAGAGGAAGGAGTGTCCCACGAGGTCGTGGTGGTCGGCAAGGACGGGGTCCCCAGCAAGGGGGCGTTGAGGCACCCGTGGAGGATATTATAGATGATTAGCCAGGTGAACACCCTGAGCCACACGATGCTCCTCATGATATGCCGTCATTCAGCCTTCAGCTGTCGCCAGGAACTTCGCAGGTGACCCCGTCAACACCATTGTTGATCGCGGGCACGACCATTACACGACATGAGTGGGATCAGTATTTTCCTGATCCCCCAGAGCCATCGACGGTTACTGATGATCGTCCGACAAGAGAGGTGCATAGTAGACGACAACTGAGTTATGGCTCATCACCGAGGGATGCTGAGGATCTTTCACATACTTCATCTACTCCAGTGCACCTCGATGTTCCGACAGAGCCTTGCGGCGCTACTCAGGCACATGTTTTTTTGTATTACTATTATTTCTATTTGTTTTTATCTCATTGATTAGTCAGTAATATCTAAAGCGTTCTTAGTTTTTTTAAAGACATCATCATCGCCCGTCACGGAGGTCACATTGTGCGATATTGACATGCCGGAGACAGAT
Source organism: Nicotiana tomentosiformis (assembly GCF_000390325.3). Lineage (NCBI taxonomy): Eukaryota > Viridiplantae > Streptophyta > Magnoliopsida > Solanales > Solanaceae > Nicotiana > Nicotiana tomentosiformis. The sequence goes on from NC_090814.1 coordinate 137,978,011, forward strand.
GATCTTATTTAGGAGCCCGCTGAGACCATGGTATGAGCATTAATATTTTTTTGCTTAAACGTACATTAGTAATTTATATTTCATATAGTAAAATATCTTATTATTCTGTAGGTTACTTCTGGCCCGATGACCGCTTCTACCGAGTCTGCCAGCCTTACCGACGATCATGCTGCAACGCATCCTCCGATAAAGAGGCGACGTGAAGAGGATGATCCTGATAGCGTAGCCGGGCGGGATGGGATGCGCCTCAGGCTAGCCAATGTTTTAAAGCATACATGCCGTGGGATACATTGACATTTATTATTATTTGTATATATGACATTAGATATATAATAGCAACATTATTTATGTTTTACATAATTTGCGCATGTGTTTTTATTTCTCGGGTTATTTATTAGTTTAACACTAGAACACAAAAAAAATAACAGCTTAACATAAAATTTAAATTTGTTATCAATTAAAGATAATACATGGCACGTACAACATAAAAATAAAATACTATACTCAACGCATCAATGTGTTTGTTTCGTTACTATCGCCCATTATTCTGTGCTTCAACAACTTAAATTTCTCTTCCAACCTATTATTTTTTTCTTCTTCCTCTTTTAGTTTCTCCTGCAATGCCGCAAGTTGTTCTTGTAGTTTCACGATCTGGAGTTCGTATTCACCGTTCAGATTTCAAATGTTTAGCAAATATGATTTGTAGTATTCCTGATTAATGAGTTCATCATACCATTCTTCAAAACCACATTGATTTTTGTCCTACCAATGGGAGAATAACACAAGACTATTATTTAACATGTTATATAAAAAGTATTAATAAATATTTCTTCCAAGAATAATAACTTACAAGTTGTATACACATCCAACGTCTGCGCCCCAGATTGCAATTTGACCAACATGGCTTCAAAATCACACGTTTGCCACAGTAACACCTTGGTACGTAATTGCGTCCAAACATGTCGTAATGCTCGAAAATGAAAAATTAATGGAAAGTTTTTCTATTCGTTTCGTTACGACGCAAATAATAACTAAAATGCGCGAGGTTTTTATAGGTAGCTAAGAGTGATTTTAGGTTACATAACGCATATTGGTGAGGCGCTATGTTTTGCATGATAATGATTCTTTCGGGTACAAGTGGGTCGAGCTTTTCAGGTTAACAAATTTTTTAGGCCGACATCTTTTTTAGGTCGACATGACAATACATATATTGCATATTGGCGAGGCACTATGTTTCGCGTGATAATAATTCTTTCGGGTACAAGTGGGTCCAGCATTTCCAGTCAAAAGCTTTTTCAGGCCGATAACTTTTTCAAGTCGACATGACAATACACATAGTGCATATTGGTGAGGCGCTATGTTTCACGTGATAATGATTCTTTCGGGTACAAATGGGTCCAACATTTTAGGTCAATAACATTTTTAGGCCGATAACTTTTTCAGGTCGACATGACAATACACTTAACGCATATTGGTGATGCGCTACGTTTAATATACAAGTTCATGCAACTTAGTTCTTTTTAAGTTGAACGAAGAGATCAGTATTCAAATACCATTTGAAGAACCATTACAACATCCAATTCAAAAATTCCACTAACATTTAATAAGTGGTTTACGAAGAGGCAAAAAGGTGAAGGTAGTTCAAAAGATCCACATGGAACACGTCATAATACAATCGATCCCTACCTTGAAAAAAATATGCTAGATTGCTATACTGATTTGGTTAATGCCAAGTGGTATGGTGTTCTGCGTCCTTTGGAAAATAAGCCTATCAATATACACACTGATCTCAAAGTTGTAGGGCACAATATTGAGGGCGAAGCGCATTCTACAAAGCCTGAAGGTATGCGAATTTGGGGCGAAAAAATACAATGGGTTCCCCTTTACTCAAAACGATGTGATTATGAAGTACTATGTCGCTGACATGGGCTTATTGTACCACAAGCACTGCCTGCAACCTTCCAAACAAACATACACAAAGATGAACCAGAAGTGATTCAGCATTTGATGAAGGAGATTCTAGAGATGGAAAAGGCACTAGCTGTTCATCATGCAATGGATGATCTTAACTACCTAGAAGGAACAGAGGATCAGTACTAGGATTTATTAGAAAATGAAAAATTGCATAGAGACAATGATTATACTGTTTATCCAACAGTTGTCGAGTGGGGGGGACTACATAAGTTTCTACCACAGACGTTGGACGTAGGAGTCCCATATTATTGTATAAATCAAGCAAGTGGTCTTATTGATGTTAGCAATGAAATACGAGAAATATGTGTCAACTGGGCCTAGATTACGATGCCCTTAGTCCCGAAGGGTGCACACAAGATGTTGACGAAGAAGATGAAGACGGTGAAAATGAAATAGTGCCAGACAACGACGATAATGGCAAATGACAATTATTTTTTTATTTCTTGGGGTGTATGTTAAATTGTTGTATTGAATCTTTAATGCTAAATATCAATTAGATTTAACCCCCATTGGAAACATAATTTTATTTCATACATTTTGCAACCTGAACATTTACATATATTTAGTACAACAAAATTACTCCAATAAAACACTACGTTTATCCTTGATAATTTGGCACATTGGATAAACTGCCACCTGGAGCTTAATTACCATCGCTTCCCAAACCAGCTGAAGGACATTTATGGCGGCCATGTCCTGTTTGGGAACATATGCCATACTTACGCGCATAAACGGTATTACCAACATCCATTTGGTTCCGTATTCACGTTCTTTTTTGCACTTACCGTTGGCGCACATAATCCTTGTTATACACTATTTTAAATGGTTCCAGTGGCCAATAATGCTCAGCACCCACTGGCTGCAACTGTCCACTATAAGTTTTTTAAGTATGCAGCAATATTATATTCTTTATCAACATACCTCGTTGCCGCGAAACCTGTATGTTGAAAACACTTTATGGCATGTGAGCATGGCAAGTGATAGATTGACCGTTTTTCACATGAGCATAATCTTCTAGCTTCATTGACGATGTGTGTATTATTCCCGCAGTTGTGATGCAGACCAGTGTGAGCTTCAAAAATATTCCGCTCGCTGCAATACTGCAAAAATGAATGCCACTGTGCTCGCTTCCTATATTTCTCAAATCGTTTCATTGGTTGTGACATAAATTCAACACCCCTTTCCATCAATGACGATGCACCTCTAGATCTTTCAACAAACCTCTCCGCCATCTGCTTGAATAACATCCGCAGCATGGCAGTGACAGGCAATCCACGTGTAGACTTCAATAACCTATTGAAAGACTCTGATACATTTGTAGTCAGAATTCCTCATCTTCTACCACCATCCGCTTGCAAAGTCCACTTGTCAAGCTCATATCGCATGAACCAACGATAGGCTTCGGGTCTTCCTGCCTAATCAATTTCATTTGCCTCCTGAATTTACACTTTTGGTGATCTGTTACAGCCATCCACATTAAATCATGCAAGTTCTTATTCGGATAAGACCTCTGGAAGTTGGCCTTCAAATGCCTAACACAGTAATGGTGGTAGGTATACGGTTCTTGCCATGCACGCAAATTCTGTACAGAACATAAAATACCGCCATGCCGATCAGATATTAGACAAATACCTGAACGTTGTGTGACAACGTGCTCCTTCAAGTGGTTCAAAAATAATGTCCACGTCTTTTGGCCTTCATTGGCACAAATAGCAAATGCTAGGGGAAATATACTTTCATTAGCATCTACTGCAACATCGATCAACAACTTAGTATCATACTTTCCATAGACATGAGTGTCGTCTATGGATATTACCGGTCGACAATGCACAAAACCATCAATGGATGGTTTAAATGCCCAGAACACATATCTAAATATGTATTTTGGTATTCCCGGACACCGCTCAAGCTTCCATTCAACAATAGTCCAGGGGTTAAAGTGTTCCAATGCATCCATGCACCTGGGTAGAGCGGCAGATGACTTATCTCAATTACCATAAATAATTTCAAACGCACGTTTATGCCTGAGAAATGCCTTTCTTTTGGTAGTGGTACATCCATATACCTGATGGACAGATGTTATACACTCTTTGATCTTGTACCTTATGGACGCTTCAATGTGTGGAATCAAGACAATAGAAATCAAGTCAACATTCAAGTTAAAATGATTCCCACTGAATGTGTCCATTTCACAATTATGGGTGCCAATGCATTTTCTCACAATCCACATATATGTTTTCAACTTTCTCGCACGCAGTATCCAATTACAACCTTGAAACCATCTACAACAAATAACCTTGTATACTTTCGGAGATGACTCATGAACCACGATCTCACGATAGTCTTTTATGCTGTACATTCGCACCGCCCTACTTAGGCGCACTTTCAGCAAAAAAAACATGCCCTTTGACAGCACCGTTGCTCTAGATTCATCCCACATTGCTATCCGAATTTCGTCAAGATCCCTTGTGAGGGCATCGACATTCGACATACTTGGTAATTGATCAAGGTAGGGAATCTCCCTTGAATGAAACGGCACATGTGACTCGTACACTCTTGGTCTAACGGGAGGTGGAGCATTCTCCCTCGTCAAATCATGTTCATCATTCTCGTCCTCATCATCGTCACCCTCATTAGGAAAGAGTGTGTCATCTCTAGACTCGTCAGCATTGTTATCATAATTACTATCATCTTCCTGACTCTGTGCATCTGCCAGATCCCGATTAAATATGTCATCTTCGGGCAATTAAGTAAGGACAGGACCTTCAAGTAGCTTGTTTTCACTGCAAAACCAATAAAATAATGAGTTTCTCAAATTCATCCACACATTACATATAAACTTTATCACTTCACTTACAAATCATAATGTGTTGATATCCCATGATGCACATTATCCTGTTGGTGATGACTCCCGGATGGACCACCATGATCCAACACACCAAAACTAGGCATATTCCAACTGTCCGTTGGGTCATAACTTGTAAAATTCATATCTGGCCGGTACCCCCTATGGAAAATTAACATCGTAACACAAAGAAAAATTAAAGTTTATCACTCGGCTTGTGGATTATGTAAACTTGGGGAGAAATTGTATCCTCGCTCCGCATTCGCCCGTGGAGATAAGTTTAGATCTGGCCAAACTCTTTCACCCGGAACCTGTTCGGATAAAACTGCTCCAAAAAAATTACCCGATAATTGAGGGATATCCCTATTTTGCGGAACCTCATTATTGCGAACGCCTTCAGCCTTGACGTACATTTCCAACATTTTTATCACAAGAAGTTTCCGGTGTTCATGCGGAGTCCTCAAAAAATCTGTCGGAGTTTCATCGTCTTCGATGTTAAACTCAGCATAACAAGCAACCCCTTGCGGAGTAACAAAATACGGATATCTTTCGATTACTATAATATTCACCGAACGTTTGCTCGTACTCATTTTTTTTACATAACAACGATACCAATCTATCGTACTCCATTGTAAGTGGCAACGTAACATAACACTGTGGAGAACAACTATAGCGTACTGAGTTATTCTCCACCACAACCTCACCCCCTCCCCCAATATAATCCCAATATAATGAAACCATAATTTTTCGTTCTTCGGACATTATGACAAAATGCAAAATAACTTAACGAGGAAATATTTTGGAAGACCCGAAGGATCCAGAATGAATTTTTACCTAATTCTGGGACTCCTTAAATAAGAAAAAAACCAGTCCGGTGGTACAATAATTGAAGTATAACGCATGCATAGTAGGCGCTATATATTTAGCGTATACATGATAGGCGCTATACCCATATGAATTATTGGTGGTCAGTTAAGTGCAGAAGAATTATTGGTGGGGCAGGACATTTTATATATAGTGTGGTTATTCACCGCACTATACCTTAACGAACGTTTGTCCGTTAAGGTATAGTGCGGTGAATAACCGCGCTATATATAAAATGGTACATAGTTTTTTTTTATTACTATTTGTCTTTTGAGTCCAAAAGAGCCCCACTTTGGTTCTGGACTCAGGAAATTTCTTGTCGTATATACTCACTAATTTTATTCTCAAAATTGAAAATCAATAATGTTATAGTATTCAGTTATTTTTTTTTAATTCCAACTAAATCATGTTACGGCTCCTTAGAAGCCTAAACCTCACTATAATTAACCCAAAATAATCATGCTCTAAACTTTTTTAATGAAGTCCAAGTTCCTTTTGATTTCATTTTTTGTTTCTTCGGATATCAAGCGAAATAAGATGATATTTACAGAAAGTTACCATCTCAACGTCGTACTTTTTTTCAGCTAAAAAAGCTAAAAGATTGTCTCTTAATTTCATATGCTACTATATTAACTAACAATTGCAAAATATGACAGACGTTCTTAAACACAAGAATTGAGTAGATGGTTGACGTCCAACATTAAAACTGCAGATTAACCTGAAAGTGATTTAGGTTGTAATCATTGGCAGTGAAACTTCCTTCTTTTGTTGCACTATTAGTTCGTAAGCTTTACTTGCTGTGACAACCTAACAAGTCGCTTATCATGTTTTTGAGGTCACGGATCCATACTCACTGTAGAAAGTAGGGATTTTTACATGGTGGGTAACTTATTTAAGATTATTTACCAAAATAATATTATTTTTAGATTGACTATTAAATGATCTGACAGTGTACTAGTAACAAAGAAATTTTTTACACTATCAAAGAAATGAATAAACTCATCTCAGATTATCTTCACCTAGACACCTATAAAGAAATAATAATTGAATGTTAAAGTCTTTCGTTGACTTGTTAAGAATCTATTAAAGTCATTATGCAAGTTTCTTTCCACTTACGAATTAAGCTGGCGATTGTCAATTTGAAGGGAATCTTACCAAGCGTCATGCGAATTCGATTTAACATGAACGAACCAAGCCAGCTATGTTCTTGAATCTTTGTTTCTCATAAATTGTGGCTTAGATAGAGTTATGTGGCGGAGAAGCTGCTGGTACTGGGGATTTCCAATCCATCATAAAATATAGGTCCAAAAAATAATATAACATCATTATATAGTTGGAAGGGAACATTGGCAATTCTTTTGCTCTATCAATGGAAAAGTTGAAAGACTTTTATTTGGTTACATCAACTCGTAATGATGTATGTTTAGTTTAATTAACAAAGTCGATGTGTTTAACAATTCTATTCAATTGGTACCAAAATTCATTTGCTGTATCAAGGGAAAAGTCACTTGCTTCTATGTGACAAATAGTTCCTAGTATTCAAATGTTTACTGCTCCATTTCCACTTCGAAGAGTTCGCTAATCCTTCCTATTTCACTCTCAGGATTATAATGTTCTTCCATTACTGTTCCTGGGTTTATCATCCTTCAATAAAAGGATTTGGGTCCGTTTATGACAGAATGGGGATAAAAGCAAGGTGATGCGAACATAAAATAAAACATAATGCTTCATCCTTGATGGATAACCTTCGCTTACACATATCAGGTCCGATAGTGAAATCATTTCGCTTTCAGCAATAATACTCTCAAAGCATCTGTACAGTATTTGCGTACTTGCCTAAAAGAGACTTCAATAACCATAGCTTATTATAATCTGGGTGTGGTGTGGTTAGATATATACCCGAAGTGCTCCTAGCAGGAGTCTATATAGCAGGTGTAAGAAAGATTCAAGTAACACAGACGGCCTCTGCTTGCCTTTTTCTTTCAAAAGAAAGAATCCCGGGGGGGGGGGGGGGGGGGGAGGGGAATAATAAGACCAAAGCTATTAAAATCACCGATTTGACTGGTAAAAATTAGCTATTCATAAAAGAGTTGTTACCGTGATAAGGAAATGAACAGGTACACCGAGAACTGGGAGATACAGAGGTTGGTAGTGACCTTTTTCACTTTGGACGCATTCCTCAGTAACATTAATAAGTAATGGCTAACAGGGATTGTCATACCGACCTAAAGCAAGGACTTTAAATCTTTGTCCAACTTCTCCATCTAAATCCAGTATACGCAAATCTTCATGATTGCTCGACCTACACCTGCATATTCCCTTAAAACAATATCAGTTCTGACATTTCTCTCTCACCCCTTCGAAATCGACAAGAGAAAGCAGAAAAACATTGCCTCCTGCCTTTATGATTCAACATATTAAACCCCAGCCAAACCCGATCTAATAAAATTGTCTTCCTCCACAAGATTTTTATAAGGCCCAGCATGCAACCCGAATTTTGCCAACGGAAACATAATTCCACGAACTATGCTACATGTTCGGAAATGGAAGAAAAATGAAGGAAAAGAATGGAAAAATTAGTCATTTTTGAGAAATTGTAGAAGGTCAGACAACTGCAGAAAATTGAAGTTCATACACTTTATCTTTTTGACAAGTGAAAATTGGAGATCATAGTACACACTCTTCTCACCTTTTCTTTCACTTCAGCCAACTAGTATCTTAAAGCTTAGGCCTTACAGAGTTGAACATCCATTTATCTTCTTCACTCGTCTTCTTATCTTTCCTTTCATCTCACACAATTGGTTCTTCAAGCTTACAGAGCTGTACTTTTTATTTATATTCTGCACTGTTCCTGTATTGTCTTTTCCACTCATTTCAATCCTCTAATCCATTTTCCAATTCCTTCAACCTAGCTCACTCTTGTACCTCCCAAATTTTTGTCTTTTTATGTTGTTATCTGATTTTTCTTCTAGACATGTTAATATCATTGACAACTAATGAACTAATCCCATCAATGGATAGAAACTAAGCATACAACAACAATAAACCCAGTGTAATCCCACAAGTGGGATCTAAGGAGGATAGTGTGTGCGCAGACCTTACCCCTACCTTGTATAGATAGAGAGGTTGTTTCTGATAATTTCTCGGCTCAAGACAGGCATAATCACAGGAGTAATGAGGATAGAAACTAAGCATAATAGTAACAAATTCAATACCTCATCATTCTGCATACAGCATTTTGCCATTCTCAACATTAGCCTCCAAATTCCAGTCCCTGCCATAAAAGAGGTTAACATCTTATAAACTAGCATATCAAAACCAGAAAAGTCATAGAAGGTATGCAATACAAAACAGACCTCTCTTGAGCCTCCTTCTTCAGTTGTTCTATGTGGTCTTCCAGTTCCCCACAAGCAGATTGGATTTCCATATTTTTCAGACAGAGTTCTTTCCATTGCATGGACAACGCACTGAGCTCATATGCAGTAGTTTGCTGATATGCAATGAAGAACACATCAATTAGAACAATGCAAGACACTATAGAAATAGATCAGCAGTAACAGAAGATGATAATACTCATACCTGATGATATTTCCTTTCCCTGTTCACAGTTTCAATCATTTCATTCAGTTCAACAGCTTGTGATTGCATTCTGCAGCAAATTAGTTTGATATTCAGCCCTAGAAGGAATGCAGCAATACCAGAGAAAAAAAATGTCGAGCTAGAATCATGCTCTTTTTACAATAGAGATATAATACTGTATAGAACTGGTTCCAGATGTGTAAATATAGCGATAAATACTCCTCCTAGCTCCTCCTTACTGATATAGAGTATTAAAAGTCCCACAGCTTCTCCCTTTTTGGAGGGCGATTGAGACGAGATAATGCCTCTTTTTACTAATACAGTCCTGAGTTGGTAAATAGAGTTAAAAGCCTTACAACTTCTTCCATCATCATCAAAAACTAAAAATGAACATATTAAACAAGTGCAGGATATGCTAGGACCAACACCTCCAATCATAAGGTTGAGTTCAAATCACAATTGGACTAGAAGTGGAGAAGGGCCATTCTTGGACCATATCACATTTTTTAATTAAAAAACGAACATGTCCGTACTTATTACGATGCAAAACTATTTACTCTAGAAACCAAGTTCAAAATAGTTACTATATTCTTCAAGTTTCTTTTCTGATGTTCAGTCTAATATCTATTACTCCTTTTGTTCCATTTTCATATAGCATTCTTTCCTTTTTAGTCTGTTCCAAAACGAATGACATCTATTCATAGTTGAAAATTCTTTAACTTTAAATTTACCATTTTATCTTGAATGACATGTTCTTATAGCCATAGAATGTCATGACATGTTAGATAACAAGTTCTAAGGGCAGTTTTAGTATGTGCCAAAAGTTCTCTTTCTTTCTTTAGCCCCGTGTCCAATCAAACATCGCCATACAAAATGGAATAGAGGGACATGTAAAAATCCATCAAGACAGAAGTTGCAGCGAATTGTTAAGTAAGGACGAGATGGCAGAGAAGAACATAAAATTAGTAAAAGAAAAGGAACCTGGCTAAAAATGCTTCCAGTCGTTGATTGTGCAGCTTCCACACATCAGGACCATGCTTTGACATTAGGTCCAGATTTTCTAGCCTACAGAATACCAAGGTTAACTTTTGATTGCACGAGAACAAGCATTATGTACACAAAAAAAGGGAAAAAATAAACCAAAATAAATGAAAGGTATGATTATTTCAGTATCAAAGTACTTGATGCCTCCACAACAGGTAGGAAATATTGATGTAAAGGGAATTTCCTGATAAATAACAGCAGCAAAAATTAAAAACTTTGGTAATAAAGTGACACAAAAGTCATATTTCTTCTGTTAGGATATGACCTACTGATTGTATACAAACTTTCCAGCATCTTAGTTTGTTGAAAGAGATACAAACACATTCCCTGACACCGGACAAATACAATGTTTCCACACAGTGCACAGACCATCAGAATTGATATAGAAGAAAAAACAAACAGAAATCATTTTATTCAGGAGTTAACTTGGAAAATGCACTATCAACCACAGCATTTTAGCTATTCCTTTGGCAGAAGCACTTTTCTCATTCTTCACTGCAACATCTATTCTACTAAACTTAGTATCTTAAAGACTATTTCTTTTGATGTAAGGATAGATTGATGAAGTGGGTGCTATAAGTGACAAAGAGTGCCCATTGTGTTTAACTCAGAATGAGAGCATAAATCACCCGCTCTTCCAATGTGATATGTCAACTCAAGTGTGGTGTAAACTACTACAATGGCAGGGGATTCACAGAGCAGCTATGCCTTGGTTAGAGGAGCTGAAATGGACAGAAGACTATGCTAGAGGAAGAAGCTCAACTGCAGATATTTATCGAATGACACTGGCAGCATGTGTGTATCACTTGTGGATAGAGAGGAATCAAAGAGTATTTCAGGCTAAGCAAACAGATCCGAAAACTATTGTCAGGAGGATTACCCAGGGGATTCTTTATAGAGAATCCATGAGGAGTAGACTAAAAGTAACACTTACAAAGCTCAATTTTTATCTGGTTAGAAGGAGCTTGGTAGTTTCAGGCAGGGGAGGACCTAGAGTATTGAATACGGGTTCCCGGGAACCCAATAACTCTTGCGTAGACCCTGTATTTATATTAAAAAATTCACTAAATATTGGTAAATATCTAACAGTGAACCCAGTTATTATTGCATATTAATTTGAAATTACGGTAGGAACCCATAAGCCTCAAATTCTGAATCCGCCTCTGGTTTCAGGTGGTTAGTAGAACTTGATGTCATAGTTGGTTAGTTGCTTAGCTGCGGTTTGGAGATGTCAAACTGCAGTAGTTTAGTTCTGCCTGTACAGCTTGCAAATGGAAATAAAAAAATTTATTTACCAAAAAAAAAAATTTCGAGGAACTGAATAGTCGCCCAAGTTGAACTGGACACCAGGGTAACTACATTTTGCAGACATATAAGCTAATAATTGGAAAAACAATTTCTTTTTAAATAATCCATACAATCACTGGTTACAAGTAGGTTACCTGATTACTTGATGCTGCAGTAAACGCTGAGCTTTTTGAAGCGATTGTTTCCATGCAGTTTCATCATTGCGTTTGTTCAGAGGCGGCACTTCAAGCCCATATCGTGAAGTATCTATCTGTACTGGCGGCTTTCCAGCTCTAACCCTCTCATATTCCCTCGCAAGCATCGGGTGATTCTGAACACCAATTCATTCATTAGACATGAAAAAAACCACAGGCTCAAGGAATCATATCAATTAACAATTGTTTTAAATGGAACCCTAGAAATTCACATGAATAAGAGTTGAAGAGCAGAAGAAATTGGCGAAGTATATAGCGAACCTCAAAGTTGAATTTAGGAAGAGGAGGGAGGTCCTTGAGGAAATCGGAAGGTTTTTTGGAGCTGCGGCGCATCTCCTCTTCGACCAAACGGTCCACCTCTTCTTTCACTTTGGGGTCACCGTAGTCGTCATCAATGTACGGCAAAGCATCGATCACTTCAGCACTACTACACACCGCCGGCCGGGACTCCGGCGGTCCCTCTAGCATTAAAACGTCGCCGTTCGTTGTCGCCATTATTTGCTCGGACCTTCAATCGGAGTGTAATAAACCAGCAGTGGTTACGAGCCCCGACGGAGGACTGAGGTGATGTTCATTGCTTTTTCACTTTAAAGGTCTTTATTCTTTTCCCATTTTACCCTCGTAAATATCCTCACTAAGTGGATGGACTATATTATTTTGTACAAATGATTTAATTGTTATTAAATAAAAACATTAAAGTAAATACAAGTATTGATAGAAAGTGATATATTATTCAAACTTCAAACTCTTGAACTGAATTCTCCTCTATTTATAGAAGAAAGGAAGTTATTATGTAAGTTGCTACTGCAAGCTGCTGTGTAAGCTGCTACTCTAAGTTGTTGTGCCAGATATAAATAATCTTCTACCATGGGTAATATTTATCTATAACGGAGTACCGAAAGGATAAGCTTCTTCATGAGGTTTATTTCCAATAGAGTACTAAATAGATAAACATATTTACGGCGGAGTCTCATATGGATAAGCTTCTTCAGGAAGCTTATTTACAACAGAGTACTAAATGAACATCCATAATATAATATATTTATAGCACTCCCCCTTGGATATTCATTAAAAATAATGTGCCTCATTAAAACCTTACTAGGAAAAAATTCTGTGGGAAAAAATCCTAGTGAAGGAAAAAGAGTACACATATTTAGTAATACGCATTGCTAGCTGCCTCATTAAAAACCTTATAAGGAAAACCCTGTGGTAAAAAACCTTAGTAAGGTAAAAAGAGTACATCGCGTATTTTACTCCCCCTGATGAAAATCTTGTTTCAAATATTTAAGTCTCCGCATTCCAATCTTGTATACCATCTTCTCAAAAGTTGAAGTTGGTAAAGATTTAGTGAATAAATCTGTCGGATTGTCACTTGAACGGATTTCTTGCACATCAATGTCACCATTTTTCTGAAGATCGTGTGTGTAGAATAATTTTGGTGAAATGTGTTTCGTTCTATCTCCTTTTATAAATCCTCCCTTCATTTGGGCTATGCATGTAGCATTTTCTTCGTATAAAATTGTGGGTCTTTTCTCACATTCCAAACCACATTTTTCTCGAATAAAATAAATTATTGATCTCAACTATACGCATTCCCTACTTGCTTCATGAATAGCTATTATTTCAGCATGATTTGAAGAAGTAGCAATAATAGATTGCTTTGCGGAGCGCCATGACATGATAGTACATCCACATGTAAAAACGTACCTGGTTTGAGATCTAGCTTTATGGGGATCAGATAAATAACATGCATCTACATAACCAACAAGACTTGTACTATCTTTGTTAGCATAAAACAAACCCATATCAAGAGTTTCCTTTAAATATCACAATATATGCTTAATCCCGTTCCAATGTCTCCGTGTAGGAGAAGAACTATATCTTGCTAGTAAATTAACAGAAAATGCTATGTCAGGTCTTGTAGCATTAACAAGATACATAAGTGCACCAATTACACTGAGATATGGTGTTTCAGGACCAAGGAGTTCCTCTTCCTCTTCTGGAGGTCGGAACGGGTCCTTATTTACTTCAAGTGATCGAACAACCATTGGTGTACTCAATGGGTGCGCTTCGTCCATGTAAAAGCATTTTAAAACCCTTTCTGTATAGGCAGATTGATGGATAAAGATCCTGTCTACTAAATGTTCAATTTGCAGACCAAGACAAAATTTTATCTTTCCAAGATCTTTCATCTCAAATTATTTCTTAAGATATTCAATTGCCTTTTGGAGCTCTTCTGGAGTTCCAACAAAATTTATGCCATCAATATAAACAGCAAGTATAACAAATTCGGATGTCATTTTCTTTATAAAAATACATGGACAAATAATATCATTTATGTAACCTTCTTTCAGCAAATATTCACTAAAGCGATTATACTACATGCGCCCAGATTGCTTTAAACCGTATAAAGATCTTTGTAATCTGATTGAGTACATTTCCCGAGATTTTGAATATGCTTCACGTATTTTAAATCCTTCAGGGATTTTCATATAAATCTCATTATCAAGTGACCCGTACAGATAAGCTGTAACCACATCCATTAGATGTATTTCAAGCCTTTCACGTAAGGCTAAATTGATGAGATATCGAAATGTTATGGCATCCATAACTGGTGAATATGTTTCTTCATAATCGACTCCAGGTCATTGTGAGAATCCTTGTGTGACAAGGCGAGCCTTGTACCTTTCAACTTCATTTTTGTCATTCCTTTTTCGCACAAAAACCCATTTATGACCAACTAGTTTTATACCAGCAGGTGTTTGGACTATTGGTCCAAAGACCTCTCTTTTAGCAAGTGCGTTCAATTCTGATTGAATTGCCCATTGCCATTTTGATCAATCAGATCTTTGTCGACATTCTTCGATAGATCGGGGTTCAAAATCCTCACTATCTTGCATAATGTTAAGTGCAACATTATAAGCAAAAATATTATCCACCGCTATTTCAGATCAATTTAAATTAATCCCATCACCGTAGAACTTATTAAAATTTCCTTGCTCACTTGAGTCTCGGGTTCAGTGATTTCTTCAGGAATCTCAAAACTAATCAGATCTTGGGTCTCTTCAGGAGATCCCTTCATAATATCATTTTGATCATTTGTCGATTTTCTTTTTCTAGGATTTCGATCCTTAGAACGCAAAGGTCTACCATGCTTCAGGTGTGCTTTAGGTTCACTAGCTCTCATGCTAGTAGATGGTCCTGCTGGGACATCAATTCGGATAGGCACATTCTCTGCAGGATATGCGACTTAGTTATCCTTTTCAAATTAGTAAATGTGTCTGGCATTTGATTTGCTATATTCTGTAAATGGATGATCTTCTGGACCTCCTGATTACATATAGGGGAACGTGGATCAAAGTGAGATAATGATGAAACTTTTCACACAATTTCTCTTTTGATTTCCTTTTTCTCTCCCCTTAATTGTGGAAAATTTATTTCATCAAATCGACAATCTGCAAATCGAGTAGTAAATAAATCTCCCGTCAATGGTTCAAGATAGCGAATAATAGAGGGTGATTCAAACCCAATATATATTCCTAACCTTCTCTGGGGGCCCATCTTACTGCGTTGTGGTGGTGCTACTGGCACATATATAGCACATCCAAAAATTCGTAGATGGGCAATATTTGGTTCATGACCAAAAACTAATTGTGACGGAGAATATTTATTATAATGTGTCGGTCTGAAACAAATAAGTGATGCTGCATGCAAGATAGCATGGCCCCAAACAGTAGTGGGCAATTGTATTTTCATAAGTAGTGGTCTTGCTATCAATTGCAGGCGTTTAATAAATGACTCTGCAAGGCCATTTTGAGTATGAACATGCGCTACAGGATGTTCAACTTATCCCAACTGATAGACATTAATCATCAAAAGCTTGAGATGAGAATTCTCCGGCATTATCAAGGCGAATAGCCTTTATAGGATAATCTGGAAATTGTGCTCTTAATCGAATTATTTGGGCTAATAGCTTTGCAAACGCCAGGTTGCGAGATGATAGTAGGCACACATGAGACCATCTTGAAGATTCATCTATTAGAACCATAAAATATCTAAATAACCCACTTGGTGGGTGAATAGGTCCATATATATCCACATGTATACGTTCTAAAAAGGCAGGGGACTCAATGCCAACCTTCATTGGTGATGGTCTAGTGATCATTTTGCCTTGATAGCAAGCATCACAAGATAATTCATCATTTGTAAGAATCTTCAGGTTCTTTAATGGATGCCCACTCGAATTTTCAGTAATTCGTCTCATCATTATTGATCCAGAATGGCCCAAATGGCCATGCCAAAGCACAAAAGTATTTGAATCAGTATACTTCTGATTTACGATAGAGTGTGCTTCAACTGTACTAATCTTTGAATAGTATAAGCCAGAAGATAAAGTTGGTAACTTTTCTACAATATATTTCTAGCCAGAAATATTCTTTGTAATACAAAGATATTCCACGTTCATTTCATCTATCGTTTCAACATGATACCTATTTCGGCAGATATCCATAAAACTCAACAAGTTTCTTCGGGACTTAGAGGAGAACAATGCATTGTCGATAATAAGTTTCATTCCCTTAGACAGAAATACAGCAGCTCTTCCGGAGCCTTCAATCAAACTTATATTACCAGAAATTGTTGAAACATTTGCTTTTTCCTTATGCAAATAAGAAAAGCATTTCTGATCTTTGAATATGGCATGAGTTGTTCCACTATCAATTACACAAATATCTTCATGATTGGTCTTTGATCCAAACATAATTTGAAGATTATCCATATTCTTCAAAATGACATAAACAAAATAAATATGATAGTAAACATCATTTTCAAAGAATAACTTTTATTTATGTACAACAATTGCATAACCATACTATCTACTATAAACAACAAAAATTAAAATATTTATATTTCTACAGATTCACTACCGATCACATGACTTGTTTCTCCTTCTGAGAGTGCAAAATAATCAGCTACATCCAAATGCATGAAGTCTAAATTATCTTCAGAAATAAAATTTGCTTCAGCATTTTTCTCTGTCTTCTTCAGGGAGGCTTGATACAGCTCAACCAGGTGCTTTGGTGTATGACATGTACGTGACCAGTGTTCTTTTCCTCCACATCTATAGCATGTATTTTCTGGCTTTGCTGTTTGCACCACTTCATGCTTTTGTTCCTTCCTTTTCCACTGCTAGTGGTGAGGAGGGTTCTTTGGTGTATTGTTATTACCACGATTAGAGTTTCCTCCCCGACCACGTCCATGACCACGACTGGGGCCACGTCCTCTTCCACGCTTAGCTTGGTGGAAGTTCGTCTCATTCACTTTAGGGAATGGACAAGAACCAGTAGGTCGGCTTTGGTTTTCATTAATAGCCCATTATGTTGCTCGGCTACAAGAAGATGTGAGATAAGTTCAGAATACTTTTTGAATCCCATCTCTCGATATTGCTACTGCAGGAGCATATTCGAGGCATGAAAAGTGGTGAAAGTTTTCTCCAACATATCATGATCAGTAATATTGTCACCACATAGTTTCAATTGGGAAATAATTCTGAACATAGCAGAATTATACTCACTGATAGATTTAAAATCTTGTAGCCTTAGATGAGTCCAATCATAACGTGCCTATGTAAGAATGACCATCTTCAGGTGGTCATATCTATCTTTCAAATTATTTCACAGTATGACTGGATCTTTAACAGTAAGATATTCCATTTTCAGGCCCTCATCAAGGTGATGACGTAGGAATATCATTGCTTTGGCACAGTCTTGGTTTGATGCCTAATTTTTATCTTTGATTGTATCTGCCAGACCCATCGCATCAAGATGAATTTCGGCATCAAGCACCCAAGACATGTAGCTTTTGCCCGATATATCCAGGGCTACAAACTCAAGTTTAGAAAGATTTGACATTATTTATAAAAAGAAAGTTCGTACCTCTGATACTTTCAAAGTATTTTCTCGAGATGGCAGAGTCTCGTGCTGATAACGTATTATAAAATAAAGACAGTAAAGTAAAGATAAGTAGAGAGAGAAACTGATATATTATTCAAACTTCAAACTTATGTACATAATGAACTGAATTCTCCTCTATTTATAGAAGAAAGGAAGCTGATGTGTAAGCTGCTACTGCAAGCTGCTGTGTAAGCTGCTACTGCAAGCTGCTGTGTAAGCTGCTACTCTAAGCTGTTGTGCCAGATATAGATAATCTTCTATCATGGGTAATATTTATCCATAACGGAGTACCGAAAGGATAAGCTTCTTCGGGAGGCTTATTTTCAATAGAGTACTAAATAGATAAACATATTTACGGCGGAGTCTCATATAGATAAGCTTCTTCAGGAAGCTTATTTACAACGGAGTACTAAATGAACATCCATAATATAATATATTTATAACATTAATTTCTTTATAGTTTTCTACTACTAGTATAATTTGTTTGTAGTTTTGTAGCAATGTAAGAAATTTAAAATGGTGTGTCGTTATCCTTAAAAAGTAAAATAAATCGTGCATTGACAATTTAATATCATAGATTTTGTTGATGGAAAAGTTACTTATAAAGAAAATGAAAAAATGACATTGTATAGATACTCTCAAAATAATAGCAGAAAATATATATATTTAGTGTATATATACATTCTGTATATTATATACAAAAATTATACAAATTTAATATACTTTTTCAACTATCAAATGTAAATAGTTTGTGGCACGGGTTAAAAGCGATAATACCTCAAAAATTAATGGCGTATATGTAAGTTGTGAAGATACCTATTCTAGAAATATTGGGTGGAAAACACTACTTTATTACACTCTTATGGTCTTTTCAATTACATCTATGAGATCTCTCTTCACTTCCTTCAATTAAAAAGTACTTATATTCTTAAGAATATTAAGAAATTAAATTCAAAGTAATAATATAAAATAAGAAAATAGACAAGAGATGTAAAGAGAAAAGAGAGAACTTTCTTATTATCAAGTGTTTTTCAAGTGTGTACAATGTGATGCCCAAACCCTCTATTTATAAAATGATATTGAGGTAATACAAACTACAAAGGGATGTCATGAACATGGTATTAACTATTAAGATCATGGGAAAAGATCATGTATGGGAGTTACAACCATAATGATAAGAAGTAATGGGAGTAGACATCCACTATATAATATAATACTTCATAACACTCTCCTTGGATGTTTATAGATAATGTGCCTCGTTAAAATTTTACTAAGAAAAACCCCGTCGAAAAAATCTTAGTGAAGGAAAAAGAGCACACATATCTTGTAATACGCACTATTTGTTGCCTCGTTAAAAACCTTGCTAGAAAAACCCAGTGAGATAAAACTTCAGCTAAGGAAAAAAAAAGTGCAGCACATATTTTACTCCCCCTGATAAAAATATCACTTTACTTTTCGGAAATGATGCATTTCAATCCCGTATACCAGCTTCTCAAATGCCGGGGTTGGTAATAATTCATTGAACAGATCCATCAAATTATCAATCAAATAAATTTGTTGAGCATCTATATCACCAATCTGTCGAATATCATGTTTGAAAAGAACTTTGATGAAATCTGCTTTATTTTGTTGCCTTTAATATATCCTTCTTCCAATTGAGACAAGCAAGCAACATTGTCTTCAAATATCTCTTGTGTGTTGAGTCACTTGCTTTATAAGTTGCTAATATCTTGGCATGACTTGAATCAATAATTGACAGCCTTTGTAGAATATCATAATATGATAATACCCTCACATGCAAATAAACTGCTTAATGAACGAACTTCAGCCCTGCATTTGCTTAATCAATAAAACCTTGGCAATATTTGTTAGAATAAACAAATCTATATCAAGGATTCTTTTTGCAATATAATTCTAATCGTATTCCAATATCTCCATATAGGAATAAAACTATACCTCGTTAGCATATTATTATACTCACGACTCAGAATTTTCGACCTTCAGGATCGTGATGGCACCTAACATTTTAATTGCTAGGCAAGCCAACGTTAGAGAAATTCTTAAGCCAGTTTTAATCAACTCAAATAATTAAACCAATTAAACTGAAATGAAAATAAAACAAAGTGCGAAGTTGCATAATCCCAAAATATCTAAGTACAACCCGGATCCGGAGTCACAAGTGCACGAGCTTCTAAAAGTGCTATAAATAAAGCCTGAAATAAGTATAACTATCTCGAATGAAATGAACAGTAAATAAGGAAGGAGGAAGGGGACTTCAAGGTCTGCGAACGCCAGCAGATCTACCTCGAGTCTCCAAATATGCCAATCTGAGCTGATGCACCTCACGTACAGCTGGGACTAGTACCAAAATTTGCACAAGAAGTGCAGAGTGTAGTATGAGTACAACCGACCCAATATACTCCGTAAGTGTCGAGCCTAACCTCGACGAGGTAGTGACGAGACTATGACAGGACCCTCGCATAATTAAGCCTGTGCAAACGAAAATATACGAACAACATAACAACAATAAAGATTAAACATGTGCCATTGGGAGGGGGCATGCGAAAGAGAACAAGATACGATAGCTATAACATAAATGACAACATAAATCGTCAAGTAAATCACCAACAAATGGAAACAGATAACATAATGAATAAAGACTGCACGTCATCACCCATCGTGCTTTTACTCTCAACCTCACCATGGAACAACAACAATGGCATGACGTCACCCTTCGTGCTTTTACTCTCAATCTCTCCATAAAATAATAAATACGGCACGACATCACCCTTCGTGCTTTTACTCTTAATTTCATCATAAAACGATAAATATGGCACGACATCACCCTTCGTGCTTTAGCTCTCTTCCTTACTATGTATTAATCAATAATGAAACAATAATCGAATGGGCATCACCCTTCGTGCTTCAACAGTCTCCCTTACCAAGAAGCAGCGAATATATATATGATTAGGGAGATAGAATAAAAAAGAATAAACCTTACGTCAACAACGGTTCCACAATACCAAACCTTAACTTCCAAAAATACTCAATTATCATAAATAATTCATAAATGGGTAAAGAACGATCAATTTAGTAATAGACTAGTCTAAGCATGGATATTGTAATCAAAGAAGGATATAAATTACAAGAAATAAGTCATACCCGCATGCTTTAACCCAACAACAACGTATAAGTACTCGTCACCTCACATATACGTTGTACCCAAACATTTAAACACGTAGCAAGTAGGCAAACAAGTCCTAATGCCTCAAGTTAAGATTAACCATAACACTTACCTCGCTCTAAAATTGACTCAAAGCTCAAGTACGGCCTTGCCTTTCGAACAAGCCTTCGAACCAACCAAATCTAGCAATTTATTAACCAAACGATTCAAAATAAGCCTCAGGAAATACCCACGAATGAAAGAGGTTCAATTTAGGTTATCATGGAAGAAGTCGACAAAAGTCAACTCCCGGGTCCGCTTGGTCCAAACCCGAAATTCGGACAAAAATCTATTTACCCATTCACCTCGAGCACGGTTATATAATTTGTTTTTAAATCCGACCTCAATTTGAGGTCTAAATTCCAATTTCACAAAAATTCCTAATTCTACCCAAATTCCCAATTTCTACCATGAAAATCCTAGATTTAAGGTTGAAATCTTATGAAATGTAATGGGTAATTGAAAGATAGTAGGTTAGAGTCACTTACCAATGAATTGGGGAAGAAGAGTTCTTGGAAAAATTGCCCCTAAGGTCTTTAGGGTTGAGAATTTGTAAGAATGAGCTAAATCCCGTTTTTTCCATCTTAAGTCCAGGTGCAGATGTCGATTGCGAACCCCGCAAATGCGAGAAATCCTTCGCAATTGCGAAGGTCCCCCATCTCTGCTGCCTTCGCAAATGCGAACAATATGTTCGCAAATGCGAACCTGAGGAGATTGTAACTGCGACCCCAGATCTCGCAAATGCGAAAACCAAACCCCCAGCCCCTGCTCGCAAATGCTAAGCCTTTGTCGCAAATGCGAGATCTGCAGATAACAC
The DNA here is from genome assembly GCF_000390325.3 of Nicotiana tomentosiformis. Taxonomy (NCBI): domain Eukaryota; kingdom Viridiplantae; phylum Streptophyta; class Magnoliopsida; order Solanales; family Solanaceae; genus Nicotiana; species Nicotiana tomentosiformis. The sequence continues at coordinate 137,999,810 of NC_090814.1, forward strand.
CTGAACACCCACTTGCACCAGCTATGATTCTAAGTCCAAATTCACTCTGTAGCCTATCCGAAACTCACCTGAGCCCTCTGGGCTCCAAACCAAACATGCACACAAGTCCAAAAACCTCATACGAACTCGCTCGCACGATCAAAACATCAAAATAACACCTAGAACTACGAATCAGGAACCAAATCAAATGGAAATTTTAATGAAACTTAAGAATTTCTATTTTAACAACCGCACGTCTGAATCACGTCAAACCAACTCCGTTTTGCACCAAACTTTGCAGACAAGTCATAAATATAGTAATGAACCTATACCAAGCTCCGGAACCAAAATTCAAACCCGGTAGCAATAAAGTCAAACTTTGGTGAAATCTTTAAATTCTTTAAACCTTTAAGCTTCAAATTTTTGACAAAATACGATAACTCGAGCTAGGGACCTCCGAATCGATTTCGAGCATACGCCCAAGTCCCAAATCACGATACGGACCCACCAGAACTGTCAAAATATGAATCCGAATTTGTTTGCTCAAAATGTTGATCGAAGTCAACTCAAATAGATTTTTAAGGCACAAATTCACATTTTAATTAGTATTTCACATAAAAGCCTTCTGAAAAAAGACACGGACTATGCAAGCAAATCGATGAAGGCTCAAAGGAGCTATTTGAGGTTTCGAAACACAGAATTAAGAATTAAAACTCTAGATGACCTATCGGGTCATCACATTCTCCCCATCTAAAACAATTGTTCGTCCTCGAACGGACATAGAAAAGTACCTGGACTGGTGAAAAGGTATGGATATCTACTCCACATGCCCGACTGAGACTCCCGAGTGGCTGCCTCGACCGGCTGACCTTTCCACTGCATTCAAACTGAAGGATAACTCTTTTACCTCAACTGTCGAACCTGCCGGGCTAGAATAGCCACTGGCTCCTCCTCATAAGTCAAATCCTTGTCCAACTGGACTGAGCTGAAATTTAACACATGGGACGGATCACCGTGATACTTTCTGAGCATAGACACATGGAATACCGGATGGACTGCTGATAAACTAGGTGGCAATGCGAGCCTGTAAGCCACCTCACCCACTCTCTCAAGAATTTTGAAGGGTCCGATGTACCTAGGGATCAAACTTTTCCTTCTTCCCAAACCTCATCACACCCTTCATGGGTGAAACCCAGAGCAATACCCTCTCTCCAACCATGAATGCAACATCACGAAATCAACGGTTAGCATAACTCTTCTGCCTAGACTGAGCTGTGCGAAGTCGATCCTGAATAATCTTGACTTTATCCAAGGCATCCTATACCAAATCTGTACCCAACAACCGAGCCTCCCCCGACTTAAACCATCTAACTGGCGAACGATACCGCCTCCCGTATAATGCCTCATAGGGAGCCATCTGAATGTTCGACTGGTAGCTGTTGTTGTAGGCAAACTTCGCAAGTGGCAAGAATTGATCCCAAGAACCCCTGGAATCCATAACACAAGCATGAAGCATGTCCTCCAATATCTGAATAGTGCGCTCGGACTGTCCGTCCGTCTGGGGATGAAATAATATGCTCAACTCAACCTGCGTGCCCAACTCACGATGTACTGCCCTCCGGAAGTGCGAGGTGAACTGTGTACCTCGATCAGAAAAGATAGACACGGGCACACCATGAAGGCGGACGATCTCGCAGATGTAAATCTCTGCCAACCGCTCTAAAGAATAGGTAACTGCCACAAGAATGAAATGCGCTGACTTGGTCAGCCTGTCCACAATGACCCATACTGCATCGAACTTCCTATGAGTCCGTGGGAGTCCAACAACAAAATCCATAGTGATACGCTCCTACTTTCACTTAGGAATTTGTAACTTCTGAAACAAACCACCAGGTCTATGATGCTCGTATTTAACTTGCTGATAATTTAGACACCGAGCTACATATGCAACTATATCCTTCTTCATCCTCCTCCACCAATAATGTTGTTGTAAGTCCTGATACAACTTGGCGGCACTCGGATGAATAGAATGCCGGGAACTGTGCGCCTCCTCAAGAATCAACTCTCGAAGCCCGTCTACATTAGGCACACAAATACGACCCTGCATCCTCAAAACCCCATCATCTCCCACAGTAACCTACTTGGTACCATCGTGCTGCACCGTGTCCCTAAGGACAAACAAGTGAGGGTCATCATACTGCCACTCTCTAATGCGCTCATACAAGGAAGACTGAGCGACTGTACAAGCTAGAACACGACTGGGCTCTGAAACATCCAACCTCACGAACTGATTGGCCAAATCCTGAATATCTGCAGCAAACGACCTCTCACTAACTAGAATATACGCAAGGATGCCCATACTCACTGACTTTCTACTCAAGGCATCAACCACCATATTGGAATTCCCTAGATAATACAAGATGATGATATCATAGTCTTTCAACAGCTCCAACCACCTCATCTTCCTTAGATTGAGATCCTTTTGGCACGACCCAAACCGTAGGGCCGCGACGGGCACCCGGTGCCTAACTCAACCGAGTACCAACATAACATATCCTTCTTATCATACTATCATAGGTAAATGAACCGAAAAGGACGTTATGAGATAACTAGAATTAAACATAAGAGAATACTCGACATGGGATGACTCAACATAATATAGAAACTTATGCATGTGACATACGGGCCTATAAGCCCGACATGATCATTTGTATACTCAAAATATAGGCTGACAAGGCCATACAAGTATCCATATACATTACATCTGTTTAAAAGCATCTACAAGTACATAAATGTCATAAAGTTTGAGATATGACCCCGCCATACCAATCAATACATGTCCAAATCATACTGACCAAATAGGCATCTACGGAGCAAGTGGAATGCACCAACACCTTCCGCTGAGCTGATAGCCTACTAGGAGGACTCTCAACCTATCTATCAGGACCTACGGGCATGAAACACAGTATTCCCAGGCAAAAGGGACGTCAGTACAAATAAAGTACCGAGTATGTAAGGCATGATAGTAGTATATAAGAGACATGAAAGAAACATGGAGTAAAGACCTCAACCTGTAATTCTGAATAACTTTGTGAATCATGAAAAATTTATAATGTCATGCATGTGCGTATAAATGCCATACCATGCATAGGTCTATGCGTACATAACATCATCAAGCCTTTGAGGGTATCCCATCACATCATCTCAGCCACTGTGGGCGAAATCATCAACGTATACCAGCTGATCAGGTGGAGGTGCATATATAACGCCATAACATTTTCTCATATCCCATATACATATAATATACGTGTATCTAACGTCATCTGGTCATGGTCAATTTACATGTATAAATGAATACAATGCATAATGTAGGGGTGAGCGTCGGTCGGTTCGGTCAGTTATTATGAAAGTACGGTTCGATTTATCAGTTTTCGGTTTTGTAATATTAATAACCAAATCAAACCAAAGTATTTACGGTTCGGTGCAATTTTTTCAAGGTTCGGTTCGGTTATTTTCGATTTAGTTTTTCGGTTATTAACGGTTCAAGATTTTTTTATATCTTGAATTTACTTCCAGTGGTCATAAACTTCCAGTCCAGTGGTTATTCTTTCACTGTTTTGGTCATAAACTTCTAGTTCTTTCATTGTTGTTCCATGTAAACTACCAGTTCTGGTGCCAGAACAACTACAAGTTCTCTTTTCAATTACAAGTGATAATAACTAGATAAGTACAAAAAGGGTCTGACTCATAAGATTGAGTTCTGCTATATATACAGTGGAAAAGGCTCCAACACAAAAACTTAGCGTTATTGTGACTCATGAACTTTACCATCAAAGCAAATCTAAGACCTATACATAGTTCAAATGAGAAGTCTGCAGAGACTGTTAACAAACAATGTCCACCCTGGCCTTAGCAATCTCCAATTGTCCATGTCAAAAAATAGCTCTGGTCAAAACAAAACTAGATCATCTACTAATCTAAAATGATGAAAATGAAGTAAGCAAGTAATCTCAAGAAGAAAAAAAATTGATACCTTTGTTTTCAATTATGGAATTCATGGATGCCTAAAAAGTGAACATTGGATATGGAAATACAGAACTCAGAAGAAGGAGATAACCACTAACCTGGGGAAGAAAAATGAGCGACGAGCTGAGGAAGAAGGCGTCACAGCAGTCAGCAGTCGCGCATCGGCAGCAGCAATCGCACAGAGATAAGAGGACTAGAGGAGGAACCCTAATTTTTGATTTATAAGGAAGGGAATAACTTAAGTCACTAAGTGAGTAAGTCTTAGTTAGGATTCAGATGGGTTTGGGTAAATTGGGTGGGCTTCAGATGGGTATTGGACTATTGTGCTTCAGATGAGTAATAAGTTTTGGACTCTCAAAAGAACCCATATGTTCAAACCTATTTTTCTCAACTAATACCCAAAATTTCGGTTTTTCGGTTTAATCGAAAATTGAAATTCTAAAACCGTAAACCGCACCAAAAAATCAAAATTTAATAATTTAAAAATCGTGCACCGACCGAATAACCGATTAAACCGAAACCGAAAAATTAAAATTCACGGTTCGGTCGGTTTTTTCGGTTCGGCCGGTATTATGCCCACCCCTAGCATAATGAAGTAAGTCAATAAGATCTCTCGGATAAACTTTATCAACTTACGTATTTTTTTAAGACCCATGAACAGAAGATATAATAATAAGACATAAGGGGAATCAACAATATAGGCACCCCTATGCTTCTATGAATAGAGGCATTTATGAAAGTTGTGCGTTTGCTCATTTTGTTTGTATCGTATGAATCATGCCAAAAGGAATGAAGGGATAGCCTTAACATACCTTAACTCCATTGAGTCCTTAATACCTTCTAAGCAATTCTTCAAACAACTCAACTCAATCTACCATAGCATAAGAAGATTCAAAATAAGTGTTGAGTAAATGCTAAGTCCGCAACTTAAACTAGTAGCTCATTTATGTAAATTTGGACAGCATCTCCCCTTTAACAAGAGCCTCCTCCAATACCATATACTAACAATAATGACCAGATAAATCCAGCAATACATAATTATCAATAACAAGACACCATATAATAACAACAAGTCACAACTACTTCACGACGAGCTACAAGCCCAATTGGAATCCGTATACCCCATATCACCCCTTATAGACTTCTTACTTTAACTTACAAGTATTATTAACATGATAATGAAGTCATTCATCAATGATTCCAGCCTTATACCATATATTTATAACAAAGAAAATAATCCACAACTCCAATTATCCTCAATTAGCAACTTTATTCACTAGTTCATGTCTAATCCATCCATTTAACTTAATCAATATCAATATAACCTTAAGCACATGCAAGAACACAATATACATACCTACTACAATAGTTTCAAGTCAAAATCCAAGTTATATTTAGCTTACAACAGCTCTCAATTTCAATACAACACCATAGAAGTGACTTAAGCTAATCTTCCCTTCCAATCTCAAGTTTCGTATGCTTCTTTCACCAATTCACTTGATAAACATATAGACATGCATAACAACAGAAACCATATCATAATCAAGTTGTTTTACCTATTTTCCAGCCATTTATAGTTCATGGAAACAACCTTTCCAAAATAGTCCATTAAAACCCATAACATCTCAATCTATTTCAAGTCTCCTCTTGTAGTATTTTCCTCAAATAATGCAGCCAACACACAAACAACTTCAAGTAAGTATAGTAGGATTTTATACTCACCTTAAACAGTAGAAACAATATGAAATTTCAGCCAAGCACAGCCCACAACTATCCTCAATAACACCGCAACACTATAGGTGTTGTATTCTCTTCTTGAATCAACTTTTGGTGTTCAAGTTGGTGTGTAAACGCTTGTTGTTTGCCTTAAAAATCTAATATATATGAAGTAGGGACTGATTATTACTTTAATAAATAAGAAAAACATGAAATCTGAGGTTACTTACCTTTGAAGAACCCTCCAAAACAGCCACAAGACGAAGAACTACGATCTAGAAAGCACACGGGATTTCTAGCGTTGGATTCATGTTTTCATCTTAGGTTCTCACCCTAGAATCATGGAGGAACCATTGGAGAGCATTTAGTAGGATTTAGGAACTGTTTTGGACCAGAAAAATGAGTTAAAATGACAGAGAATTGACTTAAATACAAGCTGGAATTTTTCCCCGACTTTGTGGGTCCTATGGGTACTGCTTGCGCAGTCTCGCGAAAACGTGAATATCTCTCTACTCCTATATTGTATTGATGAACGGTTAAATGCGTTAGAAACTAGACTCAAAGAACTTAAATTTGGTATATAATATGTCCCAAAACGATATAACAAAACTTACGAAATGTATTACTCAAAAAGCTTCATTACAAGGCAAATCCTTAGTCGGTTTTTCCGCAACTTAAATCCGATTTTTTCCAAACTTTATATTTCATATCCAAACATCATATATAGTCATATAATGAATTTAAACTCATTTAAATCATGATTAACAAGTCTCATATTCATCTTAACTTACTTAAGACTTCGGTAAACCTTTCTTATCCTTGTAGAAGGATTTCGTCATTTTTTAGCTTACATTAGATAATCCTATAATGACAGTGACGTCTGAAGTATGGACTGTAACAACATGTTCACTTAGAAACATTTCCCCCCGAATGATAACTCTTAAAGGCTTGCGAAAATGGGACATAACATCATTAAATCACTTTACATACTTTCAAATAGGATCTCATTTTCAAGCTTACATCAATTGACCTACGACGTACTTTCATGTACAAAAATATGGGGTGTAACATATTTTGCTTGAACAAATACTGTAGACTCCGATGATCTGTGAATACCTCGCACGACATGCCGTAAAGATAATGCCTTCAAATCTTCAGCGCGTGAACAATGGCTGCCAACTCTAAGTCATGAATATGGTAATTCTTCTCATGAACCTTCAACTGCCGTGATGCATATGCGATCACCCTGCCATCCTGCATCAATACTGCATCGAGCCCAACACTAGATGTATCACAATACACCGTGTAAAATCCCGAACCTGTGGACAACACCAACACTGGCGTCGTAGTCAAAGCAGTCTTGAGCTTCCGAAAGTTCAACTCACTCTCGTCTGACCATCTGAACGGGGCACCCTTATGGGTCAATCTGGTCAATGGGGCTACTATAGATGAAAACCCCTCTACGAACCGACAGTAATAACCCGCCAAACCTAGGAAACTTCAGATCTCCGTAGCTGAAGTGGGTCTAGGCCAGTTTTGAACTGCCTCAATCTTCTTAGGATCCACATGTATGCCCTCTGCCGATACGATGAGCCCCCAAAAGGCGACTGAGTCTAACCAAAACTCGCATTTTGAAAACTTGGCATATAATTGGTTGTCTCTCAAAGTCTAAAATACAATCTGAAGATGCTACTCGTGCTCCTCTCGACTGCGGGAGTAGATCAAAATATCATCAATAAATACAATCACAAAGGAATCCAAGTAGGGCTTGAACACCCGGTTCTTCAAATCCATAAATGTTGTTGGGGTATTAGTTAGTCCAAATGACATCACTAGAAACTCATAATGCCCATACCGAGTCCGAAAAGTTATCTTAGGGACATCGAATGCCCTAATCTTCAACCGATGGTAACCAGACCTCAAATTAATATTCGAAAACACCTTGGCACCCTGAAGCTAATCAAATAAGTCATCAATTCTCGGCAATGGATACTTGTTCTTGATGGTGACGTTGTTGAACTACTGATAGTCTATGCACATCATCGATCCATTATTCTTGCAGTTACTCCTTTAATTCTTTTAACTCTGGTAGGGCCATACGATACATCGGAATAGAAATGGGCTGAGTGCCCAGATCCAAATCAATACAGAAATCAATATCTTTGTCGGGTGGCATCCCCGGCAGATCCACAGAAAATACCTCTGGAAACTTACGAACAACTGGTACTGAATCCATGGAAGGAACCTCCGCACTAAAATCGCGGACATAAGCCAAATAAGCTAGACACTCCTTCTCGACCATATGTCGAGCCTTCATATAAGAGAAAACCCTACTGGTAGAATGGCCAGGAATCCCCTTCTACTCTAATCGAGGCAACCCCAGTAAGGCTAAGGTCACCGTCTTGGCATGACAATTCAATATAGTATGATAAGGTGACAACCAATCCATACCCAAAATGACATCAAAATCTACCATATCAAGAAGTAGAAGATCCACTCTAGTCTCGAGACTCCCAATAGTAACCACACAAAAATGATAGACACGATCTACTACGATAGAATCTCCCACATGTATGGACACATACACAGAAGCACTCAAAGAATCCCGAGGCACAACCAGATATGAAGCAAAATAGGATGACACGTAGGAATAAGTAGATCCCGGATCAAATAGAACTGAAGCATCTCTATGGCAAACTGGGACAATGCCTGTTATAACAGCGTCAGATGACTCAAACTCAGGCCTCGTTGGAAAAGCATAAAATTGGGACTGGGCCCCACCACTTTGAACCACGTCTCTAGGACGGCCTCTAACTAGTTGACCTTCACCTCTAACGGCCTGACCTCCACCTCTAGCATCCTGACCTTCACCTCTTGCTGCCTGAACACTACCTCTAGCTGGCTGAGCAAGCGGTGAAGCAACCTGTGCCGGAACCATGGCATGAGAACCCTGATGCTGTGAGATGCCCGATGCCCGAGGGCAAAATTTAGCAATGTGCCTCGGATCACCATAAGTATAACAGGACCTCGGCTGCTCTAACTGCTGACCCTGAAACTGACCTTGTCGACCTGAGTAACCACCCTGAAAACTCTGAAGCAGAGGTGCACTAATAGGAGCTGGTGTTGCACTATAAGCTAGCTGATCGGGATGAGACATATGAGGGTCGCGACCACCTAAAGCACTGTGAGATGCCTAGAGCGTTGAATGAAATGGCCTGGGAGGATGGCCTCTACCAAAAGTACCCCTGCCTCCAGACGAGGCACCGTTGAACCCACTTAAATGACGAGGTCACTTATCAGACCCCTGCCCTCTCTTATGTGCAAGAACCATCTCGATCCGCCTAGCAACATTAGCAGCCGTCTGAAAGGAAATCTCACCCTCGGTCTCCTTGGCTATCTTTAGCCTGATAGGGTGAGTGATTCCATCAATAAACCTCTTCACCCTCTCCCTCTCAGTAGGAAGCAAGAGAAGAGCATGACGAGCTAGATCTACAAAACGAGTCTCGTACTAAGTAACAGTCATACTGCCATACTGGAGATGGTCAAACTGCCTGCGGTAATCCTCTCTCAGTGTGATAGGGAGAAACTTCTCTAGAAATAGCTGTGAGAACTGCTCCCAAGTAAGTGCAGGTGACCCAGCTGGTCTGGTCAATATGTAATCTCTCCACCACCTATTGGCGGAACCCGTCAACTGAAACACAGCAAAATCGACCCCATTGGTCTCAAATAAACCCATGTTCCGTAGCACCTCATGACAGCAGTCAAGATAATCCTGTGGGTCCTTAGAAGGTGCACCACTGAAGTGAACTAGAAAGAGCTTAATAAACTTGTCCAACCTTAATAAGCCCTCAGAAGACATGGCGGGCCTATCACCGGCCTGTGCCGCAATAATTGGTTGAACTACCCCAACTGGCGGGGCTACTGGAGTCTGATACTGGGGATCCATCTGCTCCAGATTATGAGTAGTGGGAGTTTGTGATCCTCCCCCAGCCTGAGAGATGGCTGGTGCCACCGGAAATGTACCGTCCTGGGCCACACTTTCCATAAGGCCCACCAAACGGACTAGAGCGTCCTGAAGAACTGGAGTGGCGATGAACCCCTCCGGGACCTGAACTGGTTCAATAGGTACAGTCTGAGCTAGAACCTTCTCATCAAAATCTACCTGAGGCTCCACTATTGGTGCTGCTGCTCTAGCTCTAGGCTGAGCTCTATATCAAGGATTCTTTTTGCAATATAATTCTAATCATATTTCAATATCTCCATATAGGAATAAAACTATACCTCGTTAGTATATTATTATACTCACGACCCAGAATTTCCGACCTTCAGGATCGTGATGGCACCTAACATTTTACTTGCTAGGCAAGCCAACGTTAGAGAAATTCTTAAGCCAGTCTTAATCAACTCAAATAATTAAACCAATTAAACTGAAATGAAAATAAAACGAAGTGCGAAGTTTCATAATCCCAAAATATCTAAGTACAACCCGGATCCGGAGTCACAAGTGCACGAGTTTCTAAAAGTGCTATAAATAAAGTCTGAAATAAGTACAACTATATCGAATGAAATGAACAGTAAATAAGGAAGGAGGAAGGGGACTTCAAGGTCTGCGGACGCCAACAGATCTACCTCGAGTCTCCAAATATGCCAATCCGAGTTGATGCACCTCACGTACAGCTGAGACCAGTACCAAAATTTGCACAAGAAGTGCAGAGTGTAGTATGAGTACAAGTGACCCAATGTACTCCATAAGTGTCGAGCCTAATCTCGACGAGGTAGTGACGAGACTATGACAGGACCCTCGCATAATTAAACATGTGCAAACGAAAATATACGAACAACATAACAACAATAAAGATTAAACATGTGCTATTGGGAGGGGGCATGCGAAGGGGAACAAAATATGATAACTATAACAGAAATAACATAAAACCATCAAGTAAATCACCAACAAATGGAAATGGATAACATAATGAATAAAGACTGTACGACATCACCCATCGTGCTTTTACTCTCAACCTCACCATGAAACAACAATAATGTCACGGCATCACCCTTCGTACTTTTACTCTCAAACTCTCCATAAAATAATAAATACAGTACGGCATCACCCTTCGTGCTTTTACTCTCAATTTCATCATAAAACGATAAATACGGCACGGCATCACCCTTCGTGCTTTAACTATCTTCCTCACTATATATTAATCAATAATGAAATAATAATCGGCACGACATCATCCTTCATGCTTCAACACTCTCCCTTACCAGGTAGCAGTGAATATATATATATGATTAGGGAGATAGAATAAAAAAGAAGAAACCTTACGTCAACAACGGTTCCACAATACCAAACCTTAACTTCCAAAAATACTCAATTATCATAAATAGTTCATAAATGCATAAAGAACGATCAATTTAGCAATAGACTAGTCTAAGCATGGATATTGTAATCAAAGAAGGATATAAATTACAAGAAATAAGTCACACCTGCATGATTTAACCCAACAACAACGCATAAGTACTCGTCACCTCACATATACGTTGTACCCAAACATTTAAACATGTAGCAAGTAGATAAACAAGTCATAATCTCTCAAGTTAAGGTTAACCACAACACTTACTTCGCTCCAAAATTGACTCAAAGTTCAACTACAGTCTTGCCTTCTGAACAAGCCTCCGAACCAACCAAATCTAGCAATTTATTAACCAAACAATTCAAAATAAGCCTTGGGAACTACCCACGAATGAAAGAGGTTCAATTTAGGTCATTATGGAAGAAGCCAACAAAAGTCAACTCCCAGGCCGCTTGGTCCAAACCCGAAATTCGAACCAAAACCTAATTACCCATTCACCCCCAAGCCCGGCTATGTAATTTATTTCGAAACCCGACCTCAATTTGAGGTCTAAATTCCAATTTCACAAAAATCCCTAATTCTACCCAAATTCCCAATTCTAGCATGAAAATCCTAGATTTAATAATTGAAGGCATACAATTTCTGCTAAACCAACTTGGATTTAAACCATCATTATCAAGATAAATCATCATAATTTACATTATGGAACTGTGTTCTAATAATTTGAGCAAGCAACCTTGCAAAAGTCAAACTGCAAGTTGATAACAAATGCACATGTGACCATACAATAAATACATCTATTAAAATCATATAATAGTAAACGGTCCACATGGCAGTGACTGGGCCCATATATTTATCACCTTTTATTCGTTCCAGAAATCAAAAAAATTAATCTCAACCTTAACTGGCATATCATGAGAATAAGCACCACAAGAGAATTCTTGAAGAATCTTCTATTTTTTTAATATATGCCAATGTGAATTCTTAATTAATTTTTCGCATCGTAATTGAACCGGGATGGCCAACTGGTCATGCCAATTGATATTTATTTCAGTAAACCTCTAGTTTACTCGTGGCATGTGACTCCATCATCATGCTTATACTTGTGTAGTACAAATAGAAAAAAAAAGTCGGGTAACCTCTCATATTTACCCGGTATGATTATAGTAATATTAAGATATTCAATCTTCCTTTCATTTATAGTCTCAATATGCCAACCACTTTGGCTAATACATTTGAAATTCAAAAAAATTCTTTTGAGACTTACTACATATCAAAGTCATGAACAATTTTATTCATTCGGGTAGTAACAAAATTAGTTCTTCCGGAACTTTTAATTGATTTTCTACTACAAGATCTTTTATCACATTATCCATATGGTGATTTTTTCCTCTACAGAGAAAATTATATTATCAGTGTCACAATCAAAATCATTATAGGCAAGACTCGTTTCTTGTTTTACTTTTACCTTTAATAATATTTGATAAGGCCTTGCAAAATATATCTGCCATACCATAAGTACGCGACCAATGACATATTCATGTAATCACATAGTAAAATTTATTATCTTTTTCAAACCTCCCTTAGAGGTGAGTTGTGGTATTTATCTAACCATGCATGAGCACGTCCTTATTCATAATATTTTTTAATCAGATATTGCCACATTCACCTTCAGGAATGAGTCTACATTATTAATGCTTATTACAAGTCAAACCCTCTTCAAAGAATGGAGTATAATCACCGCGACGTGATTTATTAATTTTTCATACCAATTTGATGGTAAATATTGCCTTTACATTTTGAAGGACTATTTTGAGAACCCTTATTGTTTTTCTTTTTATAATTACCATAATGATGTCTATTATTATTTCGGTCTTTAGCATGCCCATGTTCATTGGCCAATCACTTGTCTTCATTTAGACTTATTATGCACCGCTACCATATTCACTTCAAGAATGGAGTACATCAAGTGGGACAAGCTTCATGCTTTTTCATGAAAACTACATTATTTTTATTTAGTCATCATTATATCATCAATATGGTGCATTGGGACTCAAACCCAATGCCTTATCCATATAAATGCATGTTAGGACATAATAAGTTGGGACTCTAACCCAACTCTTATAATCACGGTACACCAAGGCTCACACCCGACGTCTTACCCTCATGGTGCAGTGAACTTGAATCTACGACTTTGAGAACTATTCTACACAAGACTATTTGACGTGCATTTGTTTTAATGTCATACCTTATGTGATGTCATACCTTATGTGATGGCAGTAACATATTTGTGGATACATAAATCTATAAAGTACAAATTGCATAAACCAAAATTGCACAAACCATATCTTCTTGGAAAGGCAGTGAAATATAGCATAAAGGTTGGTGTGTTACCATAAGCTGTAAACTATGCCAATGTTACCTTTAAGCTATACCAATAAATATTGTGATATCAAATATACTGCTTGAGTTCCCATCCCATTGCATCTTTAATTTATGATGATACCGTCTCTTCCATTTTCCATACATAAATTCTTGAAGAAGAAAGAGATCAAATTCAATTTGTCAGAGACTCGTACTGATAATGTCTTAAGAAACTAAGCTCAAAGTAATAATATAAAATAAGAAAATAGACAAGAGATGTAGAGAGGAAAGAGGAAACTTTTTTATTTCATCAAGTATTTTTCAAGTGTGTATAATGTGATGCTCAAACCCTCTATTTATAGAATGATATTGAGGTAATACAAAGGGATGTCTCGAACATGGTATTAACTATTGAGATCATGGGGAAAGATCACAGAGAAGGTTATGGAAGTGTATGAGCTACAACCATAATAATAAGAAATAGTGGGAGATTAATGGAGAAAAGTAGTGGGAGTAATTTTTTTAGGAATTATAGACATCCACTATATAATATAATATAATATTTCATAACAAAGAAGTAGTTATACAAAGCTTGTTTAATTAATTATGTTTGTCCTTTAACTTGTTCGACTGTGTAACTCAAAAATATCATGCCATCAGTTTGTCTAAGCAGTGGCGAAGCTAGAAAATATTTCAAGGGTGTTCAAACTTGAACAAGAAAAATAAATATTGTGGAGAGTGAAGCTCGAACCCGCGCCCATGAGGCCCTCTTGACCACCCTTTGTCACTGAGCTATGACTCTTCATTGTTGCAAGGGTGTTCAATATCTATTACATGCATGTAAATCCAAAATTTTACCTATATACACCGTGTTAATTTTTCGACATTTTCCGACGAAGGGTGGTCAGTTGACCACCCTTGCTACACTGTAGCTTCGCCCCTGTGTCTAAGGGTCATTTGATAGGGTGTATAAGAATAGTGCTGAATAAGGTATATTAGTAATGCAAAGATTAGTAATGTATGGGTTAGTAATGCAAACATTATGCAGAGATTATTTCTTATACACTGCTTGGTATTGTGTATTAAAAATTAAAATATATTGTGTAATTTTTAAGAAAATATTGACAAAAGTGCCCTCCATATTGCTAATACCATAGTTTACTATATAATAATTATACATAGGATAATATCAAATAGATTGTATAACTATATTTGCATTAGTAATACATAAATTAAAAAAATATATCAAATAAAAAATTAGTAATATCAAAAGGTAATGCATACATTAATTTCTCACTAAGAGATTAGAATCGAAGAATTAAACTAAACTTATCTTTTCCCAGTACGATAAATGCAAAAAAGCGAATCAATTGGGATATCCAATCATCATTAAAGGGTCGCTTTGAAATAAGGCTGCTAGGTGTCTATGTTGTAGGCAAAGCATTAAAGATGCGAGATATCATTAATTTCGCCGTCACTGGCTTTGAAAAGATAAGGTGACATAATTTCGCCGTTAGTAGAGACTTTATGTTTTCCTCAAATCATGCAAGATTTATGAAACAAGTGAAAGCATTGCTTTGTTGGTATTCTTATAAGTTCACTTTTACTTGTCCAGTATTCTAAAAATAGATTTTCACTTTTACTAGAAGACAATTTCTTTTTTCCTGTTATACTCATAGTATTAATTACTCAAATTATTTTCTCAAATTCATTAAAAATATGCATCAATTAATATAAATATCATGATAAATTATCACTTTATTTATTATTTGTTAAGGGTGTGCAGTGAACGGAGGGAGTATATATAAGGCTCCTCTCACTATTTCACAAAGTGTAGAGCAGCAAGCAGAGGACAGAAGGAAACTGTTCTTTCCAACAGAAGGTGGTTTTTGGGACTGATCTTTGCTGCTGAATCATTGTTGCATGAGCATGTCAAAGCAGATGAATAAGACCTTCGGACTTGTTCTTGCTCCAATGATGCAGGAGCTGAGCTCGGTTTTCGCCTCCTTTTCTTGGACTGAAAGGTTTCCTTATTATTCCTCTGCCACTCCGCAACCATCATTATCAACTTATGTTGCTCGGACTCTAAAAATATTGGTGTCATATTCGTGTTGGATCCTCCAAAATGCACTGATTTTGGAGGATCCGACACGTACGAGTTGATGGTCATGCAAGATGTAACCATGTTCAATCATTCATCCGATGAATGATTGATCAAATCCCAAAGGGCTTGTACAATGCAGGAAACAATGTTAACCAGTAAAAGAGCCCTTTGATTGATAATTGATATCAATATGCTTATTATAACGTTGATGATGTCACTCTCATTCCTATAGATCAAACATTTCACTTTCTTGTTGCCTGTTACGTTCTATTTCTATTTCACATTTATGCAATACTATGTAATCTCTCTGCTATTCAATCTTCTTTTAGACATCTATGTTTTCTTATGTTGAAGTTTTCATAAATGCACTCCGTTGCTTTAGCATTTTCATGTTATCAATAAGTTGATAGCTCTTACAATCCAAAAGTTTTCATTTTCGCAGTTGTTCCTGTATCCTAGTTACTATTCGATAATTCAAAAGGTAGTATTTGAACTTGCAAATTTTGTTCCAATTAACCTGTGACCGTGCTTCGCTTTTTATGCTTTTCTTCAGTATTGTTATATTCTTTCATGGCAGCTTATATGTTAAATGTAATCTTTATCCTATATGCAACAATCTATATGTTATAAAAAAGGACAGTACACAAACGGTCCAGAAAAGGATTAGCAACCCTAGAGGTGTGATATAGACAACCTATACTAATGCTTTACTAAAATCGCACAATGTTTTTCTTTCCAAGTTTGTAGAGACCGGTCTCTATTAACATCACAGTAGTGGGGTTCTTTTTTGTTCGTTGGCGGATTTTTCCTTGGACAAAAATCAAGTCAAAAAATATTAAAGACGTATCCGTACATAAATACACAAGTAAATCCCAACTAATCATTAAGTAACCCTTTAACGGCACACAAGCATGATAAGAAAAGCTCAAGTCAATACACACAAGAGAAAAAAGGACAACTAAGCTAGAGGGGGAAGCTGCTCTAAATCATTAATTCACCTGATGAAATAATCAGGTTGCATAGGAAATTAATACTAAGCAGCATACTGTGGGCACTTAGAAAGAATGAAACTTCACTAGAAAATCTTCAGCTTCCTTATTTTTTTCTATCCAAATTTTAACCCTTACAAAACCTAACAAAGAGCTAATGTAATCTATTACATCCATGCCTGGGCTGAAGTTAAACATAAAAGTATAACAATGCTCCTACACTATGACGCCGGTGTGCTTGCATATAACAAGGTGAAGAACATTTCTACTTCTGGCATGTCTTGGACAACTTGGATATACCTGTTCCGATTGGATTCTTCAAGCAGGATACGACTCATATGAGCGAGTCGTGGTAGAAGTTTAGCTAATGGAATGCCTAATTTTAAATTGGTTTCCCCGCACAGGACAGTCACGTCTTCCATCATCACATCCACTGCCGTTTTAAGTGACAAGTCCAGAATATTCTCAAATTCAGAGCTGCCCAACAAAAGGATAAGTAATCAACTAACAAATTTGCCAAAGTGAATTAATATGAGAAACAAATACTTGAATTTGAGAATATTTTGAACTGGCAGGCATAATGAAGACATTTTGCTTGATCTGATGCATTAAATTCTAAACTTTATCCTTAGAAGGAACACAGCAGATAGCTCCATTTTTCCTCTTTATTTTTTTCCTTTTTGGGTTGTTGGCGGGGAATTCAGTACCTTTCCTTGTGCTCAAAGCAGCATAAAAAGGTGCAAATGTTACAAGCAGACCTATCCATTTGTGTGACATCGACCAAATTTTGACTAATGTGGAAGTATTTCCGCTATGTGCTCAACAAAAGATGTCAAAAATTAGCTTTTCTGCATAATATCGAGAAAATCTCAATGTTCATATAATTGTTTTCTTCACATTCTGGATAAATATTCCCCTAGTGCCTTAACCATTCAGTGATGAACTTGGTATACCAAGCTGAATCTTGTCTTGCAACACAATGGGAAAAATAAACAAAAGTACCTTGACAAAACGGCCTGTGCCTCCAGCATAAGTTGTTCGAATTTGGATGAAGGAGAAGGTTCTGTATTACTACTACTAGAGGTTGCTGCAGAGTTATATAGTTTAAAGTGCTCTGGCATCAAAAAACCCAGCCAGTGATGAGGGCTTCCCATGCTCATGAAGGTGTCCAATATCCGCAGAACAGTATCATGCAGTAAAGTTGTGTTGAAGAAATCCTTCAACTGTTTTCTGCAAGCCAGAAGTTCAGAAATTTTTAAAAGACCCATTTTGGCAAGGCATAGCTATTTCAAATACAAAGGAAGCATATTACACACAACTACACAATCCCATTGTTTGAGAAGGGTCAATCGTCTGCCTTTCATCCACCAAAATGTTTAACTCCAGGAGGACAATGTTCCAACACAGCATGCCTTCTAAATAGCATGTATGTTTGTACTACGACCATCGATTTAGAGACATTGTCTTAGTGAACCCCCACTGGTCCTATATTGTCCTTCATTATATCCATTCTATCACCTACAATTGCATGGGTATGGCTTTTTTGTCCCTGGGTCTTTATATACGGAATAAAGGTTTGTTTAACCCCGTAGACAGACAGGATGATGCGGCCTTTTCATTGGCCATTGGATTAGGAGGTCGGAAGAGGATAATCACAATTTGATAACTCAAATGACTCCATACTCAATGGCTAGTGCTCTTACATTTATTGGTTTCCAACTAAACATCCTTTATAGGCAACTACTTTAAAAAGAAGAAAAAAAGTGGTGCATCTAACTTCTAAAAGAATATGGTAAAAAATAGAATAGAAAACATAAAACAGAAGAATAACACACAAGTAATCTCATCTACTGCTTGCACATAGATATACAGGAGTGAGCGGAACCTGGCACTTGTCAGATGCTGACTGTTGATCTGTTATTCAGTATGTGGTTCGCACATCATAAAATTTAGGTACTTTGGATCTCTCTCTCTCTCTCTGTGTGTGCGCGCGCGCACGCATGTTATGTGCACATTCATTTAAATTCCAAAAGAACTGGGTTGTGGTTTGACGGAAAGTCTATGCATTTAAACATATGGGCGTGATTCTTCAAGCTCTCATAAGCATTGTTCAGGAGTTGAGCTTCTTCAATTCCAACTCTTTCGCTTCCCTTTTTTCCACAAACCCCAATACCATTCCTCTCCCTTGCCATGTCTGTTTTTTATTTTCTCCCTTATCTTATCATCATTGCCAGACTACAATAGTTACCAATTAATACCGCAGAAATCCAATCGATATCTCCACCTTGATGCCCTCCACGTTATCTCCCTCCAGGAGCTATTTACAGATGTGCATCACCGCAATATATAGAGCTTCTATTTTTTCCAACCTCTGCATCATGGCCATCTTGATTTTATTCTCATTAGAAACCAATTATCATAATAATATCTAGTGTCAATTGAATTATCCGCAACAGATGAACCTTAAAGTATGGTTACACAGTGATGGGAAAAGAAAAAAGGTAAGCTTGAAATACAATGACAGTGGCGTAGGTCTTGAACACCTTGATACTTTGCGTAAACTTCACAATATAGGTTAACACTGATAAGCATTTCTTTGCAACTGAAGACAGAAAATTCTGTCTTTTGATATAAGAGGGAAAAACAGACAAAAAGAATTACGGAATCTAACCATCAATTCATGAGTCCATCAGTCAGTTCGAAGGACCGAATGCCAAAAATTAGTTAGTTACCGACTGAAAATAAAATGGAAGAACTGAGCAACTCACTAACTCTAGATGCATATTTGAACATCCGAGTGGTGAAGAACAAAGTAAGGAGCCTACCCTTTTAGAACTTCAGATGCTGCAGTTTCAAAACTTGAAATCAAGGCAGGAAGGCCAACATTAATAAGATAGTCTGCACTGGCTAGAAACTGCTGCTCGTCATCTCTGTCAATTAGATCAGCTTCATCCTAGAATAACAAAAAGAAAATGCTCTTCCAATAAGTAAAAGAACTACCGGGAATACTATCAGTTGCACCTCAACAAGCGAAAAAACTGAGAGCTAAAAGATTACCGTTAATTGGATCAGCATTAACATAGAGTAAAAAGAAAATGCACTTGAAACAAGCAACTACAAAGTAGGGTATACCATAAAACAAGCCACTCTTATTATCCCTTTTCAATTACAATAAAGGGTTGAAGTTTCATTTTGATTTTCTACTTCTTATAGAATCCAATTCTTATATTTTCTTTGAATACCCTACACCAAAACAGAGGGACAATGGTTGTGGGAATTAGCCAATTTTTCTGATCGGTAAACTAGACAATTTTAGATGCTGAAATTTTTTCATATACTTCCTTTATCTGAATAAATGATAAGCAGAGTAATGATGTTATCTAGAGAAACATGATTTGTCAAGAGCACCCAGAAAAAGCAACCCAGACTACACACGTCGGGTACCAGAAACAAAAAACTCAATATGATACAAGAAGACTTGATAAGTTCCAACCATACCACCTACACAATAAAGACTAAAATTCCGTCTCATTACAGACACTCCGCAAGTTCCTTCCCATGTATAGACTCACAATATTCCTGCTCTGTCATTTGTTGTGAAAATCAACTCCAAATTTTAGTCTCCTTAGTTCCTGTTCCTGTTTCGTATTTGCTTCAGTTTGTTCCAATATCATTGTTTTCTTGCCAGATGTTCCAGTTCTCCTCAATTTGTTCATATACAGGTGCATGATACAAAGCCCTAGTGAGTAGCTCAGGCTCAAATTTTCTCAAGTTCAAATCAGCTGCAAAGAATACTTTAGCTGAGCTCAATCTTTTAGATGTTGAGCAAGGCAGGCTTACGAGCCTAGCCAAGCTTACAAATATTTCTTCAATTAACGTTCAGTCATGACTTAACTTATTGGGTTCAAAAATTAAAAGAGACCTTTGAGTCTTCTTTTTGAGAGAGAGAAAGAGACTCAAGTTTTCATTAATAGGTAGAAGGGACTTTTTTTTGCATTACTGTTAATGACACATATTTTAAAAGACCCAAAATTTTCTTATTTACACAAAGCCCCCTACTTCTCCTCCTCCAAACAACTAATGGATATCTAAACATCTATGTCTCAAACATTCTGGAAATCGGGATGTTCTTAACAATCTCAGTTCCTGTTCCTGTTTAAACATCTTTCCAAGAGTCTGATGCAGTCATTATAGCAGCTCCAAATTTTCAATTTATAAAATATGGACAATTATTTCATCTTATCAAACTGCTGACCTATTCATTGCCCCACAGATGCAGTATGCAATCAACAACCACATAGCTGTGGAAAATCATAACCATCCGAAGGCAAGACTTTTTAAGACATTGTAGATACAACAATCAATATAAACATAATTGCAAGATAAAATAGTAGTCATGGACAAGGAAAAAGAAGCAGTTCTTACAAGTTGACAAGAGGTTCCAAGGCCATGTGCAGTATCGATATAAAGATGTCTCCCTAATATGTTGACTTGAACTCTAATATACAAGCTTAGCACTGTGGTTGCCCAAAGAGACAACACAATTCTGGTAAACGCTGGAAGAGTACAAAATACAACATTATAAGCCAACTATTGTACATAAAATTCAACACAAACTATATGTGTGCACATGTCCATACTTAAAATTTTGAGTCTCTCCCACAGCTCGAGCTTCTCGGCAGCTGTTAGAGTATTTGGCTGGTATTTTCCTTTCATCAACCTCTCCGTCAAGAGAGCAAGGTCCAATTCTTCTTCTATTCGACTTCTTAAATTCCGCATTACATGAGGCAATGTTGTTGAATTAGCTATTCCTTGAATGTTCTCAAAATGTGCCTTAACCCTATGGAGGAGACAAATAACTCTGAGCATAATATAGCTCTAAGACTACATAGTACACCAAACAAAATGAAAAGGAGACAGTGTACCTTCCTTTTCAGGAAAAATAAAATAAAAGATTAAAAAGAGAAAATCTTAACTGGGATCTAATGAGTTCCTCATTTCTTCTTTCATCCGCGAGTTCCCTCTCAAGATCAGAGAGACGTCGCCTGTGTCCGTCATACAGCTTGTACAAAAGGTACCCACTTCCAACAACTCCAAGTGTAACATATACCTTCCTCTTATGCCTTCTCCAAAACTCCCTATTCCAATCAAATCAGTGTCAAAAATAAAATATTGATACACCAATACAATAGTTTTTTCTCTTCTAATCAACTGCCTAACCCTTCAGATTCTCAGTTACTTCTACACCTCTCTGTGAAAACCCAATTTGCAATTACAACATATATATTTCTTAAAAAGCATCAGTTAAATGATGCAAAAAGAAAAGAAAAAAGGAATCTTGAACAGCCACAAAGCAAAAGATAAAACATAAACTTGAGTATCACTGCACGGATAATAACATACCCAACTTTTTTTAAATTATCATAAATTATATTCATATGAAATTACAGAAAGGGAAGGATAGAATTAACGAACCACATCCAATCGAAGTACTAGTAGCCAAGGTTAATCCTGTTTTTTGTTTCACCGGCCTTGATTGTGGGCCGGAATTTTAATCTACTGTTCCTGCTGCTACTTTGTGGGAGGTTAAGAGTCCAAGAATGGCGTTGGAGAAGTGAAGCCTACTTCCCACTTCGATACCTCGTTTGGCTCAATATAACCAAAAAGTAGATGTGTTTGTTTATTTTAACAATTTAATTTAACCCATCTTTTTTAAATCAGAACAATATACCCTCTAGTATCGAAAATTATTTAAACTTACCAAATATTTTGCTATTTGATCATTTTAGACCCAACCGTTATACTATGGAATATGTATCAAATTTATTTTTATTTTTAATAGAGTCACGTGGCAACTCCTTATTAAAAGACTCAATGCAAATTTGATCTACCCGGTTCAAAACTCACCTACCCATAATCCGACCCATTACCTGAAGGCCCGAAGGCAAAAAGAGAGAGAATGCAAAAATCTGAAAAACAACCAATTATTATAAAATATAACTCAAAGTAACAATATGGAACAAGGAAAAACAAGTTAAAAGATATATAGAGAAAGAGATAAGAGATTCTTATTTCTTCTTCAATTGTGTGTATTTTCCTATCTATTACAAGGCATATAGGCATGAAAAGTGAAGAAATATGTCATTAAATATGTCATTAAGCATTTGAGATGAAGATCATGGAGGAAGAGTAGGCATCCACTATAATTTGATATTTCTTATAACACTCCCCCTTGGATGTCCATAGATAATGTCCCTCGTTAAAACCTTATTAGGAAAAAATCCTATTAAAAAAATAGTGAAGGAAAAAGAGTACACATATTTAAAAATACGCCTTTTGGTTGCCTCATTAAAAACCTTGCAAGGAAAACCCAGTGGGATAAAATCTTATAAGGAAAAAAGAGTATAACGCGTATTAACTCTCCCTGATGAGAGCATCAGTTCACATCCTTGAGCCTTTGCATCCCAATTTTGTATACTAGTTTCTTGAAGGTTGACGTCGGTAGAGATTTGGTGAACAAATCAGTCCATATTATCACTTGAACGAATCTGTTGCACATTGATATCACCATTCTTTTGAATATCATGTGTAAAAAATAACTTTGGTGAAATGTAATTTGTCCTATCTCATTTTATGAATCCTTCCTTCAATTGGGGTATGCATGTTGCACTGTCTTCATATAAAAATGTGGGTAGTTTGTCACACTTCAAAACACATTTGTCTCAAATAAGATGTATTATAGACCTCAATCAAACACATTCTCGATTTGCTTCATGAATAAAAATTATCTCAGCATGATTAGAAGAAGTAGCCACGATTGATTGCTTAGTCGATCGTCAAGTTATGACAGTGCCTCCACATGTAAACACATAAGCTGTTTGAGATCGAGTCTTGTGCGGGCCAGATAAATATCCAGCATCGGTATAACCAACAAGATCGTTATTGCAATCATTGTCATAAAATAAGGCCATATCGGTAGTCCCTTTTAGATACCGCAATATGTGTTTGATTCCATTTCAATGTCTCCTTGTAGGAGCAGAGCTATATCTTGTTAAGACATTAACTGAAAAAGTTATGTCATGCCTTATAGTGTTAGCAAGATACATTAGTGCACCAATTGCACTAAGATATGGTACTTCAGGACCAAGAAGCTCTTTATTATTTTCTTGAGGTCAGAACGGGTCCTTATTTATATCAAGTGATCGAACAACCATCGTAGTACTTAATGGATGTGCTCCATCCATGTAAAATCGTTTCAATACCTTTTTTATATAGGCAGATTGATGAACAAAAATTATGTCCGCCAAATGTTCAATTTGCAAACCGAGACATAATTTTGTCTTTCCGAGATCTTTCATCTCGAATTCCTTCTTTAAATAATCAATTGCCTTTTGGAGTTCTATAGGAGTTCTAATAAGGTTTATGTCATCAACATATACGGCAAATACAACAAACTCCGATGTTATTTTCTTTATAAAAATATATGGACAAATGGCATCATTTATATAACCTTCCTTTAATAAATATTTACAAAGGCGATTATACCACATTCTTCCTGATTGCTTTATACTATATAAAGATCTTTGTAATTTGATTGAAAATATTTTCCTGAACTTTGAATTATGTGCGTCGGGCATTTTAAATCCCTCGAAAATTTTCATGTATATCTCATTATCAAGTGAGCCGTAAAGGTAGGTTGTAACCACATCCATTAAATGCATGTCAAACTTTTCACGGATAATAAAACTAATGAGATAACGGAATGTTATATCATCCATAACAGAAGAATACGTCTCTTCATAATCGACCTTGTGCAACAAGGTGTGCCTTATATCTTTGTACCTTATTTTTCTCATTCCTTTTACGTACAAAGACCCATTTATAGCCAACAGGCTTAACACCATTAGGTGTTTGGACTACAGGCCCAAAAATTTCACGTTTTGCAAGTGAATCCAACTCATATTGGATTACTTCTTATCATTTTGACCAATCACATCTTTGTCGACATTCTCCAACAGATTGAGGTTCAAGATCCTCATTATCTTGCATAATGCTAGATGCAATATTGTATGCAAAGACATAATCCACCACTATATTCAATCGATTCAAATTTGTCTCAATATCGATTGGATTTATTGATAGTTCCTTATTTTCTTGAGTCTCAGGCTCATCGATATCCTCATGAATCTCAGGATTGGTTAAATCGTGGGTTTCTTTATGAGACTCTTTCGTAGTGTCATCTTGATCATTTATTTTTCTTTTTCTAGGATTTTGATCCTTAAAACCCAATGGTCTGCCAGGTTTTAGGCCTGCTTTTGACTCATTAGCTATGACATTAGAAGATTGTCCAACAGGGATATCAATATGGATTGGAATCTTCGGTGCTATTGCTGGAGTGATGGCACATGCTTCATTCTTTGTAGGGATATGCGATTTCGTTATCCTTTTCAGATCCGTAAATGCATCTGACATTTGATTTGCTATTTTTCGCAAATGGATAATCTTTTGCACCTTTTTTTCACAAATAGAGGCGCGTGGATCAAGATGAGACAATGATGTATTTTTTCACAAAATTTCACATTTGGTTCCACCAATTTCTCCCTCTAATTTTGGGGAAAATGCCTCATCGAATCGACAATCTGCAAATCGAGCAGTGAACAAATCTCCCGTTAATGTTTCAAGGTAGCGAATAATGAAGGGTGATTCAAACCCAACATATATTCCTAATCTTCTTTGGGGACCCATCTTGGTGCGATATGACGGTGTTACAGGCACATATACAGCGCATCCAAAAATTCTTAGATGGGATATATTAGGTTCATGACCCAAAACTAATTGCAACGGGGAATATTTATGATAATTTGTCGGTCTGAGATGAATTACCATTATTGCATGCAAAATAGCATGACCCCAAACTGAAGTGGGTAACTTGGTTTTTATAAGTAATAGTCTTGCTATCAATTGCAGATGTTTAATCATAGATTGTGCAAGGCCATTTTGAGTGTGAACATGAGCTACAGAATGTTCCACTTCAATTGATAAGCAATAATCATTAAATGCTTGGGATGAAAATTAGTGGCATTACCAAGTCTGATAGACTTAATTGGATTATCAGGAAATTATGCCCGTAATCATATTATTTGTGCCATTAATTTTGC
This sequence comes from Nicotiana tomentosiformis, assembly GCF_000390325.3. Lineage (NCBI taxonomy): Eukaryota > Viridiplantae > Streptophyta > Magnoliopsida > Solanales > Solanaceae > Nicotiana > Nicotiana tomentosiformis. The sequence goes on from NC_090814.1 coordinate 138,025,500, forward strand.
AAATGCCAGGTTGCGAGATGACAATAGGCATACATGAGACCACCTAGAAGATGCATCTATTAAGACCATAAAATATCTAAACGACTCACTTGGTGAGTGAATATGTCCATAAATATCCCCTTGTATACGTTTCAAAAATGCAGGGGACTCAATCCCAACCTTTGTTGGTGATGGTCTAATAATCAACTTGTCTTGATAACAAGAAGTGCAAGAAAAATCATTATTTAAAGAATCTTTAAATTCTTTAATGGATGCCCATTTGAGTTTTCTATAATTTGTCTCATCATAATTGATCCGGGATGTCCCACTCGATCATGCCAAAGTACAAACATATTATAATTAGTAACCTTTTGGTTTACGATAGACTCTGCCTCAATTGTACTAATTCTTGTCCAATACAGGCCACAAGATAAATATGAAATTTCTCAATAACCCTTTTCTGGCTAGAAACATTCTTGGTAACGATGAGATATTCGAGATTATTCTCATCTATTGTCTCAATATGAAATTCATTTCGACGGATATCTTTAAAACTCAACAAGTTTCTCTTGGGCTTGGAGGAGAACATTGCATTCTCTATGATAAGTATTGTTCCCTTAGACAGAGTTATAGTAGCTCTTCCAGAGCCTTCAATTAGTTTTGTACTACCATATATTCATCCACATCTATTTGGTGAATATCTCTTTTAAGGAGAAAGTTATACCATTATGGTCATGGTCAAAATTAGATGCAAGATCTGTTTCTTGCATTATTGTTGTCCTTTAATAATCACATTGCTAAAATATTTTAGCGTACAATAGGTACGTGACCAATGATCATTCATGCCATAATAATGACATTCTTTCTTATTTCATCTCAAACCCCCTTCTCGAGGTGAGTGTGGTACCACTAGCACGTTCATATTCTTGCAAGATTGAATATGTATTCATAATGATTATCGCATTGTTTTCACATTCACTTCAGGAATGGAACATAATAATCCATGCGTGCTTTATAAAATCTCATGCCATATCAATGGCAAACATCACTTTTACAAAGTGAAGGATTATTTTGAGAGCCAGTATTGTTCTTATTACCATAATAATGATGATTATAATTTCGTCCATTACCACATCCACATCCATTCATACCTCCACGGTAACATCATGTCTTATTTTAGACTTATGAGACTAGTTTTCACTATTGGTGGCGATTGAATTTAATTTGCATATGAGAACTTTCATTAACTGAACTCAATCAAATAAAAAGTATCAAGCAAATATAGAAAAACACATAATCAATTAAAATCTATGTGTCCTTTGTGATAATTATCCCACTTTAAGATGGAAGAAATATGATAAAATAAAAAGGAAAAATAGGTGCTTTCTCAAAGTATTCACTTTGTGTTTCTTAATATTAACACATAGGAATATAATACTTGTTGTAGGAAAAATATTTATCGTTCTTTACACCAAAAATCCTTACATGATTTGATGAACTTTCAAGAAAAACTTTTTCGTAAAGCAAGTTTGTTCATGTATGGAAACATAAATAGCAAAGTGTAAAGAAACTTGAAAACTAATTAGAAAAGGCTAACCGTGATGGCCGAATATATGTTGGGTTTGTACACCTTATACCGTCATTATTCTTACCATATTATTAACATTAAATGACACTACTGGCACTGGCCGCATCATAACAACTTAGTTGGCTAGAACTTCGTGCTGATAACGTATTAATAACTAAAGTAACAATATGGAACAAGGAAAAACAAGCTAAGAGATATATAGAGAAAGAGATAAGAGATTTTTATTTCTTCTTCAATTGTGTGTATTTTCCTATCTATTACAAGACCTTTATATAGATATGAAAAGTGAAGAAATATGCCATTGAATATGTCATTAAGCATTTGAAATGAAGATCATGAAGGAAGATTAGACATCCACTATAATTTGATATTTCTTATAACACCAGCATTGTTTTCATCTTTATTAATTTTTGCTCAAAATTTACAACCCAACTTCTTTGAATCTTAACCAAATTTGTTATAATTTGAGATTTAAGCTCCTAAAAGATTCCCAACAAAACTCAATAACACCCACAAGAAATAGTTCACATTTTCGAAAACCCAATTTCCGTGCTAAGCTTCAAAGCTTTCTTCAATAGAGTTTTAGCTCTTGCTTCAAGTACCAGCTTTCCAACAATGTTCTAAATAATACTTTAAATAAGAGATGCAGCTCAATTCTTCAAAATTTCAGATCCTATGCTCTTTTAGTCAATTGCTCTATTTAATCCGAATTTTAGTATTCATCGGCACAAGATTCATTCTAGATCTATAATTATTCGAATATTTTTGAGTTCGTTTATATAGCTGATAATTCAGATTTTTTGGTAGGTAGATGAATAAAGAATGAAAGTTAAATCTACAAAGATTGTTGAATAATCACCAATTCGGTATGGGTAATGGGTTTCTGCTCAAAACATACCATAATCAGCTCCATAACAATGGTTTCTGGTCAATTTGGATTATGATTTTTTTGTCCATTCGGATTATAAACATCGAATGACTTGTGTTAAATTCCCAGTTCGACACCCTCGTGCACTGGAGTCTTGATCCACCTCAAGATCACCTAATTTGACCTCGCTGATCAATTTGCTAAATTCGCAGGTTGTGCTGGAAATCACTTATATTTTACAAAACAATATCAGACAGAATAGGAGGGATAAAAACAGTACCAATCAAATAAATTCACCTTCCAGAAGATAAAATTTATTCCTCCCAAAAAAGTTTCAATGGATAAAATCTATAACCTTAGTCACATATCCAACTTCCAAGTTCTACCAAAGTCGAATTGACACTGCTTTCCTGATATACAGGATATCATTGTTCAAAAGCGTCAACTGGTTACTTGGTAACAAGTTGTAAAAGATAATAGACAACATTAACAAGACAGCGAATTGAACTTGGGATTAAGCAATACCACCTGATGTGTATCCTAGGAGGAAGAAAAGAGAGTACAGTTCATTTCATAAAAAGTATCCCAACAACAAAAGTAGGGAGTGTAGGACCATGAAATAAATGGTAGAAGCTGAGTTGCAGGTTTCTTATCCATGTGTATCACCAAACAAATGAAACTTTGATCAAAAGTAGGCAGAGAGGAACAACATACTAAATTCTTAAGTGACCATGCAAAGCAACTTGGATTTATAAGCAACATGATGCTTGTAACAAAATACTGAATAAAATCCCAAAATTGGAACAGCAAAACTCTCAAAACCACGAGAAACAAAGAGAATCCAGATATCCTTCTTCAAACATTTCAAGAGAAATCTAAATGTCTTTAAATGACTATGGCCGAAAAATGCAATTCCTAATAACGCCCAATACCCCAAACCCTAATCAAACCGTCTGTATATCCACTGAAAAGCGTGCTTCCATCAGCACTCCAGCTCAAACAGGTGCAGTACATGATCTGCCAAATGAGATTCAACAATATCAGACAATTCAATCGATAACAGAATATCTTATCACAATATCATTACAAAGTCTGTAACTGCAAGTATACAACGTTTGTACAAGAATTTAAGTACTACAGAAAGTCTATATATGTGTACACAGACCATACCCCTACCCTATGAGGACAGAGAGGCTATTCCCTATAAAACCTTGGCTAAAGAGGCAACAGGACCATAAGCAGTGGATTAAATAATATATTCAAATTAACACTTAACAAAACTGAGTAAATGACAAATTGCAGAGATACAAAAGTTAAAAGCCTAAAAAGCTAACCAGAATTTATAAAACAGCATTAACCCATGACAGCTTCTGGACAAAATTTCAGTCTAAAAACGAAGCATTAACCCAACCATTCAAAAGTTAAAAGTTCTCTATCTTATTTCAGAAAAGCTAATTCATCCTATACATCGACCTAATTTTAGATGTTTTATGTATAGACAAATGTTGCCTTAGCCCATCTAATTTTGAGTGATTGAGACTCAGTTAGATGTATGTGTATATACTACTAGGCATAAAAAAGATATATATTCCAAGGCTAAAATAATTCAGAAAATACACAATTACATATAATAAAAAGAACGTAAATGTTGACCTTGTTTTTGCAGGCAGAGCCAGTAGTTCCTTCAGTAGCCATCTCACTCTCTTGCTTGAGATCAACTTTAAGATCCACAACAACGCTCTTGCTCTCCAAATCCCAAATCTTAATGCTAGTTTCAGTAGCTGCGCACAGCCAGTACCTGTTAGGACTAAAGCAGAGCGCGTGAATGATAGAGCCAGCATCAAGCGAGTAGAGCTTCTTCCCCTCAGCCAAATCCCAAAGCAAAATAGTACCATCTTTGCCTCCACTAGCACACAACGAACCATCAGGAGACACTGCCACGGTGTTCACGTAGCCACCGTGTCCAGCGAGAGTGGACCTCAGCTTACAGTTAGTGAGGTTCCAGATTTTCACAGTACGGTCCCATGATCCAGAAACGATGGTGGGCTGAAGTGTATTCGGGCTGAAACGAACACATGAAACCCAATCAGAATGCGAGTCGCCTTCCTGAATGGTGTATTTGCATTCACCGAGAGTGTTCCACAGCTTGATGGATTTGTCACGTGAAGCGGAGACGATCTGACGGTTGTCGACAGAGAATGCAACGGACAGAACATCCTTAGTGTGACCAACGAAACGGCGAGCCGTGGTCCCAGCTTGAAGATCCCAAAGGCGAAGCTCACCGTCCCAGGAACCAGAGAGAGCAAACATGCCGTCGGAGGAAAGGACGACATCCTGGACGAAGTGGCCGTGGCCAGTGAGACGGCGGCGGGGGACACCGTATTGTGGGCCGTCCTTAGTGAGAGCCCAGACGATTAGGGACTTGTCCCTGGAGGAGGTAACGATCATGTCGGAGTTGTCAATTGGGGTGGCGATGGCTGTGACCCAATCGGTGTGGGCTTTCATTGTGCCGCGGAGGACTAGTGATTCTTGTGCCATTTTGTCGAGCAGGTGGTGGGTGGGTGGGTGGGTGGGTGCTCTCGGTTTCGCTGTGAAGGCGGAGAAGAAGAGGATAGTGATAAAACGATATGGCAGTGAAGAGAAACCCTAAACTCTCAGGTGCGAATTTATAGGGTGGGTCAATTTTAGGGTTTTTTGCGAGAAATGTGTCATGGATTACTGGTCCGAGTTGCTGCTTGGGCAAACGGATCAGGTTTCCTGGGCCTGCTCTGTTTGGATATGGTCCATTTACATAATGTTGGACAATCAGCTCTATTGTGTCTCACCGTAATTTAGTGTTATTAACTTCCTATAGCTACTATATACATATTTACTTCATATAGCTAATATTTTATTGCTACCGACTGTATTTGTTGTATTCGCGCGACCGTATTCATGAATACAATCGGGAAATTCATCTAAAAAATAGAGAGTCCAACTGTTTAATAACAGAAAAAGAAATCAATTAGTGTGTCTCACTCTTAAAAGATCTCAACAAAGTCAATTCAAACACGCCTCATTAAATTTTATGGTGTAGATTATTTTTTTTAATTACCCGGTTGTATTCGATGTATTTGCATTTCTGTATTCATAAATACAGTCATGTAATTCGCCTATAAATAGGGAGTACATTTGTATAATAGCGTACAAAGCAATTAATTAGCGTGTATCACTCCTAAACGATCTCAATTCAAACACATCTCATTATCATGCCATAATTAGAAGATTTTTTTCTGTTGCATCCCGTACTTTAATATTAGGATGAGTCGTAGTAATTCATATGAGCTTGAACGGATTAAGATCATTCATGAGGTTATAAAGGATTTGTGACTATATTATTGTAAGTCCCCGTAAGTTTAACAACTTTGATACCGTTATATACATTTGATATGGTATTTTGAGTGGAACATTTTTGTAAAAGAAGGTTTAAAAAATATAATTTTATATAGTTATTAATATTACTACTTTCGAATGTGCTTTAAATTATACACAGAATATGAGAAAGTTTATGAGATTTTCTTTATTATAAAGATAAAAATTATTTTCTCACAAGAAAAGAAGGTTACCTTTTTACCATTTTAAGAATTAAGCATACGAAAATTTATACTCTTTATATGAGATTAGAAAAATTAGAAGTTGAGAAAATATATGTATTTTTACATGGATATTTTAATGAAATAATAGTGTATGTATTGATTTTATATGGTACCATAATTTATTAATATTTTAATAGTAGTACTTTAGGATGAGGACAAGACTATTTTCGAGGTTATAAGTATTTATGCTATTCCAAACAAGTGATTAGTAAATTCGTGAAGGTGAAAGGGTAAGCGAATCGAAGAAAATGGGTTTCGTCAAAATTTGACAATTTTGAGATAAAATACGGTCCAAGCTATAATACTCGGTATTTATGGATTAGTGTCATACAAGGTACCACATGACCATGATTGTAAGGTGTATAAAGTATGTTAAAAGTGAGTAGTATTTTAAATAATTTAAAATAATTTTTAATTATGTGGATAATTAAATAATTAGTGATTTTTGGTGGGAGATTAGATAATTAATTATAAGCTTTGGATAAGCTTAAATAAGTCCCAACGTGGCAGCAAATGCCATTCTTAATCAACCAAGCAATGACTCTTTGAATTAAGAGATTATGTGGCATACTTAGAAGAAATGGTTGGCCAAGTCACCTTATAAAGTGTGGCCCACACCCAAAGATTAAAAATCCCTTTCTAATTCACTTTGTATGTTTACAATATAATGGAAAGGTTTAGCAATTCATACAAGACTTCTTAAATTCAATTAGAGATATCATAAGGTTTTGAATGGCAACGTGATTTGCTTAACAAAATTCATACAAGATCATGTAATAGCAGCGTGAAAGGTAACTCTACGAGAACACGGTACAATCTTTTTCAAGAATATCATATGAATTTTCTCCTATCTTGATCTACCATTACGTGCTTTTCGCAAAAAGACGTGTGTTAGAGGAATTGTCAAGAGAATCAGCTCAGGTATGTTAAGGCTATCCCTTCTTTCCTTTTGGCATGATCCAAGTAACGATACGTAAACGTAATGTTATTTCATAAATGGTTCTACTCTTAGTAACTAAGAAGGTCTACGTTATTCATTCATGTAAAATGATATTCAAAATATGCCTAAGTATGTTCTTAACCCTCTATTAAGGCATTCAATAAAGAAGTTAATGTTCGTAATTGTATTACATGCATCATCATTTACCATCGAGTTACGATTGGTTGGGCAGTTATACATTTACCATCAAGCTACGGTCGGTCGGGCAGTCATGCATTTACTACCAAGCTACGGCCGGTTGGGCAGTTATACATTTACCACCGAACTACGGTCGGTCGGGCAGTCATGCATTTACCACCGTGCTATGGCCGGTCGGACAATAGTCTCAAAGAGAGGTATATATATATATATATATATATATATATATATACATATACGGTGGCACTTTCAGTTTGATTCTTATATATCTTTAATTAGTGTTGACTTATTGTTATGTTTCAGTTCCGCCTTACATACTCGGTACATTATTCGTACTAATGTCCTTTTGTTGGGGACGCTACATTCATGCCTGCAGGTATAGATAATCAGTTTGACGAGCCCTCGTAGTAGACGAGGTTGGCATTCATCGAAGGATCGGTAAAATTTTACCTCATTCGGAGTGCAGCCGAGTCTATGAGTCATCATGTCAGAGTTTTGTTACAGACTTATGGGTAGGCCGGTACCCTGTCCCATTTGATGTCGCATAATCTTAGAGGCTTTGTAGACGGAGGTTCATTTTGTACAGTATGTCAGAGGCCTTGACGGCCCATGTGTATTCATGTTTTCAGAACGATGGTTCATTGAAAACGTGTTTGCCCACTTATAGTTATACATTACGAGTTGTGGTCATGTTGGCCCTGATAGTTACTAAAAAAAAGAGTTACAAAGTGGTTCGCTCGGGCCAGTACGGCCCGGGTGCCAGCCACGCCTCCCCAGGTTTGGGGCGTGACATTTTCGGACGTTTAACAAAAAAACAAAGTATTGTATTTAGCGCCAATGCTCTGATTTTGATTCCTCTCTTCCATGTTTGTTTATTTTGTTAAAGATTTTGTATTTTGATACTTGAACGAACTGATTTATACATTGATTTTATATATATATATATATATATATATATATATATATATATATATATATATATATGTATATGTATGTATGTATTTCCATTGGCAACATATTGCTACACTTAACTACTGTACCATAAAGTGGATACAGGACATGCATATATACTGTAAGTATATGTATACATCCATACATATTATATGTATATGAATGGTGTTAAATACAACTAGGATATGAATACAGATGTAGAATTTGGAATCAACTATTTTAGAAATCCAACAAAATACATTCATGTATTCAGAACAAAAGTTGCGAAAAACATGAAACATTCAGTCATAAGCTGAAATACAATATGGAAAACATAAAACTATTCAATAATTATTTTTATATATATATCCGATTCTGTAATTTGCCTAACAATTTTTGTCGGTGCTTCATCATCGCTTATCGCTCGGCATCGAACTTCCGCATATCATAGTCCCAAAGGAGTGCATCATATCTTTGTCGGAGTAAATTAGGACCAATGGCTGTTTGTGTAACCAATCCATATGTGCTTAAATACTCTGCATATGTTTGAGTAAATACTATGATAAAGTAGGATGGTGTTCAACAAAGAATTTTAATTCCTGCATACAAACACCACAAAAGTAAATACATGCTTGAAATATAGATAAATACAACTAAGTGGTTACAGTACTTTCAGTGTACTCAAAATATGTGGTTTATGACTTCAAATACAGATAAATACAAGTATATTTGAATACATTATTTGCATAATATTCAAAATACAATAGAGACAAGATACAAAGCTTGAATCATGAGAATAGTTGATATAGTACTGTTAGTGTATTCAAAATAGTTATTTTCTGAATTCAAGTACAGATAAATACAACTATATACACAACCAAAAAAAACATGTACGAACTAAATTCATTATATGAGGACAAACACCCAGATATCTCCAAATATATAATGTATAAAAAAAATAAAATTGAGTGTATGTATAAATAAAAAAGACAAAATATGAAATACACAACATCCATGTATGCAAAAATAAAATACACCAACATATATATGAATACTACATTTGTATCATTGTATCCCAAAATACAGTACATACAAAATACAAGCTTGAATCATGACAATATTTTTACAGAATTGTTGGTGTATTTAAAATTATTGTTTTTTGAATTCAAATACATATAAATACAAAGAAAATGCAAAATCTTGTACGAACTAAATTAAGTGTATGAGGACAAATAAACAGAAATACATGTATATTAAAAGGCATACAAAACCTGTAAGTGTGGCTCTTTTCGAGGATTTCACATCTTCAACTTGTTTCATAGGGTCATTGCGTAGTTTGGTTCGCCTCTCGGCTTCAATGGTTGTTGCAGAACCTGCAAATACAACTTTTTCTTAAGTGATTTGCAAATCGAAAGGTGGCCCATCAAAATTGAGGGATTTAGTGGGTATACCTCGTGTAACTCTCTTCGGAGTTCTTGAATCAACCATTAAAGACAGAAAATTGAAGTTTCTTTCTCAAAACCTAACATTGCCGAAAATTAAAAAGGAGAGTGGAGAGTGGAGAGTAGGGGTGGGCATTCAGTACTTCGGTACGGTATTTAAGAACTTCGGTTCGGTACTTTGGTATTCGATTTATCAACTGTGCATACCAAATACTATACCAAAGTAGTTCAGTACGGTTCGTTATTTTTTATTTGGTTCGGTATGGTTTCGGTTTAATACATTAATGGAATAGTGTCTTTTTTAAATACTATTGATTTGTACTTCTATTGTATTGATATTTGAAATCTTATGGCAACCTCCATTTTCTACTCTTGAGACTCACTTTAGGAAGTTCCAGTAGTTGTTAGTAGTTGTTAGTAGTTGTTAGTGTTACCGTAACAAAACAGAGAACAAGAAAAGAATAAAAAAGGAGGAAAAAAAATCATTGACAATAAAAGACCAAGAGTGTACAAGCCAAGTAGAGGCCAGACGCAAAAGAGAAACCCATAAGAAAAAGAAAAATAATAAGAGGGCTCACGTACTAGCAGAAGAGAAAGAACCATTTTGAATATTAAGAGACAATAAATAAAAAGATATCAAGAGTAATCTAAAACCTCCTCATGATGAGTCAATTCTTTATGGGTCTGCAGATGTGGAATCCAACATCAAGGGAAGCCGCAAGCTTGAGCACTTAGAAGAATTCAAGTATTAACTTAAAAAATTTGGTATTTCGGTATATACCGAAATACCGATACCCTAATATCGAGAACTGAATCGAAGTACCGAAATATTAATATACCAATACCGAATAATGTATCGAATACCGAAGAACCGAATTAGTTCGGCACGGTCCGATTTTTCGGTTTACCGATTTTTATGCCCACCCCTAGTGGAGAGAAAAAGAAGAATGGCAGAGTAGAAAGCAAGAACTGGCGAAAAGCTTTACCAATTAGTAATGACCCACGATTTTTAGGAGTAAAATCATGGTCGAATCTTGCCGAGAAACTTGCTCCTAAAATCTTGGTGAGAGGGAGAGAAAAGGAAGAGAGAGAGAGAAAGATATTTCATGCCTCAATGGCAGAGAATAAAATAAATACCTATTTTGCTATAAAATATAATAGGTAGCTAATAATATTTTAAATTATTTTAGTTTATAATAAATAAGGTGTAATAGTTTGCCATAGGAGGTAAAATTTTCTTAGCTTTATTGTCTATCTCACTTGTGATGTCTTAGGTGCATTGTGAAAAAAAAAAACTAAATTCCCGTTTGGCCATAAAATTCGGGAATTTTTTTTCAAATTTTATTTTTAAATATCTGTTTATTTATAGATTTTAACTGTTTTAAACACCTCTAGAGTAGTTTTTGAAGTTTTCTACTCACAAAATTTCAAATTCTTTTTAAGTAAATTGTATGTGTAGACAATAAATTTGCGTCAAGAAAATAATCGAGACCGAAAATATTGCAACAATCGTAGTATTTGATTTCGAGTAATTTGAGTGCTACAATCTCTATGATTCATATGATTCTACTTCTTCAATATAAATTAAAGGGGCTTTGGGCTTGATCTTGAATTTGAATTTGATTTATCCGTCGCGGACACTTTGATTGTTGCCACGAATTGTTTCACGAACAAGTAGCCTTGACCTTGAACGCCTTGTATTTAATTTTACTTCGTTCTTGATCTTGAATACTTGAAATTTATGTTGAAGTGCTTGAATGCTTGAACACTTGCAGTTTGTAGAGAATTATAGCCTTTGATCCACGAGCTCTCTTGTGTCTTCTTGTTATAACTTCTGGTCTCTTTTTCTGGGTTATGAAGACCCCTATTTATAGTTGTGGGGGAAGAGTTGTGATGAGAACAAACTTTTTCCGACCAATCAGATTGAAGAGTAACAAGGCCCAATTTGATTGGTCAGAACATGCCACTTGCACACGTGGCGTGATTTCATTGGCATTTTAATTTGACTTGGCATACCTTGTCATTTTGACATGTGGCACGATCCTATTAGCTCTTCTGTTTGACATGGCGTGCCACGTCATTTGACACGTGATACCAAACGGGGCCTCTAGGAAGATGTCATCTTGGCCTTAATGAAGTGGGCTCATCACTTTAGCCCAATAAACTTGGACTAATTTATTAAGTCTATTTATATCGAACTTATATAATTATATTAGCTCAACAAAATTTATTTGGACTAATATATCTTGAATTTAAAATATAGTTTAAATTATTTTATTAAATTTAAATTTAATAAAATTTAAATGCTTACAAATATCCCATACTTTAAGACTAGTTTGAGTATAGAGTTATTGGATTCCTGAGAGACTAGTTTTGAAGTCCTGGCGGACATAATTTTGTTATTTAGTCCTTGTATACTTTGGTAGTATAGTCTAGAAGACATCATGTCTGAAACTTTAATATGATGTCTTTGCAAGCTTTTCTGCAAACTAAGATAGCAAGTAACTTCCAAATATGTTTAACTTTCCATTTTGGTGTTACTTCTTGTACTTTAAATTCAAAAGAGTTAAACCCGTAGGACTAGTAAATTCGTGGGATTTGCTCTTCTCTTTTGAGTTCAAGTAAGCTTCTGAAGTATTGCCAGGTAAGCTTTTTAACTAAGAATATACTTCCACTTTAGGAAAAATTCTTGCTTTTAGCAAAAGTTTCACCGCCACTACAAATTGAATCCTTCTCGGAGTCTGATTAGAGTATCATCCCACATCGGCAACTCACGTTTCAGCAGCCCCTTGGAGATCTATATAAACCGCCGCTCATATGTTTATTAAGCATCAATTGTAATTTTCAAACTTGCTCCAATTCGTATCTGACAGGTAAATTTTTTTCTTCTTCTTTTTTCTTTTTTGGCGTTTTTGTCTTTTTTTTTTTTGGGTCAAACAAGAAGGATAATTTTACAACAACATATAGGAAGATAGATCCCTCGCAACATATAGACGGACAAATTCATATTGCCATATAAACAGATAAATTCATACCAACATATAGACGGATAAATCCCCATCACCATATAGACGGACAAATCCACATCATTATATAGACGGATAAATCTTCATCACCATATAGACGGACAAATTCACATTACCATATAGATGGGCAAATCCACATCACTATATAGACGGACAAATCCACATCGCTATATAGACGGATAAATCCATATCAATATATAGACAGATAAATCTATACCAACATATAGACGGATAAATCGCATCACTATATATACGGACAAATCTGTATCACCATATTGACGGACAAATTCACATCACCGTATAGATGGACAAATCCACATTACTATATAGACGGACAAATCTATATCACCATATAGACAGATAAATTCTCAAGGATCAACCCGCAACAGCTTATAGTGGGACAAACCCATGGCAACTTATAGAAAGGAAAAATTCTCAATAGCATATAAAAGGATCAAATCCGTGATGAGACCAGCTTAAGGTGCAAAGGGGCTTAAATGTCTACCTTAAGACTGAAAAATTATAGTTTCTTTTAAGGACAAACACGTGAAGAGACCAACTTAAGGTGCAAAGGAACTAACATGTCCACCTTAAGATTGAAAAATTATATAACATCAACTTAAAGACTTGGTAGATTTGTAGACTTTAACTTGAAGAACTGTCAAACTTGATGATTTGACGGACTTAAAGATTTGACGTACTTTGAAGAGAGGTGGACTTTAAACTTCAACTTGAAGAATTATCAAACTTGAAGACTTTAACTTAAAGACTTCAATTTAAAGACTTGGAAGGCTTAAACAACTCAACTTGAAGACCGATGGACTTGAAGACTTGAAGGGCTTGAATACATCAACTTGAAGAACGAATGACTTGCAAACTTCAACTTGAAGAATCGGGGAGCTTGAAAAGCTTCGTAACTTGAAGATTTAGCTCAAAGTTGAAGCACTTTGCAACTTGAAGCATAGCTCGAATTTGAAGAGTTTTGCAACTTGAAGTCTTCGCTCGACTTTGAATAGATTTGCAACTTGAACACTTTACTCGAATTTGAAGAGCTTTGCGATTTAAAAACTTTGCTCGAATTTGAAGAGCTTTGTGATTTAAAGACTTTGCTCGAATTTGAAGAGTTTTGCGACTCGAACACTTTCCTCGAATTTGAAGAGCTTTGTCATTTAATGTCTTTGCTCGAATTTGAAGAGCTTTATGTCTTGAAGATTTAGTTCAAATTTGTGGAGTTTCGTGATATACAGTATGGGTTCATGTACCAAGAAGTATTATAACTTGCATTTTAGACTCGTGCGTTGAGGAGCATTACAACTTACATAGACTATTCAGTTTCATCTTCAGATGAATACTTGCCCCCATTCTCAACATCCTCTGCTTCTATTTCATCATGAGGCTCAAAGCCAGAAAACCTTTGATCTCCACTTGTAGTCATACTCAATTCCATGTCATGTGCACGAGTTGCTAGTTTTTAAATTTTTTTAGGCTTTATGTCTTGTAAGATATAGCGAAGACCCCAATATATGACTTGAATACACATTTCGATGCCAGAAGTATCGCTAAGGCGATCTTTGCATTTGAGGCGTAAGCTCCTCCAGCGGTTGATGAAGTCAATAACTGGCACAACCTTTCGTTAACGAGCATTTGTAAATCCGATCATGCTTATGATGCGTATGCATTTTGTGCTATAGAAATGATTGAGAAACTCATTCTCTATCTGCTCCCAACTATCGATGGAACCATATTCAAGATCTCTGTACCAATCGAATGCATTACCTTTAGGAGATCGAACAAACTGTTTGACAAGAAAATCACCCTATGTTCCAGCGTTGTTGCATGTCTAGGCGAAATGCGCCACATGTTGCTTAGGATTTCCTTTCCATCAAATTGTTAAAGCTTTGGAGGTTGATATCCAGTAAGCATCTTCAAGTTACCAATCCATTGTGTGTATGACTTTGCATATGCGAGGGAAGATTTAATCGGAGGATCAATTTTATCTTCAATTGTCCCCATGATGAAGTCCTTCAATTGATCAACATGAATTAGACCTTCTGAAGAAACTAGGATCTCTTTGACCACGATCGTTTGCCTCGTTGCGGATTCTCCCTCTTCTTTATCTTCGAAAAGCTCCACATATGCTTGAATTGATTTCGCTTCTGCTAAGCTCTCGATCTCACTTGCTAACTTTTTGAGGCGAGTATCTCGATCCTCCATATACTTGGTCAATTTCTCAAGTGTTTTGGTCAAATTTATAAGTTATTTTTCCATGGTCGAATTGTTAGATCTTATTCTTAAACTTGGAAAAGAATAGATGAGAGGTAGAGATCTTCCCACTGGGCGTGCCAGAATTTGTAGACAATAAATTTGCGTCAAGAAAATAATCGAGACCGAAAATATTGCAACAATCGTAGTATTTGATTTCGAGTAATTTGAGTGTTACAATCTCTATGATTCCTCTGATTCTACTTTTTCAATATAAATTCAAGGGCCTTTGACCTTGATCTTGAATTTGAATTTGATTTATCCGTCGTGAACACTTTGAGTGTTGCCATGAATTGTTTCACGAACAAGTAGCCTTGACCTTGAACGCCTTGTATTTAATTTGACTTCGTTCTTAATCTTGAATACTTGAAATTTGTGTTGAAGTACTTGAATGCTTGAACACTTGTAGTTTGTAGAGAATTGTGGCCTTTGATCCACGAGCTCCCTTGTGTCTTCTTGTTATAACTTATGGTCCCTTTTTCTAGGTTATGAAGACCCTTATTTATAGTTGTGGGAGAGAAGAGTTGTGATGAGAACAAACTCTTTCCGACCAATCAGATTGAAGAGTAATAAGGCCCCATTTGATTGGTCAGAACATGTCACTTGCACACGTGGCGTAATTTCATTCGCCTTTTAATTTGACTTGGTATGCCTTGTCATTTTGACATGTGGCACGATCCTATTAGCTATTATGTTTGACCTGGCGTGCCATGTCAATTGACACGTGGCACCAAACCGGGTCTCTAGGAAGATGTCATCTTGGGCTTAATGAAGTGGGCTCATCACTTTAGCCCAATGAACTTGGACTAATTTATTAAGTCCATCTATATCGGACTTATATAATTATATTAGCCCAACAAAATTTATTTGGACTAATATATCTTGAATTTTAAATATAGTCCAAATTATTTTATTGAATTTAAATGCTTACAGTATTGTATACGGTTAAAATCGGACCCACCCGATTTTACTATTTGACCGAGATTGGGAGATTCCATCGAAGTACGGCCTCGTAACGAAACAGACTAATCACAAGGACTAGGTACCAAGTTCATAACTGAGGTACCTATCGAGATCGAGGCTAGTAGCGATCAAAGCCAAACAATATAGACATCGAGTAAGATCGAAGATAGCACAATAACAGAAAGACGAGATATCCGTGACTGGTCGAGGATCACGGCGTAAACCTCGGTGACTGGTCGAGGATCATGGCGTAAATCTCGGACGGATCAAATCAGAAATGGTTAATTAGCTAATCATGGGATTTTCTTATGTAATTAGAGTTATACCATAAGTAAAACTCCTCTACTATATAAAGGGGAGTATTAACCATTTTTAAGACACATTGTTCTCAAGTAAAAAAGCCAATATAACGCTCTCTCTTTAGCGTATACTCTCTTGTTCATCAACTTGCTTTATTTTTAACTATTTTGATATCAATCAGTTCGAGGGAACCCTAGCTCGAGGGTTGAATTCCGTTTCAATACTGGTTCGCTTTATTTTATAGTTCATTTATGTTATTAATCTTCATATTTGTCTATCGGTATTAAGTGAAATCGCGTATCCTTAGAACCTCATTATAAGTTTAATTGTTATTCAAATTTAAGGGTAAACAGTTTGGCGTCCACTGTCGGGCTAAGGATAATAGTGATTGCTTAATACTAATTTTGATAATACACACTACTTTATACTTGTTCTCGTAAGAATCTTTGTTTTCAAGAAAAACATGTCAAACTCACAAGTAGCACCTACACATGGTGACAATAGTCTCGGATTTCACGAGGAAAACGACAACATAGCCGTCCCAGGAATCGAGGTGCCTCAGGCCGACCTCGAGGGAGCACCAATTGTAAATCCCATCGATGTCAGTTCACATGTCGCCCTAAATGCAAATTTGGGCGTTGAGCCCGAAGATAGTATATGCAGGGAAGTTCGATCAGGTGGTCGAGGTACGTAGGGTGGAGAAGATGGTGGAGTTAGCCTCCAATTGATATTCGAAATGTTACAGGCTCAACAAGCCGCTATAGCACAACTACAAAATCAACATCGAACACCGAGTAAGATCGAACCAGAAGTCGTTCAAAGGACCGAACCTGTGCCGGAAAGGTCGAATGACAACGAATCGGGGACTGACCCTGCCATTATGAAAATGTTCGAGAAGCTCACTAAACGGATTGAATCAGGAGAAAAGAAAATCGAGGCAAATGACAAGAAAGTAGAGACATACAACTCTCGGGTTGACCAAATACCGGGGGCACCGCCGATTCTAAAGGGTATGGATTCAAAGAAATTTGTACATAAGCCTTTCCCTCCAAGTGTGACACCGAAACCCATTCCGAAGAAATTCTGAATGCCAGAAATTCCTAAGTACAATGGGACCACTAACCCTAATGAGCATGTCACTTCTTATACATGCGCAATAAAAGGGAATGACTTGGAAGACGATGAGATTGAATCTGTTTTACTGAAAATATTTGAAGAAACCTTGTCGAAAGGAACAATGATATGGTACCACAATTTGCCGCCTAATTCCATCGATTCCTTCGCCATACTTGCAGGCTCCTTTGTAAAAGCACATGTAGGAGCGATAAAGGTTGCAACTAGGAAGTAGGACCTTTTCAAGGTGAAACAAAAAGACAACGAAATGTTGAGGGAATTCGTATCTCGGTTCCAGATGGAACGCATGGAACTATCACCGGTCACAGATGATTGAGTTGTTCAACCCTTTACTCAGGGTTTGAACGAACACAGTTCGGTGGCATCACGACATCTAAAATAAAATTTAATTGAATATACAGTGGTAACCTGGGCCGATGTACAAAATCGGTACCAGTCAAAGATCAGGATCGAGGATGATCAGTTGGGGACCCCTTCCGGTTCCGTTTATCCAAACAGGCCCATCGGCAGAACTCAAAAGGATATCGATAGAGAACCCTAGTCGAACAGAGATCGGTATCAACCATATAACGCAGATCATAGAAACATCGGCCCAGGACGCAATCCCATCCGAAATGATCGAAGGAACGATCGAGGACAGAGCTCTCGAGGGCTCATGAGCAAAAGTGGCTTCGATAAACATGCCGATCCCACAGAAGAACCACGATTATCAGATTACAACTTCACATCGATGTATCAGGTATTGTGTCACCAATTGGGAGAATCAAAGATACTAGATGGCCTAGACCTCTACAAACTGATCCATCACAAAGAAATCCCAATCACATATGCAAATACCATGGTACACATAGTCATAGAACCGAAGACTACAGACAACTAAGGGAGGAGATGGCCCGTCTATTCAACGAGGGTCACCTTCGAGAATTCTTGAGTGATCGAGCTAAGAACCACAACACGTGATTCACATAATCACGTGATTCACATAATCGTTGGCGGGGGTCAATATTCCACAAGGGCCCGTGTTCAAATGCACTAAAGTATCAATCACCAGGGAAAAACGAACTCGAGACTATGTGCCAGAAGGCACTTTATCATTCAATGATGAGGAAGCAGAAAGGATCTCACAACCCCACAATGATGCTTTGGTAATCTCTATCCTTATGAATAAAATTCAGGTTAAACATGTTTTAATTGATCTAGGAAGCTCGGCCAATATTATTCGATCGAGGGTCGTGGAGCAGCTCGGCCTACAAGATCAGATCGTACCCGCAGCTCGGATTCTCAATGGATTCAACATAGCGAGTGAAACAACTAAAGGTTAAATCACCCTACCAGTAAATGTAGCCGAGACTATTCAAGGAATAAAGTTCCATGTGATCGAGGGCGATATGAGATACAACGCACTGCTCGGAAGACCCTGGATTCATAACATGAGGGCGGTCCCTTCAACCCTTCACCAAATACTGAAGTTCCCAACACCGTATGGAGTAAAAATGGTGTGTGGGGAACAACAAACTGCAAAAGAGATGTTCGCGATCGACGAAGTAATACCGGTATCAGCGCTTTCGTCAATAAAGGGATCGGAGTCCAAAGGAAAACATGAAGCTAAATAGCAACCACAACCACCAGCCTTGACTTAGTCGGAGAAGCAGGGAACGGGAGAGGACGATAACTACTGGATCCCTCGATCCTTCATAATCCCCGAGGATTCTAACGCCACCAAATCAACTATCGAGGAACTGGAGCAAGTCATATTGATCGAGCATCTACCCGATCGAAAGGTATACCTGGGTACAGGGTTAACCCCCAAGCTCAGGGAAAAATTCATTAGATTTCTTATCGATAATATGGATTGTTTTGCTTGGTCCCACCTAGATATGACAGGGATCCATCCGAAGATCACTACACATCGACTGAGCTTGGACCCGAAGTTCCGCCCGGTAAAACAAAAGAGAAGGCCTCAGTCCGAGGTAAAACATGCATTCATCAAGGACGGGGTAACCAAACTTCTCAAAATAGGATCCATTCAGGAGGTAAAATATCCCGAATGGTTAGCAAACGTAGTCGTAGTCCCTAAAAAGGGAAATAAACTTAGAATGTGCGTAGACTATAAAGATTTAAACAAAGCATGTCCTAAAGACTCTTTTCCTCTACCGAATATCGATCGCATGATCAATGCCACGACCGGCCACAAGATCCTTAGTTTTCTCGATGCCTACTCTGGGTACAATCAAATACAAATGAACCCGGAGGATCAGGAAAAGACTTCGTTCATCACTAAGTACGGTACCTATTGTTATAATGTAATGCCGTTTGGACTAAAAAATACTGGTGCCACTTATCAACGCTTAGTAAATCGAATGTTCGAAGAACAAATAGGTAAATCAATGGAGGTTTATATTGACGATATGCTAGTTAAGTCCCTGCGAGCAGAGGACTATTTGACACATTTGCAGGAGACCTTCGATATACTAAGGAAATACAATATGAAGCTCAACCGGGAGAAATGTGCATTCAGGGTCAGCTCGGGCAAGTTCCTCGGCTTTATGGCATCAAATCGGGGAATCAAAATCAACCCCGATAAGATCAAGGCAATTGAAGACATCACGGTCGCGGACAATGTTAAGCCCGTACAAAGATTAACATGGTGCATAGCCGCCCTAGGACGATCCATCTCGAGATCTTCAGATATAAGTCACCGGTTCTTCTCACTGCTAAAAAAGAAGAATAGTTTTGCATGGACCCCGGAATGCCAACAAGTATTGGAAGAATTAAAGCGGTACCTCTCGAACCCGCCACTCCTTCATACCCCGAATGCAGACGAGTGACTCTACTTGTACTTAGCAGTCTCGAAAATCATGGTAAGTGGGGTCCTAGTTCGAGAAGAGCAAGGTACGTAATTTCCTGTTTACTATGTTAGTCGAACTTTAGGTGAGGCCGACACTCGGTACCCACACTTAGAAAATTTAGCGCTTGCCCTAATAAGCGCCTCTAGGAAATTAAAACCATATTTTCAGTATCACCCGACCTGCATGGTGACTACTTATCCTCTTCGCAATATTTTGCATAAGCCCGAACTTTTGGGCCGATTGGCCAAATGGGTCATCGAGATCAGTGGGTACGATATCGAGTATCGACCCCGAACGTCCATCAAGTCTCAAATTTTAGGGGACTTCGTGGCCGACTTTACGCCAACCCTCGTACCCGATATCGAAAAGGAACTATTAATAAAGTCAGGTATATCATCAGGGGTGTGGACCCTCTTTACAGACGGTGCTTCAAATATGAAGGGGTTCGGGTTAGGCCTCGTTTTGAAGCTACCCACGGGTAATACAATTAGACAAGCTATCAAAACTGCCAAGTTAACTAACAATGAGACCGAGTATGAGGCCATGATTGCAGGTCTCGATCTAGATAAAGGTTTGGGAACATAAGTCATCGAGGCCAAATGTGTCTCTTTGCTTGTGGTAAACCAAGTCAACAGAACCTTCGAGGTTCGAGAAGATTGAATACAGAGATACTTGGACAAACTACAAGTGACTCTACATCGGTTTAAAGAATGGACTCTACAGCATGTGCCTCGAGAACAACAAAGCGAGGCTGATGCCCTCAAAAATTTGGGGTCATCAGTCGAAGACGACGAGATTAGCTCGGGGACTGTCGTACAACTTTCAAGGTCAGTAATCGAAGAAGGCCATGCCGAAATCAACTCCATAAGTCTGACCTGGGATTGGAGGAACAAATATATCGAATACCTAAAGAACGGGAAGCTTCCATCGGACCCTAGGAAATCGAGGACTCTACGTACGAAGGTCGCACGATTCACATTGGCCGAAGACGGAACATTGTATTGAAAGATGTTCGATGGACCATTGGCAATATGTTTGGGACCAGGAGATACCGACTACGTCTTACGAGAAATCCATGAGGGCACATGTGGAAATCATTCTAGTGCCGAATCATTGGTTCACAAAGTCATCAGAGCAGGATACTATTGGGCCGATATGGAAAAAGATTCAAAAGAGTTTGTTCGAAAGTGCGACAAATGTCAAAGTTATGCACCGATGATTCACCAACCCGGAGAGCAACTCCACTCAGTCTTATCCACATGGCCATTCATGAAATGGGGAATGGATATCGTCGGCCCTCTACCATCGGCCCCAGGTAAAGCTAAATTTATTTTGTGTATGACTGACTATTTCTCTAAGTGGGTTGAAGCGCAGGCTCTCGAGAATATTAGAGAGAAAGAAGTCATAGATTTCATCTGGGACCACATTATATGTTGATTCGGGATGCCTACCGAGATCGTATGCGACAATGGAAAGCAATTTGTCAGCAACAAAGTGACAGTTTCTCGAAAATCACAAAATAAAGAGGATCCTGTCAATGCCATATCATCCTAGTGGGAACGGACATGCCGAATCGACAAACAAAATCATCATTCAAAATCTAAAAAAAAGATTGAACGACGCTAAAGGAAAATGGAGAGAAATATTGCCCGAAGTCCTTTGGGCGTATTGAACAACGTTAAAATTTAGTACAGGGGCAACACCGTTCTCTTTAGTATATGGCGCCGAAGCTCTGATCCCGGTTGAAGTCGGGGAACCTAGCATCAGGTTTCGATATGCAACAGAAAAGTCAAATTATGAGGCTATGAATACAAGCCTCGAATTGCTAGATGAAAAATGGGAAGCCGCCTTCGTTCGGATGGTCTCAAAGAAATAACGGATCGAAAGGTACTACAATCGAAGAGCCAATCTTCGACACTTTAAAATCAGGGACTTAGTTCTGAGGAAGGTCACCCTTAGTACTCGAGACCCAAACGAAGGAAAACTTGGCCCGAACTGGGAGGGACCGTATCAGGTCCTCGATATCATCGAAAAAGGATCCTACAAACTTGGCATGATGAACGACGAACAGTTACCAAACAATTGGAATATATCACTCCTCAAACGATATTACTGCTAAGGTACGACCTTCTCCATTTTTATTTATATTTCATACTAACCATTTGCAGGTGTTTAATCGAAGACATCGAAGGATTCTTCAAACACAGTCCTTAGGTCTGAAAGCACGCGTTGCACTCTTTTTCCCTTAGACCGATTTTTGTCCCAAATGGGTTTTTCCGGTGAGGTTTTTAACGAGGCAACCATTGTTCGTGCTAACTTAGAGCAATTCAACAGTATCCTAGGCTTCTTTACAATCAACCTCAAATACTGGGGGGGCATAACCCTCGGATAGGAAAATACTTCGTGCCGACAGGGTCTCGATAGGCAAATTTTGTAAGGGTCGAATGGTTGAACGAACCATGCCCATGTAGATTAATCGAGCCCTAATGGCAAACATATACGCATGTTAATCTATTGATAAAAGTATTTTTCCTTGCCAGATATTTCATGCCTTAAAGAAATTTTTACTTTACAATGTCATGCTTGTGATATGTTGTGGAAACTGACTTAAGGGCCGGTCACTCGGGGACTGCCATCCAAAAAATTGACATGATCAAATTACTAAAATATCGAGATCGTAAGACCTTAAAAAAGGCAACCCTCGTTCTTATAGGCCACAGCCACCCCACTCGGGGACTGATACTTCGAACAAGTTCGAAGTATAATAGGGGAACAAGCCCTAAAGGCAAACCCCAAGATTAAGGCTATGACCAAATTAACACGCTTCAGATACGTCCGATTTTCATTATAAAACAGGCCTTCAAATATTTTCATAAACCGGTTAAAAAGGCTACCCTCGGCTGAATTACTAAGGGTCTTGATAATATCGACCCTTGAAAACCCTAATGGGTACAAAGTCGTTCGAACCCGAACAAATTCTTTATTTCATGCTAAGATACAATATATTTTATATGATTAAACAATAAACTTTTCAAGGCGAAAAGGAGGAGAAAGTCATTCTTTTTACTTTGGTCGTATCGGCTTAATTCAAGAGCCTAAAGGGCTATTTTATTTTTGAGTTCGAGAAATCATCCTCACTCAATTAAAACCTAAGGGTCACTCAATTAAAACCTAACGCTCCAGCATCGGCTTCATGCTCTCTAGCCTTTATTATCTCGTCAGTAAGATCGAAACCTCGAGCGTGGATCTCCTAGAGGGTTTCCCTCCGAGATTGACATTTGGCGAGTTTAACAATCCAATATGCTCGAGTTTGAGCGGTCTCGACTGCCTCTTTCGCTTGGACTTGAGCGGCTTCAGCATCAGCCCGGTAGACGGCCACGATTGCACCTGCCTCGGCATTAGCCTTTTTAGCTTCAGATTTGGCCTTTACAAGTTCGGAAGCCAACCGAGCTTCGAGATCCCCTATTTTCTTTTCCTGAGCTGAGATTTTCTCCTTCATGCCTCGAAGCTGACTTTCGGCCGATGACAATTGGGATAAAGTAGTCTCTTTTTCTGCAGCGAAGCGGTCCATGCCTTCTTTCCACCCCAAGGTCTCCGCCTTCATCATATTGACCTCCTCGCGGAGCTGCTCGATCCTTTCGACTTTCTGCTGCAGCTGTGAGATTGAAATATTAGCCACCGTTCCCGAATTGAGCCCATGAGCTTTTAAGATTTTTATTACATGCTCGATCAGGTCGGTCTGATCTTGGTGAGCCTTGGCCTCCTCTTATTTTTGCCCACAGAGAAGTCTAAGGGCATTTCTCTCCTCTGTGAGCCCTCGGAAGTCGGCCTTATACCGACTCAGCTCAGCTCGAGACTGAGAAAATACTTCCCGATGAAGCATTGAAGCCTACGCAGAAAGAAGAAAAGAAGTTAGACAGGAAGAGAAAAATGAACACAAGTATAATACCAACAAGGGAAGTTAAGGCTTACCCGATTCAAAGCTTGCTGCGCTTCATTGAAAAGGCTCGATGCCTCACCCAAGTCCTTCCTCGAGACATCCAAGTCGCTCAGGCCGGTAGCATTTTCGACCCCAGTAAAGTAATCTCGGAAGGGATCTTCCCTTCCGTGGGCTCCTTCGATGGAGAGGGTCTTCAAGGCCCGAGCCTCTTGAATCATCTCCTCGGAAAATGAGGGGAGCAGCGGGGAGCCTCTAATTTCTATTGCCCAAGTGGATCACTTGGGGCGTTCTCTCCATCTCAAGGGTCCTCGAGACTAGCCCCTACAGCCGTACCCACTGTTGGCTCATTATGATGGGAGGCATCTTCAATCCTCGATGACTCGGGGACTTCGCCCAAGTCTCTTCTCGAGACCCCCTCATCTCGAGACGGAGTCTCTGAAGTCTTCACCTATTCAGTGGCTTTTGGGGCCTCGATGCTCATTCCTAATCGGGCCACTAGCCGGGAGTCATCTTCTTCCTCTTCTTCATCTTCATCCCTTAGACGCCGAACAAAGTCTTCAGTCAGGAGGATGATGTTCTTCCTCGGCTTACGGGCTTTCTTCTTCTTAGGTTCTGGATCCTTGGAGGTTGAGATCTTTTTCCTCTTTTTGTCCTTCGCCAGTTTCGGTGCCGGGATCAAAGTCTCCTTCTCACCAGATAAGGGTCTCATGACATCATCTTTGCCAAGGCCTGTATGAAAAGAAATTAAGAGACGCTTTAACAAAATCATCGAAGACGTGGAAAAGGAGCTTACCATGAGTTTTGGTCTCCTATCGGCCCTTTGATAAATCGCGCCATGAGCGCTCGGCATACGTAGAGGTCGAAGCCAGGTCCCGAACCCAGCTCTTGAGGTTAGGAATTGCACCGGGCATCCAAGCGACCGCTACATCACGAAAAATGATATCAATGAGAAGAAGCAAAGGAGCAAAACAATAAATAGAAGCTAACAATGGGATTGTACTTACGCTTCATATTCCATTTCTCGGGAAATGGCATCTTCTCGGCCGGGATTAGGTCGGAAGTCCTCACTCGAACGAACCGACCCATCCAGCCTCGGTCCTTTTCCTCGTCTATGCTCGAGGAGAACAGCACTTTGGTAGCCCAGCGTTGGAGTTTTTTAACCCGCCTCGATAGAGGTGGGGGCTG
Organism: Nicotiana tomentosiformis; assembly: GCF_000390325.3. Taxonomy (NCBI): domain Eukaryota; kingdom Viridiplantae; phylum Streptophyta; class Magnoliopsida; order Solanales; family Solanaceae; genus Nicotiana; species Nicotiana tomentosiformis. The sequence goes on from NC_090814.1 coordinate 138,050,739, forward strand.
TATAACCTGATGAGGTGGTCGAGGGTGAAAGGCATCCCCTCAACTTTGCTCACGAAGAATCGAAGCAGAATAACAATTCACCAAAAGGAAGGATGGATTTGGCCTAGGGTTATTTGGTATTGACGGCAAAAATCAATGACGACGGGGTCGAGGGGGCCCAACGTGAAAGGGTAAGTGTAAACACTTAGAAACCCTTCCACATGAGTGGTGATATCCTCTTCGGGGGTCAGGATCACCACCTCTTTGCCCTCCCAGTTGCAGTCTTTCTTTATCTTCTTAAGGCATCCTTCGGTTATCGAGCATATATACCTCGACACTGGCTCGCATCGACCATGAATCGACGAGGCTTTACCAGTTTAAAAGTCGGAAGTGAGAACGCACCCCTCGGGAACACACTCCTCAGGGCGCGACTCCACCGGTGTTTTGTCGCTAGCCGGCCGCGATGAAGAAGCGTTTTCCTTTTGAGGAACAGTTTTTGACGTTTTCGCCATTTGAATTTGAAGTTAAAAATAGATGAAGACTATAAGATTTGATTTTCTAAGAAGAGGTTAGCAGTGAGAATCGTAGATTTACAGATGAAGAACTTAGAAGATGTAAAAAGCTTTGGAGATTGGAAATTTGAAAGTAAAAGTTTGAAATGGTGAAGGAAGGAGCTATTTATAGATTTCACAATGACAGTTTAAAATAGGCAGTAGCTGACCATCGACTGACGAGCATTTAATGCCTTGGTAACTGAACAGACGGGACGTTTCGGTCACTTCCGTCGCTTACGTCACGAGGATGACGTCATGACAGGTCGAGGTAGAAAAATTGAAGGCTCAATTCGTTTCTTGTCATTACATTCCAAAAAAATGAGGGGACTATCTGTATACGGTTAAAATCGGTCCCACTCGATTTTACTATTTGACCGAGACCGGGAGATTGTAACGAAGGACGGCCTCGTAACAGAACAAACTAAATCACGAGGACTAGGTACCAAGTTCAAAATCGAGGTACCTGTCAAGATCGAGGATAGTAGCGATCGAAGCCAAACAAGACAGACATCGAGCAAAATCGAAGATAGCACAATAACAGAAAGACGCGATATCTGTGACTGGTCGAGGATCACGGCATAAACCTCGGTGACTGGTCGAGGATCATGGCATAAATCTCGGAACGGATCAAATCAGAAACGGTTAATTAGCTAATCATGGGATTTCCTTATGTAATTAGAGTTATACCATAAGTAGAACTCCTCTACTTTATAAAGGGGAGTATTAACCATTTGTAAGACACATTGTTCTCACGTAAAAAAGCCAATATAACGCTCTCTCTTTAGCGTATACTCTCTTGTTCATCAGCTTGCTTTATTTTTAACTATTTTGGTATCAATCAGTTCGAGGGCACCCTAGCTCGAGGGTTGAATTTCGTTTCAATACTGTTTTGCTTTATTTTATAGTTCATTTCTGTTATTAATCTTCATATTTGGACAAGGTGAGTTGCTCTGATGGTAAGCACCCTCCACTTCCAACCAAGAGGTTGTGAGTTCGAGTCACCCCAAGAGCAAAGGTGGGGAGTTCTTGGAGGGAAGGATGCCGAGGGTCATTTGGAAACAGCCTCTCTACCCCAGGGAGGGGTAAGCTCTGCGTACACACCACCCTCCCCAGACCCCACTAGTGGGATTATACTGGGTTGTTGTTGTTGTAATCTTCATATTTGTCTATCGGTATTAAGTGAAATCGCGTATCCTTAGAACCTCATTATAAGTTTAATTGTTATCCAATTTCAAGGGTAAACAAGTATGTCCAAATACAATTTCAACTTCAAAAATCATTTTACATCTTATCTTGAGAAACTAATTTTTTCAAGTTTCAACAAAATATATGTCCAAAAGCTAGCTAAGATGTCATTACATGCCATTCCAGATGGCAGTTTTACAGAATTTGATATTTTACGGAAGCTAAAAGTGCTAAAATTTAACGCCTTTAAATGTTTAATATACGCAGATTATATTGCAGGAAGGAAAATAGACATGTCCCAAACTAAGGTGCCATTTGGGTTAAATTTTCTGCGATGATTGAATAATTTCTACACTTAAATAACTTGTATAAGTCATCCTCAATCGAGAAGTCCTCAAGTCGGGAGTTCTCAATATACATATAAAGCTTTACCGTCCTGTAGAAAAAGAGGTCTTATGTTTAAAACTTATACGTATCTCTTTAGTCCACTAAAATCTTACAACTCATTTTTAAATTGTTACTTGTTTTTTCAGCCGGGAATTCGTTAGGATAGTTACACACTTACACACATCTTGCATTCAAAATAAAGGCTGGGTAAAAAGTAAGTCACAAGGCAAAAACTCACTGAGAATTCACATTGCCAATCCCCACTTATCTGGGATTAGCATAGACACAAAACTGAAACTTTACATATAGTTAAACAATATTTTAAAGAACCTATCAGATTGTTACTTAGCGAATAATGATGCATTATACAAAAATATTCATCGCAAAGCGAGGAGGATCAAAATTTTACAGTAAGATGGACACGGGACAGAAGTGCCGATTCGGTACCCACAGACCACGTCTTCAGAGCTCTCCCGACAGTATTAGAAAGAATGGCTTTTCAATTTGGAAAAGAAAAACAGTTGAGCAACTTATAACTCATCCGTCAAGCAGGAAGTAATGAAGAAAAATTTTAAACCGCCTATACAAGTGAATCACATTATTCTCTCTCCAACAGTTTGAATGTTTGTGTACGGGTGCGGTATAGATATACGCATCCGAAACCAGTCGAGATGAAGACAGAGTAGACCAGCTGGCCCTCACCATTGAGCTTGCCTCTGATAATAATCAGCAGCGTTAGCTCCTTTTTCTATCTTGTGCTCTCAAGGGGGTCAAATTTATCAACTTAACGTTGCCTCCTTTTCACTCTGCCCATAACAAGAGAGAGGGGCATGTCATCCGCTACTTCAGCCCCCGATATCTGATTGGAACTGGTGCATTCTTGGGTCATTGTCTTTTCCACTCCATCATGACCACCAGATATACAAGATCTGCTAGAGTGATCTTCTGCCACACCCGTACTTTGAGCTATGTCTGGACGCAACTTGGCAACCTTAGCAGAAGACAATGAACGTCTCTTCGCACGCGATTTAAGGATAAAGGAAGCAAGGGTCATGCAGTCATCTGCTGTTTCACGCAGATTATTTACGGAAAACCTACCATCGCTCTTCAACTGATTGCATTTATTTAGCTTGTGACAGCCAGAAGCTTTTAACTGTCTTGCATTTTCATCAGTGCACACAACAGCATTCTTTTGAAAATATAATGAGGCTTCCTGGGGCCCTATTGTAGAAGCATTTTCCCAAACACGGTTCTCACCAACATCGAGATCAGCTGTCCCTTTATCCAAGTGCGGACAGGACAATGGAGGACCCTCAGAGTTAACACAGGAATCATCATATCCACTTGTGGAATGACATTTATCCATAACATTCATGGTCTTCCCGCTGTCTTGAACATGTGAATCAACCTCTTCAACAACTGTCATTGATGAAGACAGATTTGGCAAAGATGATGAACTTTCTTGTGAGGCAATAGTTTTCTTTTTCTTCACTAGCGAACTGGTTCTCCTCCTATTCTTGCAGATATTGTTAACTGCAGTAGTAGACTCAACCTTACTCGAAGCAGAAGCCTCGGGAACCATATCATTTGGTGCTAATTTTTTAGTCCTTCTAGGATGCAGCTTAGAAGGTCTTTTATTCTTTGTTGAATCATGATAACCCAGTTCAAACGCCTCTTCACCATCTGAAATCCTCTCAATCTCCTGGTCTCTAGAAGATAATGAACTGTTGTTTAGAAGATCAGAAGACTCTGGACCTTCACTCTCCTCCAAATGTCGCCTCTCCAATTCACATAATGCATCACACCTAGGAGCCGAATCATCCCTAGCCGCTCTGGGTCTACAAACAGAAACTAAATCAATCAGTAAATGCAACAAGCAGCTAAAAACACATTCCTTCCATCCAAAGCTGTGTGTCGAAGACCAGACAAAACTATCTCTGTGCTGTGATATAGCAGTTCATTTAAGAATTAGTATGTAATTTGATTGGTGATCACAAAATATTGCTTGTACCAGCGTTTCAGTAGATCCAAGAAGGTCAAATGGTAGACCAAATAAGTTGCAATAACATCTAAGATAAAAAAAAATCATTATCCATCATCCCCCCCCACCCCACCCCACCCCCACCCAAAAAAAAAAAAAAAAAACACCTCATTTTAGCAGACAAGGAGCAACATCTATAGCCCACACAAACTAATTTGGGATTGAGATGTAGTTGCTTGATTGACCGATAGGGGAGCTATGAGTAAAGCACCAAATGAGGCATCAGCCACTTCCAGAAATGTTTCCTATATTAATACGGATTAACACTGAATTAAATAATCACAATTTTCACAACACATGTAGCAAAAAATTGTTGAATGCATACCTTAGTTTCCTTTTTTTATTCGCAGAAGCAGTTTCACATCCAGCTCTATAACTAAGTTTGTGAGTTGGAACTATGTCATTGGGTCTAAGGGCAGGTCTCTCCTCCTCCCTGTCAACGAAGTTGGAAATAAAAGCTTCTCTTCGTATCTTTTTAGCTTCTTGCAGCATGGGAACTTCATCTGGAAATAGAACCTTCCATCTCCTGTACATAGAACAATTGAATAAGAAACAAATCTGGATAGCACCTAGCATATCTTCTAATATCATGCAAAACTAATGAGAAATAATATTGACCTCACATCCCCTACAGGACAAAGCCACAAATAAGACAACATCCTCGCACCAACGAAAAGATTACACAAGCAACACCCATTCAACCATAACTATAAACGTCCATACCTCCGGCATTGGTTATCAGTGCGTGGAGGAACGCAAGCAGCAACCTTGGACCAGGAATATCCATGTTCATCTATGGCTGATTTTAACTTCAAATCCTCCTCTTCTGTCCACTTATCCAAATTCAAAGAAGGATCTAAGCTATTGACCCATCTGAAACAATAGCAGAAATAAAACTCAAACGATAAGAATGATAACAGCTTTTTCCACCTTAATTGTCCCGAATCAGACAGATAGTAAATACCTTTCTCTACATTGTACATGAGTCCTCCCTGGTACATATTGAGTTATCTTCTTCCAAATTGGAGCTCGACAAGGCACAGATTGACCTATATTCCTCCAAGATTTAGGGTGAAAGAGCATCACAGCAACTTTCAATCGTTTGTCTTCATCAGCACTCCATTTACCACACCTTTTCCTTGTTGGATGAAGTGATTTAATCCACCTGGGAGTTTCAAATAAATTCACCAGCTTAACTCAGAGATACATCAGGGAGAACCATATCGCAAATTGCTTCTAAAACATTGAATAGAAGAAATATGTAAAAAGCAAACTGAAACATGAATAACATTTGGGATTCAGAAGCCTCAGATTTAACTATGCCTTCCCTTCTAATTCTCCTACTCTGAAGATCCTTTGGATGAGATACAGTACAACATAAGTATTAGTAATATACAAAACATTGAAGTGTTCGCTTTACTCCAACCAATAAAACCTTACCTAAAGGTACCTACATAGTCACAGAAGGAATTGTTGTCAATCATTGATGAAACAGCAGAAGACAAATTCAGTTACATATTCTCAGAAGGAAATGTTGTCGCTCATTGATGAAATAACATAAGGCAAATAGTGCATGTTTAATTTGTCATGACGCACTTTTAAAGCCAAAGAGAAGCAGTAAATTTATAGATCCTACTCTAGAATCTAGATACTGGACCTACGTAAAAGAAGGTGGCCAATCACAAAACACCAACTTCAAAGTTTTACAAAAGTAGTACCGAATACAGAATTATGAAGAAATTATCACTTCTACAGAAGTAGTGTGTATGATGATATAATACATTATGAGAACCATTGAAGTAGCTAGGAAAAGAAGGAATGATACGAAACCACTACGAGGAGAAGACTGACCTATTGGAGCACTGTGGACCTGTCCGGCCCTCAATTACAGAAGCAACAAGCTGCCAGTTACTCTCACCAAAAGTCTCCACAGCAGCACAGAGTTTAATATCCTCCTCCTCTGTCCATTCCCGCCTAAGGATTGAAGCATTCAGACTCCTCTGATAATGTGATAAGCACTGAAACGGAGTCCTACATACTCCTAATGATGCAGAAATATCAACCCAGTTACTCATTTCATTCCGCTGGACAGCATGCAAAAGGGCCTTTTCCTCTAATATAGCCCACTCTTCATGTTTAATTAAGGGGTCTTCCCAGTTCAACCACCTGAAGGGATGTAAGAAAGAGGATAAGTGACCATTCAACTAATGATAGCAGAAAAATCAAATTCAAAGCACCTTAAACACTTAACTAATGATAACAGAAGCACCACTAAGAAGGCGATTTGGTATCCCCATTAATGCATCAATCATAGGACTTGCAGCAGCTAAAACTTTGTTACTGGAAGGAGGAGACCACGCAGGATCTTCTTAGGTACTTAAGATCGGATTTTAGAATCAGTAAAAGTGCAATAACGTTTAAGTGTATGTGGTTATTTCTGTTCATTATATGCTCATGAGATTCATGGCATATACGTTATATACAATACTTAGACTTCCCAAAGGTAATAAATAAACCAAACTTCTCAATGTTTCTGGATCGCAAGACTACATATTAGGGTAGTAAACATCTGACTGTAGTATTGAATATTAAGATCATTCCGAGACAGTAACGATGTTAAATTAATAGTATATGTATGTTCATGTTTATTGGTCTATTCGTACGGCTTGTCACATATCCCTTAAATGTTTAACAAAGCTTATATTCTCATTAAATTAGCAAACCTAACTTGCGATCCTATTCGATCCTTGATCCCATCATTTTTAGGCTCTACTAATCCTGAACTTGGATGATAGACAATTAGGCATGCAGTTCCGACAGCTTGGCTAGTCATAATTCAGCAAATGTTCTCCATAACTTATCATAGGTCAAAAGGACATGATTCCCGATACTCATATTACAATTAATAGGAACAGCAAAAATCAAATTTTTAATATAATTTTCCATATACAAGAATGCATAGAACTGGACAAATACCCAGCAGCAATATTCTGATTCAAGTATGAAACGCTTTCTATGCGAAGAAGGTATATAACTATTTTATAAAGGGAAAAAAGGTACTTTAAATCTACCTCGATTGACATTCAGCACCAGAACGACCAGGAATATACATGGAAGCTACTTGATCCCAATTGACCTTGGGTAGAAATAACCTCATGGTCTCAGGGGTAATCACAACGTCCCTGATTGAGGCAATAAGGCCATCAAGATCACCAGATTCTCCAGAACGTCCATCCTCATTACTGCAAAAAAGTTTGATAAGACTAAATGGTCCCATAAGAGCAAATTGGTAGCAAACATGGCGCATTTTCCAGAAACAAGTTAAATAAGAACAATCAGTCAAGTTCCAAATCTCAAACTTTTCAAAAGAAATTCCACTTGTTAGGGTATGTTCATTTCTCCGGACACTTTCTAGTTTCCAGTTATTCTGTTATTGATGAGAGTATTTCAATATTTTGAATAGATCTTATTGATAAAACCAGTCATAACCAAATGCCCTCATGTTCCAACGCCCAAACTTCAACTTCAAATCTAATGGTATATAATGAAGGGTGGGGAAAAAGTAGAAGAGATAACTGAGTAAGAATTAGGTCCAACATCAATGAATATTCTTCAAACCAAACCAAACTGCATACCATTTTCAATTAACTAAGAATGATAATCCCCAATCACCATAGCATTTTTTATCTCCATACAGGAAGCCCAGTTGGTAGTGAAATAAGAGAACAACACAAAGAGAAAGGATGGAGATGAAGGGCTCGGAGTGGCAGAACAACACTCTCTGACTGGGGAGAAGAGAGTGAAAGTCAAACATTTGACAACATTAAGCTCTACTGGTTGAGTTGAAGAAACCTCAGACAATACTCTAGAACGGTACAAAAGAAAATTAAGTTTCAAAAGTATTAACTTCACTTCTTGGACACATGATTTTCTAATCCTGCAACATAGACACTTTCAGTATAACATCACCTTCAAAACACTACTTTATTTGAAAAGCATTTGCACATGTAAATTTCTTTATAAAAATCTGATAATCTCATGCTGTCAAACAGCCAATCCTACTATTCAGATTTTAATCTAAAGGTGTAAAATTAAAGAACTGACATTATCTCTTCTCACGCAAAAAATCAAAATATATAGCTAGAAAAGGACCACAAATTATTGCATTGGTGCTGGCACCAACAATTAGATATATCCACTTCAAACTTAAAAGACATAGATATAAGGCATCCAGTCTCTTTATAGTTACCGCCCAATAAGGACCACCAAGATAAACATCAACAATAATACTAAAGATATCAACTTTTATAAGAGTGCTATCACCCCCTACACTCGCTCAAAGTTGTTGAAAGTTAATAAGAAATCTCCTTTTTTTTTACAACCAATTCAACAAGAGTTTTCTCTCTTCTATTTTCAGTTTTCACAAAATTGCAAGTAAAAAAGGAAATTGAAATTGGAAATTTAGGTGAAAGAAAGGATTAGAATTACATATTATTGGGGTAACATATGATACTCGTATAAAGGCTGGAAAAGAATAATTGTGAATAAGTTGGAATCACATATTCCAATCCATACAAATAAGGAAAGTCATATATTTGCATACTATGATTAGTCAATCATCTTTAATCTTATCGGCTTGATGAATAAAAAGTTTGCTAATACATATAAGCATCGTCCAAAAGCATGGAGAAAACAGGAAATCTCGGAGAGACAAGGTCTATATGAAGTTGACAGCAGTGTTTGGAACTCGCCCCGGGGCGGGGCACTATCAAAACGCCTTGAGGCTCATGTGTGTGGCTTAGTTCTGTGAGGCTTATGCCCCTAAGCGCCCGACTGTGCGCCCTAAATACGCCTAACGCTCAACGCTCAAGACTCGCCCAATATGAAAAATCATGTGTTGAATTCACTAATTAGCATCGTTGACTCTCAAACTTCTTTAATAAATGAATGATTAAAGTTCCATTTTATCTATAGGAATATGAAAATTGTGAATAACTCAAATAATGAACCATAGTATTGCATATTTACTAATTGAGAACATCGTGAAGGTAAATATCATTTGAATATTTCTTCTGAAAAAGATAACCAACATTTATATCTTTACTTGATAGATCTTCATGTCTTAATTCTATGTCTCTCAAAATTATCATACATTTATTATTTTACTATTTAACTAATTTATATTACTCATGAAGAAATAATATTTTAAATTACAGTGTTGATAAAATTTATTGAGTATTTACTTTTAAGGAAGTAAAATATACAATTTGATAATATTTTATAAGAAATTATGATTTTTAACTGTTTGAAAGTTAAAACGTTATAGTTAATTTATATTTCATAGTAATTTTAACAGTATTGAATATTTATACTAATGCTAGATATTTTATTTTATATGAGTTTCTTTAGTTTTTTTTTTTTAATTTCTTGAACTTTTAATGTATCTTTTATATTTTTTTGTGTTATAATGCTATATTATTAATTCATAAATTTAAAAAATTAAAGATATGTGGGGCTTACGCCCCATGTCTCGAGGCTTTCGCCTCGCCCCGTATTAAGTAAAACGCCTCATGCCCTCGCCTTTTAAAACACTGGTTGACAGTATTAGAACTCAGGGTTGTTGCTCATTTTTGTCCCTGTGAAAGATCATGGATATGTGCATACAAGTGCTGTATGAGCAAGAATCTAATTAGAAAGAAGTGTTTCCTCATTAACATATCAACTGCAACTGCAGGGAGAAATGTACCTTAGTAGATCCACTGAGCGTTGAAGCAGCATCTCTTGAAATTGTTGTTTCACTCCTTTTGCAAGATTCTCTCTCTCTTCTTTGGACCACTCCTTACGACTCAATGAGACAGCAAAATGTGTCAATGCCTCCCTAACGCTAGCAACATGAGAATTCTCGGGAGGTCCATAATGCATTGCAGATAACTTCTTTCCCTGGAGCTGTAAGAACAAATTTAGGAACAGAATGCATCCCATACAATTATTTTTTAGAAGTACAACTTGTATCACATATAATAACACCATCGCTTGTGATTGAGGCGTTATTATTATTGCTGTTTTAATGGAAAATTTCAAGCTTTCAGAAGATGCAATCCATTTTTGTACATATTACACAAGATACAATACTGATATACCAATAAAAAAACAGATAAAATATTCATATAAAAGAACTTTAAAATAAGTTATACAAGATACGATCAATCAGCTAGAATGAGAAAACAAAGGAAGGTAAGGCTGTCAGTGTTCAACAAGCGATTAATTACCACAGAGAAGTTGAAGAAACAGGAAAGCCACATATGTCAATTGATGACATATTTGGTACCATGTCACCAGAAAAACAAATTTTGACAATGAAAATGCTGCTCAACTGTGTCAATAGTCATCAATTAGAGCCATGGAAACAGACTCTATGCAACACAGACAAGGTTGCAAACGTCCAATCCCCAAGTGGGTAGACAACAGACATATTAAATCACAGTACAGTTAATTTTCATATTTTTTTCTTGAAGGCATTGCACAAAAATCAGTAGCACTTTCTCTCTCCTTGAGAAGATACGACTAAAATAACCTAATACTTAAACAAATAAGATTAACAAACACTGAAATCTCCAGAACATATCAACATCCATTTTTACATGCCATAGTCTTAAAATACACTAGACATAAAGTAACAGGTTTCAACAATACAAATTACATCGCGCCTTTCTCGTATATATCATAAATAATTTATATTAAGCTGTTCAGATTAGACCATTAAGTAAAATTTCGCCCATCAATCCAAATCTATTCGAGATAAAAGCAATTAATTGATGTTTTCACTTTTTACAGCACTTAACACGTCAAATTACTCTTCCATTCTTGTATATTCATGTTGTCCCATGTAAAGTAATCTTTTGACAACAACTTAAGAACCTCGTACAGTTTTGTTTTTATATTCTCTGGCCTAAAAGAATGAGAAAATAAGAAAAAAACAAACTGACACGATAAGACACGTAAATGAACCCGGCATCTCATGTGCTCATGTGTTCCTTATCCTAAATTAGTCCATTCAGGTAGCAACATGAGGTGGAACTAAACGAAGTAATAATTAATCAAGCTTGCAATTAATTGGCAGATTGTAATGCTGACCTTTGAACTGCACTTTTGTTTTGGCAAAGAAATTAACTGGACACGTGCATCTCTTTTCTGTGACAAGGCCCGCCCCATTCTCTTTCTGCTAGCGATCTGAAAGCCTTTAAGGATCTTGACCCGTTCCTTCAATTTTTTCAACTCTTCTATTCTTGCTTCAATCTGCATCATTTTATCCCGGATAATTTTCTGACAAGACCTATTCTTCTTGATGGCCTCAACAAATGCCTGTGCTGATTTTGGGAAGCAAAAAGAATTAACTGACACTGCTGTGTTTTCAGCACCGGAATCATGCCACTCAATGAGATTCTGAGAACTAGCAATTTCATTACTGCATCCATCAGAAATCTGTGTGGTTCCATCTACACAAGCGGGAAACCCTTCCCCAGCATTAGTTCTCTCTACAAAGAAATTATTGGAAGATTCCTTTTCCGAGGTAATGTTAGTGACACCAACCTGCTCAAAGTTATCCAAAGGACTCTCCTTTCTTCCCTTTCCAGAATCTGTATAAATTATACGATAGTAACCAAAAAAAAAGATAATACTTAGTAGCAAATAAGAAATACATAAGTTGTATGCACCATTTTAACCACATTACCAATTAATGCTTATCAATAGATTTACCTATACTTACCTAATAAGTGACCTAATTGTGCAAAATACTTTTCTTTTTACACAGTCAGTGCAAACATTCTTGATACCCAACAGACGAATAAAAAAATCATCTTTTGCAATGTAGACACTACTCATGACAAAATACTTTAACACTAGTTCGGTTCATATTAAATAGGAGTACTAGCAACGAGTATAGACTTATAGTTATAATTCTACGCAAACGAATGAGGGCAGAAAATCTAAATCAACAAACAGAAATAATCTACCGTCATCGTAGGCCGCAAAGCGACGCTGAATAGCACGTAGGGTTTCGAAATCATCGTCACCATCATCACCCTCCGAGCCAGGTGGAGGAAGCGAGCACAACGGTTTTAGAGTTAGAGGCTCACGAAGCTCTGTCGATAGGGCGAATCGCTCTTGTATGCTACGAACTAACTCGATGTCATCGTCTACGTCATCAGCGTCTGTACCGGAGGGGGTTACGTCGTCCGAACCGGTGACGTGGCCACCGCCGATATCGCCGGTGGAACATGAAGGTTGGAGGTCGTCAGTTTCCTTGCCGGCGAGAAGGCAAGCTTTCTTAAGGGCTTCCATGTCCTCTTTAAAGCCGTCATCGGAATCGCTGCCGGAGAAATCTTCATCGTCGTCGAAAGCCATTAGGAATTAGGGATTCAGGCAATCCGAGGGATTGGGAATGTAGTGTTAGGGCTTTAAATTCAAGAATTGTTCAGTTGAATGCAGATGGCGGTAACAACTACTGTTCGGAATGTTGGAGACTAAATGGACCCCAAATGAGTGTCAAAATTTGGGCTCAATATCAGAGAGCCCACAATCTTCCTTAAATAGAATCTAGAGAAAATGGCACCAGGTGACAAAATTGGCAATTGTTTAGCCTTATATTAGGTTTGGCAAAGATAGCCCCAAATAATTATCATTATATAGCCAAATCCTAAAAAAACTACTCTCTTATATATTCTTCTCTCAAACAATTAGCCCCAAACCGTCTGCTCCTCCCCCCCTCCCCCTTCGCCGCTCACTTATCTTCTTGTTCACTGCTTCCCTCCCCCTTTCTCTCATTGTATTTCTTCTTCTATCTTTTCTCTTTAGTATCTCATAGTTTAGCAAAAATTCTTACAAATTATACAAAAAAATCAGTGGGATGAAAAGGTAAGGTTGATCTCACATCAGAGAAAATCAGAAGTAAAAATTAAGAGAGAAAAAATACATTTCAACTTTGTTTTTCTTCTCTCTTCTTTTTTTGATTGGATTGAACGAGTGAGTGTGATTGAAATTGGTTGAAAAAAAACTTAAACGAGGCTATATACAAAATTTGAGCTAGATTAGAAGTGATTTAGACTGGTTTCAGGTAAAAGATCAGACCTAAAAATCCAACTGCGACATGTGTATATCACATTGTATATCGTGTACATTAGTGTATATCACACACAGGTTTTTAAGGACGTCTGTGTATATCACTTTGTATATCGTGTATACAATATAATTTTTGTATGGACGCCCGTGTATATCACATTGTATATTAGATATATAGCACAAATTTTCATGGATATACACAGATACACATGATATACATGAGATATCACTGATGTACATAGAGATATACATGGGATACAATAGGGGATACACATGTGGAGTCATCTTGAACTTGAGTTTTCAATCTGAAATATGTTATACAAAGAAGGAAAATAAAATTTTAATATACTTTTTTGATATATACGTTGTGATATACAAATAATATAATTATTATTGTGTTATATATTTGAATATACAGATAAAAAATTAGAATAATAATTAAAAATATTTGGGAGTTTTTTCGGATACTACTGAAAGAAATGTAACCTAATTTCTAGGATGATGGTTATTATGAGAGATGAGAGAGAGGGTTTTAAATATGTTTTACTATTTTTAAGAAAAATAATTTTGATGGGGCTTATTTTTAGGATGGTGGCTGAACCATTAGAGGAGAGAGTAACTTTAGGCTACCATATGTCAAATCCTAAAATATTAGCATTTTTATGCCAATTGTTGGACCTAGTCGTCATGCCATGCCAAATCCCCTAGAATCTATCCGAGAAGTGAGCCTACAATCTTGAAACCTCAGCCATGTAATCGATATATGAAGTGGGTTTAGAGTAACTTCGGCAATCTCTTTATTTATTGGGTCATAGGATTCGTAGTCAAAAAATTTGTAATGTAATGAGTATATAAATCCCTACATATTTTTTCTTTTTTCCTTTGGATGATAGAAATTCTAATTGTCAAATTGCGCGCTAAGAGATTTCGTCATGGTTCTTGAATATCACGGTTCTTGAATATCACTCAATCTCAAAATCTAATTCACAAAGTGAGAATTGTCCAAAATAAAAAGACATTGATTTATTCCTTCAACTAGCGTAAAAAAGTATGACTCTAATATCATTTTAAGAAAAATAAATTATAATACCAACTCAATCTAAGAAACTAACCCATGAGATAAAAGTTGTCTAATATTATCAGGAGAGAACGACACATTCTCTCAATTAATGTTGATCACTCCAACAAAGCCAAGGTCGTCACCATATCAAATGCCTAACACCTTCTAATTGATGGATAAATCGTATAATTTACATTCCATGGCGAAGAACCACAAATTAATTTGAGTAATGTCTTTACATTAAGATAAATGTTCCCGTAAATTTATACAAATAGTATTGAAAAATTTATTAAATTTATAAGAATATTTAGCTTGAAACCCAGTCCGTTCATCCAATTAGTATTGTATATTAACTCGAGATTTTTCTAGGAACCCATAAACCTAAAAATCCTGGATCCGTGATAATATGCTAGAATTACATGTAATTGGATATGTTTTACCTCTACTTTGATGTGTTTTTAGATGTTTTGAATATTGAAAGATGACCAATATAGCTTAATTATTGAGGTTTGTTATGTAGGAAGTCAAGAGTGAAGAATAAAGGTGATTTGAGCAAAAATAAAGCTAAAAGGCAATTTTTGAAGAAAAGAAAAATTGGACCAAGCAGTGAAGTAACTTTGAAAAGCACAGGGAAAGTACAGAAAAATCTGAAAAACACAACCAGGCCCTGTGCGAAGCACAGCTATAGCACAAGGGCAAATTTGCCTGCGTTTTATCTTGAGGGGCAACTTAGTCAATTGACTTAGGGACGTGATATAAAAGTTTTTAACCCTAATTGCAGCCACACACTTGACCTGAGAAGGCAAGAAACACCATTGTTGAAGCAAAGTTGAGCCCGAAAGATCCTCAAGTTCATTCAAGAAGATGAATCGAAGAGTTTCTCTCTACTTTTCTATCTTTATTTCTATCAATATTGGTTTGATAATGGTTTATGTATTTTTGAGTAGTGTTATGAGTAGCTAAAATCTTTAATCTAAGGTTTGATGGAACCTATTGGAGGATGATTTTCTACTGTATTTAAAATAGATTTGCCTTTGATTTTTTCTACTTGTTCAACTATATTTTCATTGTTGTTAATTGAAGAGCTCTCAATTAACTGTGCCTATTTAGTGTGTATATTGCTTGAGAGAGAGTACATATTTAGGCAGTTGTTGAACAACACCACTCCTAATATAGTTGAGAGATCGATACGGAGGGTTTAAAGGCGGAATTAGAGATAACGAAGCCTTAGTACGATCGTTATGAGCGGTAAATTAGTACCAACTAGCGTAGTTCGAGAGAATACATCTAGTAAATTATAGTAGTTGCTCGAGAGAGAGCTACGACACTTAAAGTACTCACGATCGATAGAGAATATTTAGGCGAATTTATATGAAATATAGCAGGGAAGATTCCGACAATAGGGAAAATCATAACCTTAGATTTTTTCAAATCTTGTCTGCAATATTTGTTTTATTAGTTATAAATTACTGTATTTTTACTTACTTTGATCTTAGTTAGTAAACTCTCAAATTGTTATATAATATTTCTTAAGGTTGATTACTTGAATTCGTGCAAAACTATTAATTGTAATTAGCATGTTATTTTCCTGTGGGATTCGACTCCGGACCTGTAAACCGAATTATATTTGCAACGACCGCTAGACCTCTTAGGAGGTATAGTTGGGCGTGATCAAATTTTGGCATCGTACCGGGGAAAGCAATAGTGTTACTAATTACAACTATAAGAATTGTTAGGATTCTTAGTTTAGTCAATTTTCTACATTTTTATTCATTAAATTGAAATTCTAACGTTTGTGGTCTTGTGTGTTATAGGTGTATGCCTAGAAACTCTTCAAGAACTGGTGAATTGTTTGAAGCATTACCGAATCCTGAAAAAACTTTCAAGGCATTAAATTGTGCAAACAAGAAGGACAAACAACAATATCACCCAAGAGAACAAATCGAACCGGACATGGGTGACGCTTTGGATAATCAAAACAATCGAAACAATATGAATGACCCGAACAATCAGGGTATGGCACCTTTTGTGCCAGAAGCAGCTTTGTATGATTGGGCACAACCCATCGCTGAAAATTTAGCAACTGCAAAAGTGGGCACAACCCACCCCCCTCAGATACAAGCGGAGTCATTTCAAATCACAAACAACATGCTATATCTGCTGCAGAACAAGGGACTGTTCTCCGGGTCTTACATTGAAGATCCACAACAGCATCTGAAAAATTTTCTGTCAATTTGTGTCACACAAAGGCAACCAAGTGTGACACCGGAAGCAATAAGACTGTTGTTGTTTCCCTTCTCAATGACAGGAGAAGCCCAGATTTGACTTAATTCGCTTCCCATAAATTCCATCACCTCTTGGGAGGAATTAGTCAAGCAATTTTTAAATAAGTTCTACCCACCCAATAAGACTGTGAGCAACTAATTTTTGACCACATCTAAATTCTATACTATTTTAGTGTAAATATTTTCTTTAGGTATATATATATTTATATATATATATATATATATATATATATATATATATATATATATATATATATATATATATATATATACGAATCTCTTTTAATTAGAATTTTAATAAATAAGCTATGTATTTTTCTTAGTATTATTTAAATTATATATAAATAGTTAGATTTCTTATATTTTTTTTTTAGTAAACTTTTTTTGTGTTAATATTTTAATTGAAATTTACTTCTAAAAGAAAACATACAAAAATATATATATATATAGTTAAATTTCCGTAACTTTCAAAAAATTTAGTAAACTTTATCATTAAAACAATGTCACATATCCCATGACTCTTAAAAAAAGAAGAAGAAAAAAAGAGAGATAAAAATAGTAACAATCCCTAACTTCCCCATTCTCTCACGTCTCCTCTCCCCACAAATCCTAACTCCCTCACGTCCCTTTCCCCACTTCCCCCACTCCCTCGCATCAAAATCCTAACGACCACATCCTGGAGAATCCTTTATAGATTCTTTGGCACATGAGGAGAGGGGGAGGGGGATTTTCGCAGTAAAAAAAATAGTTTTATTTTGAAAGAGCTATTCTTTAATTTTCTTTTTTAGAATTCCTTTATCTTTTCCATAATCTTTTCTCTCTTGAATTGTTAAAACAAGTTGAAGAAGTTTTGACGTCGAGGTTTTCGTTCGAGGTTGCTAAAGAGTTAGCATATTTTAACTCTGAAATCAGTTGATTGTAGCTGTTATCTTGTTGATCTTCACAAAAGGTTCCTTCCCGTTTCTTTAATATTTGGCTTATATATATATATTGCTAGATATGATACTGTTATCTTTTGAAACATTTTTATGGTATAAGAATTTGAGAAGTTCTAGTCGTGTTAACGTTTAGTTTCGGTGTTCTTTATATTGTTTATTATAAGTAAAGGTTTGAAAGAAGAGTCATTAAAAGAGATAGAGTATTCTGATAAATATGGTTGATGTCCTTGTCTTCCTTTATTTTTCTTTAGCAAAATTTTTGGAGTATAAACGACTTTATTTGGATCTCCATTTCTTTATCACAGTTGGTATTTAGTAATTGTCTTATGCCACACCTCTTGTACTTCACCTTTGATTCAAACATAAACTGAGATCTAACATAAAGTTGGTGTGATATAAAAAGAAATATATTTCTTTTTATTTTTCAGTAAATTATGCTTATGGGTTCAAATAAAAAAAATGTATTTCAACTCAAAGAGTGAATGCCAATCTTAAGTCTCTGTCGAAAAATCCTTCATCCTTGTTATAAGCTTAAATTGCTTCTGTAACTTACTAGTTTGGCTAGTTGTTTGGTCTTGAAAAATAAAGAAGTATGGCTGGAGTTATTTTAAATCTTTAGGTAAGATTGTTAATTATATTTGATATTTAAGCAAGTAAGTTGACTTAAGGTATTGTCATAGGTGACTAGAAGTAGATGGAAATTTTTTTCCCCTGAAAGTTTAACGTCCTCCCCTCCATATCTAGAAAATTATTCTAGTGCTTTAAATGAGTTCCTAATATAACTTGAAATAATTTTAGGTGAATGTTTTTATTTGAAATAGCTTCGAGAGCTAGATTGATTTGCTGCATCCTACTTTAAAGTTAAGAAATGGTGTCATAAATGTAATTAGTTAAATGTCTCTCTTTTAAAACTTTGACTCATTTTTTTGCAATTAATTGCTTACAGTTGTCACAACTGATTTTTGGCCGAGTTGTTACTCGCATCTATGCGTCCATTTTAACGAAGGGGGTTATGAGGATTTAGAACTGATTTGGGTCGTTAGGACTATATTGAGTTTATAAGGATTTACGCTAAAATAAATAGAGTCCATAAGTTTAAAACGTTCCTCTCCTATTTCTATAATGAATATTTCCGAATAATATCATACCACTTCTTCCCTAATTCTATATCAATAAATCATGGCCTTCACAGTAATCTCAAACTTAGGAAAGAAATAAATCATGAATGCGCTAGAATGCTTTAGGCGCACTTTTAATTAATTGAATCATCATAATTATGTATATGTTCGCGTGACATAATTATGATTTTCGAAATTAAAGGCAAAGTATACGTTCGCGCAACTTTGACAGAACAATCTTAAAAATAATAAAGTGTTATTAATTGTGTACATGTACGCGTGACATGATTCATGACACACCAAACAAAACGAATACACGTACGCGAGATTCGTTTCAAGATAATTCTATAATTACAAATAATCAAGCAATTAAAAGCGGTTTAAGATAAAAGTGCACAAAGTTCCCTAGAACCTAAAATATCCAGATTTGGTTAAGCCAGGTATAATTATTAAAAGCGACCGTGCTAAAACCACGGAATCCAAGAGTGCCTCACACCTTCTTCTGGATTAACAGAATTCCTTACCCAGTCTTCTGTATTCGCAGACCATAATTCAGAGTCAAAACTTCCTCGATTTGGGATTTCAAATAAACCGGTGACTTGGGACACCATAATAATTATCCCAAGTGGCGACTCTGATTAAATAAATAATCTCATTTCGAATAATGTCACTTAAATTGAAAAAACTCATTTCTTTCCTTTCCCGTATCCCCTCGGAGAAAAAGGAGGTGTGACAGCTCTGGCGACTCTGCTGGGGACTCGAACCCAGAATCTCTGGTTCAGGGTTCAGAATTCGAGCTTGTAATGTGATATATACTTGGCTTTATTGATTTGATGTTATTACTGTGTTTTTGGGCCTAATGTGCTAATTACCGCTTTGATATTATTTGAACTGTATTAAATTATCTTCTTACGCCTCCCTTCTGAGTCTTCTGAATTTATGGTGCACACGTGCACGTGACCCACTTTTCTGTTAGAAGTCATACCAATTAGAACGAGGTTGGGTTAGTAACTAGGCCGGATAGACTTTCGTGCTTCCGGTACATTGCTCCCACCTCGGCTCGAGTTGTGCGCTTGGGTAAGCCATGTCTAGAATACACCCCCAGGTTTAAACCTAGAATAACATAGCCTTATGCCGGATCCCTAGTAGGAACGTTTGTTTGTATCATGTGCATTTGACTTTGGGGACTCAACACAGGGGTTGGGTCCGTCTAGGACAGGTGTACCTGAGAATTACATGACCATCTTGATGCATCTTATGTGCTACTTGTGCATTATGTTTGATTTGGTTTGTGCATGTTGACCGGTTTCTAAAATAAAAATAAAAATATAAAAATATTGAGGGAAAACCAGAAAGAAGAAAATATGAGGGAGAAAATTTACCCGGTTTTCAAAAATCTCAGTATTTACCCCAAAAAATATAAGCCTGAATTTTTCAAAAACAAGTGTCATCCTATTCCTGAAATATTTACGAACTACGCAGGTCTGATTCTCACCGGATGTGAGATACGTAGGCAACCTTCATAGGGTTCGGCCCCATTTTTATAAAAGATTACAACTCTCCAGAAGGGGTGGAAGCCTGGATATCCCACCTAAGATCTTTAAATGCAAGTCAAATTGAGTGGACTTTGGGATGACTTCCGGTAAGAGAGGTGATACACATGTCGGCCCTAAAAAGTTATTTGTTGTTGTTAGGTTTGAGAAGTGTCCGGCTGTATGCGCCACACAGAGTTCTAAGACAGCTAGGAAGGTACCAAGTAGTACCTAAGGATGAAGATTTGAGTGTGCAAGTGATTGAGCTACACCCCGAAGCCCCACTCCCCGAAGCTTTAATCCAGCAAATTTGGAATGGTTGTCGCTACTTGAAAGATGATACTCAGGTGCCAGATCCTGCGAGAGGTGAGGTAGATCCGGGTTATGCTATATGGTTTGGGAAGAGGTCTCGCGTGGATGATGTGCCAGAGCCCAAAAGGCCCACAAAAAGGCCGCATGTTCAAGCCTTTGATGATAAAATCCAAGAACAGTTGGCCTGGGGTGAACGGGAAAAGGGATACAAAACAACTATTCATGCCTTAGAAGAAAGGCTGAGAAACCTCAATTTTGAGAAAGACTTGTAAGAACAAGAAGCCGAAGGGGAAAAGAAGAGTCTGATCCGCAAAAATGAAGCCCTTCGTGCTCAACTTCAACAGATGAAGAAAGCCTCTGAAGTGCCAGTGAGAAGTTGGAAAGATCAGAGAACCATTGCCAATCTGATGGAAAAGGTGCAAGATTATGATTCCCTCTTGGCAAAGACTGAAAAGGCGTTGGACAAAGCCAAGGAAAAGATCGTACAGCTAAATGAGAAGGCCGAATCAAGTAAGGATCGCCAAGTAACAAAATTTGAAGAAGAGAGGGCTCAATTCGAGAGAGAGAAGGCCCATTGGGTACGTTCAGAAGCTTAGCTCTATGCACAGTTGGAAGAAATGAGAAGGTACAATAGAGAATACTAGCATGCAGATTTTGATGGGGAGATGGCTTAGGCGAGACTCGAGCAGGCTAGACTTAGGGCTCAATTGGAGTCAGCCTTAGATCGTGAGGGCCACATAAGGGAGATAGCCACCGCTCGCCAGCAGCAGTTACAAGATCGAGACCAGAATTTCCAGTACTTCAAAGAGCAAGTCCGTAATTTGGCTGTTTATACCGCTCAAAGTTATGTGAACTGCCAAGGGATGGATTATGAGAAGTTTTTGGAGCATGCACCTACTTTTGCCCGTCATCTTGCAGCAGAGTTAGAAAGGATGTACCGTACATTAGAGGGTCAACCAGGGCAAGCCCCACCATGAGCAGATGTTCCAGTGTTTGAAAGCAAGAAGATTGTAGAGTTGAAATATAGTCGTAGTTGTTAGAACTTTTCATATAGTAGTTATGTTTTAGTTTGAGTCATTGTTGAATCTTTAAAATCGTTGTCTTTTAGTCTTGTCAGAGTCTGGTAAGTCATTTTTAATGTAATGTCCTTTCTGTTATTGTATTATTTCGTTTTGTTAAAAAAACAAATATTATTGTTTTTCCCTGAACTACGTAATTGTCTGATTTATGCGGCGTTATGATACGTAGGCAATCCTCATCGGATGCGATCATAACCATAATTAATCTTACAAAAAATGAAAAAAGGCGTTAAATTCAAGATGAAAATAAACCAATAAATCAATAAGCCGGGATGAAGCATGAAGCCTTCCAAGATCATTTTAGAAATGAAAATGGAATTAGGTGCATGATATATAATGTGTGATTAATATCTACAAAATGCCTAACTCTAACACGTTTGTTGTTTGTCATTTTAAAAGATAAAGTAAAACAGAGGTGGTTGGTTTGTGGTTTAAACTGGCGACTCACCCTTACAACAAGAGATCAAAAGGAAAAAGTAGAATGGCAAACAACAGTGAGAATGAGTCAGATAATAATGATGTCCATGGACAATTGGTGGAACAAGGTTCAAGACTGGTTGAGAAGTAAGAGTGTTGAAGCAACAATTGGCAGAGATGTACCAAGCCTGGGTGAATGGACAAGCACCGCCCTCACTACCCATAGGGCCTTCGGATAATCTTTATAATGTGTCAGTTGCCACTCAAGTGCCTATCTCCATAACAAGTAACCCATTGTACCAACCTGGATTCAGTCCGAGCTTTAACCTTTCCACTATCCCCAGTACCTCTATTCCACGTCCTCCAATCGCACCCCTCAGAAATGACCCACCTACTATACCCATTGTCCATACTTTCACTGTCCCTCAACCGACTCTTGCTCAAAAGTCCAATAATGATCCACAACTGGATGCTCATGATGCCCAACATTACTCTCCAGAACTGACTTTCAAGGTTCTAGATTCATACAAGCATACTCCTAATAACGTGTTCCCAATTGAGATCGAAAAGCCCGAAAAGAATATGGAACAAGAGGAAATGACCAGAAAAATGAAAAGCTTGGAACAAACCATGAGAAACATACAGGGTTTGGGGGGCCACAAGAGTGTTTTGTTTAACGATCTACGCATGTTTCCCCATGTTCATTTGCCACCCGGCTTCAAGACCCCCAAGTTTGACAGGTATGTGGGCATGGTGATCCCGTTGCCCATTTGAAGAGGTATTGTAACCAATTAAGGGGAGCGGGAGGCAAAGAAGAATTGCTCATGGCTTATTTTGGGGAAAGTTTGACAGGAATTGCTTCAGAGTGGTTCATAGATCAAGACATCTCTCACTAGCACGTTTGGAATGACATGGCTCAAGATTTTGTCCAACAGTTTCAGTACAATATTGATATAGTGCCAGACCGCTCCTCTCTCATCAACATAAAGATGAAACCAATAGAAAGCTTTAGAGAATATGCAATCAAGTGGAAAGAGCAGGCTGCTAGGGTCAAACCACCAATGAAAGAGGCAGAAATGATTGACTATTTTCTCCAAGCTCAGGATCCTGATTACCTCCATTACATGTTGGCCGCCATTGGTAAACCTTTCGCTGAGGCGATTAAGATTGGTGAAATAGTTGAGAATGGCATGAAGTCAGGCAAAATTGTGAGTCAGGCAGCCCTTAAGGCGACCATACAAGCAATTCAAAGCGGGTCAGGCAGTTTCGAAAATCGGAAAAAGAAGGAGGAAGGATCCATGATGGCATCTGGGTTCGGGGGAGTTCAAAGAGGAATAGCTCCTTCTTACGTGCAATTCCACCAAGGACAATCCAATTCTCCTCAATATTATTGCCCGCCTCAAGGTCCCCGATACTCAGTTCCCCTGCAATAATACACAGTGTTTAATGCTCATGCTTATGCTAGCCCTCCCAATCACCAACAATGGCGGACACCGATTCCACAAGGCTCCCATCAACTGCGGCCGAATTTTTAGGCACCATATAATCCTCATCCCCGACAAGAATATGTGAGAGAACAAGAGCCAAAAAAAGAGTTCACCCCAATTGGAGAATCGTATACAAGCCTATTTCGAAAGTTGATGCAGTTGAAGTTAATTGAACCTATTATGCCGCGTTATGTGAATCCAAATTCAAAAGGTTTTGACTCAAATGCAAGATGTGAGTACCACTCTAACACCCAAGGGCATAGTACCAAAAATTATTGGACATTAAAGAAAGCCATTGAAAATTTGATTGAAGCAAAGGCAATTGTGGTAACAAACAATGAGGATACTCCTAATATCACAAACAATCCGCTCCCAACTCATGATAATACACATTTTATTGGGATGATTTATGATGATCGGGATTATAAGCAGTCTGGCAAGACAGAGATGGTTGTTAGAACCATAGGGCCAGAACCAAAAGTGATAGTGAGCCCGCCGCAATTTTCACCGTTGATTGTGAAAGGTGCGAGTTCTAGTTTGAACTTGGCAGGTTCTGAAAAAATGATTCTCTATGTTCCTGGAAGCACAAAAAAGGTTGAGGTTCAATTGGGTGGGCCAAAACTTTACATCCCCGGGGGCATTCAAAAGATCATTCCGAATAATAGTTTGAGGAATATAACAGAGCCAGCCGTGATCTGACCTATTGCCCAACTCCTAGTGACAAACACAAAAGCTATTCCCTGGAATTATAACAAGACTGTCATGACATACAAAGGAAAAGAGATAGTTGAAGAAACAGGTGAAATGGGGGGCTTGACCCGCTCTGGAAGGTGTTATTCACCAGAGGAATTGAGAAAAGCTAAGCAAGCCAGGGAAAGTCACTTGCTAGTGAAAGAACTTGTTGCAGAAAAAGAAGCGGAGGAATTCCTTAAGAAGATGAAAATGCAAGACTACTCAATCATTGACCAACTAAGGAAAACTCCTGCTCAGATATCTTTGTTATCTCTGCTTTTGCATTCAGAAGAGTATCATCGTGTGTTGATCAAAACTCTGAACAAGGCATATGTCTCAGAAAAGACAACGGTGAATCAGCTAAAAAAAAAGGATGAAAGATTCTTTGAAGTAAATAGAATTACTTTCAACAATGATGATTTGCCTGAGGAAGGGGCTGGCCACAATAGAGCTTTGCATCTTATGGTCAAATGTGAAGGGCACTACGTAAAAGGAATCATGATTGACGGAGGCTCAAGTGTAGATGTGTGTCCTCTTTCTACTCTACAATAGCTGAACATTGACACTAACAGAATTCGAACCAGTAATGTCAGCATCAGAGCTTTTGATGGTTCAAAAAGAGACACTATTGGGGAAATCGAACTCACCATGACAATTGGCCCGATTGATTTTAACATTGTCTTTCAAGTGTTAGATATGGAAACTTCCTATAATTTTCTTTTGGGAAGGCCGTAGATCCATATGGCCAGAGCTATACCATCCACCCTAAATCAAATAGTCAAATTCGAGTGTGACGGGAAATAAATTATTGTTCATGTGGAGGACGACTCATCCGTTTATAAAGACCCGTCCATTCCATATATCGAGGCCAAGGAAGGATGTGAATCCATCATATATCAAGTATTTGAGGTGATTGAGGTGGACCAAGTGGAGGAAGGAAAACCAATTCTGCATCCCCGTCTTTCAGCCACATCTATGATGGTAGCTTCGTTGATGTTGAGGAACTGCTATGAACCAGGAAAAGGTTTGGGATCCTCTCTGCAAGGAATTGTGAACCCCATTTCTCCCTTTTCTAAGAAAGATACCTTTGGCTTGGGCTTTAAACCAACATCAGCTGACATAGACAGAGCCAAGGCCCGCAAAAAGAATGGTTGGAATCTGTCCAAACCAATCCCTCACATTGCCTACTCTTTTGTCAAGCCGCAATTTGAAGAAGTCCAAAATCCTTCTACTCAGAATGACATTGATGGATTTTGCCAGGGTCTCAAGGAGATATTCTATGAGATCAATATGGTTCAAGTTGGGGAGGGCCCTAGCCGTGCAAGTGTTCAGCTGATTGGTCCAGATAACTCGCTCAGCAACTGGGAAGCAACTCCTCTTCCCATCGGGAAGGAGTCTTGGTAGCCTGTTTTTTTTTTTTTGGATTCTTTTAAGGGTTGTAATCCACATATTTTAGTTTAATTGCTTTGTTGTGATGTTAACCCTTCTATCCTTTCAAATTCAATAAAATGAAGTTCCATTTTCGTAGTAAAATTCTATCTTTTTATTTTCCTAATTTTTGTTAATTTCTTATCATTTTCAGTTTCGATAATGCTGGCTTTAAAAACATAACATGCACGCGAAATTCATGCCCAAATCTTAAAAAACTGTCTAATCTCGAAATAATGAATCAAGAAGTTGAGTATGACGAAGATGAGGCTTTTAGAGAAATAAAAAGGGAATTGGATCAATTTGAGAATAAGCCTAAGCCTAACTTAAATGAAATTGAGGCAATTAACCTGGGAAGTCCTGAAGAAACCAGAGAAACAAAAATAAGCATTCATACTAAACAAAAGACGAGAGATGCCATAATTCAAGTTTTGTTCGAGTACAGAGATGTATTTGCTTGGTCGTATGATGACATGCCGGGTTTGAAAGCCGATCTAGTGGTCCATAAGCTTCCCACACATCCTAATTTTCCACCAATCCAGCAAAAACAAAGGAAGTTTAAGATAGACATGAGTGATAAGATTAAAGAAGAAATCACGAAGCAACTAAGTACAAATGTGATCTGGGTCGTCCGATACCCTACATGGTTAGCAAATGTTGTGCCAGTACCAAAGAAGGATGGGAAAATCAGAGTTTGTGTTGACTATAGGGATTTAAACAAAGCAAGTCCAAAGGACAACTTTCCCTTACCCAATATTCATATCCTTGTTGATAATTGTGCTAAACATGAAATCCAATCTTTTGTGGATTGTTATGCCGGATATCACCAAATTCTGTCACAACTCCATGGGGAACTTATTGTTATAGGGTCATGTCATTCGGTTTGAAGAATGCAGGGGCAACTTACATGAGAGCCATGAATACCATATTCCATGACATGATGCATAAAGAGATTGAAGTGTACGTTGATGATGTGATCATTAAGTCGAGAACACAAGCTTACCATGTGCAAGACTTGAAAAAGTTCTTTGAAAGGCTACGAAGGTACAATCTCAAACTCAATCCAGCCAAATGTGCATTTGGAGTTTCTTCTGGGAAGCTTTTGGGTTTTATAGTTAGTCGAAGAGGCATTGAGTTAGATCCCTCCAAGATAAAGTCCATTCAAGAGCTGCCTCCCCCGAAGAACAAAACAGAAGTCATGAGTTTACTCGGGAAGTTGAATTACATTAGCAGGTTCATCTCGCAGCTTACAACCATATGTGAGCCTATTTTAAGTTATTGAAAAAGAATGCCGCTATCAAGTGGACAGATGAGTGCTAAGAAGCTTTTGATAAGATCAAGGAATATTTGTTAAATCCCCCTGTTTTGGTCCCGTCGGAACCTGATAGGCCTCTATTTTTATATCTGTCAGTAATGGATAGTTCCTTTGGTTGTGTTCTGGGTCAACATGATGCCACAGGCAAAAGGGAATAAGCAATATATTATTTGAGCAAAAAGTTCACCACTTATGAGGCCAAATACACTCTTTTGGAAAGGACATGTTGCGCCTTAACCTGGGTCGCCCAGAAGCTTAGGCATTATCTTTTGGCCTATACAACTTACCTCATATCCCGAATGGATCCCCTGAAGTACATCTTTCAAAAGCCGATGCCAACAGGCAAATTGGCAAAATGGCAAATCTTTCTCACAGAGTTTGATATTGTTTATGTCACTCGCACTGCCATGAAGGCACAAGCTTTGGCTGATCATCTGGTAGAAAACCCGGTTGATAATGAGTATGAATCTTTGAACACATATTTCCCAGATGAAGAGGTTAATTTAGTTGAAGAAGTAGTCCAAGATGACAGTCAAATTTGGAAACTATACTTTGATGGGGCTGTCAACATCAAAGGCGTAGGGATTGGGACAATTCTGGTATCACCTACTGGGCAACATTACCCTGCTACGGCGCGACTTCGTTTTTTCTGTACAAACAACACAGCAAAATATGAAGCTTGCATCATGGGTATGAACATGGCAATAAATCTAAATGTGCATGAACTGTTGGTGATGGGAGATTCAGATTTGCTTATTCGGCAGGCTCAAGGTGATTGAGAGACTCGAGACATCAAGCTCATTCCATATAGACAATGTGTGGAGGATCTTAGCAAAAGGTTCAAGTCCATCGAATTCAGGTACATTCCCAGGTTTCACAATGAATTAGCTGATACCTTGGCCACCCTAGCCTCAATGCTTCCATATCCGGGTAATACTCACATTGACCCATTAGAAATTCAAATTCGGTATCAACATGGTTATTGCAATACAATTGAAGCAGAACCAAATGGTGAACCATGGTATCATGATATTAAATAGTTTTTGAAAACAATAGAATATCCGGAACATGCTAATAGGGATCAAAAGAGAACTATTAGGCGACTCTCTAATGGTATCTTTTTGAGTGGGGAAATCCTATACAAAAGAACTCTGGATTTGAATTTGTTGAGATGAGTGGATGCCAAAGAAGCTGAAGTGATTATGAATGAGGTGCATTCGGGAGTTTGTGGTCCGCACATGAATGGATATGTTCTAGCAAAGAAAATCCTTCGGGCAAGATATTATTGCCTTACTATGGAACAGATTGCTTTCGTTTTGTTCGCAAGTGCCACCAGTGTCAGATTCACAGTGATTTGATTCACTCGCCACCTTTAGAGTTGTATCCTATGTCGGCTCATTGGCCTTTTGTTGCTTGGGGAATGGATGTCATTAGCCCAATCGAGCCAAAAGCTTCAAATGGGCACAGATTCATCTTGGTTGCAATTGATTACTTCACCAAATGGGTGGAAGCTATTATATTGAAAGCAGTTACCAAGAAAGCAGTAGTAGACTTTGTTCACTCTAACATCATCTGTCGTTTCGGTATTCCAAAAACCATTATTACAGATAATGCTGCTAATTTGAATAGTCATCTGGTGAAGGAGGTATGTGAATAATTTAAAATTGAGCATCGCAATTCTACTCCTTACCGTCCCAAAGCTAATGGAGTTGTTGAAGCTGCGAATAAGAACATCAAAAAGATTCTTAGGAAGATGATCCAAGGGTCTAGACAATGGCACGAGAAACTGCCTTTTGCTCTTTTGGGATACCGGACAACTGTCCGTACATCAGTTGGCGCAACACCCTACTTATTGGTTAATGGAACTGAAGCGGTCATACCTGCTGATATTGAGATTCCCTCTCTCCGAATCATTGTTGAAGCAGGGATTGAGGACACTGAATGGGTTAAGTCCCGATTGGAACAGTTGAATTTGATTGCTAAAAAGCGTTTGGCGGCAGTTTGTTTTGGTCAGTTATACCAACAAAGAATGGCACGCGCTTACAATAAGAAAGTGCGCCCAAGACAATTCGAGGTAGGACAACTTGTTTTGAAATGTATCTTTCCGCACCAGGAAGAAGCAAAAAGAAAGTTCGCCCCAAATTGGCAAGGTCCTTACCTCATCAAGAAAGTATTGTCAAAAGGAGCTCTATACTTGGCAGATATAGAAGGAAAGGTGACTGAAATATCCGTCAACGCAGATGCGATCAAGAGATACTATGTATGACATGGCTCTGTTGGGTATTTCCCCAATATTCAAAGAAACCGGGGCATGGTTTTATTTTATTTTCGATGGTTGGTCCATCAAAATGGTTCCAAAAGTTGCAATTCAGTTGAATAGTTCTTTTTACCTTTCCCTGCTAAGACCTTCTGATCAACTTTAGAGAATGCTAAGTCAGTATACTACGGGTGATTCCTCAGCCATTGTAAAGAGAGAAAGATAAATGAGAGAGTCTTATTGGTGAAAACCTCACGGGCACTATAAGGCAATGATGAGTTGAGAGAGGCAAATGAGAGAGGTCAGTTGGAGAAAATCCACAAAGGGCATCATTAATCGATTTAGGTCTTCATATATCCTGGCACAACCATGGTTAAGACAAAGAACTCAGTTTCAAAGTGAAGTTTATAATTAGATTTCGAGAATTAGACGGTTCAAACGGATCAGACATCCAGTCCAAAGTGCATGTCATGTTCATTGAAGTCAGCTTATTCCTCCAGATAAGTCCTTTCTTATTTTTTTTCTTTTCCCCTGAAAGGGACACTTCTTGATTAAGTTGTAATACCTGTTAGTTCACTTTCTTGTTTTCTTTTGCATTACTTTCTTGAGTCCCTTTCAATCTAATTTTGTCAAAGCAAAGCAACGAAAAGGCCGCAAAATTGGTTACAGTTTCCCCGTTATATAAAGCAAAGATTGCTGGGCATAAACTGTATGGGCAAAGACATAAAGCCATCTGTAATTTTCCTTGGCGAGCAAAAGGCTTGAAGGACTGAACAATGCTTCAAGGTTCAACAAAAGTTACTCAGTTAAAAGTTATTTTGGGAGCAAGGTTGTTTGCATCATAAACACAAGTGGTGATAGGCACAAAATAGTCTGGTTTTGATGTTGAGAAAGAAGATTTCCAAAAAGTAAAGACAGAATCTCCCGAAGATTCGTACGACTATCGACAAAGTTAGTTTTTCTAACAAGTGTAATGGACGCAAGGTCAAGTCGCCCAAGAAATCAAGGCCACAAACTGACCACCATTTTAAAACTAACGAATTTTTCTTTGTTTAGAACAAGAACAAAATAATTTTAGGAAACAGTTCGTGAAAAGACGAACACCACCAAATGAAGTTCTCAAATCCTTAGTTTTCTTCCAATATACATGTAATCATGTTATTCTTAGTTTTATTATAGGGAATCAATACCCTATCTTCAACACAAAGTACCACATCCCCTGGTCACATTATTTTCTTCCAACATTGGGTACGACATTCCCTAGTAGCATCCTAGAGTGTCACGAGCCTCATCTTATTGCCAAACACAGGGTACTATATCCCCTGGTTGCATTTTAGTGCCAACATAGGGTACGACATTCCCTAGTAGCATCCCAGAGTGCCCCGAGCCTCATCTTATTGCCAATACAGGGTACTACATTCCCTGGTTGCATTTCTTGTTGCAAACATAGGGTATGACATTCCCTAGTAGCATCCCAGAGTGCCAAGAGCCTCACCTTATTGCCAACACAGGGTACTACATCCCCTGGTTGCATTTCTTATTGCAAACATAGGGTACGACATTCCTTAGTAGCATCCCAGAGTGCCAAGAGCTTCACCTTATTCCCAACACAAGGTACTACATCCCCTGGTTGCATTTCTTGCTGCAAACATATGGTACGACATTCCCTAGTAGCACACCAGAGTGCCTCGAGCCTCATCTTATTGCCAACACAGGGTACTACATCCCCTTGTTGCATTTCTTATTGCAAACATAGGGTACGACATTCCCTAGTAGCATCCTATGAGTGCCTTGAGCCTCATCTTATTGTCAACACAGGGTACTACATCCCCTGGTCGCATTATTTTCTGCCTACATAAGGTACGACATTCCCTAGCAGTATCCTAGAGTGCCAAGAGCCTCACCTTATTGCCAACACAGGGTACTACATCCCCTGGTTGTATTTCTTATTGAAAACATAGGGTACGACATCCCCTATAATTCAAAAAAAAAGAAGAGAGAAACATGTGTCCTTTTCAATTCTTTATTCTGCAATAGCAAAGATAGTTTTATGTATTTTCAATAACTCACAAAACTTTCCTAGTGCAAACTAGGGTAGAAATTTTTTGTACGTTTTGTTTGTTTGTGATGACTTGTAGGTTTTTCTAAAAGCACGGATTGGATGTGCAAAAATAAGATTACATCTCTTGCCAGAGAAAGTGGAACGTTTGATCTTATTACCAGCCGCAACAAGCTTTGACATATTACATGCGGAGACATAGAGTCTCAAGATCCATCCTCTTATCATCTGATCAAGGAACAAGCTGTGAGAATATTTCATAGTCTGTTGCATCGAGAGGATCAAGTTTCAGTCTAAAGTCAATGGGAGAAGCAACTCAAGAATCAAGACTAGACTCCAGATGACTTTTAGATAGGAATTCTGTAACTCTTCGATTTTGATGTAATAGTATATGTAATTTTCTTTTTATTTTGATGTAATAGTAGGAACCGCGGATCGGAACCTCGACGGAACTTCACTCGACTCTCCCTCTAAGCATACTCCGTCACTCTTCTTTCACTTGAATTACACATGACCTGATTCCCTTATAACCCGAGATATGTAGGCTCCCTAAAACCAAGGCTCGGTCACATCTCTTTCTTTTATCTTCTTTTCCTTTTTAAATAATAGTGAGGTCAAAAATCAGTCACCTTGTTCATTTTCTTTGCCTGAAAACTCTTCATGTTTCCAAGCAAAGAGGGGCATGCTGTGAACAACTAATTTTTTGACCACATCCAAATTCTATATTATTTTAGTGTAAATAGTTTCTTAGGTATAATACACACACACACACACACACACACACACACACACACACACACACACATATATAAATAGTTATAGAACATATTTTATTTCTATTTGTAAAGAGAAAATGAAAATTTACAAAAATAAAATAATATATATATATATATATATACACGATCTCTTTTAATTAGAATTTTAATAAATAAGCTATGTATTTTTCTTACTATTATTTAAATTATATATAAATAGTTAGATTTCTTATATATATATATATATATATATATATATATATATATATATATATATATATATATATATATATATATATATGAGTAAACTTTTTTTGTGTTAATATTTTAATTGAAATTTACTTCTAAAAGAAAACATACAAAAAAATATATATAGTTAAATTTCCGTAACTTTCAAAAAATTTAGTAAACTTTATTATTAAAACAATGTCACATATCCCATGACTCTTACAAAAAAAAAAAAAAAAAAAAAAAAGAGAGACAAAAATAGTAACAATCCCTAACTTCCCCATTCCCTCACGTCTCCTCTCCCCACAAATCCTAACTCCCTCACGGCCCTTTCCCCACTTCCCCCACTCCCTCACGTCAAAATACCAATGACCACATCCTGGAGAATCCTTTATAGATTCTTTGGCACATGAGGAGAAGGGGAGGGAGATTTTCCGCAGTAAAAAAAATAGTTTTATTTTGAAAGAGCTATTCTTTAGTTTTCTTTTTTAGAATTCCTTTATCTTTTCCATAATCTTTTCTCTCTTGAATTGTTAAAACAAGTTGAAGAAGTTTTGACGTCGAGGTTTTCGTTCGAGGTTGCTGAAGAGTTAGCATATTTTAACTCTGAAATCAGTTAATTGTAACTGTTATCTTGTTGATTTTCACAAAAGGTTCCTTCCCGTTTCTTTAATATTTGGCTTATATATATTGCTAGATATGATACTATTATCTTTTGAAACATTTTTATGGTATAAGAATTTGAGAAGTTCTAGTCGTGTTAACGTTTAGTTTCGGTGTTCTTAATATTGTTTATTATAAGTAAAGGCTTGAAAGAAGAGCCATTAAAAGAGATAGAGTATTCTGATAAATATGGTTGATGTCCTTGTCTTCTTTGTTTTTCTTTAGCAAAATTTCTGGAGTATAAACGACTTTATTTGGATCTCCATTTCTTTAACACAATTGGTATTTAGTAATTGTCTTATGTCACACCTCTTGTACTTCACCTTTGATTCAAACATAAATTGAGATCTAACATAAAGTTGGTGTGATATAAAAAGAAATACATTTTTCAGTAAATTATGCTTATGGGTTCAAATAAAAAAATGCATTTTAACTCAAAGAGTGAATGTCAATCTTAAGTCTCTGTCAAAAAATCCTTCATCCTTGTTATAAGCTTAAATTGCTTCTGTAACTTACTAGTTTGGCTAGTTGTCTGGTCTTGAAAAATAAAGAAGTATGGCTGGAGTTATTTTAAATATTTAGGTAAGATTGTTAATTATATTTGATATTTAGGCAAGTAAGTTGACTTAAGGTATTGTCATAGGTAACTAGAAGTAGATGGGAATTTTTTCTTTCCTGAAAGTTTAACGTCCTCCCCTCCATATCTAGAAAATTATTCTAGTGCTTTAAATGAGTTCCTAATATAACTTGAAATAATTTTAGGTGAATATTTTTATTTAAAATAGCTTCGAGAGCTAGATTGGTTTGCTGCATCCTACTTTAAAGTTAAGAAATGGTGTCATAAATGTAATTAGTTAAATGTCTCTCTTTTAAAACTTTGACTCATTTTTTTGCAATTAATTGCTTACAGTTGTCACAACTGATTTTTGGCCGAGTTGTTGCTCGCATCTATGCGTCCATTTTAACGAAGGGGGTTATGAGGATTTAGAACTGATTTGGGTCGTTGGGACTATATTGAGTTTAGAAGGATTTACGCTAAAATAAATAGAGTCCATAAGTTTAAAACGTTCCTCTCCTATTTCTATAATGAATATTTTCGAATAATTGAATCATACCACTTCTTCCCTAATTCTATATCAATAAATCATGGCCTTCACAGTAATCTCAAACTTAGGAAAGAAATAAATCATGAATGCGCTAGAATGCTTTAGGCGCACTTTTAATTAATTAAATCATCATGATTATGTATACGTTCGCGTGACATAATTATGATTTCCGAAATTAAAGGCAAAGTATACGTTCGTGCAACTTTGACAGAACAATCTTAAAAATAATAAAGTGTTATTAATTGTGTACATGTACGCGTGACATGATTCATGACACACCAATCAAAACGAATACACGTACGCGAGATTCGTTTCAAGATAATTTCATAATTACAAATAATCAAGCAATTAAAAGCGGTTTAAGATAAAAGTGCACAAAGTTCCCTAGAACCTAAAATATCCAGATTTGGTTAAGCCAGGTATAATTATTAAAAGCGACCGTCCTAAAACCACGGAATCCAGGAGTGCCTCACACCTTCTTATGGATTAACAGAATTCCTTACCCGATCTTCTGTGTTCGCAGACCGTAATTCAGAGTCAAAACTTCCTCGATTTGGGATTTCAAATAAACCGGTAATTTGGGACACCATAATAATTATCTCAAGTGGTGACTCTAATTAAATAAATAATCCTATTTTGAATAATGTCACTTAAATTTGAAAAATTCATTTCTTTCCTTTCCCCTATCCCCTCGGGAAAAAAGGAGGTGTGACAAAGACTGCCAAGCAAGTTGATGAGATATTAAGCTTCAGGTAGAAACCAGCTGAAACACTACAAGAAACGTGGGAGAGGTTCAAAGGTATGCTGGTTAAGTGTCCACATCATGGAATTCCAGATCAGATGTTGGGACAACGGTTTTACATGGGATTGGCCTATAGCTTGAAGGCCAATGTTGATGCTTCAACAGGTGGAGCATTTTTTAGCAAGTCATTTAGAGAGTGTAAGGTCCTTCTAGATAAAATGGCTCAAAACTCAGGATGGATGACAAGAGACTCCACAATTACCCCTATAGTTCACTCAGTAGCATTGGACTTGAACAATTCTATAGCAAAAAATATGGTCACTCTGACGACGCAAATGAGTATCCTCACCAAGAAGATTGATGAATTAGGCCAGAAGCAGGTACACATAGTTGACACGACTAATGGGGGATTATGTACACCATGTATTAACCAACCATACGTGTGTTCGTGGAGTGGTGAAAGTGACAACCAGAACTATCAAGAGAACATGAACTATGCAGGCAACTATAGAGGTCAGAGACAAGGTGGTCAGAATTGGGGCAGCAAAATTAGCAGTATAGACCAGCACAACAACAGTACAATAACACCAACAATCTTGGAGCTATGCGACCACAAGGTCAAGTAGTACCTTACCAAAGGCAACAAGGATACAACCAGCAAAATCAGCAGCTAACTTATCAACAACCTCAACAACAACAGATAGTAAGGCATGATGATTGGTTATCTAAAATTTAAGGAATGTTGCAACAACTCATTGGGGCCAGCAGGAAAATGGAAGAAAAGGTCCACCAAATGCAAGAAAAGATAATGTCACACGACCCGGCTATCAAGGGCATTGAGATTCAACTAGGGCAATTATCCATGGCCCTTCACAATCGTCCTTAAGGGACGTTACCTACGGACACCCATGTCAATCCAAAAGAGTAAGGCCCAAAGCCTCTTATGGCGGTGAGCTTGAGAAATGGTAGAGATCTTGATTTAGAGCAAGAAATTGCTCATGAGTATCGGTTAACTGAAACACTTGTGTCAGTGCCAATTGAGTTAAATGAGTAAACTGGGCTAACAGAAGTAAGAGTGCAACCAACCCAAGAGGAAATAAACAATGAAAAAGAGGTTGCGGAGGAGACTGAGAAAGTGCAAGAGAAGGTTTTAGAAAAAGTGTCTGAGCAGGATCTAACTCAAGCTACAGGAAAGAAGCAACCTCCAGCACCCTTCCCGCAGAGGTTGGCCAAATATCAGAAGGATGAGTAGTATAAAAAGTTCATGGAAATGCTGAAGCAAATTCAGGTAAACATTCCTCTAATCGATGCTTTGAGGGAGATGCCCGGTTATGCAAAAATAATGAAAGACTTGATGTCTCGTAACTTCGACTTCCAAGACTTGGCAACTGTTACATTAACACAGACTTGTAGTGCTGTTGTGTCAAGACCTATAGTTGAGAAGTTATCCGACCCTGGAAGCTTCACAATTCCATGCACCATAGGTAGCTATGCATTTGCCAAAGCATTGTGTGATTTGGGAGCAAGTATAAATCTGATGCCATTGTCTATCTATAAAAAGTTAGGCATTGGAAGAGCAAGGCCCACATCCATGTTACTGCAACTAGCTGACCGAACGATGAAAAGGTCATCATGTATACTTGATGATGTACTTGTGCAAGTTGGAAAATTCGTGTTTTCAGCATATTTTTGTCATTCTGGACTGCAAGGTTGATGAGGAGATTCCCATAATTTTGGGAAGTTCGTTCTTGGCCACATGGAGAGCTCTGATTGATTGTGAAACAGGGGAGCTGAAGATGAGGTTAAATAATGAAGAAATAACATTTAATGTGCAAAAGTCTATGCGGCGACCCAGTGAGTTTGCAAATTGCTCTTTGTTAGACGCGGTGGATGTAATCATGGAGGAAGATGATGAGGCACTTAATGCAAAAGACCCTCTAACAACCTGCCTTATGAACTTAGAAGAAGTAATGGTGAGGACTTGGCGGAATGGGTGTTGGCTCTTCAAGGGCAAGAGTACTGGAAAAGAGAGCTCAAATTCGAGCCTTTACACTCTGAAGAAAGAAAGAACCCTCCAGCCAAGCCATTGATCGAAGCACCACCACAATTGGAGATGAAACCGCTACCATCTCACCTCATGTATGCTTTCTTGGGACTTAATTCGATTTTACCTGTTATTATCTCATCTGG
Source organism: Nicotiana tomentosiformis (assembly GCF_000390325.3). NCBI lineage: Eukaryota > Viridiplantae > Streptophyta > Magnoliopsida > Solanales > Solanaceae > Nicotiana > Nicotiana tomentosiformis. Next base: position 138,087,708 of record NC_090814.1, read on the forward strand.
TTTGTTAGATGTGCAGGTAGAACAACTTTTGTAGGTGTTGAAAGAGTGCAAGAATGCAATTGGTTGGATAATTGCAGACATTAAGGGTATCAGTCTGGCCTTCTGTATGCATAAAATTCTACTGGAAGATGGGCACAAACCTTCCAGAGAACATCAAAGAAAGCTGAACCCTAACATGAAGGAAGTTGTAAAGAAGGAAGTGATTAAGTGGTTAGATGCGGGAATTATTTTTCCCATCTCAGATAGCAACTGGGTTAGCCCAGTTCAGTGTGTGCCAAAGAAAGGTGGGATGACTGTTGTGCAAAATGAGAACAATGAATTAATCTCCACAAGAATAGTCAAGGGATGGCGAATTTGTATGGACTACAGAAAATTGAACAAGGCCACCCGAAAAGATCATTTTTCCTTGCCGTTCATTGATCAGATGCTAGATAGATTGGCAGGGAGGTCCCATTTTTTGCTTCTTGGATGGATACTGGGGGTACAATCAGATATCAATTGCCTCGGAGGATAGAAAGAAAACATCATTCACCTGTCCATATGGCATTTACGCTTTTCGAAGAATGCCATTTGGCCTAGGCAATGCACCCGCCACATTCCAAAGGTGCATGATGGCCATCTTCACAGATATGGTAGATGACATAATGGATGTTTACATGGATGATTTCTCAGTGGTGGGAAACTCTTTTGATGATTGCCTTAGAAATCTGAAAAGAGTACTGCAGAGATGTATGATTACTAATATGGTGCTAAATTAGGAAAAATGCCATTTTATGGTACAAGAAGGTATGGTCTTGGGACACCTAGTGTCAAGTAAGGGCATTGAGGTGGACTATGCCAAGATTGATGTAATAGAGAAGCTGCCATCACCCACTTCCATCAAGGCAATAAGAAGTTTCCTTGGTCGCACCGATTTTTACATGCGGTTCATAAAAGGTTTTTCCAAGATTTTTCCACCCTTTTGTGTTTTCTGATGATTGCAGGGTAGCTTTCGAAGGATTGAAGAAGAGGCTAGTGTCTGCACCAATCATAGTTGCACCCGACTGGGAGCAACCATTTGAGCTAATGTGTAATGCAAGTGACCATGCCGTGGGAGCAGTACTTGGACAGAGAAAAGATAAAATCATGCATCCAATCTACTATGCAAGTAGAACATTGAATGTCACTCAACTAAATTACACAGTGACAGAAAAAGAGATGCTAGCAGTGGTGTTCGCATTTGACAAATTCCGGTCCTACTTGATAGGCTCGAAGGTAATTGTTTATACCGACCATGCTGCTCTCAGGTACCTAATTGATAAAAAGGAAGCAAAGTCACACCTGATTCGATGGGTTCTATTGCTTCAAGAGTTTGACTTGGAAATTCATGACCGAAAATGAACGGAAAACCAAGTTGCCGATCACTTATCTAGGCTTGAAGGAGCTGAAACGAAGGTTAATGTGGAAGAGATCATGGAGAGTTTCCCAGACGAACATTTGTTGGCCACGAGCCTTGAGGTAGCACCATGATATGCAAATATTGCAAACTACCTGGCAAGCGGTATTGTTCCATATGACTTATCTTCTGTGCAGAAGAAAAAGTTCTTTCGTGGCTGTCGCATGTATTTCTGGGATGAACCATATTTGTTTCGGATTTGTAATGATAACATGATCCGGAGATGTATTCCTGAGTTAGACCAAGCTTCTATTTTGCAGGCATGCCATACTTTGCCTTATGGAGGTCATTTTGGAGGAGTAAGGACAGTTGCTAAAGTTTTGGAGTCGGGCTTCTATTGGCCGACGTTGTTTAAAGATGCACACTTTTGGGTAAAGAGTTGTGATGAATGTCAAAGGACGGGGAATATTTCCCGTCGACATGAGATGCCCATGAACCCAATTCAAGAAGTTGAAGTATTTGATGTATGGGTAATCGAATTTATGGGACTATTTGTTAGCTCATACAACAACAAGTATATACTCGTAGTAGTGGACTATGTCTCGAAATGGGTAGAAGCTATAGCACTCCCAACAAATGATGCAAATAGAGTTATTGGTTTTCTAAGAAAAAATATCTTCACCAGATTTAGAACTCCTAGAGCTATAATTAGTGATGGTGGAACTCATTTTTGCAATAAAGCTTTTGCAAGGCTACTAGAAAAGTATGGAGTTCGCCATAAGGTTGCCACGTCTTACCACCCGCAAATAAGCGGGCAAGTGGAAGTGTCCAAAAGTGTAACGACCCAACCGATCGTTTTGAGCATTTGCACTTCGCTTGGTAGTTTACGGGCATGAGTAGCTCCATATGATGTATTTCGACTTGTGTGAATCGTCGATTTTGGTTTTCAGGTATTTCGGAATCGAATTGGAATAATGGATTTCATTGTTGAAGCTTTAAATTCGGAGAGTTGACCAAGTTTGACTTTTGGTAAATTTGAACCTGAATCGGAGTTTCAATGGTTCCGGTAGGTCCGTTGGGTGATTTTGGACTTAGGAGTGTGTTCGGATTGTGATTTGGAGGTCCGTAGTAGAATTTGGCTTGAAATAGCGAAAGTTGGAATTTTGGAAAGTTTGACCATGAGTGGACTTTTGATATCGGGGTTGAATTTCAATTCCGGAAGTGGGAGTAGGTCCGTAATGTCAAATGTGACTTGTGTGCAAAATTTAAGGTTAATCGGACGTGATTTGATAGGTTTCGGCATTGGTTGTGGAAGTTGAAGTTTCAAAGTTAATTGAATCCGAATTGAGGGTGATTCGTCGTTCCGATGTTGTCAAGTGTTTTGAGGCCTCGAGTAGGTCTGTATTATGTTATGGGACTTGTTGGTATGTTTGGACGTGGTCCCGAGGGGCCCGGGTGAGTTTCGGACGGGTTCAGGCTATTTTTCCTTCATTCTTCACTGCTGGTTCTACTGATGTCTGGTACACCCAGTGTTCTTCGCGATCGCGTATTGAGGGATACGATCGCGTAAGGGAAAAATTGAGGGTGAGTGTTCCTTCACCGTGTTCGCGACTATGGGTCCGAGTTCGCATAGGTTACTGCAGATCGAGCATCACGTTCGCGTAGGTGTGCACGCGTTCGAATTGTAGAGCTGAGCTGGGCAGGTCTTCATGGCTTCTTCATCGCGTTCGCGAGCCTGGGGCTGCGTTCGCGTAGGTTCTTTTTTAGACTGAGCAGTTTATGCTTCACGAGCGCAAAGCTTATTATGCGATCGCGTAGTGTATTTTCAGGGGCAGTGCATTTTCTTCTTCGCGATCGCAAAGGTATTTCCGCGATCGCGATTCATTAATTCACTCAGTGATTATAAAGTACTCTATTTCGAGGGTTTCGACCATTTTTGCATTTTTGGGAGCTATGGAGCTCGGATTGAGGCGATTCTTGAAGCAATTTTGACCATATGAATTAAGGTAAGTATTTTCTACTCGATTTTGGTTATATTCCATGAATTTATCTTCGATTTTAGCTTTTGGTTGATGAATTTTAAAGAGGAAATTGTGGGTTTTGGCCTAAAGTTTCATAATATGAATTTTTAGTTTTGAACACCGATTTGGAGTCGGATTTGAGTGAAACTATTATGGTTGGACTCGTAATTGAATGTGTTATTGGATTTTGTAGGTTTTGTCGAGTTTCGAGGCATGGGCCCCGGTGTGATTTTTGGCCGGATTTGGGATTTGATGTAGAATTCGATCTTTATCATTTGTAATTGCTCCCTTGGGCTTTATTTGATGTATCTGAGTTGCTTTTGGCTATCTTTGAGCCGTTCGGAGGTCGCTATGCGTGTGATGGAATTTTTGGAGCATCGCTTGGCTTGCTCGGTGTTGGAATTGGCTTGTTCAAGTTAAGTAACTCTTCTAAACTTAGTGCTGAGGGTTTGAAACCCCAAATTACGTGTTGTGTGATTGGTATTGAGACCTGTAAATTGTGATTCCATTGTTTCCATGGCACTGTATAGTGGCCCTATTTTCGTTGATATCTGTGTTTTCACCATGTGATAAAGTAACTGAGGTGTCAATCATGCTAGATATCTTGTTTAGGCTTTATGCTGATATTGTTAGGACCTATAGAGGTCGTTGCTTGCTGTCATCTCACTGATTTTATTGAAATTTCGTACTCGGTCATATTCATGCATTTATATCATATATCAGTCTTAGTTGTTACTTATTGATACATCATATCATTGTTCCGGGTCAGGTTTCATGACATTGTGAGCCCGTGGGTGAGACTGGAGAGATTGATGACTGAGTGAGGCCGAGAGCCTGATTATGAGTGACAGTTATGGGATCGGGCTGCACGCCATAGCGGTTATATTGATGATTATGATAGCGCTTGGGCTGCAGGAGCCCCTCCGGAGTCTGTAACACACCCCTAGTGAGCGCGGATGATACTATTGAGGGATGGATTTCCCTAGACATGGATTTGTCCGAAGTACTTACTACCTGGAGATGGATTTCTCCACAGGGTTGGATTGCCCTTTTTCCTCGGTACTGGGTGACTTATAGTCAGTATTGTATATGTTACGGGATGGATTTCCCTGGGCCGTATGGGTCATATACAGTACATAGTGGTTGAGCATGATGAGTGGAAAGTGAGAAGCTGTGAGATTGAGTACTCTGAGAGTGCGGGTACATGATTCACCTCTGAGATATATGCCATTGGCATGCACACATGACATACATGCATATAGACGCATTTTCCTCATGTTGTACGGTATCACGTCATTCATGACTTTTACACACATTAATATGTGAGCATAGAGAGGTATTTCACACTTGCTATCTGGAAAAGAAATGAAACATCTTACTTATTTTGGAAAGGATTTTTGGAAAAATTTATAGTTTTCAAACTATCTCATACTTTTCGACGATTTCGGTAAAGGATTTGGGTTTTCTCTGTTATTCTTGAGAAGCAAAACTATTTTCGGGAAATTGTGATAAAGCTGAGCATTTTATTTCTGAATTGCTTCCTTATTTATATGCTCTACATTGTTATAAATAGTTGTTGGTTATTGGTGTTGGACCCGACCATATTCTAGCTCGTCACTACTTTCAACCTAAGGTTAGGTTTGTTACTTATTGAGTACATGGGATCGGTTATACTCATACTACACTTCTTGCACATTGCGTGCGGATTTCGGATGTCGATGTTATTGTGTTCGATGTGAGCTGGATTGGAAGATGTACCTGCGTCCCTGTTGTAGCTGCCTCTTGTTTATGGTAGCCTTAGATTTTAAAACTCTGTTTATGTACTTTTCAAATAGAAAGTATATTTAGTTCATATCAACTTTGTAAACTCTATTCTTAGAAGCTCATGATTTGTACTACTAGTTCTTGGAGAATGTATAAAATTAATATATTTATTTACTTAAATTACTTTAATAATTATTATTGGAATTGTATAATTGAAAGTTGGCTTACCTAGCAGGTTGGGTTAGGTGCCATCACGACTAGTTGGATTTTGGGTCTTGACAGATTAGTATCAAAGCTCTAGGTTCATAGGTTCTACAAGTCATGATCAAGTGTCTAGTAGAGTCTTGCAGATCGGTATGATGACGTCCATACCTATCTTCGTGAGGTTATAGGACATTTAGGATATACTTCCCATCTTTTTTTCCTTATCGTGCGACATTGATTCAGCTTGAAGCATAACTCTTTGAATTCCTTCCATGCATTCGTATGCGCATGTGAGCACTCGGTATTAGCTGTGCATTCGCCGGCTTGTGATTCCATGGTTGAGGTGCGAGATGTGATTTTTGGCGTGCTGATGATGGGCAGTCTAGAGGACTTGAGGTTGGGTTTTGACTGTGACTTGAGCACAGAGATGTTGATTGTTTGAGCACGTGCTTTTGGATATATATGTCTGGTAGTGTCTCTATTAGTGGAATTTGTGGTTGGATGACACGTGACGAGTATGATGTGACTGTGAGATGTGTTCATATGGTTTGAATATGACAAGAAGAGTTTACTTGAGATGTAGCAAGAACTTTTGGGTGTTTGATTTTTGTCTTGATTTGGCGTGTGGCCTCGAGTTATGGGTGTGTTGAAGGACTTGTCATGTTGTTTAGTGGTGGAGTGCAGCAGGTCTCATGTCGTGTTATGAGTTCAGACTCAGGAAGATTAAGTGATTATGACTGTGGAATAGTATAAAAAGATGTCAGTTCGAGGTAGAGCAGACAGGTATCTCCTGCGAGGTTCCTGAGGTTGTGTGGTCCTTATGATGTTTGTAGAGAGTTCTCGTTTATGAGTGAATCATATATGCTGCAATTTGAGTTTGTATAGCTTGTGGAAGTTGGCTTGACTATTACAGGGGTGAATGCGAGATTTGCAAATGATGTGAAATATTAGATGGTTTGTGCTACAACAGCTCATGAAGGATTTGGTTGAATCTCACTGCGGTATCATGACAGTAATAGAGTATGGACATTGTAAGTTGTGTGTTTTGATTTATGGTTTCGAGCCAAGTGGGGGAGTCTGCTATCGTCGAGTTGATTGCACGGTTATGTGTTATATTGGATTCGGTTTGAGGTATACTGGTGAATCAGTTATGACTTGCAGAAGTTGAGATTGAGGATAACTCGAGTAAGGGAATTTCTGGATACAGGTTGTATTATACTCTATGGGTATATGGTAATCATAAAATAATTGAGTGGTTATTCGCAAAGGATGTAGTGTACATGGAGTAGAAATTTGCTCAGTTGCCTAGGAGTGTGGGTTGCTCTTTACTCCCTTGGGTGTTGGTGTGCTAATGGGGCACAGGACGTTCGGTCCGTTTGGTTAGTTTAATTGAGATTTGAGTAGAATGGATAACTCTCAAGAATGGTTCTAATGGATTCAAGATTTATATGTAGCTATTTGGAATTTTCAAGATTTATATATGGCTAAAAACTGGGAGTTGCATCGGATGGTGTCGAGACTTGTGGAATTTTATATCATTTATGGATTGTGCATTTCAATATCAAGAAGGTGAAAGAAACAATTTTAGTTTCATATAAGGTCTCTTTAGAGTGAGTGTCTCGGTTGTGGTGCATTGGGGTGCTTAAGAGGGGAGTCAGCGACTTATGGGCCTTAGGGCATTGTGGTTTTATTCTAGGGTCTCTTGTGCGGAGAGTTTTAGTTAGGGATCGCGGTATTCTATCAAGGAGAAGTATCAATTTGAAGGCAATTTGGAAAGGACTTGGAGAAATAAGGCAACTTGGTAGTAGGTTGGGTTAGCACAGTAATGGGTATGATCAGCTCTTTGGGTACTTATGACGTGGCTAGTCTCTACAGGTGTTTCATGGCAATGCTCTTGGGTCTTGAAAACATGTGTGGCTGGGTTGAGTTAGAGAGATTCGGTTCAAATAGCTTGGTTATGTGCAAATGGGTCTCGAAGAGTTCTCAATGGTTTTTACCAAGGTTCGAGAGGTATATTTCCTGCTGGCGTGAGGAGCATGTGGTGTATAGTGAATTTCTTCTGGATAAAATCAAATGGAAGGTCCTTGGCTAATTGAGTATGTAGTTGCTTGTGACTCGGAATGGACTATGAAGTTCTCGTATTTTTCATATGATGGCATGGTATATGCGGTGTGCTGTGTGGGATTGAGATTTATATGAGCGGGATCACAGTTCTGTTTGGAAGGGAAGGTCGTAGGCAGCATGGACGGTTTTAGATGACTAGGTAAATAATATTACTGTTTGGTATGGCTTGATGAGAGTATACATTTTAGGAGGGGCAATGTGTTTTGATGTATGGATACTTCATTGGTACTACAGCACTCTTCTGGTTGATCGACTACTGATATTCAAATTTTGCCAGGTGGCACGAAAGAATTTTAAAGGTATTTCTCGTGGGATGATCGTGTATGAGAAATATGTTAGGCATTCAGGCGGTAGAGATGGAATCAGAAAAGGTAATTCGTGTATTCTATGGATTTGGAGACTGGATGTTCTCAGGAGCAGACTGTTTCATGGTTGTGGACTGTGAAGTCGTGGGCGAAGCTAGCCAGATGATAATATGTGTTATGATTCAGTCATTGTGGACTTTCAGAGGTTATTTATCTATATGTGGGTGACTAGAGCTGATTTGGGGGTCCATTGGTAGGCCCAATTAGGATGTGTATTCTACACCGAGCCGGATTGGTTGGCTCCATACTGCTATTGTGGAGGGATGTGCCATTCAGTTGTTGTGGAGCTTATTCGTATTCTGAAATGATATATGAGTTACTCTTCTTTGCTACGAGGAGTTGTGATTCGTTGATTATATGCATATATGGTGCGGTTCTATTGTGGCCTTATAGCAGAATTTGAGCGAGAAGAGTATTGGGTATTGCTTGGTTGATGGCGTATTGGTTATGTTCTTTCGGGTTTTGTGTAGCATGGTGTCATTTGCTTCTCCGTGGTTATGGTAATGCACTTTGAGTACTTGATGTCGAATTGCGCATGGTTATTGATGCTTGGCAGGGTGGCTTGAGGTGTTTCATATGGACCCAGTATTTGGATAGAGCCGCGTATTGCAACAGAGTTATGTGAAAATATGATCCTTTGTGTTAGATTCATGTGTTATGGTTTTGCGATGTGTGATGGGTTCTTAGCATTGCATCGGGGTGGTACCTGTCGAGCTTGCAGGATGGTTCTCTTGTTTGAGTCATTTTCCATGATTAAGTACATTTGGAATGTTGCTATTTGGTGCACGGATTGCACGTGTTATGGCTTTAGATTGTATTGATATGTCACATTACTAGAGTGGTCGTATTGAATAAGATGATGTCATTGGACCTAGAATGGATGCTATCGGATTTGATTGTGGTATATTTGGAAGGATAATATCGAAAGTCGGCTTAGAAATTGGCTATAGTTCGTGTAGAAGGAGAGGGAGCTCCATGACCGTTGATCTGATGAATGGTTATGAATTCTACATGTTTCTTTCACCATCGGCAGTGTACGAAGGTTTTAGAGCGAGGCTTTGTTTGATATGAGGTCTATTACCGGTATTGGGTTGTTTCGAGCAACTACTATGATTTGAAATTTTTGTTATGAGTATTTGAGTTATGTGATTACATCTTGGGTTATAGATATGGCTTGATACAGCTTGTTCAGACTTATACAGTATGTAGATACGAAATTCTGATCTTATAAGAAATTTCGAATGTTGAAAATTTGATTCGAAGGCTTGTGGGCTAGGTTGAATTGAGAAATTTTAGATATGTTGTGTTATCGGATCTGTATGGGATAGGGTGACGTGAGATCACCCCCGGGTATGTGCATGGTAAGGTTATACGGCGGTTTGATGGCTTTGAGAACACTCTGGACACGTTCAAGCACGGACGTATGTTTAAGTGGGGGAGGATATAACAACCCAACCGGTCATTTTGAGCATTTGCACTTCGCTCGGTAGTTTACAGGCGTGAATAGCTCCGTATGATGTATTTCGACTTGTGTGAATCGTCGGTTTTGGTTTTCAGGTATTTCGAAATCAAATTGGAAGAATGGATTTCATTGTTGAAGCTTTAAATTAGTAGAGTTGACCAAGTTTGAATTTTGGTAAATTTGAACCCGGATCGGAGTTTTGATGGTTTCAGTAGGTCCGTTGGGTAATTTTGGACTTAGGAGCGCGCTCTGATTGTGATTTGGAGGTTCGTAGTAGAATTTGACTTGAAATGACAAAAGTTGGAATTTTGGAAAGTTTGACCGGGAGTGAACTTTTGATATCGGGGTCAAATTTCGATTTCGGAAGTGGGAGTAGGTCCGTAATGTCAAATATGACTTGTGTGCAAAATTTGAGGTCAATTGGACGTGATTTGATAGGTTTCGGCATCAGTTATGGAAGTTGAAGTTTCAAAGTTCATTAAATCCGAATTGAGAGTGATTCGTCGTTCCAATATTGTTATGTGTGTTTTGAGGCCTCGAATAGGTCCGTGTTATGTTATGGGACTTGTTGGTATGTTTGAACGTGGTCCCGAGGGGCCCGGGTGAGTTTCAGACGGGTTCAAGCTATTTTTCCTTCATTCTTCACTGCTGGTTCTGCTGATGTCTGGTACACCCAGTATTCTTTGCGATCGCGAACTGAGGGATGCGATCGAGTAAGGGAAAAATTGAGGCTGAGTGTTCTTTCACCGTGTTCGCGACTATGGGTCCGCGTTTATATAGATTACTGCAGATCGAGCATCGCGTTCGCGTAGGTGTGCACGTGTTTGCATTGTAGAGCTGAGCTGGGCAGGTCTTCATGGCTTCTTCATCGCGTTCGCGAGCCTGTGGTTGAGTTCACGTAAGTTCTTTTTGAGACTGAGCAGTTTGTGCTTCGCAATCGCAAAGCTTATTGCGCGATCGCGTAGTGTATTTTCAGGGGTAGTGCATTTTTTTCTTCGCGATCGCGAAGGTATTTCCGCGATCGCGATTCATTGATTCGCTCAGTGATTATAAAGTACTCTATTTCGAGGGTTTCGACCAATTTTGCATTTTTGGGAGCTATAGAGCTCGGATTGAGGCGATTTTTGAAGCAATTTTCACCATATGAATTGGGGTAAGTGTTTTATACTCGGTTTTGGTTATATTCCATGAATTTATCTTTGATTTTAGCTTTTGGTTGATGAATTTTAAAATGTAAATTGTGAGTTTTGGCCTAAAGTTTCATAATATGAATTTTTGCGTTTTGAACACCGATTTGGAGTCGGATTTGAGTGAAACTAGTATGGTTGGACTCGTAATTGAATGGGTTGTCGGATTTTGTGAGTTTTGTCGAGTTTCGAGGTGTGGGCCCTGGTGTGATTTTTGGCCGTATTTGGGATTTGATGTAGAATTCAATCTTTATCATTTGTAATTGCTCCCTTGGGCTTTATCTGATGTATCTAAGTTGCTTTTGGATAGCTTTGAGCCGTTCGGATGTCGTTACGCGTGTGATGGAAGTTTTGGAGCATCGCTTGGCTTGTTCGGTATTAGAATTGGCTTGTTCAAGATAAGTAACTCTTTTAAACTTAGTGCTGAGGGTATGAAACCCCAAATTACGTGTGTCTGATTGGTATTGAGGTGACACACATGTTAGGTGACGGGCGTGTGGGCGTGCACCCTGTGAATTGTGATTCCATTGTTTCCATGGCAATGTATAGTGGCCTTATTTTCGTTGATATCTGTGTCTTCACCATGTGATAAAGTAACTGAGCTGTCAATCATGCTAGATATCATGTTTAGGCTTTATGCTGATATTGTTAGGACCCATAGAGGTCGTTGCTTGCTGTCATCTCACTGATTTCATTGATACTTCGTACTCAGTCATATTCATGCATTCATATCATATCTCAGTCTCAGTTGTTACTTATTGATATATCATATCATTGTTTCGAGTCAGTTTTCATGACATTGTGAGCCCGTGGGTGAGACCGGAGAGATTGATGACTGAGTGAGGCCGAGAGCCTGATTATGAGTGACAGTTATGGGATCGGGCTGCACGCCATAGCGGTTATATTGATGATTATGATAGCGCTTGGGCTGCAGGAGCCCCTCCGGAGTCTGTAACACACCCCTAGTGAGCGCAGATGATACTATTGAGGGATGGATTTCCCTGGACATGGATTTGTCCGAAGTACTTACTACTTGGAGATGGATTTCTCCACAGGGTTGGATTGCCCTTTTTCCTCGGTACTGGGTGACTTATAGTCAGTATTGTATATGTTACGGGATGGATTTCCCTGGGCCGTATGGGTCATATACAGTACATAGTGGTTGAGCATGATGAGTGAAAAGTGAGAAGCTGTGAGATTGAGTACTCTGAGAGTGCGAGTACATGATTCACCTCTGAGATATATGGCATTGGCATGCACACATGACATACATATATAGAGATGCATTTTCCTCATGTTATACAGTATCACGCCATTCATGACTTTTACACACATTGATATGTGAGCATAAAGAGGTATTTCACACTTGCTATCTGGAAAGGAAATGAAACATCTTACTTATTTTGGAAAGGATTTTTGGAAAAGTTTACAGTTTTCAAACTATCTCATACTTTTCGATGATTTCGGTAAAGAATTTGGGTTTTCACTGTTATTCTTGAGAAGCGAAATGTTTTTCAAAAAATTGTGATAAATTTGAGCATTTTATTTCTGAATTGCTTCCTTATTTATATGCTCTACATTGTTATAAATAGTTGTTGGCTATTGGTGTTGGACCCGACCATATTCTAGCTCGTCACTACTTTCGACCTAAGGTTAGGTTTGTTATTTATTGAGTACATAGGGTCAGTTGTACTCATACTACACTTACATGCACATTGCGTGCGGATTTCGGATGTCGATATTATTGTGTTCGATGTGAGCTGGATTGGAAGATATACCTGCATCCCTGTTGTAGCTGCCTCTTGTTTATGGTAGCCTTAGATTTTAAAACTTTATTTATGTACTTTTCAGACAGAAAGTGTATTTAGTTCATATCAACTTTGTAAACTTTATTCTTAGAACTTCATGATTTGTACTACCAGTTCTTGGGGAATATATAAAATTAAGATCTTTATTTACTTAAATTACTTTAATAATTGTTATTGGAGTTGGATAATTGAAAGTTGGCTTACCTAGCAGGTTGGGCTAGGTGCCATCACGACTAGTTGGATTTTGGATTGTGACAAACAAGGAAATCAAAAGTGTCCTGACCAAGACAGTGAATGCGACTTGGACTGATTGGGCAAGGAAGTTGGATGATGCATTATGGGCTTACCGCACAGCATTTAAAACTCCAATCGGTATGTCACCGTATAAATTGGTGTTCGAAAAGGCATGTCACTTACTCGTGGAGCTAGAGCATAGAGCTTTTTGGGCATTAAGGCAATTAAATCTTGACATGGAGGCCGCTGGTACGAGTAGAGCCATATAGTCTCATGAACTTGATGAGTTTCGTTACCATGCTTTTGAAAGCACCAGGCCGTATAAAAAAGGATGAAGATCATGCATGATAAGCACATTCTAGATAGGAACTTCAAACCCGGAGATCTGGTATTGTTATACCACTCGAGATTGAGATTATTTCTGGGTAAACTGAAATCTAGATGGTCGGGACCATTTAGAGTTGTGCAAGTGTTCCCAAGTGGAGCTGTAGAAATTGAGTCCGAAGGTAGAACTAACAGGTTTAAAGTAAATGGGCAAAGGTTGAAACACTACCTTGGAATGATTGAAGAAAAAGGAGAGAAAGATGTGATGTAGTTGAAAGAGCCCCAATGTGTGAGCGAAACAGAATCCTGAAAGCCTGCGTCGTGCCACGATGTTAAATAAGGCGCTGCGTGGGAGGCAATCCATGACTTTAAGTCACTATTAGTATTTTTTTTTTATTTTTATTTTTGTTAGGGTAAATTAATTTTAGTTGGTTAGTTTGTTTTGTAGGATTAATACACAACTGCGAAGTCCGTGGAGCAAATAAGGTCACCCAAGAAAGGATTAGCTCGAAAGCTTCACAAAATATTGTAACTGTTAAAAAAAAACTGCGTAACACTGTGCTGAGAGAATATAACACAGGGATAGCACAATAAGGCAAAATATTTTTTCCCTTAACAGTGTGCTAAGCGAGTATAGCATGGGGATAACATAGCAAGGCAAAATATTTTTTCCCTTAACAGTGTGCTAAGAGAGTATAACACAGGGATATCACAACAAAGCAAATTTTTTCCCCATTAATAGTGTGCTAAGAGAGTATGGCACATGGATAACACAATACGTCAAAATTTTTTCTTCCCTTAACAGTGTGCTAAGAGAGTATATCATAGGGATAGCACATCAGGTGATGTAGATGTGGAGGACGTCAGTGACTATGATGCTGGCGACTCCGACTACACTACTTAGAGGGAGTATTTCTTCGTCCCTGTTTTTTATTTTGCTACATTGGGGACAGTGCAAATTCTTAAGTGTGGGGTGGGGGAATATCTTATGTGTAGTGTAGTTTAATTTTTTTTTTAGCATAGTAATCTCATTAGGTTTTCTTGGACTTGGTTCTTTCCCAGTGAGTTTTTGTTTTGAACCAAGCATTTTTCTTTCTTTATTTCTGTTTGTAATATATATACATAAAAAAAAATAGAGAGAACTTGAAGCAAAGGGAATTCACTCCTTGAAAAGCTGTATTTTGTGAGAGTCACCTAAGTTGTTCTTGAACCTCCTTTCTGAGCTCATGTTTGTACATTGACGGTGAAACAGAGTGACTTGTAAATCCCATGTATATTGTGTGGGGAATTTTTGTTGTGCATTTTCGTGTATGCATGTTAGTCTAGAACTTGCCCTGCCTGTTATTTGAGGTGAAATCTTAGGAATTTTCGATCCTTAGAGTGATAGTAGGCATTCTTTGATATAAATCACTTGTGCCTAAATTAGCCTACCAAATGAATGAATATCCCTAGCGTCCTAATTTGCGCCTATTAACCTTTTCTTTGGCAACCCATGTTACAAGCCATGTCCATTTTGCATTAATCTCTCTTGTTAACCCATCTTCCCCTTAACTACTTTAGGTTGTGTGATTGGGCAGAAGTCGTGGTTATGAGAAAATATTATGTACTTGAAAACTCAAATTTGCACCAAAGAATGAAAGTTAAGTCCCTTGATACTCCCTTTTTTAATACCCATATTTAAAAAAGAAGAAGATATATTTGGGAAAAGTAAGAGGAAGACAAAAAAAAATAATAAGTTGGGACTTCGGTGCTTGAGCTACGGAAAAACAAAAAAATGTGGAAAGTATCTACAGAGAAAAGAGTAGGAAACGTAGAAGTTAGTAATGCTTAAAGTGTTTATGGGAAGATTTAGTCACTATATAACCAAAAGTATCCATACCTTATCCCAAGCCAACATTACAAGCTTTGAAAAGTCTTACTTGACTGTGGATTGAGACTCCTACATTAGTGGATAATAACAGAATGGGCAAGCTTATGGTATTGTATGTGTTGCATGTGAAATTCCTTGATAAGTGCGAGTGTTTTGTTTTATATTCCCTAGTGCTTGTGAATTGTTACTATAGATGTGTGTTTTGGGGGCATTTCTTTCTTTGTGAGGTACAATGGGATTTGTAAGGAGTAAAGTTTCGAGTTTCAATAGATGAATCTGAGCAAAAGAAAGGTGTTCACTCTTGTGGTTGATATCTTTGAATAATTGCTTGACAGGGAGTTTGAATGAGCTTGACTGCGTCTTTGTGATTAGTCTGTGATATCATGTGTTTGCTCGAGGACAAGCAAAAGTCTAAGTGTGGGGTGGTGATAATATGCTAGAATTACATGTAATTGGATATGTTTTACCCCTACTTTGGTGTGTTTTTAGGTATTTTAAATGTTGAAAGATGACCAATCGAGCTTAATTGTTGAAGTTTGTTATGTAGGAAGCCAGGAGTGAAGAATAAAGGCGATTTGAGCAAAAATGAAGCTAAAAGGCAATTTTTGAAGAAAGAAAAAATCGGACCAGGCAGTGAAGTAACTTTGAAAAGCATAGGGAAAGCACAGAAAAATCTGGAAAATACAACCAGGCCCTGTGCGAAGCACATCTATAGCACAATGACAAATTTGGCTGCGTTTTATCTTGAGGGGCAACTTAGTCAATTGGCTTAGGGACGTGATATAAAAGTTTTCAACCCTAATTGCAGCCATACACTTGACCTGAGAAGGCAAGAATCACCATTGTTGAAGCAAAGTTGAGCCCGAAAGATCCTCAAGTTCATTTAAGAAGATGAATCGAAGAGTTTCTCTCTACTTTTCTATCTGTATTTCTATGAATATTGGTTTGACAATGGTTTATGTATTTTTGAGTAGTGTTATGAGTAGCTAAACTCTTTAATTTAAGGTTTGATGGAACCTATTGGAGAATGATTTTCTACTGCATTTAAAATAGATTTTCCTTTGATTTTCTCTACTTGTTCAACTATATTTTCATTGTTGTTAATCGAAGAGCTCTCAATTAACTATGCCTATTTAGTATGTATATTTCTCGAGAGAGAGAGTACATATTTAGGTAGTTGTTGAACAATACCACTCCTAATGTAGTTGAGAGATCAATACAGAGGATTTAAAGGTGGGATTAGAGATAACGAAACCTTGGTGCGATCGTCGTGAGCGGTAAATTAGTGCCAGCTAGCGTAGTTCGAGAGAATACGTCTAGTAAATTATAGTAGTTGCTCGAGAGAGAGCTACGACACTTAAAGTACTCACGATCGGTAGAGAATATTTAGGCGAATTTATAGGAAACGTAATAGGGAAGATTCCGACAATAGGGGAAATCATAACCTTAGATTTTTCCAAATCTTGTCTGCAATATTTGCTTTGTTAGTTATAAATTACTGCATTTTTACTTACTTTGATCTTAGTTAGTAAACTCTCAAATTGTTATATAATATTTCTGAAGGTTGGTTACTTGAATTCGTGCAAAATTATTAGTTGTAATTAGCACGTTATTTTCCTGTAGGATTCGACTCCGTACTTGAAAAAAGGATTATATTTGCAACGACCGCTAGACCTCTTAGGAGGCATAGTTGGGCGTGATCAATCTGCCTATGATTAAATATTTATACTGTATTTATCATTCGTAGCTATACTTGAATTTTATAGCAAATTTATGGAACAAAAGATTTATTATTTTGAACTGAAACAAGAGAGCAACAAGCTCTCGTAGCTCAGTTGGTTAGAGAGCCCGCTTAGTTAGCGGAGATCTTGAATTCGAATCTCATCAATAGCATTTTATTTTTCTGTATTTCTGTATTTCGTCTTAGTTGTATTCGTTGCACGAGCGAATACAGTCGATACATGTTGTATTCATTGTATACATCCTGTATACAGTCAATACAGGTTGTATTATTTGTATACACATTTGTATTTCGCCTTGGTTACAGTTGATACATGTTGTATTCATTACGCGAACGAATGAATACAATTGCGCGAACAAATACAGTTGATACATGTTGTATTTATTGTCCGAACAAATATAATTGACACAAGCTGTATTCATTGCGCGTTTGAATACAATATAAGCGATACAAACTAGTAACAATTGAACAATAACTACGAATAGTAATTAGGCAAACTATAGCTACTAGACTATAAACTATAGTGCTTTATGAAAATTACTCTAAATTTAATTAGATAAGTACTTGTCGCAGCTTGTGTTTTCAAATATTCAATTCATATGCATAAATTGCCCGCTTGGCCACATTGATGTAACTTTTCTGAGTTGTGATGCGTGAAACTTTAAATTGGTGTTTGGGTGAGAGGGGCAAGCAGGGCGAAGCAAAATATATTGCGGTAAATTTGTAGTTTTCTGACCTTGCGTTATGTGTTAAAGAATAAATTTAAGAATGATCACTCAATTTTTATTTTATTACATCAAATTACTAAATTTTTTAAGCAACAAAAAGTCACCCAACTTCCTCTAAGTACAATGAAAGTCATAAAAAAATTATAATAAAAAATCACACAACTTTGTCTAAGTATTATATAACATATCTCATTTGTTCCCTCTCATTGATTTCATAGGATATACTCTGACATAGTGACTTTTTTGTTAAAAATATTATTTGGCGACTGATGCGATACTTATATAAAAATTAAATAGTTTTTAAATTATATAAAATAGTTTGGATAGAATATTTACCGCTTTCGCTATATTTATGATATTTTAAATCTTGCATAACGGACATATCACTTCCAAGATTCTCAGAATCTTGCATGTTACGTAAATGTGTTTAAATCGGGTGGTGGAAGTTGGAGATACGCATGCAGCAGATATTGCTGGAAAGTAAATAAAGGGAGATAACAAGTGGAACTTTCTCCAAAAGAATTATTCTGTGGGCCTCTTTTGACGATTAAAAAAAGATTATGGGTTCCTCTGGAAGTTGCAAAATCTTACTTTTGGACCCTGCCGAGATCTTATCCATATTTATTAGTCCTACTCCATAACTATGGTTTGGCAGAGTATATAAGAATAATGCTAGGGCTGGTAATGAGGCGGTGTGGGGCGGTGCGGTATGGGTTTTAGCATATGCGGAGTGGTACGGGTTTAGACATATGCGGGTACGGTATGGTACGGTGCGGATCAAAATAATTTTTTTAAAATCTTTTGTGGGTGCGGTGCGGTGCGGGTTTTAACTTTTTGCAAAATTACAACGTTTCAACTATTTACAAAATTACAACGTTTCAACTATTGTTAATATTATTACAACCTGAAAATATTTACCTTTTTAGTTTTGAACTTGTGGTTCCTTTCTCCTATGCATTGATTATTTTAGTCTCAAACTAATTTGGTTTTTACGAGGCATGTATTTCATATTGGACATTTGTTTAGTTGACTGTAAATACACATTTTTCTGTTATTTGCATATCGGAAGAAAATATTATATTATATTATATTTTTTTATTATTTTAAAGTCGATCCCACTATAACTATACAGTTACTTTATTTGAGTCGAGTAGATAATTAGTTGACTCAATTTTCATGTATCTGATCTCATTACCTTGCACGATACATCTGAATCATTAGAAATGACATACTGATATATCAAACTGAATTCCAATACTACTACTACTATTACAACAACAACAACAACAACAACAATTCAGTAAAATCCCACTAATGGGGTCTGGGGAGGGTAGTGTGTACGCAAACTTTATCTCTACCCCGAATGAGTAGAGAGGCTATTTTCGAAAGACCCTCGGCTCAAGAAAATAAAAAGATAAAATGAGACAATATTAGTATCACCACAGCAATCCTAAGAAAAATAGGAACACCATGAAATGCGGAAGAAAGATGCAAAGCAAAAGCGATAGCTAGTAAATAGGACATGCACTGAATTCCAATACTGATGCATGTAAAATCAGAAATTAGTATATTAAAAACTTTAAAACCGAACACTGTTAAAAGTTAAAACTGACAGCATTCGTTAGGATTTATAGTTATGAATATTCAAAATTGGACTTCTTTGGTTTGCAATTTGGATCCCAATAGGAACTTTTAGATTGGCAGTGCATAAATGAATATAATTGAAAATAAAATTAAATAAGATAAAAATATTACAAATTGACAGAAATAATAAAGGGAAAATTTTGCAGTGTGGGGCGGGGCGGTACGGGTGGATGCGTGTGTTGATGAGGGGCAGGTGGATGCGGGTGAAAATACTATGTGGGGCGGGGCGGGTTGAAATTTTATGGATTAAGGCAAAATCCGCCCCGCCCCATTGCCATCTCTAAATAATGCTGAATAAGCGGTATTAATAAAGTAGGGAGTAGTGATGCATAAGTTAGTAATGCAAAGATTATTTCTTATGCACTGTTTGGTGTGGTGTATTAAAATTAGAATGCATTGCATAATTTGTAAGAAAATTAGTTGTTTACAAAAATACCCTCCATATTCTTTAGCTTTAAGGATAATTTTATCTTTAACCATGCTAATGCATGCATAAATAACCTTGGTATTGCTAATACCATGTGTTTACCCGAAGAATCGGATAACGTTGAATTTATATATGGTTCTAAGGGCAAGTAGATTCCTTTGATCTGAGAATAACAATACACGTATTTATGGTGCAAAAATAGAAGATGATGAACAAAGATATTTAGTGAGCTTTAGAAGGATAAACATAATGAATTCTTAATCCCAGCCAAAAAGTGCCTTCTATTACAAACTATCTTTCCTTTTATAGCCAAGGATCACTACTTTATCTATAGCAACATGATGGAATAAATATTACTAGTGGAGGACCCATGATGGTGTGTCTCCTCCTTAATTCCCGTAGAGATTCTCTCCTTTGGTGCGGTTGAAACAGCTTTTTGTCTGTGAACTCGATACCGACTCGAGCTCGGTATCGGATCGGAACCTCGGCCTTGGTTTCGAGCTAGGTGATCACTTTTGGGCATCGATGTTCGGGACCTGTATCGGTCGATGTTACCTAGGTCGATTCGAACGCCCAAGCTCGACGCATCCATCTCGGAATTCGTTCGGGGTCTCCATGAAGATACCCCTTGATTGAAATGCCATCCTCGATCGATCTTCATGACCGAGGATCGGTTTTAACCGTATACAGATAGCCCCCTCGTTTCTTGAAAAGGAGATGACGAGAAACGATGTGATTTCCCTAAGGTTCGACCGAATCGATAATGACGTTTCTATCGGCTTTGACTATGGCGTGCGTGATACCTGTCCCATCGATTTGGTTTTATCGAGGCATTTAATGTGTGTCAGTCGATGGTCGGCCACTGCTAGAAACGAATTGCCATGCCTTATAAATAGTTTTCACATATAATGTTTTCCACTTTTGTGCTTCCTCTTTTCCCAAATTCCCTTTGATTAGTTTCTCTTATTTCGTTGCTTTAGTGCCGCTTATACCAGAGTTACGGTGCTGTCCCCTCTTTCACCTTTCTTTGCAAGTTTTTCTTCTCATATTAATGGCGAAAACTTCAAAAATCGTACCTCACAAGGAGAAAGCTTATTCCTCGCGGCTGTGTGACGATAAGGCGCCGCCCGAGCCGTCCGTTCAAGATTATATTCCCGGCCCGTATATTTTAAAAACTGATTTAAAGGTGGAGAACCCTTCGTCAGTTCCAGGTCGGTGTGAGCACGTATCGATGTATACATGCTCTATAGCGGAGGTTCACCTCGAGGCCATCAGAAAAGACTGCGGCTGGGGTTCTGAGGTTGTGTTACAAATCCCCTCCCCCGATGAGAGCGTCACTACCTATGTGGAAGGATTTTTAAGTGTTTACACCTATCCCTTTACGTTGGGAGCTGTCGATCCCGTGATTTTTGATTTCTGCAGGAGATATCAGGTCACCCTCGGCCAAATTCATCCTTCTTTATGGCGTATAGTCATCTTATTACGTTTCTTCTCTATCAAAGCCGGAGGGTTGGATTTTTCTCTGAGCCACCTTATACGACTGTATCGGCCTCAGATTTATCGTGGACTTATTAGGCAGTATCGTCGGGCATCGAAGGCTTTGATGTCGAGCATCGATGAAGATAAGGATCGAGGCTGGATGGGTCGATATATTCGAGTGAGGACTCGTGATCTTATCCCGGAGGAAAAGATGTCGTTTCCTGAAAAATGGAACTTCGACCGTAAGTGATCCATGTTTGCTTTTCGTGTCTTTTTTCGTATTTGTTAATATTATTTTCTGATGTCCAGCTGCACCTTGAATGCCACAAGCTGTGCCTGATCTCGAGGATTGGGTTTGAAAGTTAGCCTCGACTTCATCCTATGCCGAATGCGCTTGGCGTGATTTGGCTAAAGGTAGATGGGAGGCCAAGAATCATGGTGAGGTTTGGTTCCTGTTTCCCTCGAGGTATATTCTGCGTTCATTTCATTATCGGTTTTTCCCTTGTATATAGGTGTAACTAGGAATGCCGCTTTGCGGCTTTTGAGCGGTGATGAAGGAAACAAGCCCCCAGTCCTGGAACAGGGGAAAGAAAAGAAACGAAGGGCTTCCTCTCGTCCGGAGGACCCTAAGCCCAAAACTCGAAAGGTGAGGAGAAAAATCATTGCGCTTTCGATCTACTCTGTCCATCGACTGAGGGAGGAAGAAGAAGAAGAAGAAGAAGATAGCTCCTCGGCTTTGATAGTCCGACCTACGGAGGCAGTCGAGGTTGCTAGAGTTGCTGAGCCGATGGCGGCCGTGCCCATCGGGGTTGGTTCCGAAGACCTAAGTCTCGATCGGAGTACTCCGAGTGATTTTCTCGGGGCAATGGCAATGGGTCATTCACCTTCCCTTTTGTCTTTTTCTGAGGAGGCGTTGAAGGAGGCTCGAGAACTGAAGACTCCCGACATTAGTGCTGGCTCAGGTGCAGCAGATCCTTTTAAGGATTGTTTTACTGGTGTTGATGACAGTTCCGATATCGGTGATGCTTCTCTTTTGTTATAGGAAGCTCATCATTTTATTACTCGGGTAATGATTCTTCCATACTTGGCTTCTTTGTTCTTTTCCATACTTGGCGGTTCCGATATCGGTGATCCCTTTTTGCTTTATTGGTGTTGATGATAGTTTATAACTATGCAGGCCATCGGTAGGTTCCGAGTTGATCTTAGCCAGTGTGAGGCCGAACTCCGGAAGGTCCTAGGTGAAAGAGATGACCTTCGGCTTCTTTGTAGCAAAAATGAGGAGGCTATAAAGGATCTTCAAGCGGATTTGGCTAAGGTTCGTGAAGAAAGGGTCGAGCTCGATCAGCAGGTGAGCCTCGTTCTGTTAAGTATGGATTCGACTCAACTGTGGAAGTTAACCCTCCGTTGTCTCAGTTGCAGCAAAAGATCGAGAAGATCGGGCTACTTCGGGAGGAGGTCGCTAAAATCCGGACCGAATGCAACCAGTGGAAGGAGACTATTGACCGCCTGGCAGCAGAGAAAGAAACCATCTTAACAAAGTTATTATCAGCCGACGTTCAGCTTCGAAACGTCAAGCAAAAGGTGTCGGTTCAGGCTAAGAAAATCGATGAGCTTGAGATACGACTTGCTGAGGCTAAGGCGGAGGTTGAGTCGTCGAAACTTTTGGAGGATAAGTCTATTGCTGTATATCGAGCTGATGCTGAGGCCGCTCAGGTAGAGGCCCGGGAAGCGGCGAAGATTGCCGAACTTGTTAAGTATAGATCTCAGAACTTGTTAAGTGTAAATCTCGGAGGGAGAACCTCGAGGAGATTCATGCTCGAGGTTTCGATCTTACCGAAGAGGTAAGAAAGGCAAAAGAGCTTGAAGCGGAAGCTGAAGCCTTGGCTTCTGATGATGATGATGATGATAACGATGATGGTAGCAAAAGCGGGTCCGAGGGTGGGGAAGACCCCGACCCAGAAGCTTAGAGTCTAATTCTCATTATCTGTAAATTAATTACGTAGGCAATTTTGTATATATATACCAAGGTCGATTTTGATCGATCAGATTTGGAGTGACGTTTTGCTTGTTGAGTTGATGATAATGTGGTGGTTAACGTAAACTCTGAGTAAACGTAGCTTTTCAATGTTTCAAATTCGATTGGGTCCTTGTTCGAACTCGGTAGCCCGTAGGCTTTAATATTTGAGTGTTTATTTCGAACTCGATGCAGAAGTGGCCCGTGGACTTAATATTCGAGTGATTATTTCGAACTCGAGATAATGTGGAAGCCCGTAGGCTTAATATTCGAGTGATTATTTCGAACTCGATGTTGAAATAACCCGTAGGCTTAACGGTCGACTGAGTATTTCGAACTTGATATAGAAGTAGCTCGTAGGCTTAATATTTGAGTGATCATTTCGAACTCGAGATAATGTGGTAGCACGTAGGCTTAATATTTGAGTGATCATTTCGAACTCGATGTTGAAGTAGCCCGTAGGCTTGTTTATTTCAAACTTGAGATAATGTGGTAGCCCGTAGGCTTAATATTTGAGTGATCGTTTCGAACTCGATGTTGAAGTAGCCCGTAGGCTTGTTTATTTCGAACTCGAGATAATGTGGTAGCCCGTAGGCTTAATATTCGAGTGATCGTTAATTCTGGTTGCATAATAAATCTCAAGTCATTGTACATATGTTTTGGGGCAATCTAATATGAGCATGGTTCATTTTGACCATTTTGGCTCTCACAATTTTTCCTCTATTATTGTGAGAAGACTTTGTTGCATCTGAACTCGATGTGTTTGAGGCCCTGGTGCCCCCCGGTATTCGAGGCCGTTCGGGCTAAGGGTTGAAAGTCTCGAATACTGTTTTGAAAGCGCAGCACGATCGATGGTTGCCTCATTAAAAACCTTGCCGTAAAACACCCTTTTGGGAAAAACCGGTCTAAGGAAAAAAGAGTGCAACATGTGCTTTTGAGTAAAAGAATACTTCTGTTCTTCGTTCGAACTTCTGTACGGGACAGTTGAATAAATATGGGAAAGGTCGGACCTTAGCAGTAGTACCGTTTTAGATGTGATACATTCCAACTGCTTGATTGCTGTTTGCCGTTTATGATGCCGAGCCTGTACGATCCTTTCCCAAAGTTCTCGAGCACCTGGTACAGCCCTTCCCAATTTGGTCCTAATTTTCCTTCGTTTGGATTCCGAGTGTTGATGGGGACTTTCCGTAACACCAAGTCCCCTGGCTTGAAGTGGCGAAGTTTAGTTCTTCGATTGTAATACCTTTTGATTCGTTGCTTTTGTGCGGCCAACCGGACGAGGCCAGCTTCTCGTCCTTCGTCCGATAATTCAAGGCTGGTGTTCATAGCCTCGTTATTTTTTTCTTCCATCATGAATCGAAATCTAGGACTAGGCTCTCCGACTTCGACTGGTATCAATGCTTCGGAGCCATATACTAAGGAGAATGAGGTCGCCCCTGTACTGGATTTCGATGTTGTTCGGTATGCCCAAAGGACTTCGGGCAGGATTTCTCTCCATTTTCCCTTAGCGTCGTTCAATCTCTTCTTCAGGTTTTGAAGAATAGTTTTGTTTATTGATTCGGCTTGTCCGTTTCCACTGGGATGGTATGGGGTTGCTAGTATCCTTCTTATTTTGTGGTCTTCGAAGAATTTTGTGATTTTGCTGCCAATGAATTGCTTCCCATTATCACATACTATTTTGGATGGTATCCCGAATCGGCATACGATATGATCCCACAAAAAATTGATAACCTCTTTTTCTTTTACTTTCTCGAACGCCTGCGCTTCAACCCATTTAGAAAAATAGTCAGTCATAAACAAAATAAATCTGGCTTTACCTAGGGTCGATGGTAGGGGGCCGACGATGTCCATTCCCCATTTTATGAATGGCCATGGCAATAGGACCGAGTGAAGCTGTTCTCCGGGCTGATGGATCATTGGAGCAAACCTTTGACATTTATCGCATTTACGAACAAATTCTTTTGCGTCTTTGCCCATATCGATCCAATAATACCCTGCTCTGATCACTTTTCGAACTAACATGTCGGCACCGGAGTGATTGCCACAAGTGCCCTCGTGTACTTGCCGGAGGATGTAATTGGTATCCCCCAGACCTATGCACACCGCCATCGGTCTGTCGAATGTTCTTCGATATAACGTTCCGTCCGCAGCCAAAGTAAATCGAGCAGCTTTAGTTCGAAGGGTCGTGGACTCTTTGTGGTCTGAAGGGAGCTTTCCGTTTTTTAAGTATTCAATATACTTGTTTCTCCAATCCCAGGTTATGCTAGTAGAATTTATTTCGGCGTGTCCTTCTTCGATTACAGACCTTGAAAGTTGAACGACAGTTTCCGAGTTCAAACCATTCTCCTCGACCGATGATCCCAAAGTAGCAAGCGCATCGGCCTCATTATTCTGTTCTCGTGGAACATGTCGTAGACTCCACTGTTTGAAATGGTTCAAAGTGATAAGCAGTTTGTCCAAATACCTTTGCATTCTGCCTTCTCGGACTTCGAAGGTTTTGTTTACTTGACTCACCACCAGCAAAGAGTCGCAATTGGCCTCAACGACCTCCGCTCCCAAATTTCTAGCTAGCTCGAGACCTGCAATTATGGCTTCATACTCGGCCTCGTTGTTAGTTAACCTGATAGTTTTAATAGCTTGCCTAATAATGTTACCCGTGAGAGATTTTAAAACTATGCCTAGCCCGAACCCCTTTACGTTCGAACCTCCGTCCGTAAAGAGGATCCATGCCTTCGTCGATAAATTTGATTTTAACAGTAGTTCTTTTTCGACTTCGGGTACGAGGGTCGGCGTGAAATCGGCTACGAAGTCTGCTAAAATTTGAGACTTGATGGCCGTTCGAGGTCGATATTCGATATCATACCTGCTGAGTTCGATGGCCCATTTGGCCAATCGGCCCGATAGTTCAGGCCTATGTAAAATATTAGAAAGTGGGCAGTTGGTTAATACGCTTATGGGGTGGCATTGGAAGTACGGTCGTAACTTCCTAGAGGCGCTAACCAGTGCAAGTGCCAGTTTTTCCAAGTGCGGATATCTAGTTTCCGCTTCCCCTAAGGTCCGACTTACGTAGTAAACAGGAAATTGCGTACCTTCCTCTTCTCGAACCAGGACACTGCTTATGGCGGCTTCTGATACTGCCAAGTACAGGTAAAGTTTTTCGTCGGTTTTTGGAGTGTGCAGCAGTGGTGGGTTCGATAGATATCGTTTTAGTTCTTGCAATGCTAGTTGGCATTCCGGTGTCCAAGCGAAGTCGTTCTTCTTTTTGAGTAGAGAGAAAAATTTGTGGCTTCGATCTGATGATCTCGAAATGAATCGGCCTAAGGCTGCTATTCTTCCTGTTAACCTTTGTACAGCTTTCACACTGTTCACGATGGTGATGTCTTCAATGGCCTTGATTTTGTCTGGGTTAATCTCGATTCCCCGATTTGACACCATGAAGCCGAGGAACTTACCCGAGCCGACTCCGAAAGCACATTTTTCGGGGTTGAGCCTCATGTTGTATTTCCTCAGGATATCGAATGTTTCCTGCAAATGGGACAAATGGTCCTCTGCGCGCAGGGACTTGACTAGCATGTCATCAATATAGACTTCCATTAATTTACCTATTTGTTCTTTGAACATTCTATTTACTAGGCATTGATAAGTAGCTCCTGCATTTTTTAGCCTGAAGGGCATTACGTTATAATAATATGTTCCATATCTGGTCACAGACGAAATCTTTTCCTGGTCTTCCGGGTTCATCTGGATTTGATTATACCCGGAATAGGCATCGAGAAAGGTAAGGATCTCATGGCCGGCCGTGGCATCGATCAAGTGATCGATGTTGGGCAGTGGATAAGAATCTTTGGGGCATGCTTTGTTCAAGTCTTTATAGTCTATACACATTCTAAGTTTGTTTCCCTTTTTAGGCACTACGACCACATTGGATAACCACTCGGGGTGTTTTACCTCTCTAATGGATCCTATTTTGAGCAGTTTGGTTACCTCATCTTTTATGAATGCGTGCTTCACCTCTGATTGGGGTCTTCTTTTTTGCTTCACCGGTCTGAATCTAGGGGACACACTTAGTCGATGTGTCGTTATGTCCGGCGGGATTCCTGTTATATCTAAGTGGGACCAAGCAAAGCAATCGATGTTATCGATAAGAAATTGAATGATTTTCTTCCTGAGTTCGGGTCTCAAACCCCTTCCCAGGTATACCTTTCGTTCGGGCCAGTGATCGATCAAAATGATTTGCTCCAATTCCTCAATAGTTGATTTGGTGGCATCGGAGTCATCGGGGGTCACGAAGGATCGAGGGATCCACTGATCATTATCTTCTTCGATGCTCTGCTTATCTGGCTGGGTCGGGGCCGATGTCTTTGATTGCTATTTGGCGTTCCGGTCTTCTATTGTCCCTCCTTGTGAACCCGATCCATTCACTGGCGAAGACGAGGATGTTGGTTTTGCTTCCTCGACGGAGAACATTTTCTTTGCGGCTGGTTGTTCTCCGTATACTATTTTGACACCTGTCGGTGTTGGGAATTTGAGGACCTGGTGTAGGGTCGAAGGTACAGCTCTCGTGTTGTGGATCCATGGCCTTCCGAAAAGGGCGTTATATCTCATATCGCCTTCGATCACATGAAACTTTGTTTCCTGAATTGTTCCGGCGACGTTTATCGGTAGGGTTATCTCGCCTTTTGTGGTTTCGCATGCCATATTGAATCCGTTTAAAACCAAAGTTGCGGATACAACCCGGTTTTGTAAGCCGAGCTGTTTTACGACCTTCGATCTGATGATATTGGCTGAGCTACCTGGATCAATTAACACACACTTAATTTTAATTTTATTCATGAGTACGGATATTACCAGTGCATCGTTATGGGATTAGATGATTCCCTTTGCATCTTCATCATTGAACGATAAAGTCCCTGTGGGAGCGTAATCTTGAATTCGAGATCGCTTTTCCCTCAGGATCGACGTTTTAGCG
Source organism: Nicotiana tomentosiformis (assembly GCF_000390325.3). Classification (NCBI taxonomy): domain Eukaryota; kingdom Viridiplantae; phylum Streptophyta; class Magnoliopsida; order Solanales; family Solanaceae; genus Nicotiana; species Nicotiana tomentosiformis. The sequence goes on from NC_090814.1 coordinate 138,115,448, forward strand.
CGTTTAGGCAAAGGTCCCTGAGGGGTATCGATGCCGCCGATGATCATGTGAATAATGTGCTGTGGTTCTTATTCTTCGTTTTGCTTGCCGAAGTCCTTGTTTTTAAAATGGTTCTTCGCCCTATCACTCAAAAATTCCCTAAGGTGCCCTTTGTTAAACAGGCGGGCTACTTCCTCTCTTAATTGTCTGCATTCTTCCGTTTTATGACCATTGGTGCCATGATACTCGCATATCTGATTGGGATTCCTTTGGGCCGGATCGGTCTACATGGGTCGAGGCCATATGGTATCTTTGATGCGTCCGATAGCCGATACGATGTCGGATGCATCGATGTTTAAGTTATATTCCGATAATTGAGGAACTTCTATAGGATCGGCATATTTATCAAAGCCTCTCTTGCTCATAAGTCCCCGAGAATTTTGCCCCCGATCATACCTGCGGTTATTCTTAACTGTCTCATGTGCCGAACCGTGGTTCACCCGATTTGTGACGTACGGCTGGTGTCGATCTCTGTTTGACCTTTTTTCTCTGTTGGTTTCCTTCAGAATTTTAGTGGTTGCGCGGTTCTGATGCGTGGGTTCATACGAAAATCCCAATTGATCATCTTCGACCCTAATTTTCGATTGATACCGATTGTGTATATCCGCCCATGTTATTGCAGGGTATTCGATCAAGCTTTGTTTCAGCCGACGTGATGCTATCGAACTCAGTCCGTTCAATCCTTGGGTGAAAGCTTGTACGGCCCAGTCGTCCGTGACTGGTGGCAAATCCATGCGTTCCATTTGAAACCGGGATATGAATTCCCTCAGTATTTCGTCACCCCTTTGTTTTACTTTGAATAGATCTGATTTCCTCGTTGCGACCTTTATGGCACCAGCATGTGCTTTTACGAACGAATCTGCTAACATGGCAAAAGAATCGATAGAATTCAGTGGCAAGTTGTGATACCAGATCATTGCTCCTTTTGCGAGGGTCTCTCCGAACTTTTTCAATAATACAGACTCGATCTCATCGTCTTCCAAATCGTTGCCTTTGATGGAACATGTATAGGAGGTGAGATGTTCGTTAGGATCGGTCGTACCGTTATATTTGGGAATTACGGGCATACGAAACTTTTTTGGGATCGGTTTTGGGGTCGCGCTCGATGGAAAAGGCTTTTGTATGAATTTCTTCGAATTCAGCCTTTTCATCATGTGCGGAGCCCCCGGGATCTGATCAATCCTAGCATCATATGTTTCGAATTTTTTGTCGTTGGCTTCGACTCGTTTTGTGAGTTCCTCGAGTAGTTTAGTAATTTCAGGAGCGGTTCCTGATTTTCGCTCGTTCGATTTCACTGTGTCGGGCTCCGTTCTGGGGGTTACATCTCGAAGAAGTGGATTGGAGTTAGGATTACTTTGCATATGAGTTTGGCTCTGTAACTGAGCTATCGCTACTTGTTGGGCTTGTAGCATTTCGAAAATCATATGCAAGCTGACCCCGATTTCCCCCGCGCTGTGGGTGTCTCGAGCTATGGGTCGAGCGCCTCCCTGAACGCTTCTTTCCTGCTCGGAACGTTGATTCGCTTCTAGAGCTATTCATGAATTGATATCTACTGGTACTTCGGCTCGAATTTCGGGTTCCTCGATTCGAGCCTCGTTGCCATTGTTGGGTAGCTTTTCGGCCACGAGCACCGAGTTGTTGGTTTCATCCTGAAGGCCGGCTTCGAGGTCGATTGGTGGAGCCATTGCTGGTATGAAGTTGTAAGCTGGAGTGTACTGTATATTTGTATCAAATAATCACTTGTTATCCTTAGCCCCACGGTGTGCGCCAAACTGTTTACCCGAAAAATCGGATAACGTTGAATTTATGTATGGTTCTAAGGGCAAGTAGATTCCTTTGATCTGAGAATAACAATACACGTATTTATGGTGCAAAAATAGAAGATGATTGTATACGGTTAAAACCGATTTTAGTCATTCATACGGGCTGGTCGAAGATAATGGTGTATCGATCAAAGGACATCTGCATAACATGCCCGGTCAAAGTACGAAATAGGGACGTCGAGCTCCGAGCTTCAAGACCGGTCAATGACGTGTTCGATATCTTTATCGAGCATCGAGAACGACCTATGGTAGCTCGATATCATTATCGAGCTCATACCCAAATCAGACTACGAAGCAAGGTAGAGATCATCGAGGATACGGAGACCGACCAACTTGCACGCCAAACACCGAGATCCCCAGGTCAGAATCGAGCCTCGACCAAGGCCGATGGCTCGGTCCAGTATCGAGCTCGAACCAGTATCGAGCTCGCGGACAAAAGTCGTTGCAACCGCACCAAGGTAGAGAATCTTAACGGGAATCAAGGAGGAGACAAATCATCATGAGTCCTCCACTATATGTATTATTTTATATTTTGTTGTAGATAGAGCAATGACCCTCTCTTATAAAAAGGGCATCCTTGTAGACAAAAAGAACGGGGACTCATACAAAAAAAGAGATCTACTTAAGCATGTGTTTACGCCATCCTATAAAAAAATTTCCTGTTCATCTTTTCTGCTCTCATAGCCAAAATTCTTGTATTGTTGTCTTTGTATCAAAAGATTTTACGTACCCTTAGAACCATATACAAATTCAACGTTATCCGATTTTTCGGGTAAACAGTTTGGCACCCACCGTGGGGCTAAGGATAACAGTAATTGTTTGATATAAATTTACAGTACACTCCAGCTTGCAACTTGAAAGTCAACAATGGCTATGCCTATCAACCTCGATGCCGGCCTTCAAGATGAAATCAATAACTTGACACCCAGGGCCGGAAGGCAAATTAACGATGTCACCAAAGCTCAAGTCGAAGTACCGTCAGATGTCAATTCACAAGTGGCTCTTGAGGCAAACAAACATTCCGAACCGGAAAAAAGTGCTCAGGGCGACACTCGATCTATAGCTCGAGACACCCATAACGGGGAGGAGATTGGAGTCAGCTTACGGATGATCTTCGAGATGTTACAAGCCCAACAAGCGACGATAACCCAGCTACAGAGCCAAAATCATATACGTAGCACATCGGAATCCAACCCACTTCGAGAAATCACCCCGAGAACGGAACCAGCCGTAGAGAAGTCGAATGAACAGGAATCGGGGACTACTCCCGAAATTACCAAGATGTTCGAGGAACTCACTAAACGAGTCGAAGCCAACGAAAAAATCGTAGAAACGTACAATTCCAGGATCGATCAAATCCCGGGAGCTCCACCAATGATGAAAGGGCTAGATTCAAAAAAATTCATTCAAAAGCCTTTCCCTTCGAGTGCGGCCCCAAAGCCAATCCCCAAAAGATTTCGTATGCCCGAAATACCCAAATATAACGGAACGACCGACCTCAACGAGCACATCACTTCTTACACGATTGCCGTCAAGGGCAATGATTTGGAAGATGATGAGATCGAATCAGTGTTATTGAAAAAATTTGATTGCTTCGTAAAAGCGCACGCCGGAGCTATTAAAGTCGAAACTAGAAAGTCGGACCTGTTCAAGGTAACCCTAAAGGATAACGAGTTGCTAAGGGAGTTCGTATCTTATTTTTAAAGGGAAGGAATGGATCTGCCATCGGTCACAGACGATTGGGTTGTTCAAGCTTTCACTCAAGGTCTAAACGAGCGGGGCTCGACGGCGTCACGACGGCTGAAACAAAATCTGATCGAGTACCCAGCTATTACTTGGACCGATGTGCACAATCGATATCAAGCCAAAATAAGAGTCGAAGATGACCAGTCGATGTCCAGGTCAGTTACAAAAAGAACTACCGAACAAAAATCGGCCGGAGATCGATACCAGCCATATAGCGGAAACAATGCTATTGCTAAGTATCCGAGGCCTCTTTAAAATCAACCTCGCATGGGGGGCTTTACCACTGAACACATCTGTGATGATTATCAAAGTTCAGAGCAAAGGATGTTACTCCGTTATTTCACGACAGTGTCTCAACAAAACAAACAATGCTTATGTAGTTGGCCCGAGCCTGATGCAAAACATGAACACATGTATAATGACTTGAGTGATCAATCTTCTTTATCGATATTTTACGATTAATTATGCAAACAATATCGAGTTCGAACAAGCATTCACTCGACCACCGATCCTACGGGCTCTTTCTATTTCGAGTTCGAGCAAAGCGCTCACTCGACTATTATGCCTACGGGCTATTTTGCATCGAGTTCGAACAAGCATTCACTCGACCACCGAGCCTACGGGCTCTTTCTATTTCGAGTTCGAGCAAAGCGCTCACTCGACTATTATGCCTACGGGCGATTTTGTATCGAGTTCGAGCAAAGCGCTCTTTCTATTTCGAGTTCGAGCAAAGCGCTCCTGTTCATCTTTTCTGCTCTCATAGCCAAAATTCTTGTATTGTTGTCTTTGTATCAAAAGATTTTACGTACCCTTAGAACCATATACAAATTCAACGTTATCCGATTTTTCGGATAAACAATGATGAACAAAGATATGTAGTGAGCTTTAGAAGGATAAACACCATGGTTTGTTATGTATTAGTTATACATAGGATAATACCAAATATGTTATATAACTAATACTTGCATTAGTACTATATATGTTGAAAAAGTGTACCAAACAAGATAATAGTAATACCAAAAGCTAATTGATGTATTATTTTCGCTAATGCATCCTACCAAACGATCCCCTGGAAAATAACTTTGGAAGTTAAAACTTCAAAGGGTTCGAATGCCAAAATTTAATCCGTGTATATTTGATGCTCTTCTTAACCCACATGTTATGAAATAGATCGAGCGAGCTATACTAAATTTCACAATTTGTATTATATTTTATGTGACACTATTACTATTTAAAAAGTCAAAGAGATATTTTCCGATCATAATGTTATTTTGAATTATTAACGATTGTAAATTGTAGTGCGTTTATGTAATCTTTCAATATATAATTTATTTCCAAAAATTTAGAAGAAATTCTGTTGCAATCTGCACAAAAAATTAAGTAATTTGACCTTGATACTCCAAATTCTACATGTTACACGTGAAAATGGAAGGGCGAGTTTACAAGTACTGACGACTGACGTTTTGCACGAATACTGGCATTTTCAAACTCCAAAATAATTTATGAATAGCTCCAAAACGACCATATATTACAATAAAATATAAAAGAAAATGATTTATGGACACGTGAGTTTTTTTCTTTAATAATTTGTGGTACCAATCGGTCAAAGTGACCTACGTCCACAAGCGGAGATGAGCAATTTAATATAACAATAAGAGTGCAAAAGAGAGTACAAAATTAGAGTAAACACTCTAATTAATCCCAAATACCCTAAGAGAATAACCTCACAAGATCACTCCAAAGAAAAGGTTCATACAAGTGCTTCCCAACATTATCTCTCATACAAAACACTCTTAATAAATGAAGAAAGGAAGAAACAAGAATTGAAGACAAGTTTTGTTGGTGTGTTTAAAATGAACTAATGACCTTTCCTTTTATAGGCAAAAAAGTCTTGACCTCTTAGGTGTAAAAGAAGAGATACAATTTGTGCAAATGATGTCCAACATACAATGCAATATTTTTAGGTCCCAAAGAATATTGCCAACAAAGTCTACACTTTGCAAAAATACTTATACTTATGTGAGATGGACTCCATTTGATAAAATAATGGTCATATTACAAGTTGTATGATTTGATACTTCTTTTTTCAAATATGATTTGATACTTCACAAGTTAGTGTACTAAGAGACAAAAACGTAAAGCCAGAGTTTACACCATGAGATAAGAATATGAAAGATGAGAAGGTTCGGCCATTACCGAACAACTTTTATCGAATTGAAACAACTCTTTTTGTAATCAAAGTCTAAAATTTTAATTTATTGAGAATGAAATACATCTTTACCCCATGTATGATGTATATGTAGCAATAGTTATGCACTTATTTTAACACAACAATTAAATAATTAAAATCCTTCTATTATTCGACGTTAGTATTAAATTTTAATATCTCCCATAACCGATTGGAGAACACTAGGTGGCTAGGTGCTGCCCATCCCGCTTACCTAATATACTACATCCACTACAATTACAAATGTAAATATATTCTATTCGTTATTAATATAAATATCTTCGTTAATCCTTATCCTGTTCTGTATTTACAAAAGTACCAAGTCCAAACACATCTTTGATAATCTAAATATCTTTACCAAAAGACGAGGCACGATGAGTCATGACAACGATAGTGTGCGTTCACACGAAAGAAGAGTCAGGTAAAAATGTAAGTGTAGTAAAATAACTAAGGCCCGTTTCTCCCTTAAAAAAAATCCTTTTTTTCAATTATTATTTTTTCAAAAATATGTTTGTACATAAAATTTTACAAGTATTTAAAAAAATTTCGAAAATGAGTAGTTTAAAAACTAAAAAGTAGTTTTGACCTCTTTTTCATAATTTTTTTTCCACTCACAAAACTGTAACATTTTTTCGAAGTGAAATGCATATCCAAACATAATTTCAAATTTCAAATACCATTTTTCAACTTAACTCTAAATAATATTTTTTTTCAAAAATTACAATTCTTATGTCCAAACGCTTACTAAATATTTTACTTCTACCAGGATAATGCAACTTCTGTTGCGGAAGTCGAATATATAGAGAGTGATTAAATCACAACTACTATATCTAAAGGTAGTTAATAAATAGTAAATGAGACAATAATAAAAAAGAATACCAGAAATTAACGAGGTTCGGCAAAATTTGATTTCTGCCTAGTCCTCGGACACAATCAACTCAAACTTTATTTCACTCCAAAAATACAAGTGAAATACTACAAGAGAGAAAGAAGATTCAAATGCCTTAGGAGATAAGAAGGCAAGTGAGAGATGTTTAAAAATGAACAAAACCTGTGCTATTTATAGAAGAAAAATTGCCTTAATAATGTCATGCATGGCATCACATTAAGTGTGATCATGCAATGTAAATGCATGAAAAAATGCATCTACCAATTTCTTCCTAAAATGAGGCTTCAAATGTTCACACTATTTCACATTAATCTTGTCAAATTCAACAAATCTCCACCTTGGCAAGATTTCACTTTTTCAGTTTTCTCTCACTAATAAATTTTGATTGTGTCTTCAACTTCAATCTTCAAAGTTCAACAATGTTGATCAAGTTCAAACAATGTTGAAACTTGATCGCAGTCACTACTTTTGCCAGCATATCAGCAGGGTTATCTGTAGTCCGAATTTTCTGCACCATGACTCCACCTTCTTCTATAATATCTCGTATAAAGTGATATCGAACATCAATGTGCTTCGTCCTTGCATGATAAACTTGGTTCTTTGCTAATTGGATAGCACTCTGACTATCACAAAATAATGTGATGCTTTCTTGACCAATACCAAGCTCTCTAAGCAACCTTGAAGCCAAATTGCCTCCTTTTTAGCCTCTGTAATTTTCATGTACTGTGCCTCAGTAGTAGACAAAGCAACCGTTGTCTACAAAGTATACTTCCAACTAACTGGTGCATTTGCAAAAGTTAAAACATAACCAGTAGTTGATCTACGCTTGTCCAAATCATCCACATAATCTGAGTCACAATATCCAACCAGATATTGACTATCTTCCTGCTCAAAAATCAATCCAGCATATACAGTATTACGAATATACCATAGAATCCATTTCACAGCTTGCCAATGCTCCTTTCCTGGATCATGCATATACCTTCTTACAACTCCGATAGCATATGAAATATCAGGCCTTGTGCAAACCATTGCATACATTAAGCTACCAACAACATTCGCATATGGTACTCTTGACATATACTCTCGTTCAGCTTTATTCTTTAGCGACATAGCATCACTAAGCTTAAAGTGAGGAGCAAGCAGAGTGCTAACCGACTTTGTGTTGTCATTCATGCCAAATCGATCGATTACTCTCTTCAAGTATTCTCTCTGAGATATATAGAGTTTCTTTGAATGTCTATCTCTTTTTATCTCCATGCTAAGAATTTTCTTCGCCTAACCCAAATCATTCATCTCAAACTCCTTTCTCAGTTGAATCTTCAACTTCTCAATTTCCTATTGACTTTTGGAAGCTATCAACATATCATCAACGTATAGGAGAAGATATATGAAGGATCCGTCTTTAAGCTTGCGCAAATACACACAATGATCGTATTTGCTTCTTCTGTACTTCTGCCGCAATATAAACTTGTCAAATCGTTCGTACCATTATCTAGAAGATTGTTTCAATCCGTACAACGATTTTTCAAGTTTGCACACCATATTTTCCTTTCCAACAACTTTGAATCCTTCTGACTGAGTCATATAAATTTCTTCTTCTAAGTCTTCATGTAAAAATACAATTTTTACATCTAACTGAACTAGTTCCAAATTCAACTGTGCTACCAAAGCCAACAAAACTCTAATGGAGGAGTGTTTCACGACTGGAGAAAATATCTCATTGTAATCAATTCCCTACTTTTGAGCGTACCCTTTGGACACCAATCTTACTTTATAGCGAACATTTTCTTGGTTAGAAAATCCTTCTTTCATAGCAAATACCCATTTGCACCTAATTATTTTCTTGCCCTTGGGGAGATTGGCCAATTTCCATGTACGATTCTGATGAAGGGACTACATTTTTTCATTCATGGCAATCCTCCACTTATCTTTTTCTGAACTTTGGACTGCGTCTTTATAAGTGGTAGGAACACCATCAACTACAATTGAGCCTGTACAAGCCACCGTCTCTATGAGACGAATAGATTTCTTTATTGTTCTTTTTGGCTTGCTGGTTGCTATTGATTCAAGTTGTTGTTGAGGTTCCTGATTGGAATATCCCTCTTTGCTGACTCTTCTTCGAGGGGAAAATCTTCTATTATTTCCTCGTTTTCTCCTTGTATTGGAAAAATTAATTTTTTCTCAAACTCCACCTGCTTTAAAACACCATTAGTTTATTTGACATCTTCAAATGTCACCTTATCTGTTATGGAAGATTCATCAAAGGTAACATCTCTGCTGAATATAATTTTTCTTGTCTCTGGACACCATAATCGGTATCCTTTGACTCCAGAAGTAATCCCCATAAATATAGTTTTCTTTGCTCTCAGATCCAATTTTTCACTCTTTCACATGATAGTATGTAATTGAGCCAAACACATACAAAAAATTATAATCTTCAGCAGTTTTTTCATACCATTTTGCAAATGGTGTCTTGCCACCAATAACGACATATGGTAGACGATTAATGAGGTGACATGCTTATGTTATTGTCTCAGCCCAAAATTCTTTGCCCAAGCCAGCTTTGGACAACATATACCGAACCTTCTCCATCAAAGTCCGGTTCATATGTTCTGCCACTCCATTCTGTTGTGGTGTATTTTTGACGGTGAAATATCTCAAAATACCATCATCTTCACAAATATTATTGTAAAGATCATTTTTATATTCTTCACCATTATCTGTGCGAAGACACTCTATCTTTCTGCCTGTTTGAGTCTCTATCATCGCCTTCCATTTGAGAAAAATTTCGAGCACCTCATCTTTGGTTTTCATAGTATACACCCACACTCTCCGGGAAGGGTCATCAATAAAGGTTACAAAATAGTGTTTCCTACCTAATGAAGGTATTTTGGAAGCACCCCAAAATCAGAGTGAACATAATCCAATATACCTTTAGTATTATGGATATCCGTTTCAAATTTAACCCTTGTCTGTTTCCCCTTGATACAATGCTCACAAAACTCCAAATTGCAAATCTTTACTCTTTTTAACAATCCATGATCTGATAAAATTTTCAAGGATTTTCCTCCAGCATGTCCCAAGCGCATGTGCCATAACTTGGTTGCTTCTGCCTCCTTGTCATCACTAGATGTCTCTGTTGCTGTCCCAATAATTGTACTACCGTGATAGTAGTACATATTATTATTTCGCTGAATTCCCTTCATTACAACTAATGCACCGGAGCATATTCTCATTACCCCATTTTCTGCAACGACTTTGAGCCCCTTTAACTCTAGGGCTTCTACAAAAATGAGATTTTTCTTCAATTCCGGCACGTATCGAACATCTTTTAATGTTCTGATCATCTATCATGTTTCCTTAATCAGATTGAACCAATACCATATGCGGTAAGAGGATTGTTATTTTCGGTGTGAATAACTCTACATTCTCTTTCTTGAAAATCAACGAACCAGTCCCTGTTGGGACACATATGATAGCTACAAGCTGAATCCATCAGCCATATGTTAGATGGTTTGAATGGCTCAGTTGTAACTAGTGAGAAATGAAAGCCGTCACAATCAGCTACATTTGAATCCATGTCAGTCTTCCCATTGTTAGGTTTGGCCTTATTTTTCAACTTTGGACAGTCTTTCTTCCAGTGCCCATTTTCTCGGCAAAAGGCGCCTTCATCTTTGTTGGGTCTGGATCTTGACTTCGATCTTCCTTTCTTCATTCTCATCTGGTTTTGAGAATGACCTCTCACGACTAGTGCTTCTCATTCTCCACTCTTTTGCTTTTCTCTCTTTCTTTGTTCATATCTGTACAAGGCAGAACAAACTTCTTTGAGAGATACTTCATCATTCCCATGAAGTAGAGTAGTTTCGAGGTGCTCGTACTTATCGAGAAGTGAACTTAATAACCTTAAGGCCATATCTCCATCACTAAAAGTCACGTCCATATTCTACAAATCTGTCGCCAACTTATTAAAGATGGTGATATGATCATTCATTGTAGTACCATGAACATATGTGAAGCGTAACCGTCTTTTTTTCATGTAAAGTTTATTTTGACTGTTTTTCTTCAAGAATTTATCCTCCAATGCATTCCACAATTTACTTGCAGAAGTTTCTTTTGTGTATGGATATTTCTATTCTCTTGCGAGGTAAGATCGAATGGCACCACAAGCAACGTGGTTGATAATCTTCCAATCTTATTCTCCGATATTGTCTGGTTTATTTTCTTCTATGGAAATATCTAGCCCTAGTTGAAAAAAGGACATCAAGAACCTCAACTTGCCACATCCCGAAATATCCTGACCCGTCAAAAATTTCAACTGTAAATTTCGCATTTGACAGAATTCTTATCATAAGCGAAGATGCCAACGACGTATTACTGACACCCGATGTGAACTCTTCATTTTTATTATCTCCCATTTTTGCTACAGATACTATTTATTTGCTGACAATACAGAACGCCAAAGTAATTCTTTTTTGACGTGGAAGTTTAGACTATACTGCAACCACAAGCATACTTAGATAGAACCTTGGCTCTGATACCAATTGTTGCGGAAGCCGAATATATATAGAGTGATTAAATCACAACTACTATATCTAAAGGTAGCTAATAAATAGTAAATGAGACAATAATAAAAAAAGAACACCAGAAATTAACGAGATTCGACAAAATTTGATTTTTGCCTAGTTCTCGAAAATAATCAGCTCAAACTTTATTTTACTCCAAAAATACAAGTAAAATACTACAAGAGAGAAAGAAGATTCAAATGCCTTAGGAGATAAGAAGGCAAGTGAGAGATGTTTACAAATGAACAAAACCCTTGTTATTTATAGAAGGAAATGACCTTAATAATGTCATACATGACATCACATTAAGTGTGATAAATGAATGAAAAAATACATCTACCAATTTCTTCCCAAAAGGAGAATTCAAATATTTAATCTAGTTCACATTAATATTGCCAAATTAAACAACTACCGCCTGAGAAGAGGGAAACAAGAAAGAGACCCAACGAAATTCATACAATGGGGTTTAGTTAATTTGGAATATTGTGGACGTGTTATGAAAGCGTCACTTCAGCTTCTTTGAATCTCATACGAAGTTACTGTTCCCAAAATAATGTGTGAACATCAATAGATCAAATAATGCTCGAAAAGGCTTTAGAAAAAGTAGACAGATATATAGATGTTGCTTTCCACTTTACCAATTTCTTGCATCACATTTCCTAGAGCAAGAAGCTGATGCTGGCTTGACTTATTCTTCAACTGGTTCGTTAGTTTGGAGGTAATTAATTTGCTATGAAATTCTTTACCAACTACTTGGCATCACTCTTAGAAAGTTTGTCCTTTAATTTTTTCTTTGAGAGCAGAGGAGAATCTAGTACATTGACAGAGACGGATTTAGTATATAAGTTTTATGGGTCAATCTTTAAGTTTTTCTAGCATTGAACGTACTATATGTTCAAAATTATGGGTTCAGACCTCCTATTTGTTGCAATTTTTATAAATTTTTACATATAAATATACTCTTTTCGTGCAAAGTACTGGGTTCAGTTGAACCCACTGCTCGCGTGCTACATCTGCCTTTGTATATAGAGTTAGTGGGTTTCAGTAAATGTGATCTTAGTATATATGTTTATTTTATTTTTTTTGTATGTATACATAGTTCAAATCTAAGCACATAAATTGTTATTGTTTTGCTTTAAAGGGGATAGAGAAGGATATGGGAGTATAATATTTGATCAGATGTTGGAATTTAAGAGTATCATTTATGGATAGTTAGCTACTCTGAATATGAAGGACGAAAAGAATGTTTCTGATGTTATGTCCTAGCTAATTCTAACCTTCAAAAAAGGGCCTTTTGGCTGTTTACTGGTAATTAATCCTCGTCAAATTAAATAATCACTATACATATGTTTCTCATCAGTTCCAAAATTTTGGTCATAGTTCCCAAGCTCATTAAGATATCACCATAACGAGCTATTAGACACTTGTCTTCGATTTGCGTCATTATAATATAAAAAAGATTAATTGAAGACAGTTGATTGCATCAATCTTGATTGGGCCTACAGATATGAGTAATTGAAGACAGGAAACAGGACAGGTTTGACACTGGTTCAACTCTTTTAAATGCTATCTTCCCTCTCAATCTTCATAACCAACCTCTTGAAGTAATCCTTTGTTTCATTGACAGGTCAACAGCTGAGAAACTCTCATGGCATTCTCATTTTCTCTTGCAGCCTTTATTCACCCTCAACTCCGGCATGTTGTAGCGAAGATGTCTCTCTTTGACACAATCTTGTTCTATGTTAGTTTTCTCTGTTCCCTTCTTTTACCATGTGATATTATGCTTTACAAACTAGAATGTTATTTTTACTGATGCTCCTGTTTTTGATATGTCAGGTGGTACATCTTTTGGACAAGTTTGATCTATGGCATAGATTACCAGTGTTACTCGGGTTGGCTTACCTAGGACTAAGAAGACACTTACACCAGCGATACAACCTCTTACGTGTTGGAGAAGTTAATGGCAAGAAATATGACACAGAAGAGTTTTCGTATCGGACTGCTGATGGTACGTGCAATCATCCTGCGGATCATTTAGTAGGCAGTCATGGAACCTTCTTTGGTCGCAACATGCCACCATCAACTTCAAGTTATGGGGTAAGCTAACAATACAATCATTTTATTCTTTCAGCTTTATTGAACCTGTTTCAATTCTTTTATTCTGATCATTTTTTGACAGCTAATTAGCATGATCCAATAAATGTACCTTAGTCATATCGCTATCTGTAATCTATAGCTTGATATCTCTCATTCACTTAGGAGTTATGACAATATCATTTGATTATGTAGCTACTGGAACCTCATCCAGTAACGGTGGCCACGAAGCTCTTGGAAAGGAGAAAGTGCACAGATTGCGGGAGCCAATTCAACATGATAGCGTGCGCCTGGGTACAATTTATGATCCATGATTGGAATGACCATATGGAGGACACTGAACAGGTACCTACGTATAACTTGTCGGAGGCAGTATTTAGAGTATTCATCATGGTAAAGGTGTGTTTTGTGTTTCTCTTACACAAATATTTTGACAGGTCGAGCTTAGAGCGCCTGAAGATGTTGCAGCAGGGTGCCCGTTGAAGTCATTTAAGTTCTTTAAGACCAGAAAACTTCCTACAGGTTCACCTGATCTGAAGTTTGGGCATTTGAATTCAAGGACCCCATGGTGGTGAGTAGACTCAAAAACTTCTAAATCCCCAGAGAAAACCTAAAAGTTCTCTCATATTTTGAACTTTTGTGACTTTATTTGTACTTCTATTCACTCCAAAGCCAGCAATAAAACTAAATACCCTACTGGTGATGGACTAAGCTAATAATATAAGACACTGGTGGAAAAGAATTACCTGTTAAACCGACAAGATTATTGGACAAGGAAAGAAGAACAAAGATAAATACATCATCAAGTCCATGCTCTTGCATCCCAAAATCTAAAACTGTCATAAATTTACAAAAGCATGAATACACCCACAATCGAATGGTGCTAATAGCAGGTTATTCTTTGTTAATGGAGAGAAACTTCAAGAATGACTGTTGCATGTTATATTCAGTCAAGCAAAATAGATTCTATTAAAATCAATAGTAAACTCAACTAAATACTGTATCAAAGTGCTGCTTAGTAGCATGCTAAAAGAGTGAAGTAACAACTACGGTGGAGATGGAGGGGGAAAGGAGGCGGAAATATTATTCCTTGTTGACATATACGCTGGTCAACTCATGTCCACACTGTCCAATCGGAACTCAATTGGATTTCTTACTTCATTGTAATGCAGATTGGAAGTTAGTCTAGTGATGGAGTTTTATTTCATCTGATGAATTATATATGTTCCTACTGTTTTGCTAGGGATGGGAGTGTAATATATGGGAATAATAAGGAGGGCATGATTAGGGTGAGAACATTTAAAGATGGAAAGCTCAGGGTCTCAGGAGATGGACTTCTTGAACATGACGATAATGGCATTCCAATATCTGGAGATGTTCGTAACAATTGGGCAGGCTTCTCTCTGTTGCAGGCCTTGTTTATGAAGGAACATAACGCCATATGTGATATGCTAAAAGTATGCTTTTCTTTTCAGCTTCTTCAGGATAACTTTGCACCTTAAAATAACTGAGTTTGCTTAAAAGTTCTGATTTTTGTCTCAGGAACATTACCCTGAATTTGACGATGAAAAGTTGTACCGACATGCAAGATTGATAACTTCAGCAGTCATTGCTAAAATCCATACCCTTGATTGGACAATTGAACTAGTTAAGACTGATACTCTAGTGGCAGGAATGAGGATCAACTGGTAAGCCCACTGCTAGGTAATTGATAAATTCTATGTTGGCGAGATCCTCCAAAAATATCATCGTATACGTGTCGGATCCCCAAAGTAATTTATTTTTGGAAGATCTGACACGGGCGCGACGACATTTTTTGCAAACATAGTAGTATAAAATAGTACTACTATGTTGCTGCCATGTGAAGGGGAGCCTTGGCGTAACTGGTAAAGTTGCTGCCAGATGACCAGGAGGTCACTGGTTCGAGCCGTGGAAACAACCTCTTGCAGAAATGCAGGGTAAGGCTGTGTACAATGGACCCTTGCGGTCCGTCCCTTCCCCGGACCCCGTGCATAGCGGGAGCTTAGTGCACTGGGTTGCCCTTTATAGTAGTATAAAATAGTAATCCTACATGGAGTAGTTGGGTAAAGTACTAAAATAGCTAGTGCCTGAAACTGTCTGCTATAACTGTGGTTGAATTAACAATGCAGCTCCCAGTTTTCAATTAGTTTTCATGATCATCAAATGTTATGCATCATGCTTTGCACTGCGAATACCGAATGACTATAATATTAACTACTAATGTTAACTAGCAGAGTCTACTTTGATTCAGGTATGGCTTTTTGGGGAAGAGAATCAAGGATTTGTTAGGTCCTAAGTTTGGACCTATTCTGAGTGGATTAGTTGGATTTAAAAGGCCCAGAGATCACGGGACTCCCTACTCATTGACTGAAGAGTTTGTTAGCGTCTATAGAATGCACTCACTTTTACCTGAAAATATTGTTCTGAGGGACTTGAAGTCGACTACTTCAGAACACAAATCGTTGCCTATTCAAGAAGAGTATGTTATCCAATTACACACATTTTGCTTTTATAAAAACTGGAAATTGATTTCAGGACATGAATAAGAATCTGATCCACACATTTGATTTATAACACAAAAAGGCCAGATTTATTGAAATCAGAAATGAGAAAGTTAGGAAATGTATGTGCTTTCTAACTGTCTAGTTTGATCAGGATTCCTATGACGGAAATGATTGGGAAAGAAGGAGAAAAAAGCTTGTCCAAAATTGGTATAGAGCAGATGCTGGTATCAATGGGTCATCAGTCATGTGGAGCTGCTACATTGTGGAATTATCCGACGTGGATGAGGAATCTTGTTCCTCATGATATTGATGGAGAAGAAAGACCAGATTTAGTTGACATGGCCGCGTTAGAAAGTATGTTTATCCATTCTTCCCTATGACATAAAACATTGTCCTCGAATATCATAGAAACTACATACTAAATTGCTATTTTAAACTCTAGTTTATAGAGATAGAGAGAGGGGAATACCACGGTACAATGAGTTTAGAAGGAATTTGCTGATGATACCAATTAGCAAGTGGGAGGATTTAACTGATGATGAAGAAGTAATTGAAGCTTTGCGAGAAGTATATGGTGATGATGTTGAGAAGCTAGATCTCCAAGTTGGTCTACACGCGGAGAAGAAAATTAAAGGCTTTGCCATTAGTGAGACTGCTTTCAACATATTTCTGCTCATTGCTTCAAGGTAAGTCAATATGTTGCAGTAGTATGTGCAAAATATAGAATTGGTCTTTGTGCTAATACGCGTGACAATCTTTTTTATTTTCTTCAGGAGGCTAGAAGCTGATCGATTCTTTACAACTAATTTCAATGCGCGAACCTACACAGAGAAAGGCTTCGAATGGGTTAACAAGACAGAGACATTGAAAGATGTTATAGATCGACACTTCCCTGAAATGACAGAGAAATACATGAGATGCACAAGTGCATTCGCAGTGTGGAATTCAGACCCAAATCCTAGACGTTATTTACCTCTCTATCTGAGACCAGCAACCTAGTATTGTTTATAGGATGTGCACTTTGTAACCTCCGTATGAGTTGAATATGTAATATGGTATAGACTACGTTAAGTTTGAAAGTATAATATGTAAGATCGCGTAAATCTGTAGCGTATGTAAATGGATTAGTATGTGTGAAGTGTGATGCTTGACTATGCAAGTGTGTTAACTTTTTGCTGTCCAGTGACTCCATAGGAGAACAAAAATAATTTCCTCATTTTCTTGGGGTCGAAAATTAATTTATATAGGTAAGGCTTAACATATATCTCCATTTTGTTTGTGACAGAAGATTGAAGCAGTCACGTATTGTATGAATTAAAATGCGGAATACGGTCTTGTCAACTAAATATCCTCCCTAGTATGAAATAGCCCTTGAGGCTTTCATTTTGGGGAGACTATTTCGATGAATGATGAGTTCTCTATTAAGATGTGTAATAATGGATTGTCATTATTGCCACGGTTAATGACAATTTAACTCTGCTACCGATGGATCAAGATATACCTATCATGCCAAAGGCGCTGCTGGTTTAAGGTGTGTTCTTGAAGTGGAATCACACTTCCACTTGAATGAATCTAAGTAGTCACTTATTACATGTATAGCCTAAATACCCCTATGCTAAAGACCTAGTAATCTAAGTAGTCACTTAATATAATTATAGCCTCCAATTACATGTAATTTTCAATTGATGGCAAATTACACACATAGCCTCCTGTTGGCGAAAGTAACCACAATTAATATCCAAAGCGCGTGTTGGCTATCTTAGGCCGTATCACATATGAATTTTACCATATCCTAAAGAAGTATGTCACTATGGAAATAAATAAAGAAGTCTATAATTATGAATTAAGGAAAATAGAAACCATCTCTTTCTTTGTTTCCGTGAAACTTGTTAAGAAGCTTCCAATGAGAACCAATAACTGCCATCACTGCAATGAATGACACGATAAATGCTGCCAGCAACTGAAAAATTGAGTTTGATGATATACAAAATTAAAGCTAAACATTGACAATAACACTGTTAAACTGGAAAGAGAATTTTTCCATATATTCATGGAAACTGGACCATAATAAGCAATGACAATGAGACCACCTTACATTGCAGATACTACACTCGCTGTAATGGAAAAGAAAGCAAATATTTTCAACTAAAAGCTAAATTCTATAGATTGATAGAGAGATAATATTATTAGCAGTAAAAAGCCGAAAGATGACATGCAGCAACTGCTTGGGGACAAGATTGATGATACCGAAAATTTTAAGAGCACATGTACTAATATCAGGTTAGAATTAATTTTATGGAGGCATAATGTTAATTGACTAGATTAATCATTCTGAAAACTTCCGTGCACATGACTAAAACAAGGCTATAATTAAGTTTAGGAGAACAATAATTGTTATGTCAGCTGAAAGCAAGGAAAAAACAACTGTCTTTCAAATACCAGATCACTACTAGAAAACTATCAAATTTCGTCCACCATAACCGACCGAAATCGATCAGAATTAAAGAAAAAGTGATCGATTTCCGACCGCTTTTAATTTGTCGGAACAATAATGGTAGTTAAGGTGTTTCGACCAACGACGGGTAATTTTTCGACCGAAGTCGATCGGTTAATTCAACCGTTGGTTGACCGCTTTGACTGACAAGTTTTGTTGGAAAAATAAATATACCGACCAAAGTCGGTCGGTATTATTTAAGTTATTTTTTATTTATTTTTCAAAATAGCGACCGATTTCAGTCGGAATTATAAATATATAATAATTTTGTATTTCTTTGTAAATTTTAACAGACCGACCGAAATCGGTCGGAATAATAAAAAAATAAATAATTTCAAGTTTAAGCCGATCCTCGAGGTCCAGTAAAAGGTCACTCCTCATCCCGATCTTATTAAAGGAGCAAGTAAACAGATCAAGGTTTCTACGTACTTCCGTTATGGAGGGTGCAGGCAGGGGGGACGGCGGGGAGGCCGGCTCCACCGGTTGGTTGCCGAAGATGACCCCTCGCCTTGGTCTCCAAAATCAAGAGTGCTTAGTTCTTGGTCCCAGATATCAACTCCTCATCTTGAACTCAAATCTATCTAACCTTCAATCCAAAAAAGTTATTTTCGACCGACTTCGGTCGGAAGTTTCAAATTGAAATTACCGACCGACGTCGGTCAAAAATTATGAATTTCTGGGTTTTAATATGAGAATTCCGACCGAAATCGGTTGGTTTTCTGGGTAAAAATCTGGCAGAATATGCCTGCTTTTAAGATACACCACCTGCCAATTACAACCAATATCCATCCTATAATGGCAACATTACGTTGCTGCTATTCAACCACAATTAACCAACAACAACCACAATAATTAACCAACAACAACCACAACAACAATAACAATTAACCAACAACAACCACAACAACAACGCTAATAACAACCACAACCACCACAACAACAACCCTAATAACAGCCACAACAACAACAACAACGCCAACCACAACAACTATACAAATGTTCAATAACAAAATAATATCAACAATACAATCATTATTCAAAACTATTTCCAACTAAATATTCACAAGTTCAAGACTTTGTTTAGCAATACACACCATTCAATGAGTGTTTTGTATTGCATCATTTCCATCTTCACTACTAGAAGCTTCATCGTCGACATGGTTCGAAGGATCACGACGAGAAGGATTAGCATCTGGGGAAGGCTCACGAGACCGGGGAATGGCGAAAACACTACTAGCAAGAAGATTGGCCAGCTGACCTTGAAGTAGATTAAATTGTTGGTCCCTCTTTTCTAGCTGAACTTGAAAGGTATCAAATTGTTCATCTCTCTTTTGTTATCTAGTCTTTGTCTCTTCAATCTCTGCTGTCAGCTTTGTGATCTTCTTCTCCATAAACGAGAGAGTCGACCTATCAATTACCTCGCCTTGGGCGGAAGTCCCTATACCTTGCAATCCAACCCTGTAGCGCCGAAATGATCTCTCTGGAAGGCCGTATGCTATCCCCTTTTTAGGACCACCGATAACATCCAACCATATCTTCCGCGCTTCTTCGTCTGAAATGGGTGATCGCTCGCCTTGCTCATTCGGTGGCAAGCTCTGAGTGTACTCCTCCACATTAATCTTGTAGCGACCCTTTATTTAGAAGATAGAAAATTATTATCTATATAATATTATAAACATTAATTTCAAGTTATAGTAGTTTTGAAACTTATATATGTAGTCTCCATCCGGTCCTCGACCTATCTATTTGGATCTATCGGTGACTTCTTCTTCCGGATGTGAGTCTTCATGAAGAACTCATCATGAGTCATCTTCCTCCCATATTTTTTTTCCTACAAATATAATAAAACATGTTAACTAAATTAAAATTTATAAATATAATTCGATAAAAACAGAATTAAATATTTTAAGGAATTACTAGTAGTCTCCTCGCAGTCCCCATGCTCCTTGCGCCCACACAGTGCAATGAGCCATCCTTCTTAGATGCTCGGGCCTTCTTCCCTGTTCACTCTTCTTCTCGAACTTCTCAGTGGTCCACTGCCTCAGCAGATCCTCCCATATGTGTGGTAGAACCCATGAAGGCTTCTTGCTCTTCTTCCGAGCAGAATAGAAGGAATCAGATAGTCTCTTACGTCATTTTAACTCAAAATTTGCAAGAATGGCATTGTTATACCGGTCCTCCCAGGCACACTTAGTCTGCAAATGAAGTGTGTAACGTTAGATAAAAATATTGTTAATATAATGCTTAAATAGATAAGAATTGTATTAAAACCTTAAATTGGTTGAAAATTTACTGCACGAGCTCCGGTGGAAAGTCATTCCAAGTCGCATAGGGTGCATCATACAACCGGCCAAGAGCTTCAGTGATTATCTTTGTAGTTCGATGATTAAGTATGAACCTGCAACATAGCAATTACATTAAATAAACAAGACTAGCTATTATAATTTAGCAAAAACAAAGAAGTAATAAATAAATCTTACCCATTGCCCTCAGGCCTGATGATCATCCTATGATAACAATCATACCGCGCTTACTCTAGATCATCTTCCTCCGATGAATCTGAAGCGTGCGCAGAAGGGGAGGCATCTGGCTCAACGCTACTATCCCGAAGGAAAAGTCTAGAACTTCTAGGAGACGAACTCAGTGTAAAGAGAGACGGGGCCGCTGATGAAGATAGCTGCGATCCACACCCATGCAACGATCTAGACCCTTGTTGCGATCCAGACCACTGCTACGATCCGACTGGCTGAAATATGGATAGATTCAATCTAGCTGGTGATGAAGCAAATGGAGCAGATGAAGGGCGTATCACCACATGGCCCTGTGACTGCTGACTCGATGGACCCATGTAACTATATGCAGGATCATGTGGAGGAAGCGGGGTAAAGCCCTGTGACGGAGAATGGTAAGAATATTGCTGGGAGGGCGAATAGTAGGTAGTCTGATGAGTAGATGGATATGGTGGAATAGATGTGTGCCTAGAAGATTGCTGCCGACCATCAACAACGGAGGGATGCAAGTGTGGAGTGGAAGGAAGCGAGGGTGTATCACCATCATCATGATCAATAAGCCTCTTATCCTTCCTAGACCTACCTCGACCCCTACCGGTCATCTACATAATTAAAGAAAATATTAGAATTGAGAATATAAATCTATATAAGTTGAGAGCGCTAAAAAAACTAACATGCTAGTCGTCTTCAAAGTATCCTTCCTCGTCCGAAAATTCTTCCACTTCACTTATTTCATTTTCATTAGGTGATTCTTCATTCTCATTTTCTATGATTGTTATTTCCTCAATATCAACTTCTTCTAATATGCGTTGAGGATGCTCCATATTATTTTCTAACTGATCATCCACCATTTGGTTAACACTTGAGGTATCGTTTTGGTAAGCAACATCTAGCACATTCTCAACTTCCACCCTATCAACAAGCTTAGTTTTGATTACAACCAACCAATCATCCTTATCCATCCGCAATGGATATGGAGCATAATATACTTTCTTAACTTTTTCTGTAATTATAAAAGGATCATAGCGATTATACTTCCTCTTTTTATTAACCTCAATTATGTTGTACTGTGAGTGTACATTTGTACCTCTTCTAGGTGTTGGGTCAAATCACTTGCATCAGAAAAGTATGATCTTCTTATTTGGCCAACCTGAATATGATAATTCTAGAATCTCTTTGATCACACCATAATAATCATTTTCCCCATCCTGGTTGCCTTCACCACCTTTGACACACACCCTACTGTTATTTCTTTTTTTAAATACTTGGAGCATTCATCGGTGTGAAATTTATAACCATTCACAAAATAATTAGACATAGCTGTAACCGTAGGTGCAGGTCAACAAGATATGTCTTTCAAAAATTAATTAACACCGTTGTTTGGATTATTGACCTACATGTAGTGTTAAATAAATCACAAGTGAGCAAGTATATTCACAAGTGACCAAGTATGTATATTCACATGTGAGAAAGTATGTAAGATGCACTTACACACTCTTTAAACCATGCCTCAAATGTAGAATATACAGCATCATGGCCAAATTGACTCACGAAGTCACCGAGCAACACATTGAAAATTTTGTTAGTTGCATCAACCAAATTAAATAGTAGTCCATGTAAATTAATCTTACGTCAACACTTACTTAAGAAAGGGTTGAACTTATGGACAATTTAGCAATACATGATTTGGAGCTGATTTGTACTCCATACTACTTAGGCCCCTTTTTGTTCGATCTTTAGAACCTCGGCCTGCTTGATTGAATATGGACATTGGTGGATATAATGGATCAATCTCAATCATGACATTGTGCCGATTGGGCCTATTTCTAGCACATGGCACATGACTGTCGAAGTAGTAAGAACAAAAATGGGCAGTTTTCTTTGTAAGATAGGCTTCGCATATGGATCCTTCAATCCTATTCCTCTGTTTGACAAATCGTTTACACTTGCCGATAGTCCTGCACATTGTGATATTAGATGATAACGTTAAAGAAAATTACAAGAATAAATCAAGGTTTGATCATTACCTCTCGAATGGATACATCCACCTGTATTGAACCGGCCCTCCAAGTCGCGCCTCGTGTATAAGGTAAATTGGAAGGTGTTACATCACATCAAAGAAACCACATGGAAAAATCCTTTCTAGCTTATTACTGATTACAAGAATGTTTCGATTCATTTGAAATAGGTTTTCTTCCCTTAATGTGGTATAACATAAGTCTTTGAAGAACACGCTTATCTCTGTGATGGGTTTCTAGATATTTTCAAGCAAACCATAAAATGCAATAGGGATTAAGGTTTCCATGAAGATATGACAGTCATGACTTTTTATATGAGTCAGCTTTCCTTCAACCATATTGGCACGTTTTCCCAGGTTCGAAGCATAGCCCTCGAGAATCTTTAGGTTTGCAACCCACTCACAAATCTGTCATTTTTTTCCAAAGTGAATGTGTAGCTGGCCTTGGGCTTGAACACCTTACCATTGTTCGCAGACTGCAAATGTAATTCAGGTCGCCTGCAATATTTTTGTAAGTCCAGTCTAGCCTTCGGGTCATCTTTTGTCTTATTCTTATCATCCATCGCTGTGTTGAATAAATTATCAAAATAGTTCTTCTCAATATGCATGACATCAAGATTGTGTCGGAGAAGATTTTCCTTCCAATATGGCAACTCCCAAAATATGCTTTGTTTTGTCCAGTTATGAGTAACACCATATCCAGGAAATCTAGAAGGTGGGGCCTCGGTAACTTTAGTGAAGTTCTAAACCCTCTCCCAAATTTCCTCACCGGACAAACTTGGAGGTGGCAAATCATGTTCAACTATATTCTTTTTGAATGTGTTCTTCATCTTTCTGAACTCATGATCAACTGGCAAGAACTGACGATGACAATCAAACCATGACTGCTTTCGACCATGTCTTAAAGTGAACGCTTTACCATTTTCCATGCAGTAAGAACATGCTAACTTTACAGCAGTCATCCACCCAGACAACATTCCGCAGGAAAATCATTAATGGTCCACATTAAGTTAGCATGCAAGTTGAAATTTTGCTTAGTTAATATGTCATATGTCTCAACTCCATCATACCACAACCGTTTTAGCTCATCAATCAGAGGTTGCAAATATACATCAATCAAACTCTTTGGATTGCGGGGACCGGGAATAACAAAATTTTAAAAAATATATGGACTAGTCATACACATTTCAGTGGAAGATTTTACGGCATAATAAAGAGTGACCAGTATGAATATGGTGTTTCAGAAATAGAAAATGGTGTGAAACCATCATCACACAAACCCAACCAAACATCCCTCGGTTCACTAGCATAATCCGGATACGTCCTATCAAAATGCTTCCAAGCTTCTCCATTTGAAGGATGACACATAACACCGGGCAACCTTCTATTTTCATAGTGCCATCTCATATGAGGAGTGGAACTCATCGATGCGTACAACCTCTTTAATCTAGGAATAAAAGGTAAATAATGCATCGACTTCACAATATTCTTCCCGCTGGAAACCCGCTTAAAATGAGTTTTTCACAAAATTTACAACTTTCTAAATCTTCATCACCCTTATAGTACAACATGCAACCATCTTCACAACAATCGATTCTTATAGGCGAGAGTCCTAACTTAGAAACCAATCTTTTAGCCTTATAGAAATCTTCAGGTATGTTGAAAGTTGGGTCAACTAGTTCACTCATAAGGCCAATGAAAGAATCCATTCCCGCTTGAGATATATTGGTATCTGATTTGATACTTAATAATCTAACCGTAACAGACAACTGAGAGTGCATACTCCCTTCACTTAGTGGACGACTAGCGGCCTCTAACTATTCATAAAAATGATTTGCCTCTTCGTTAGGAGTTTATCAACACTTTCATGGGGTTCAAAATCGAAGTGCATCCCAAAAGCATCCGCAACTATTACGTAGTATCTAGGATGTTGAACGCTATTCTCCACTGACCTACTACTTTCACTAACAACTATATTATGAAATATACCATCAGTACCATCAACCTCTCCATAACTAGTCCACACAAAATAATTATCCATAAACCTCTTTTTGTAAAGATGAGTCGTAACATTCTCCGAACCCAAATATTCAAACACTTGCACTTCATACAAGGACACCTAATCATCCCTCCAATCCGAAATGGTTCAAGTGACATTGCATGCCTAATAAATTCCTTAACCCCTTCTATAAATTCCTCCATAAAAAACCGACGATTAGGATAATTTCTATTATACATCCAACTACGATATTCCATATACATAAAGAACAAATAAATTACATTTATATTAATCATATTTCAAATGAATTTATAGAATTAAGTTACATAATAAACTTTAGTTACAAAGTACAACATAGTCACACACTAGAATATTGAATTAGTTAAGCCATTCAATTAGACTAACTCACTTACTATTAATCATAATTAATAAATCCTAAATCATAATTTAATGTGCCCTAAATGTCACGACCCAAAATCCATTAAAGGTCGTGATGGCGCCGGACACCACGGTCAGGCAAGCCAACAATAAATACTCAATATGGTTCTCATTTTAATATTTTGAAATCATATTTTTCCTTCCATTAAATAGTAGAAGATGGAATTTACAGAGTAAATGATAATATTTTTAACAATTTCAATACATCACAACTCATAATTACCCCAAAACTCGGTGTCACAAGTACATGAGCATTAACTAGGAAAAAGAAAATAAAATACAACAACTGCCCGGAATACAAATTGGACAGAAAAATGTAAATACTCTGAAGGAGACTCTGCTGGCTGCGAGTCGTAATATGGAATGCAGCTCACGTAAGTCCCCGCATGCATACACGCCTCTGCTCTCACAAGGCCACTAGTCATATATGTACCTACACAAAAATGTGTAGCAAGTGTAGTATGAGTACGTAAGAAACGTGTACCCAGTAAGTATCTAGCCTAACCCCAGATAGTGACGAGGGGTCGACATCGACACTCACTAGTGGTCCAACAACATAAGGTACAGTAAAGAGGTAGCAAGTATGAGACAGGATAAGTAAATGAAATAGACAAATATAGATCACGTGGTACAAATTCCCTCTCTTTACGAGGAACTCAAGCTGTTCATTAGAAATTTCCTCCTTAACCGAAGCATATATATAGGTATAGTGAAACTCATCAAGTGGCTACCATAATTCAAATCCAAAATTTACAGATACACTGGCTTCTTGCCAAGTTTTACGCACGATTTCATGGGAATGTGTATAGGAAATGCCGAGGCGTACGACTCGATCCAACATAATAATAAAACTGTGCAATGCCGAGGGTCGAACGACCCGAACCATATAATAAATTAATTAACCTGCCGAGGTGAACGACCCACTCCCATGAGAGTGTGGTACATAAATCCTGCCGAAGCGAACGACCTGATCCCATAAGAAGTGAAATACAAATTCCTACCGAGGCGAACGGCCCGATCCCATAAGAGTAAAATACAATTTCCTGCCGAGGCGAACGGCCCGATTCCATAAGAGTAAGAAGCTTTGACGGGTCTTTAACCCCACTCACAAATAAATGTGTGAGTTGTAATTTCTTTAACAAAAACCTTTCAATAAAGTATATATATATATATATATATATATATATATATATATATATATATATATATATATATATATATATATATCACGGAAATATGCCGTATGAGGAGTAAAGTTATTCTGTGACTAATCGTGAACTCGTGAAGTCTCTACAATAACAAGTCTAGTCTCAAGTAGTAATGTAAAATAGAGGAATTTAATAGGCGAGAGACTGCTCAAATAATACAGCTATAACATGATGTGAACCTAATCCTACCCGGACAATAACATGAATGTTTCTACGTACGGGCTCTCGTCACCTCGCGCGTACGTAGCCCCCACAACAAGTAGTACACATCCATATACAACATATAGGGATAATTTCCCACTCACAGAGTTAGACAGGAGACTTACCTCACTCCGAAATTCCATAACCGGCTCCAAAGCCTCTCTAACACATCAAACCGATGTCTGCCGATCCAAAACTAATCAAATAAGATGCAACCCAATCAAAATATATTCTAATATTCATAATTAATCAATTTATAATAACTTCCAACTCCGCTCAAAAAATTGATAAAGCAACCCTCGGGCCCACATGCCCGGATTCCGAAAATTTTTGAAGACAAACACTACCCATAGCACTACGAACTCAAATATATAATTTATTCTCAATTTCATGCCCAGATTCGCGATCAAATCCAAGAATACCAATTTCTAGGTTTTTCTTTAAAATTCCAAATTTTTACAAATTTTCATGCTTGAATCCATGTAAAAACCATATATTTAACTCACAATGTGAAGAAATCACTTATCCCATTTTAGTTGATGAAGATAGCACTCCAAAAGTGCTCCAAAATCGGCTCCCATGGACGAAATGAAGTGAAAATGAGCCAAAACCCCATTTTATAAAACCTCACTGCCCAACGATCCTCGCACCTGTGGTGCAATAGCCGCTTCTGTGGCTCCGCACGGTTCAAGCTCAGTCCAACATTTCCTGCATCTGCGGCCTGGCAGCGCTTCTGCGCCTCCGCTTCTGCGGCTCTTCGTGCGCAGTGCTGTCCCGCTTCTGCGTAACTCGACTGCATTTGCGGTACCAGCCTTCCCCAGCCAAAACCGCTTCTGCGACCCTCTTGGCCGCTTCTGCGGCTCCGCACCTGCGGCCAAAACCTCGCAGGTGCGGTTACACCAGATACCAGATGCCTTAGCATTTTCCTTCCGCACCTACTCTAACTTCCGGAATCGGAATCCGACCCCGATATCAAAAAGTCCACTCCTAGTTAAACTTCTCAAAAACCTTCAAATTTCTAACTTTCGCCAAATGACCCCAAATTGACCTACAGACCTCAAAATTCACATTTGGACGCGCTCCCAATACCAGAATTACCATACGGAGCTATTCCCAGACTCAGAATCCCAAATGGACATCAATAACATTGAAATGCACTTCAACCCAAATTTAGGAAATTCTTCGAAAAACGCCAACTTCCATAATAGGCGCCAAAAACGCTCCCGGGTCATCCAAAACCCGCTCCGGGCATACGACTAAGTCCAAAATCATCATACGAACCTGTTGAAACCTTCAAATCCTGATTTCGAGGTCGTCTACTCAAAAATCATACTTTAGTCAATTCCTCCAACTTAAGGCTTCCGAAATTAGGTTTTTTTTCCAAATCAACTCCGAACTTCCCGAAATTAAATTTCGACCATGCGTACAAGTCATAATACCTGAAGTGAAACTGCTCAGGGTCTCAAACCGCTGAATGACGCGCTAGAACTCAAAACGACCTGTCGGGTCGTTACACTAAAAGTCCAACTACGATATTCCATCTACATAAAGAATAAATAAATTACATGTTATATTAATCATAATTCAAATTAATTTATAGAATTAAGTTACATAATAAACTTTAGTTACAAAGTACAACATAGTCAAACACTAGAATATTGAATTAGTTAAGCCATTCAATTAGACTAACTCATTTACTATTAATCATAACTAATAAATCCCAAATCATAATTTAATGTGCCCTAAAAATCTAACTACGATATTCCATCTACATAAAGAACAAATAAATTACATGTTATATTAATCATAATTTAAATTAATTTATAGAATTAAGTTACATAATAAACTTTAGTTACAAAGTACAACATAGTCAAACACTAGAATATTGAATTAGTTAAGCCATTCAATTAGACTAACTTACTTACTATTAATCATAATTAATAAACCCTAAATCATAATTTAATGTGCCCTAAAAGTCCAACTACGATATTCCATCTACATAAAGAAAAATTAAATTACATGTTATATTAATCATAATTCAAATTAATTTATAGAATTAACTTACATAATAAACTTTAGTTACAAAATTTCAAAATCCCAAAATATAAACCCTAGTTTATACAATTGAAAGAATTTAAATAATTAAAATTAATAAATATAGATAACTAACCTTCAAAGAGAGGAGAGGGGTATGATTTTGGGAGTGGTGCAGCAGTGGGTAGCGCGGCAGTGGCGGAGGAGCAGTGGTGGCAGACAGTGGTGGCAGAGGAGCAGTGGCGGCGCCGGAGAGACGAAGTGGAGGGGGGGAGGGGTTTGATTTTGGGTGAGAAGGGAGTGGTGAGGTGATTTGGGTGGGATTTGGGAAGGGTTTACGTATGTGGAAGAAAGAGTGAGATAAAGAGTAAAGAGAAAAATGGGGAAGAAACTCGTCTCTGGCACCCTAAATTAAAATTTTCCGACCGACTTCGGTCGGAAAATGCGGTCGGTATATTTAAGTTAATGTTTGACCACACATTTTCGATCGAAATTGGTCGGTATTTTAATTTTATTTTTTTAAAAAATTAATTTAATTGAAAAACCTTAATATTTAACTGATATATATATATATATATATATATATATATATATATATATATATATATATATATATATAACATACATACAATCGTGTGATTTGACTGAGTATATGTTATGTTTGACCATTTTGACCAATAATACCGACCGAATCGCTTGGTAACTTATTTAAAAATAAAATGTATAGTGCTATAAGATGTAGTGCTATATTAAAACTTAAGTTCTAGCAACAACGACATATATATATATATATATATATATATATATATATATATATATATATATATATATACACACACACACACACACACACACACGCACACACACTCCAATCGTGTGATTTAATCGAGTATATATTGTTGTTGCTAGAACTTAAGTTTTAATAAAGCACTACATCTTATAGCACTATACATTTTATTTTTAAATAAGTTACCGAGCGATTCGATCGGTATTATTGGTCAAAATGGTCAAACATACACAAGCACACATATACACACACACACACATATATATAACAATATATACTCAGTCAAATCACAAGATTGGAGAATATATATATATATATATATATATATATATATATATATATATGTGTGTGTGTGTGTGTGTGTGTGTGTGTGTGTGTGCGCGCGCGCATGTTTGAGTGTGTGTGTAACAATAATGTACTATCATTTGGACAACTAATACCGATGACTTCAGTCGGTATTTTTATAATTATATTAAAAGTAATTTTTTATTATCAAAAAAAATAATTGATGCTGGGCGGGAAAAAATAAATTAGTATTTCCGACCGATATCAGTCGGTATTTTTATAATTATATGATAAATAATTTTTTATTATAAAAAAAAACAATTGACGTAGGGAGAGAAAAAATAAATTAAAATTTCCGACCGGCATCGGTCGGTATTCTATAATTATTTTAATTAATCATTTCTTTTGTAGATAGTATGCAAGTCTAACCAGGCTTTGATCAAAGATTGGCCATTTTCCGACCGGAGTCGGTCGAAAATTTCAACTGTATCAGATAAAGCAAACTTTTTTTTTTGTGGGACCACATCAACCGACCGATTGCGGTCGGTACTCTTATTTACAATTTTTTATTTGATTTTTTCGACCATTTTACTTTGTTTTCGACAGTCGATATTTCTTTCCGACTAATATCGGTTGGTATGCTTTGGACACTTTTTGACAGTTTTTTAGTAGTGAGAGACTCCAAAAGCAAGAAAGAAATATCAATTTTCCAGTGAAAAAGATGAATTAAGTCATTAAATTCAAGAAGCATTGAGTTAAATGACTTCGCAATAGACAAATATTTTGTACGCATAACGAAGAGTACGACCCACGCTCCTCCTAATGGAGCCGCCGGACGACAACAATCTGGCACATACTGAGCAAGGCCGGATGAAGGGCCAAGTAGCTAAAGTCATGGCTTTAGGCCCCCAATTCTTTGGGGCCCCATTTTTAAATTATGTTTTCTATGTTTGATTTTCTTTAAAAAATATTGAATAATATAAGATAAAAAGTATACAATATTTATAGAAGATGAATAAATAACTATTTACTCAAGGATTGATAATGAATGTTGGTTAATTTAAAGTATGACATTAATATTTTCTTCTCTTTTTTTCATAATAAAACTACTTCTTCTTCTTCTTCTTCTTCTTCTTCTTCTTCTTCTTCTTCTTCTTCTTCTACACAACTATTTATTCTAAAAAAAACAAGAACAAGGACATTGAATAAATTAAATTTTACATTCATTGTCATTATTATTTCTCAGGTTTTCAAGCACGCACAATAACAATCAAAACTAATTAAAGCAGTGAAACTTTGCTTTGCATTTTTTGTTTGTTTTCACTTCATAGATGTAAATTATTTTTTTTCATTATATATTAGGATTCAAATAATTCAATAAGAATAAGGTTACTCAACTTAAAAAAGATTATTATTGGAACTTTAATACAATCTAAAAGAGGATTTCATTTAACAATGATCTCAAAAAAGAATAAATGGGTTATTTATATTGTCAAATATAAAATAACAATTAAAATAAATTATATACATATCATTAATAATTATGCATCAAAAACCTAGACAAAATAGAGTTAAAAAAAATATGTTTGAACTTTTTTTTAAAAGCTTAAGGCCTCTTAATAAAGTTTGGCTTTAGGCCACAACTTTTCTAGAGCCGCCCATGGTATTGAGCGTCAAAAGGATCCCCAAGCAAGTATGAGTCAGACACAAGGTGGAATTCCAGTAAAAGCATCTTACTAGAGACTCCCCGGCGACTCCAACTCGTCAAGAGCAAGAATTAGTGATGGCTAGAAGGACCACACACAATGAAATGCCAACAATAATATTCAAGACTAAAGACTATTATGGAGTGATGGCAGCAGAATGTAGAAGAACAACTGTGGGAAGATTTTTGAAGATTCACCCCAAATCGACCGAATCAAATCTTGATTTTCAGAAGGACTCTCGCTGAAAGGTTCGGTTAGAATTGGTGTGTATGACAATTACAATGTGTTTCTAGACTTCAGAAATGATAAGGACTTCAACACGGTTTGGTTCAAAAGAGTAATAGAAATTGATCAGCAACAAATGTGGCTCTAGAAATGGAGGCCGAACTTTAAACCGGAGGAAGATTTACCCATTGTTCCTATATGGGTTTTTCTGCCTAGTTTACCATTTCACCTGCATACCTGGCATTACCTGCATCAAATTACAAGTGAAGTAGGTACACCATTAGAGATGGATGTGGTCACTAGAGGGAAAACTCGACCAAGTATGGCCAAGGTGCAAGTTGAAGTGGACCTACTCAAACCATTACTTAATAGCGTTTGGGTAGGAGATGAAGATGATGACTCCCCTTTGAAGGGATTTGTGCAGAAACTAGAGTATGAGAATGTCCCCAAGTATTACAAGCACTGCAAGAAATTGGGGCATGCACTGATAAATTGTAGAGTGCTGGAGCATATAAGGTTGATGGAAGACAAGGAAGCAGAAGAAAGGGAAAAAGAAGTGGCCAAAGAAAAGGTATTGGAAAAGGTGAAGCCGGTTAACGAAACAAATGCTGATAAATCAAAAATGGGTGAACAATTAAAGCAAAACAAGGACATAGGGAAGCACACCAATAAGGAAGATACAATGGAAGCTAGCAAGGGGAAACAAACAAAACAAAAGAAGGACATAGTGAAGCACACAGACAAGGAAGATATACTGGGAGGTAGTTAGAGTAATGGACGAAATAACACAAACAAAGTTGAGATAACAAATAATTTTGCTGAAAGTATAACGATAACTGAAAGAATTAAAATGCCAAAGAAGAACAACCTGAAGGCAAAGAAAGTAGCTAAGAAGAAAGCCAAAGTAACTTTTAAGGTAGTGATACTGGCGCATGTGGAAACCAAGAAGAAAAAACACAAACAGATAGATCAAGGGGCTCAGAAAGTGATCGAGGAGATTATGCTGGATAAAAGTATATGAAGTTCACTAAAAAATTTAAATGCAGTTGAGGAGGACAAAAGGTTCGAACAGAACCTGGAAAATGATTTAAGCAATACAAATGGGAAAAATGTACATCACATATGCTCAAAGGTTAACAGAGGATCAAAAACTAATTCTACAATAGGGAGTAGCAATCAAATATAGGATACATCAATCATGGAATCATCCAGTTTGGGTTCAAATTAAGAGACAAGAAGGAATTCAGCTTGTCGTTAAAACAAATAGAGGCCAGCCACAAACTCATTTATCCGAGAAGGTGGATGAAGACTCTGGGGATGAGACTACCCATAGTCTCATAGATGCTTTTTCACCTGCTTTGGATAAGGGTAATTAACTTGAAAATCCAGCACAAATATATTTGAAGGAGGTAATAGACAAAGGAGGTCTGTCCCCGGGAAGAAGGGGAAGAAGTGGACAGAGAAAAAGTGGAAGAAAAGAAAACAATCAGTCTAACCCTGAGATGAAGGGGAGGACACAAAATAATTAATCTAATCCTTCTAATGATCAGTGCAATATTTTGGAACATTAGAGGGGTTAGATCAAAAAAAGCAATTCACAGGTTAAAAAACTTGGTTGGTATAAATGGTGTGCAGTTTGTAGTTGTCTTTGAGACATTTATCAGCAAGGATAAAATCGAAGGTTACAAGAGGTTTTTGGGTTTCCAGCATTGTTTTGCAAATGAGGTAGGGCAGATTTGGTGCTTCTGGAGTAATAATTTGCAGGGAAATGTTATTTCTAGTGATGATTAACAAATCACTATCAAATTTCAGGACAATGCGGTGATAAGGATATTACTATCTCTGCAGTATATGCTAAGTGTACTGCTATAGAAAGGAAGGAACTTTGAGAGAGCCTCTCTGAGTTAGAAGCTCAAGTAGATGGTCCTTGGTGTATTGGTTGGGGGGGGGGATTATAATGTAATACTAGATCCTATAGAAAAATTGGGAGGTACACCACACAGGGCGCATATGAGCTTTGACTTTGCTGCTTGTATGGATGAATATGGGATGGTGGATGCAAGGTATATAGGCTCTAACTTCACCTGGTGTAACAATCGAAGACCTAGTAAAAGAATTTGGAAAAGGTTGGACAAGATCATGGTTAATGACTGTTGGAATGATAAGTTTCGGAACATTGTTGTTAGACATCTCAGCAGGACTGCTTTAGATCATAGACCATTGTTGTTGAGGTGCTTCTCAGATCAACATAATGGCATAAAATATTTTAGGTTCCTCAATTTTTAGGTGGAGCAGTCAGGATTTTATGATCTGGTAAGAGAAACATGGGACATAGAAATCTCTAGTAACTCTATGTGGAGGTTGCAACAAAAGCTTAAAATACTGGGAAGAAGACTAAGCAGGTGGTCTAGGGAAGATATTGGTGATGCATATCAAAAAGTCCATGAATGGGAAGCTACTATGCAAAATTTGGAGTAGCTTGATTCCATTGACAATAATGAGAACTCCAGGGAAGAGCTAAACAAAGCACATGCTGAATATGTAAAATGGATGGCCATGCAGGAAGACCTACTAAAACAGAAATCCCGAATCAAATGGCTTGAGGAGGAAGACTGCAATAGTAGGTACTTTCATAATACTATCAAAGATCAGAGATGAAGGATGCAGATATATAGAATCAAGAATAGAAGAGGGAGGTGGATACATAGAGAAGACAAGATATCAAAAGCTGCAATCAGAAACTTTGAAAAGCAATTTAACCTTCCATATGTTGAGATCATTAACGACACAATCAATTGTATTCCTAGACTGATATGGGAAGAAGATAATACAATGCTATCAAGAATGTCTGATGAGGAGGAAGTAAAGGAAGTTGTGTATGACTTGATCTCTACAAGCTCATCTGGATCAGACGGATTTAATGGTATGTTTTTATCATAAATATTGGGATATTATCAAATGAGATGTAGTAGAATTTGTGCAGAGCTTTTTTTAGGGGTAATAAGTTAACTAAATTATACTCCCACACATGTCTTGCTTTGATTCCTAAAGTTGAATCTCCCTCATTCTTTTCTGAGTTTATCCCTATTAGTCTTAGTAACTTTTCTGCCAAAATCATCTCCAAAATTTTAGCTAGGAGATTGAATCCTTTACTCCCTAATCTAATATCTAAAAATTAAAGTGGTTTTGTCAAGGGTAGATTTATTACGGACAATGTAATCTTAGCACGTGAAATAGTGCAGGGGGTGAATCAACATAATAGGGGAGGAAACCTAGTGATAAAGCTTGATATGGCCAAAGCATATGACAGAATATCATGGAATTTTCTTATTTTAATGCTAAGGAGATTTGAATTTTTTGATTGGTGGTTAGATATAGTATGGAGAATGGTTTCAGAGGTGTGGTATTCAATCATAATTAATGGGTCAAGAAAAGGATTTTTTACTTCTTCACATAGACTAAAATAGGGGGATCCACTGTGTAACGACCCGGTCAGTCATTTCGAGAGTTATAGCCCGGTTTTCCCATTCCTGTTTCTTTATGTGTTGTTCAGCGGTGTTGAGTTGTATCGAGTTGGTAGGTTTAGGTCCGGAGTAGTTTTGGAGTAAAATAAACACTTAGTCTCTTAGTTAGAAAGTTAAGTTAGAAAAGTCAACCGGAAGTTAACTTATGAGTAAACGAATTCGGATGTGGATTTTTATGATTCGATTAGCTTCGTTGGGTGATTTTAGACTTAGGAGTATGTCCGGAATATAATTTGGAGGTCCGTGGTAGAATTAGGCTTGAATTGGCGAAAGTTAGAAGTTTAGAAGTTCTTAGGCTTGAATCTGAGGTTGATTCGATTTTTTGGGTATTCCGAAGGTTCGACTAAGTTCGGGTAGTGATATATGACTTGTTGGAATTATTGGTTGAGGTCCCAAGGCCTCGGGTGAGTTTCGGATAGGTTTGGGTTGTGTTGCGCTCATTTTTCTTATGTTTCGACGCCGTTTCTTCAAGCATAAATGGTACCAGATTAAGCAAATAAGCTGCAATTTCTATTTTGATTGAAGCATTAGATCCGTATCATAATTACGGAGCCATAGCAAAAAGAATCGTCGAATTTGGGCATCGTATGAGGAATTTATGGTCATTTTACTAAAACATTGGGTTGCGAGATTTGTTTTAGAATAATTACGCAATTGCCACTGAATTCGTATTTAAAAATCTGTACGATTTGCAAATATTAAAACCTACATATCTCCTTCATTATAAGGTCAAATTGAGTGATTCAAAAGCCTAACCTAACTAAACTTTCACAAGGAATCCATTGGAGGCATAAAAATCGAGTTTTGGGGATCGTTTGGCATAAGAAACGAGGTAGAATTGCTGGCAGAAAAATATATAAAACGAGGGTTTGTTCATTCGGTTATATTTTGAATTAGGGAACTCGGATTTGGGCGATTTTGGGGGCGATTTTCACCATAAGGATTGGGGTAGGTGTTCTCTATTCGGTTTTGGTTATATTTCATGAATCCATCTTCGTTTTTGGGATTTGATTGATGATTTCAAAGTGAAATTGAGGGAGTTAGGGCTTGGGTTTTGGAGAGTTTAAGTGAAGATTTGAGGGACCAAACGGAGTTTAATTTTGATGAATTTTATATGGTTAGACTTGGGATAGGACGAGGTTTATTATCCTACCATTTTTGACTGATTTTGAGACGTGGGCCCGAGGGTCGGATTTTGGCCGATTTCGGATTTTTAGCATATTTATGCAGTTTTTATTGTGGAATTCGATTCTTTAGACTATGTTGATAGTAGTGTTCTGATTTTTCGTTAGATTCGGAGCTTTTGGAGACCGAGTCCAAAGACGAGGGCATCTCAGAGTAGGATTTTACGCTGTTAAGGTAAGTAACAGTTTTAACTCTGGCTTTGAGGGTATAAACCCGGAGAATTTGATATCGTGTGACTGTTTGGAGGTGATACCCACGCTAGGTGACGGGCGTGTGGGTGTATACCTCGAGGGATTGAGACTTGGTCCGTCCCGTGAGGCCTCATGGCCATCATCTGTGTTTACGTAGTTACTTGTTGTTGAACTTGTTTGCCTTCATGTTAGAGATCATGCTTAGGCTTTATTCATGCTCACCTTATTTGTGCTCAGTCATAGAAATGATTGTACATGTTTACCTCAGTCTCTATTATTTGCTAATATGCTGTAATACTTGATGTGGGCTGTGTTCCCTTATTTGTTGATGATGGTGAGGCTAGTGAGGTACATGATTGAGTGAGGCTGAGGGCCTGGTTATGAGGATATTAATACCATAGTGCATGAGTTGTCTGCGTAGCACGTGAGTTGACCTTGCGGGTCCAGGTATTGATACCATAGCGCGTGAGTTATCCGCATAGCACGTGAGTTGACCGTGCGGATCCAGGTATTGATATGATGGCACGTGAGTTGTCTGTGCTTAGCGCTTGGGCTTTGGGAGCCCCTCTAGAGTCTGTACACACCCCCAGTGAGCGCAGAGTGTTGAGCGTTAAGTGCTGAGTGATGGGGTGACATTGCTGTGAGGTTGCATTTACTTTTGTTGTTGCTGCATTTACCTGTTAATTTTACTTGTAGTCTTACTGATTTATGAAATTACCTATCTACTCCTGTTTGTACTTAATTGTGGAAATAATAATTGGATTATTCTGCTTAGCTCGTCAATACTGCTCAGTTCCTTAGTTATTTCTGTTACTACTGAGTCGGTTGTACTCATACTACACCCTGCACTTTATGTACAGATCCAGGTGAGTTAGAAGGCGGCGATAGTTGAGTTCAGGCCGACTATCTTTGGAGACTGCAAGGTAGCTGTTAGCGTTCGCAGGACCTTGTTACTCCTCTTGTCATTTCTTCTTTTGGACAGTTAGACAATTTATATATCTTAGTTCATAGTTTTAGATGCTCATGACTTAGTGACACCTCGATGTTTGAGGCTCGTTTTCGTATTTTCTATATTATATTTATAGTTGATTTAATTTATGAGAAATTTAAATGTTGGTATTGTTTTATTAAATTCTTATAATCGATTTAGTAGTAACATTTTGGGAAATAGGCTTGCCTTGTAACACGATAGGCGCCATCACGACCATGGTTAGATTTTGGGTCGTGACAAGTTAGTATCAGAGCCTAGGTTACATAGGTCTCACGAGTCATGAGCGGGTTTAGTAGAGTCTTGTGGATCGGTACGGAGACGTCTATACTTATCTTTGAGAGGCTGCAGAACCTTTAGGAAAATTTCATATTCTTGAATTCTTTTCGTGCGGTATTGATTCAGCTTGAAGTGTAACTCTTTGAATTCCTTCAACGCATTCGTATGCGCACATGAGCGTTCGATATCAGTTGTGCATCGATGACTTGTGATTCCCTGGATTAGGTACGAGATGTGATTTCTGTGTGTTGATGTCGAGCCAGTCTGGTGGATATGAGGTCGGGGTTTGACTGTAGCTTGAGCACTGAGGTGTTGATTGTGTGAGCGCGTGCTTATGGTACTTTTGGGGATATTTAAGAGAGTATTCGGTGGCTTATGAGCCTTAGGGCAGTGTGATTTTATGCTTGGGTCTCGTGTGGTAAGTCTGGGTTGAGGATTGTGGTGTTATGGCGGGGAAAAGTATCAATTTGAAGGAAATTCAGAAGGAACTCGGATAGATAGAACATCTTGATAGTAGCTTGGATCAGCATGGTAATGGTTATAGTTAGTTCTTTAGGTGTGTATGAGGTAATGAGTTCTACATATGTTTTGTGGCAATGTCCTTGGGTTTTTGGTGGTCTGTGTAGCTTGGTTGAGTTAGAAGGATTCAGTCCTGATGGATTGGTTTTGTGTTATTAGGGTTCGGAGAGAGTTCTTGATGGTTTTGAGAACAACTCTTGGCACGTTCGAGGACGAATGTTTGTTTAAGAGGGGGAGGATGTAACGACCCGGCCAGTCATTTCGAGAGTTATAGCCCGGTTTCCCCATTCCTGTTTCTTTATGTGTTGTTAGCAGTGTTGAGTTGTATTGAGTTGGTAGGTTTGGGTCCGGAGTAGTTTTGGAGTGAAATAAACACTTAGTCTCTTAGTTAGAAAGTTAAGTTAGAAAAGTCAACCGGAAGTTAACTTATGAGTAAACGAATTCGGATGTGGATTTTTATGATTCGATTAGCTTCGTTGGGTGATTTTAGACTTAGGAGTATGTCCGGAATATAATTTGGAGGTCCGTGGTAGAATTAGGCTTGAATTGGCGAAAGTTAGAAATTTAGAAGTTCTTAGGCTTGAATCTAAGGTTGATTCGATGTTTTGGGTATTCCGAAGGTTCGACTAAGTTCGGGTAGTGATATATGACTTGTTGGAATTATTGGTTGAGGTCCCGAGGCCTCGGGTGAGTTTCGGATAGGTTTGGGTTGTGTTGCGCTCGTTTTTCTTATGTTTCGACGTCGTTTCTTCAAGCATAAATGGTACCAGATTAAGCAAATGAGCTGCGATTTCTGTTTTGATTGAAGCATTAGATCCGTATCGTAATTACGGAGCCATAGCAAAAAGAATCGTTAAATTTGGACATCGTATGAGGAATTTATGGTCATTTTACTAAAACATTGGGTTGCGAGATTTGTTTTAGAATAATTACACAATTACCACTGAATTCGTATTTAAAAATATGTACAATTTGCAAATATTAAAACCTACATATCTCCT
Source organism: Nicotiana tomentosiformis (assembly GCF_000390325.3). Taxonomy (NCBI): domain Eukaryota; kingdom Viridiplantae; phylum Streptophyta; class Magnoliopsida; order Solanales; family Solanaceae; genus Nicotiana; species Nicotiana tomentosiformis. Next base: position 138,154,947 of record NC_090814.1, read on the forward strand.
TCATTATAAGGTCAAATTGAGTGATTCAAAAGCCTAACTTAACTAAACTTTCACAAGGAATCCATTGGAGGCATAAAAAGCGAGTTTCGGGATCGTTGGCATGAGAAACGAGGCAGAATAGCTGGCAGAAAAATATATAAAAGGAGGGTTTGTTCATTCGGTCATATTTTGAGTTGGGGAGCTCGGATTTGGGTAATTTTGGGGGCGATTTTTACCATAAGGATTGGGGTAAGTGTTCTCTGCTCGGTTTTGGTTATATTTCATGAATCCATCTTCGTTTTTGGGATTTGATAGATGATTTCAAAGTGAAATTGAGGGAGTTAGGGCTTGAGTTTTGAGAGGTTAAGTGAGGATTTGAGGGACCAAACGGAGTCCGATTTTGATGAATTTTATATGGTTAAACTTGGGAGGGGACGAGGTTTATTATCCTGCTATGTTTGACTGATTTCGAGACGTAGGCCCAGGGGCCGGGTTTTGGCCGATTTCGGATTTTTTGCATATTTATGTAATTTTTATTGTGGAATTCGATTCTTTAGACTATGTTGATAGTAGTATTCTGATTTTTGGTTAGATTTGGAGCATTTGGAGACCGAGTCCAGGGACGAGGGCATCCCGAAGTAGGATTTTATGCTGTTAAGGTAAGTAACAGTTTTAACTCTGGCTTTGAGGGTGTAAACCCGGAGAATTTGATATTGCGTGATTGTTTGGAGGTGATACCCATGCTAGGTGACAGGCGTGTGGGTGTATACCTCGAGGGATTGAGACTTGGTCTGTCCCGTGAGGCCTCATGGCCATCATCTATGTTTACGTAGTTACTTGTTGTTGAACTTGTTTGCCTTCATGTTAGAGATCATGCTTAGGCTTTATTCATGCTCACCTTATTTGTGCTCAGTCATAGAAATGATTGTACATGTTTACCTCAGTCTCTGTTATTTGCTAATATGCTGTGATACTTGATGTGGGTTGTGTTCCCTTATTTGTTGATGATGGTGAGGCTAGTGAGGTACATGATTGAGTGTGGCCGAGGACCTGGTTGTGAGGATATTAATACCATAGCACGTGAGTTGTCCGCATAGCACGTGAGTTGACCGTGCAGGTCCTGGTATTGATACCATTACGCGTGAGTTGTCCGCGTAGCACGTGAGTTGACCGTGCAGATCCAGGTATTGATATGATGATACGTGAGTTGTCCGTTGTCACAACCCAAACTAACCCCTGTCGTGATGACGCCTATCGTGGAACTAGGCAAGCCGAATCATTTCTAAAACAAACCGATATTTTTCATTTCAAAGATAATTTCAATATTATTTAACATAAAAAGAAAACTTCGTAAAGGAGTTCCAATCAAAATAAAAGTGTGGAAGGAAAAGCCCGACATCGGGGTGTCACTAGTCATGGGCATCTACTACAATCTGTCTAACAATATCAAGGCTAACTTAGCCTGGAAAATAGCGAAATACAACTAGAGGAAGATAAGAAGGAGAAGAGCAGGGGCTACGATCGCCAAGCAGCTACCTTGCTATCCCCTAGAAACAGAAATCTTCAACCAGAATAATCAACAACCGCTACCGTGTCCAGCTACACTTGGATCTGCACACAAGGTGCATGGAGTAACGTGAGTACGCCAACTCAGTAAGTAACAACAATAAATAAAGACTGAGCAGTAGTGACGAGCAATAAAGCATATCAAGTTCATATCACAAAAATTCAGTAAAGTACAACATGCGTTAAAAATCAGTGTTTGAATCAAATCCTCTCGTTTAAACCCGGTTCCAGTAAAAATCATATAAAGATATTTTTCAACAGCTTTTCAAACAAGGCTCAATGCAAAGGTGAGAAAAAAAGATGAAATCCTAAACAGCCCCTCGGGCCAAACCTCACAGTCACTCGTACCACTCGGGCATACCTCACAATCACTCTTGCCACTCTAGCATACCTCACAATCGCTCATGCCTCCCAGTCACTCAGCACTCGACACTCGGCACTCGCACTCAGTAGGTACCTGCGCTCACTGGGGGTATGTACAGACTCTGGAAGGGCTCCTTCAGCCCAAGCGCTATATCAAGCCAAATCATGGAATAATCACTCAGGCCCTCGGCCTATATCAAACATGTTGCGGCGTGCAGCCCGATCCCATAAATATGCAACATGCTGTGGCGTGCAATCCGATCCCATTAATATCCTCACAAATCAGGCCCTCAGCCTCACTTAGTCATAAACCTCTCAAGCCACTCAGGCATTTCAGTAAAACTAGGGTGCTCAGCCCAAAACAACATTTATATGCATCAAAATCGAGTAATAAAACTTTGTTATGCAGTAAGCAGGTATAACTATCACTGAGTATAGATTTTCAATCGACAATAGTGAGAGAATAATAAAAATAAAATAAAACCCCTAAGGGTCCAAACAGCACAGGCACAAGGCCCAACATGACATTCAGCCCAATTAACAGAAACTCTTTCTAAAAGCACATAAGTATCATATAATTTCCACAAAATATGCAACTTTACAGTTGCTACGAGACAGACCAAGTCACAATTCCTAACAGTGCACGCCCACATGCCCGTCACCTAGCATGTGCGTCACTTCAAAATAGTAGAATGATACGAAATCCGGGGTTTCATACCCTCTGGACTAGATTTACAATTGTTACTTACCTCAAACCGGTCAAATCTCTACCCCGCAATGCTCTTGCCTCTGGACTCGGCCTCCAAATGCTCCAAATCTATTTACAATCAGTACAATACCATCAATATACGCTAATGGAATGAATTCCACAAGAAAAACTATCAAATTAGACCAAAACCCGAAATTGGCTCAAACCCGGCCCCCGGGCCCATGTCTCGAAATCCGACAAAATTTACAAAACTAGAAATCCCATTCACTCACGAGTCTAACCATACCAAATTCATCAAAATCTGACATCGTTTGGTCTTTCAAATCCTTAAATTACTTCTCCAAAAATCCTAAGCCCTAACCCCTCATTTTCACTAATTACAATGATTAGACAACGAAAACTCACCATATATACAAGTATTAGGGCTCAAGTAACTTACCTCAATGAAACCCCCTTGATTCCCTCTTCAAATATCTCCCAAAAGCTCCAACAAAGAAAGGAAATGGTGAAGAATGCACCAAAATTCGCTAAGTGTGCAATATGCACCATCTGCCCAGGCTTCTCGCACATGCGGCCTTTTACTCGCACCCGCGCGACCGCACCTGCTGTCCAAGGAGCCACACCTGAGCAACTCACTTATCCGCCCAGACTCCGCATCTGCGGCAAACCCATCGCACCTGCGCTTGCGCACCTGCGCGTAGTGCGCCGCATCTGCGAAGCCAACCTTCTTCCTTCCTTCCGCATCTGCGCCCCAGGTCTCGCACCTGCGAGATGCGATACCCTTCTCGCACCTGTGCATCCTGCCTAGCCCAGCATTGCTGCACCTGCGAACTCTTCACACGCACCAACGGCCTCGCACCTGCAACTCCTCCTTCCGCAGGTGCGGAAATAGCAGTAGCAGCAGCTTCAGCTGCATTTTCCAACTTTGACAAATCCGTTAACCACTCGGAATCACATCGAGGCCCTCGAGACCTCAACCAAAAATACCAACAAGTCATATATCAACATACTAACTTAGTCGAACCTTCGAATCACTCAAAATAATATCAAATCATCAAATTACCCTCGGATTCAAGCCTAAGAACTTCTAAATTTCTAAATTCGGCAACCGATGCCGAAACCAACCAAACCATGTCCGAATAACCTCAAATTTTGTACACATGTCACAAATGACACTACGAACCTACTCCAACTTTCGGAATTCCATTCCGACCCCGATATCAAATTTTCCACTGCCGACCGAAATCGCCAAATTTTTAATTTTGTCAATTCAAGCCTAACTCTACCACGGACCTCCAAATCACGTTCCGGACACACTCCTAAGTCCAAAATTATCTATGGGAGCTAACGGAACCATCAGAATTCAAATCCGAGATCGTTTACACATAGGTCAACATCTGGTTGATTTTTCCAACTTAAGTTTCTACTTAAGAGACTAAGTGTCTCAATTCACTCTGAAACCACTCCGGTCCCGAACCAACTAACCCGATATAACATAATATAGCTGAATAACACAAAAAGAAGTAGAAATGGGGAAAACGAGGCTATAACTCTAGAAACAACCGGCCGAGTCGTTATATCCTCCCCCTCTTAAACATCCATTCGTCCTCGAACAGGTCTAGAAACATACCTGGAGTCTCGAATATGCGTGGATATCTGCTCTGCATCTCCGTCTCAGTCTCCCAGGTGGCCTCCTCCACAGGCTGACCTCTCCATTGCACCTTCACTGAAGCTATATCCTTTGACCTCAACCTTCGAACCTGCCGATCCAAAATAACCACCGGCTCCACATCATAAGTCATATCACCCTCCAATTAAACGGTGCTGAAATCCAAAACATGGGACGGATCTCCAATATACTTTCGGAACATGGAAACATGAAACACTGGATGCACATTCGACAAGCTGGGTGGCAAGGCAAGCTTATAAGCCACCTCCCCTATCCTCTGAAGCACCTCAAAAGGCCCAATGAACCGGGGGATTAACTTTCCCCTCTTCCCAAACCTCATAACACCCTTCATGGGTGATACCTTCAGCAAAACCTTCTCCCAAACCATAAAAGACACATCACGGACCTTCCTATCCGCGTAGCTCTTCTGCCTAGACTGCGCTGTGCGAAGCCGCTCCTGAATTAATTTCACCTTATCTAATGCGTCCTGGACCAAGTCTGTACCTAAGAGCCTAGCCTCACCTAGCTCAAACCATCCAATCGGAGATCTACACCTCCTCCCATATAAAGCCTCGTACGGAGCCATCTGAATACTCGACTGATAACTGTTGTTATATACAAACTCCGCGAGTGGCAGAAACTGGTCCCATGAACCCCCAAAGTCAATGACACAAGCACGCAACATGTCCTCCAATATCTGAATAGTGCGCTCGAACTGCCCGTCCATCTGAGGGTGGAAAGTTGTGCTCAACTCAACCTGAGTACCCAACTCTTACTGCACGGCCCTACAAAACTGCGATGTGAACTGAGTACCCCTATCTGAAATGAATGAAACTGGGACACCATGCAGGCGAACGATCTCTTGGATGTAAATCTCAGCCAACCGCTCTGAAGAGTAAGCAGTACCAACTGGAATAAGTGCACGGACTTGGTCAGCCGATCCACAATAATCCAAATAGTATCAAACTTCCTTGAAGTCCGTGGGAGCCCAACTACAAAGTCCATGGTGATCCGCTCCCACTTCCACTCTGGGATCTCTAATCTCTGAAGCAAGCCACCCGGTCTCTGATGCTCATACTTAACCTACTAACAGTTGAGACACCGAGCCACAAACCCAACTATATCCTTTTTCATCCGCCTCCACCAATAGTGCTGCCTCAAAGCCTGGTACATCTTCGCAGCACCCGGATGGATGGAATACCGCGAGCTGTGGGCCTCCTCAAGAATCAACTCTCGAAGCCCAACTACATTAGGCACACATATCCGGCCCTGCATTCTCAGCATGCCATCATCACCAATAGTCACATCCCTAGCATCACCTCTCCGAACCCTATCTTGAAGAACGAGCAAGTAGGGGTCATCATACTGACGCTCCCTGATACGGTCATAAAGAGAAGACCTGGAGACCGAACAAACCAATACCCGACTAGGCTCCGAAATATCCAATCTGACAAGCTGGCCCGCTAAGGCCTAAACATCCAATGCCAAAGGTCTCTCTGCTGCTGGAAGATATGCTAAACTCCCCAAACTCTCTGCCCGGCGACTCAAAGCATCAGCCACCACATTGGCCTTCCCCGGATGGTACAAGATAGTGATATTATAGTCCTTAAGAAGCTCCAACCATCTTCACTGACGCAAATTAAGATCCTTCTGCTTGAACAGATGCTGCAGACTCTGATGATTAGTATAGATCTCATAATGAACCCCATACAAATAATGACGCCAAATCTTTAAGGCGTGAACAATGGCTGCTAACTCAAGATCATGGACATGATAGTTCTTCTCATGGGTCTTCAACTGGCGCGAGGCATAGGCGATCACCCTACCCTCTTGCATCAAAACACAACCAATGCCTATCCTCGAGGCATCACAATACACGGTGTAAGAACCTAAAGTTGATGGCAGAACTAATACTGGAGTTGTGGTCAAAGCAGTCTTGAGCTTCTGAAAGCTCTCCTCACACTCATCCGACCACCTGTATGGAGCACCCTTTTGGGTCAATTTGGTCAAGGGCGATGCAATAGATGAAAATCCCTCTACAAAGCGACGGTAATAACCCGCCAAACCAAGAAAGCTCCTAATCTCCGTGGCTGAGGACGGTCTAGGCCAACTCTGCACCGCCTCTATCTTCTTCGGATCCACCTGAATACCCTAACTGGTCACCACGTGCCCCAAGAATGCTATTGAACTGAGCCAAAACTCATATTTGGAGAACTTTGCATAAAGATTCTCCTCCCTCAATCTCTGTAATACAATCTTCAAATGCTGAGCGTGCTCCTCCTGGCTACGAGAGTACACCAGGATGTCATCAATAAATACAACAACGAATGAGTCTAAATAGGGCTGGAATACGATGTTCATCAAATGCATGAACGCTGCTGGGGCATTGGTCAGCCTAAAAGACATCACCAAGAACTCATAATGGCCATATCGGGTCTTGAAAGTTATCTTAAGAATATCTGAATCCCGAATCTTCAGCTGGTGATAACCGGACCTCAAATCAATCTTTGAGAACACCTTCGCTCCCTGAAGCTGGTCGAATAAATCATTAATACGAGGCAAAGGATACATGTTCTTGACTGTGACCTTGTTCAACTGCCTGTAATCAATACACATTCTCATGGAACCATCCTTCTTCTTCACAAATAGAACCGGTGCACCCCAAGGTGACATACTAGGCCGAATAAACCCCTTATCAAGGAGTTCCTGAAGCTGTTCTTTCAATTCCTTCAACTCTGCCGGTGCCATACGATACGGTGGAATAGAAATGGGCTGAGTGCCCGATACCAAATCAATACCAAGTCAATATCCCTGTCAGGCGGCATGCCCAACAGGTCTGCAGGAAACACATCTAGAAAATCACGTACCGCCAAAACAGAATCAATGGCAGGAGTCTCTGCACTAACATCCCTCACAAAAGCCAAATAAGATAGGCAACCCTTCTCAACCAAGCGCTGAGCCTTCAAATATGAAATCACCCTACTTGTTACATAATCTACAGAACCGCTCCACTTAACCCTCGGAATTCCCGGCATAGCCAATGTCACCATCTTAGCGTGACAATCTAGAATAGCATGACATGGAGATAACCAATCCATACCTAATATCTCATCAAAGTCGACCATACTGAGCAGCAAAAGGTCCACTTGGGTCTCCAGACCCCCAATAGTCACCACACATGACCGATATACGCGGTCCATAATAATAGTATCGCCCACAAGAGTAGATACATATACAGATGAAACTACAGACTCACGGGGCATATCCAGAAAATGGGTGAAATACGAGGAAACATATGAATACGTGGAACCAGGGTCAAATAATACTGAGGCATCTCTGTGACAAATGGAGACAATACCTGTAATCACAGCATTTGAAGCAATAGCATCTGGTCTGGTAGGGAGGGCATAAAAACGTGCCTGGCCACCCCTGATCTGCCTCCCAAAAATCCTAAGCACTAACCCCTCATTTTCACTAATTACAATGATTAAACAACGAAAAATCACCATATATACAAGTATTAGGGCTCAAGTAACTTACCTCAATGAAACCCCCTTGATTCCCTCTTCAAATCTCTCCCAAAAGCTCCAAAACCTAATAGAAATGGTGAAGAATGCACCAAAATTCGCAAAGTGTGCAATATGTACCATCTGCCCAAGCTTCTCGCACTTACGGCCTTTTACTCGCACCCGTGCGATCGCACCTGCGGTCCAAGGAGCCACACCTACGCAACTCACTTATCCGCCCAGACTCCGCATCTGCGGCAAACCCGTCGCACCTGCCCTTGCGCACCTGCACGTGGTGCGCCGCATCTACGAAGCCAGCCTTCTTCCATCCTTCTGCATCTGCGCCCCAGGTCTCGCACCTGCGAGATGCGATACCCTTCTCGCACTAGTGCATCCTGCCTAGCCTAATATTGCCCGTACCTACGAACTCCCCACGCGCACCAGCGGCCTCGCACCTGCAACTCCTCCTTCCGCAGGTGCGGAAATAGCAGTAGTAGTAGCTTCAGCTGCATTTTCCAACTTTGACAAATCCGTTAACCACCCGGAATCACCCCGAGGCCCTCGGGACCTCAACCAAAAATACCAATAAGTCATATATCAATATACCAACTTAGTCGAACCTTCGAATCACTCAAAACAACATCAAATCATCAAATTACCCTCGGATTCAAGCCTAAGAACTTTTAAATTTCCAAATTCGGCAACCGATGCCGAAACCAACCAAACCACGTCCGAATGACCTCAAATTTTGCACACACATCACAAATGACACTACAAACCTACTCCAACTTTCAGAATTCCATTCTGACCCCGATATCAAATTTTTCACTGCCAACCGAAATCGTCAAATTTCCAATTTCGCCAATTCAAGCCTAATTCTACCACAGACCTCCTAATCACGTTCCGTATGCACTCCTAAGTCCAAAATTACCTAACGGAGCTAAAGAAACCATCAGAATTCAAATCCAAGATCGTTTACACATAGGTCAATATCCGATTGACTTTTCCAACTTAAGTTTCTACTTAAGAGACTAAGTGTCTCAATTCACTCTGAAACCACTCCGGTCCAGAACCAACTAATCCGATATAATATAATATAGCTGAATAACACAAAAAGAAGTAGAAATGGAGAAAATGGGGCTATAACTCTCGAAATGACTGGCCGGGTCATTACATCCGTGCTTAGCGCTTGAGCTTTGGGAGCCCCTCCGGAGTCTGTACACACTCCCAGTGAGCGCAGAGTGTTGAGCGTTGAGTACTGAGTGTGAGTGATGAGTGATGGAGTGACATTGCTGTGAGATTGCATTTACTTTTGCTGTTGCTGCATTTACCTGTTAATTTTCCTTGTAGTCTTGCTGATTTATGAAATTACATGTCTACTCTTGTTTGTACTTAATTGTGAAAATAATAATTGGATTATTCTGCTTAGCTCGTTATTACTGCTTAGTTCCTTAGTTATTTATGTTACTACTGAGTCAGTTGTACTCATACTACACCCTGCACTTTATGTGTAGATCCAGGTGAGTTAGAAGACGGCGATCGTTGAGTTCAGGCCGGCTATCTTTGGAGACTGGAAGGTAGATGTTAGCGTCCGCAGGACCTTATTACTCCTCTTGTCATTTCTTCTTTTGGGCAGTTAGACAGTTTATATATCTTAGTTCATAGTTTTAGATGCTCATGAATTAGTGACACCCCGATGTTTGGTGCTCGTTTTCGTATTTTCTATATTATATTTATAGTTGATTTAGTTGATGAGAAATGTAAATGTTGGTATTGTTTTATTAAATTCTTATAATCGATTTAGTAGTAACATTTTTGAAAATAGACTTGCCTTGTAACACGATAGGTGCCATCATGATCATGGTTAGATTTTGGGTCGTGACACACTGTCCCCGTCTTTTTTCATCCCTGGTGCAGAGGTATTATCAAAGCTGTTGAAAGTTTACATAATAACCCAGAATTTGTCCCCTTCTCAATGAACACTAGGGGACCAAAGGTGAACCATCTTGCATATGTTGATGATAGAGTAATTTTCTGTGCTGGGAAGAAGAAAACAGTGAAACTAATAATGAAGCAAAAGGTCAATGAGGACAAGAGTTTTTTCTGCACCGCTCCTAAGGCCTCAATCTCCAGAATCAACAACATGATAGACAGAACTGGTTTTAGACACAAGTTATTTCCTTTCACATATTTGGGGTGTCCTTTATTTGTAGGAATGAAGAAATTAAAATACTTTGATGACCTAGTAACCAAAATTGTTAAAAGATTATTCGGGTGGCAAAGTGAACAATTATCATATGGGGGCAAAGTGATTCTCATTCAGCATGTGTTACAGACAATTCTAACTTATAGTCCAAAGGAACTTTCAAGCTAATTTAAAGACACTTGGCTAGAGTTTTTTGGGGCAAAGACAAACTCCACTGGGGTTCATGGGCAAATTTGTGCTGGCCCAAGGAGGAAGGAGGGGATTGGAGTTAGAAGACTTGAAGAGATTAGTGATTCTTTCCCTGTAAAAGATGGTGGAGCTTCAGAACACAAATATCTCTATGGGCTACATTTCTTAAAGCAAAGTATTGTTGCAGAGTCCATCCTATGGCTAAGGCTAATAATGGGAAGCAGTCTCATATATGGAGGAAGATGCTACAAATCAGAGAAACAATAGAAAAGAACATCATATGGAGGATACAAGGTGGCAATAGTAACTTTTAGTGGAACAATTAGACTGGTAGAGGTGCATTAGATAAATTATTTCCTAATCAGTCTAGATCAACCAAACTTACAGTAAGAGACTTTATACAAGAGGGACAGTGGAATCACGCAAAACTACTAGAGGCTTTACCAACACAGTTGATGCAACACATTGAGAAGCTAAAGATAGGAAATCAAACAAAGCCTGATTATGCTATGTGGGATCCTGGCGCTGATGGTAACTTCAATACCAAATCTGCCTGGCAGAGTGTCGCACAACAGAGTCAGAAAGATCAACTAAAAGGTAAGGTATGGCATAACAAACTTCCCTTTAAAATTTCTTTTCTGTCATGGAGGTTAGTTAAAAAGAAACTGTCTTTTGATGATGTTCTTAGGAGGTTTGGTAAAAATATGGTGTCTAGATGTGTTTGTTGTAAACAATCATAAAGTAGAAACTATGCATCACGTATTTGTGGAGAGTGAAACTACCAAAAATTTATGGCACTCTTTTGGCGCACCACTGGGAATAGTAGGTGGTCGGACTATTAGGAGTATTTTAGAAGCATGGTGGAGAACTAAACCAAGAAATGGGGTTCATAAGATGGTTTTGCACATTACCCCTATTATGATTTTTTGGGAGATATGGAAACATAGATGTTCTTGTAAATATGGAGACCAAAGAAAGATGTGGTACATACAAATGCAACAATATGTATGGTGAAATATCAGTAAGATATTAGGATTAAGCTTCCCATCTTGTGTGCTGGGAAACACTTGGAATGAGCTCTGTGAAAAAGTTAAAATTTTGAAGCCAATCCTCAAATGGACTGTTATCCAATGGCTTAAACCTCCTTTGCAAAAGGTTAAGATAAATACTCAGGAGTGGGGGGCATTGTCAGAGACACTAGTGGAAACATGATCATGGCGTTCTCAATTCCAGTTGAATACAACAACAATAATCAGACAGAAGCTTATGCAGCCAAGTTTGGGTTGGAATGGTGTATGCAACATGGATATTGAGATTGCATTCTTGAATTGGATTCACTACTCATTGCTAATATGTTAGTGGATAGAAAAACCAACAACCTTAAGTTGAAGGAAGTAATTGAAGATACTTCTCAGATACATTCTATGTCGAAGAACCACAAAACTAATTTGAGTATTATCTTTACATTAAGATAAATTTAATTAGACAAGTACTTGTTGCAACTTGTGTTTTCAAATATTCAGTCCATATACATAAATTGCCCTACTTTATATTGGTGTTTAGGTGAGAGGGGCAAGCAGGTCGAAGCAAAATATATTGTGGTAAATTTGTAGTTTTCTGACCTTGCGTTATGCGTTAAGAATACATTTAAATTTGTAATAAAAAATCACACAACTTTGTCTAAGTATTACATAAAATATCTCATTTGTTTCCGCTCATTGATTTTATATGATACTCAGACAATATTGAGTGACTTTTCTGTTAAAATTATTATTTGGAGACTTTCGTGATACTTAATCAAATCAAATAATTTTTAAATTATATAAAATAGTTTAGATAGAATATTTACCGCTTTCGCTATATTTATGATATTTTAAATCTTGCATAACGGACATGTCACTTCCAATTGGATTCTCAGAATCTCGCATGTTATGTTACGTGATGTGTTGTAATAGAGTGTTTGGATTGGCTTTTAAGCTGGCCAAATCTGCTTTTAAACTCTTTTTAGCTTTTTTCAGTGTTTGGTAAATCTATAAAGTGTTTAAAATAAATTAAAAAAATACTTAAAATAAGTCAAAAGTAATAAATTGGGCAACCCTAACTTTTTACTTTTTGGCTTAAAAAATATTTCTGTTGAAAAATTACTTTTTTTAAGCCAATCCAAACGGGTCTCGAGCGGTGGAAGTTGGAGTCTTGGAGATACGTATGCAGCAGAAATTGCCGGAGAGTAACTAAAGGGAGATAACAAGTGGAACTTTCCCCAGACGAAATATTATGTGGGCCTCTTTTGACGACTAAAAAAATATTATGGGTTCCCCTGCAAGTTGCAAAATCTTACTTTTGGACCCTGACGAGATCTTATTATATAGCCGTTCTTAAAATAATAGCTGAAAAATTATATATATTTATATATATACAAAAAATATATAAATTTTATATATCGTTTCGGCTACAGAATATAAATAATTTTTGGCTCAAGCTAAAAGTGATTATTGCCTTATTTATTAGTCCACATATCTCTTGGGAAAGAACTTTGAAAGTTAGAACTTAAAAGGTTCGAATGCCAAAATTTAACGCGTGCATATTTGATGCTCTTCTGAACCCACATGTTATGCAATAGATCTATACTAAATATTTCATCTATTGTCTTATATTTTAGGGATAATACATAATATACACCATGTACTTGTGCGAAAAAATCAGTTTCATACGTAATCTTTACGGGCGTTCTTTTTCCACCTTATACTTGTTCGAAGTGAATTTAATACCTTACTGAGACATATACAACCAGTCGCACAGTGGAAGGTGTTGCACACTCTCCCTATGTCTTGGCCACATATTACCATACCAGATTCAATTTGATTTTAACTTCTTTTTTTTTTTTTTTAATTTTACTCCTTTTCCTTATTTTTTTTATTTATAAATTTGCATCTCTTTCCTTATATTTGTTTTGAAAATCTCTTCTCTCATACTCCCTTCATAACCTTCACCCCAATTAAATTTTTTTAATTTAGATAAATAGTTTTCAGGTTAATTAAGATTTTTGGCATTGTAATACCAAGAGGAAAAGGGTTGAGAAGAGAGATATGAACGTGCTTGGAGTTTGACCGGAGAAAATGGAAGCTCGCTGACGTCAGAGGAATTTTTCCAGCCAACATCTGGTCGGATTTTATAGTTTAATTGAGTTTTTTCATGTTAAATTATTTTCATGGGTTTTCACTAATTAAATGTAAAGGATCAGCCGATAATTTTTGCACTCTTTAATTAATTTTCCATTTTAATTTTTTGTAAGGAAGAGGAAGGGGGATCGACATCAATGGAGGTTTTGCTGATAGAAAAATAAAAGGAGGAGGAAAGACAAGAAAAGTTGGGGAACGAAAAGGAAAAAGCAAAAGAAAGAAAAAATAAAAGAAAAGAGGGTAGTGTATTAAATACATAATGTCCAATAAATATTTGACATGTGTACAATTTAATGAGTTTAAACCTTTTTTTTTGGGCTCTTCACTCGCGTTTAAGAAGATTCTTTTTTTCTCTTTGCCACGTCATCTTTCAGGGAGGCATTAAATTCACTTCGAACAAGTATAAAGAGAAAATGGGACACCCATAAAGGTTAAGTGTGAATCTAATTTTTTCGCACAAGTACAAGGTGCATGTTATGTATTATCCCCATATTTTATGTGACACTATTACTATTTAAAAAGTCAAAAAGATATTTTTTAATCATAATGTTATTTTGAATTATTAAATATTGTAATTTGTAGTGCTTTTATGTAATCTTTCAATATATAATTTATTTTCAAAAATTGTGAGAATTCTGTTCCAATTTTAAAATTTTCTTTTTCAATTATTTTTCTTATATATTTTCTTGTGTGGCAATATAAAAGTCTAATTTGCAAACTCCAAATGTCAAATATTTGTAAACCAAAATCAAACACTTTTCCTTTACAATAGGAAAACTTTTCTAGAAAGACAAAACCCTTCCCTTGAAAACCCTTCTGATTTCAAGAGTGTTGGCTTCTAAATTCTCCATTTTTTTTTGGTATTTTCTAGTCCTTTATGTTCTGCTATGTTCTAAGATCCCCATTATTTCTTGTCCAAGCTGGGAAAAATGAGGCAACTTAATTTTTTTTTGTTCCACTCGAATTTGTCAAAGCTGGGAAAAATGAAATACAAATTCTTGTTTCCCTTGTTTTCATCCAGGCCCTTCCTAAATCCATGTGAATTCCTGTTCGTAATTTTTCATTTCACCAGGCCCGTGAAATGATTTGAATTCCACAATTCAATAAGACTGGGGATATCAATTAATGTCGAATTTGCTGCTCGAAACACAAATATAGCTTGAGGACTTTGTATCGATTGTGATTGCTGTTTTTCTTCTCCATTTGTCTTTTACGTTTGAAGTTAATAATATTTCTCAAATATTTAAAAGTCTTAAATTGCTATTGATCATTGTATCATATATATATCTTGTGTTTTGTTGTAAGATCTCTTATATAACTAGTTTAAAGTTTATATATGATCTCTTATGTTTATTCTAATATCTCTTGTGTTTAAAGTTAATGATCTCTTATGTTTTGTTATAAGATCTCTTATATAACTAGTTTAAAGATTATATATGATCTCTTATGTTTATTCTAATATCTCTTGTATTTAAAGTTAATGATCTCTTATGTTTTGTTATAAGATCTCTTATATAACTAGTTTAAAGATTATATATGATCTCTTATGTTTATTCTAATATCTCTTGTATTTAAAATTAATGATCTCTTATGTTTTGTTATAAGATCTCTTATATAACTAGTTTAGATCTCTTATGTTTTGCTGTAAGATTTCTTGTATAACTAGTTTAAAGTTTTTGCTAATGTACTAGTTAAAATTTTTGTAAAATCTCTTATATAACTAGTTTAACGTATATATATATGATCTCTTATGTTTATTCTAATATCTTTTGTGTTTAAGTTATGTTATAAGTTTTATTGTTAATTAATCATTATTATTTTCTTATAACATCTTATAATTTAGGGATCTTTATACAAATAGCCGGCCATATTCATTATTTACTCTTTTTAGTCATATGCATAGATTATACATTCAATATACATAATTATACACATATAATATATAAATTATATATACATTATACCTCCACCGGCTATTTTTAATTTAAGCGATTGGGTGGACGGCTATTTGGGTTAATTATTCTATAAATGAATAGCAATATACATATGTTTCCCTTGATAGGTATGGGATTATGAAGCAATAGATGTGTTTGAGGAGTGGTTAGGCAAGGCTGAGAAGTATTTAAAGATACATTCAGAAAAGGTAAAAAATCTTTGGATAATATTCATAGAAGTAAAACTTACTGTGCATATGTTTTGAACCATCCAATTGTTGTCAAATGTTTAAATGTTTAGAATCTAATTATCTCCCATGTTATACATATATTTTCTCCTATGCTTTATTCTAAAATCTCTTTTGTTAAGTTCATTAGTATCTTATAATTTATAATCTCATGTGTAAGAGATCTAACATTTAGTCGTAAGAGATCTAACATTTAGTCGTAAGAGATCTCTTATACTTTATATATCAATTTCTTGTGTGAACAGAAATATCTCCTACATTGCAGCATAAGAATCTCCTGCATTTTATATTAATATCTCCTACAGTTTACTACACAAATCTCCTGCTTCAAATCGCCATGGTCGCAAGAGATCTATATCAAGGTCGTAAGAGATCCTTAGTTGTTCATAAGAGATTAAGACCATAATATACACATTATCTTTCTTTCATTATAATTTGGAGTTAGTATAAATAATTACTTGACAAGCATGATCGTACTTACTACAAACTAAATTTGGAAATTTCAAAAAGATAAATTGCGTTGTAGTTAAAAAATAATAAATATAATAAAGGGTGACCACTAAATATAATTTGAGAGATCTACTAATGGTCGCAAGAGATCTGTATCATGGTCGTAAGAGATCATTATTTGTTCATAAGAGATTAAGACTATAATATACGCATTATCTTTTTTTCGTTGTAACTTGGGGTTATTATGAATAATTACTTAACAAGCATGATCGCACTTACTACCAACTAAATTTGGAAGTGTCAAAACGATAAATTATGTTTTAATTAAAAAATAATAAACATAATAAAGGGTGACAAATAAATATAACTTGAGAGATCTACTCATGGTCGCAAGAGATCTATATCATAATCGTAAGAGATCATTAGTTGTTCATAAGAGATTAAGACCATAATATATGCTAGGGGTGTCAATGGTTCAGTTCAGCCGGTTATTTTATAAAATTTATACTATATCAATTTTTCGGTTATTCTATTATGTATATCCAAAATTAGACTTTTCGAAACTATCCTAATCATGTCAGTTTCTCTTCGGTATCGGTACGGTTCGGTTATTTTTTAGTATTTTTTTAAATATCATGTAAAATTTACTAGTAGAAATAGAATGCAATAACATGTGTTCTAAGATAAGTTGTATTTTATTAAAAAATAATAAACATAATAAAGGGTAACCACTAAATATAACTTGAGAGATCTACTCATGGTCGCAAGAGATCTATATCATGGTCCTAAGAGATCATTAGTTATTCATAAGATATTAACACCATAATATACGCATTATCTTTCTTTCGTTGTAACTTGGAGTTATTATGAATAATTACTTAACAAGCATGATCGCACTTACTTGTTACACCCTGTGCGTCCCAAGGTGACGTAATGAATATGGGATTTGTTAATCATGATTTAAATAATTTTAAAGTCATAATATGGCTATATATGATGTTTGGATAGAAAATATGAAGTTTGGAAAAAATCGGATTAAAGTTGCGGAAAAACCGACTAAGGATTTGCCCTGAGAGCTTTTTGAGAAATATATTTCGGATACTATATGAGGTCTTTTTGGGACATTTTATATACCAAATTGACGGTCTTGGAATATAGTTTCCAACGCACTTAACCGTTCATTCATACGATATCCGGATAAAAAAAATATAAGCGTCGAAAAATGGGCTAATGAGAGGGTGCCAAGCTAGCACCTTTTGACTTTTCAAAAGTTGATATATATGTCTTAACTCGTCTCTCTCTTCATTTCTACATAGAACCTGACCAGAGAATACCATAAAACCTGTCCTTGACCTCTCTAATAGTGCTTCGAATAATACTAACATCCCGGGTACGAAATCAAGAAGCGATAACATCAGAACGATCCCTACGATGTAAGTATCGCTATATCGCCTCTCTTTTTCTTTGTAGTTTGAGTTTTGGAATGTATTTAATAGTTAATAAAATTTCTAATTTCTGTATTTAAGTGCTTAAATATCAAGGAAGGTTGATAAATTTATTTTTTAGTAGTTAGAACTCATGGGACGGTGATCGAAAGTCGTGAGTTCGAGTTATTTAACTTGTAGTGGACTGTTTGTGGGCTTTTTCGTGTTGCCTTTGGGCTGTCTATTTTATACTATTTAATGGAGTTTTGGAGGATAAATGGTGTGGAGAAACACCACATAATGACGGAATGATGGGTTGGTCGTTCATCGTTACAGTTTTTAGGTTGTTTGACACTACTTTGGTTGTCGTTTTATGTATGAAGGGATTAGGGTGTGTGCGCTGTTTTGTGGTATATTGTGATGAAGATAATGTTGGAAAATGATGATTACATGTTGTTATTTTTGTTTTTTTCTTGTTGTTGGTATATGGTATTGGAGGAGGGCCTAGTTACAGGGGAGATGCTGCCCAAATTTACGTAAATGAGCTACTAGTTTAAGTTGCGGACTTAGCCTTTACTCAACACTGATTTTAAATCTCCTTATGCTATGATAGATTGAGTTGAGTTATTTGAAGAATTGCTTGTAAGGTATTAAGGACTCAATGGAGTTAAGGTATATTAAGGTTATCCATTCTTTCTTATTGGCATGATCCAAATGATACAAACGAAACGAGCAAAATACGCAACTTTCATAAATGATTCTATTCATAGAAATACTAGGGGTGTCTATATTCTTGATTTTCCATGTGAATTATTATTATATCCTCTGTTCATGGGTCTCAGAAAAATACGTATTTGATAAAGTTTGTCCGAAAGGCATAGTGATTTTATGATATTCGAGAAATTTTATTAACGTATTTCTTATGCATTTCATGCATTTATACATGTACATTGACCCATAACCAGAAGGCCTTATATATGCGTATATTATATGTATATGGGATATGAGAAAAGGTTACGGCGTTATATACGCACCACCACCTGATCAGCTGGTATACGTTGATGATTTGCTCACAGTGGCCGAGATGATATGATGGGATGCCCTCAGAGACTTGATGATGTTATGAACGCATATACCTAAGCATGGTATGATATTTATAAGTATATGCATGACATTGTAAATATTAATGATTCACAGAGTTGTTCAGATTTACATGTTGAGTCTTTTACTCCATGTTTCTCTCATGTCTATTATTTACTGATTTTCATTCCTTACATACTCGGTACATTATTTGTGCTGACATCCCTTTTGCTTGGGGATGCTGTATTTCATGCCCGCAGGTCCCGATAGACAGGTCGAGAGTCCTCCAAATAGGCTATCAACTCAGCGAAAGATGTTAGTACGCTCCATTTGCTCCGGAGTTGCTTATTTGGTCAGTATGATTCAGACGTGTATTGTTTAGTATGGCGGGGCACTGTCCCAACCTTTATGATATTTATCTACTCTTAGAGGCTTGTAGACATATGCCATATACGTAAAAGATTGTATGGCCTTGTCGGCCTATGTTTAGTGTACAAGTGATCATTTTGGTCTTATAGGCTCAAGTTAGTATTACATGTTTTATTCTAGTTATCCTACCGCAGCCTTTCCGTCTTATTTACCCATGACAGCATGATACAAAGATATGTTATATTGGTACTCGATTTTGTAAGGTACCGGGTGCCCGTCGCGGCCCATCGATTTAGGTCGTGACATTACTATCAACTAAATTTAGACGTTTCATTAAGATAAGTTGCGGTTTATTAAAATCAATAAACATAATAAAGGGTGACCACTAAATATAACTTGAGAGATCTACTCATGGTCGCAAGAGATCTGTATCATGGTCGTAAGAGATCATTATTTGTTCATAAGAGATTAAAACCATAATATACGCATTATCTTTCTTTCGTTGTAACTTGGAATTATTATGAATAATTACTTAACAAGCATGATCGCACTTACTATCAACTAAATTTAGACGTTTCATTAAGATAAGTTGTGTTTTATTAAAAATAATAAACATAATAAAGGGTGACCACTAAATATAACTTGAGAGATCTACTCATGGTCGCAAGAGATCTGTATCATGGTCGTAAGAGATCATTATATGTTCATAAGAGATTAAGACCATAATATACGCATTATCTTTCTTTCGTTGTTACTTGGAGTTATTATGAATAATTACTTAACAAGCATGATAGCACTTACTATCAACCAAATTTAGATGTTTCATTAAGATAAGTTGTATTTTATTAAAAAATAATAAATATAATAAAGGGTGACCACTAAATATAATTTTGCTAAATATAACTTGTTTACTACACTTTTCTTTTCAATTTCATATGCATCCTCAAGTAAACAAACTTTCAATGTTGGCCTAGCACCCCATTCATCAACAATTGTCAAATAGGACTTTAAATCAAAATCATCCTCTATTGGAGCATACAAAGTCTCTTGCCAAGTTTTATTCAAAACCATTGGCTTGCAACTCATAATAATATTTTTCGGATTACATGTTATCTTGCGTCGCTGACATATTACTTCTACCAAATCATTATAACGTACTCCTTGGCGATAATGAATCACCCTAACAATTTTCTTCTCCTTAAACTCAAACTTAATGCAAATAGTCAAATCACCCATTGATATCTACATATATTGATCACCTGTAAACAAAAATAAAAGTCATTTAATATTAATCTCTTGCATTTTATAATAGCAACCTCTTACGTTTAATATGCAGATCTCTTATGCTTTATATATCAAATCTCCTATGATAACATAAATACCTCCTATGGTTTCTACTAATATCTCCTGCATTTTAATTTTTAGCAAAAGAATCTCATGCATTTTGTATTAAGATCTCCTACGTTTTACTATATAAGTATCGCCTGTATTTTGTACTAAGATTTTCTACGTTTTACTATATAAATGTCCTGCTTACACTATCAAATCTCTGTTTTAGTTCATCTTTTACTTCAAAACACAAATCTCTTCCATTTTGTACTATTATCTCCTAAGTATTAATATACAAATCTCCTGGTTCAGCAACCAAATCTCTTTTCTAGTTCATCTACTTCCTTGAGTCCTCCTTGTCAAAATATTTCATAAAATAATAAAAAAAATAGAAGTTGAAGTAATGTATTACTTACTTAGACATCTATGAACTCAATGCAACTATTTGTTTTCACGCAATAGAAGTATTTGGAAGCTTGGACTGATCATTGATGGAGGAAATTAGCTGGCTTCTTTTTCCTAGACATATGATTTGATAATATTTTAATTGCAATGAGGAACCTTCAATTTGCACCAATTTTTCAACATAATCACAAATGCTGACTTGGATGGCCTGTAGGTCCCACAAGGGTCATGATACTTTGAAATATCCTCAAAGCAAAATAATATTTTGTAAAGGACCGAATAATAAATTGACCCTAAGAATATGAAAGGAAGAGAAATGTAAACATTACAAATGTAAATATCTATACATCCACTACAATTACAAATGTAAACATAGTCTATTCATATTTAATATAAATATCTTCGTTAATCTTATCCTGTATTTACAAAAGCACTAAGTCCAAACACATCTTTGATCATTTAAATATCTTTACCAAAAGATGAGGCACGATGAGTCATGACAACAATAGTCTGCGTTCACACGAAAGAAGAATCAGGTGAAAATGTAAGTGTAGTAAAATAACTAAGGCCCGTTTCCCCCGTAAAAAAAAAAATTCTCTTTTTTAAAATAAAATACATGAGCAAACATAATTTTAAATTTTAAATTTTAAATATTATTTTTCAACTTAACTTTAAATATTATTTTTTTCAAATATTATAATTTTTTATATCCGAACGACTACTAAATATTTTACTCCTACATCTTTTATGAAAAAAAAAAAAAGAAGGTACTTTACTATCTTCAATAAATATTAGACTCACTGTCTTCCTAATTATTCTCTTATTGTTGGTCAGAAAGTAATCTGATTTTTGTTCTTGAGGTAATACAATAGTGTGGCTGTTTGCACTTGTGCCTCTGATTGGTGCAAGTTTGTGGTGCATGTAATAGTGGGGTATCCATGTTGGCTTTTGCCAATATCTTGATCTTCTTTTTTGTTTGTTTGTTTGTTTATATTTTTATATCTTACTTTAGTCTATGTAGTTGTTTGTTTGTTTATATTTTTATATCTAACTTTAGTCTATGTAGTAGTGGGGTTACATGTTTGCCAACATCTCCCTTATCTGTTTATATATATTATTATGTTTTATAGGAAAGTTCATTGGTATGGCAAAAATCTGCACATTGCAATGTTAACACATGCCAAAATTTAAAGGTATGGAATTTGCCAAACGACATGTGATGATTTCTGAAAGCTTGGTTCTCAAATAGGGAAGCAAGTGAATATAATGGAAAATGAAGAGGAAATTTTAAAAGTGTAAACAAGAGAAACTGCTAATCCTTTTTATTTGTGGAATAAAGTAAAAGGTTGGAGGAAAATTTATTTTATCAGCGAGGACTTTATTAGAAAAAAAAAAAGAAGAAGAAGAAGCGAGGACTTTAATCTAACTAGAATAATTCGAATCGTATCACCCTTACCGCAATAACTATCTATAAGTTTAACTTAGGCTTCATTTGTTTACACTTAATGGAGGACTTAATCTTAATCATTCAGATCTCAGACATTAAGTACGTTTGTTTTTAAAGTCTGAATCTCAATTATTCAGATCTTAATCATTAAGTGTGTTTGTTTTTTTACTTCACAGCCACTTAATGGGTCTGAATAGGTCTGTATAATTAAGATCTATAATAAAGACTTAATTTCATTAAGATGCTATCACATATTCATTATTAACTGCCGCCACCGGCTACCATTATCAACTACCACCATGCCGCCATCACCACCATACTCAACCACCACCACACCATCATCCTCAATCATAGCCGCCACCATTATCGACCATCACCACTCACTATCCCCACCACTCCAACCACCATCATTCTCACCCACAATCAACACTCATCCACCTCAACTACCACAACTAACCACCCCATAACCATCAACAACCACAGCCGGCACCGCCCATCATTATAACCTACCACCACCCGCCCACCACCTTCCTCAATCACAATTACTACCACCACCCATCATTATTAACTACACCACCCACCACCATCATCCTCAATCATAATTGCCACCACTACCAATCACTACTAGTTACTAGCATGAACCACCATTATCAACCAAAACTACCACCAACCACCGCCTCTATTCGGCATTCACCTGTTAGCCATCACCACCAACAACTATCATAGTTTAAAAAATTATATATTTTACTGATAGAATACTAGATTAGTTAGTATTTCATTTGAATTTTATGTTTATTAATTTTCAAATAAAGATAAATTTTATACATTCAAATGTTAAAAATCAAACAGTCTTAATTTTAGTATTCAGATCTTAATACATATCTTAATATATTCAGATGTATATTCAGATTCAGATGTTTTAATATTAAAATATATTTTGATATTCAGATGTGTATTAAGATTCAGACGTCTTAATCTTAAAAAAACAAATGAGACCTTAATTACATGCACTGCAATATAAACAAAAATTTACACTATTGAATGAATCAAACGATTTCAACCGATAATGTTTTTAATAAAAAATGAGATTTATAATCTTGAAAATAAAGTAAGTAGTGCCAACTATAGCAGATAAAAAGTAACGGGATGATGTAATTTTTTTTATATCGTTGGTGAATATATTATTTAAACTCATTATCT
Organism: Nicotiana tomentosiformis; assembly: GCF_000390325.3. NCBI lineage: Eukaryota > Viridiplantae > Streptophyta > Magnoliopsida > Solanales > Solanaceae > Nicotiana > Nicotiana tomentosiformis. Next base: position 138,178,199 of record NC_090814.1, read on the forward strand.
ACTGCTTTTAGTACGTATTTATTCTTTATTGTACTCAATCAAAGTAATCATTTACACCTGTTCAAGCATTTCCTCAGTTACCAATTAATTAGTCAGTAGTCAAATATTCTTATTTCTTTGTTCCATGAAAGTTTTCACTTTCCCTGGAATCTTTTTTAATTTGCGGCTTCAATTTTCAAGTATACTTTTTACAAGAACTTGGCCAACATGACGTTCTTCATTGTTGGCCAGCCATATTTAGTTATTCGATTGACATTAATTACAAACAAAAATACTTATCGTTGTCTACGATGAACTAATTCTTCTCCCCTTTTATAATATAATACTCTTTCTAGATCATTCTATCATCCAACGCATTAAATTCATACGCAAAGTAGGTATCCCAGTTGCTTATATGGATCATATGATTGATTAGGCTCCTGTAATTTTTTATAGACGTAACAATATGGTGTTTACAAATTTAAACATTTCAAATGTCTAATGGACAAACTTTGGTTTCGACTATGGTCCTAAAATTGAGCTGTATCCTCGTATGTTGATAGGTTATTGTTTACCCTTAAAATTGAATGACAATTAAACTTATAATATGGTTCTAAGAACACGTGATTTCATTTAATACCAATTGATAAATATGAAGATTAATAACAGAAATGAACTATAAAGTAAAGCGAATCAGTGTTGAAACGGAATTCAACCCTCGAGTTAGGGTGCCCTCGAACTGATTGATACCAAAACAGTTAAAAATAAAGCAAGCTGATAAACCAGAAAGTATAAGCTAAAGAGAGCGTTATATTGCCTTTTTTTATGCGAGAACAATGTAATCTTACAAATGGTTAATACTTCCCTTTATATAGTAGAGGAATTCTACTTATGGTATAACTCTAATTACAGAAGAAAATCCCATGATTAGCTAATTAACCATTCCTGATTTGATCTATTCCGAGATTTCCGACATGATCTTCGACCAGTCACGGATATTTCGCCTTTCCGTTATTATGTTATCTTCGATTTCGCTCGATGCCTATCTCATTCGGTCTCGATCGCTACTGGCCTCGATCTCGACAGGTACCTCGAATTCCGAACTTGGTACCTTGTCCTCGTACCTTGGTCTGATTCACTACGGAGCCGACCTTCGATGCAGCTCCCTGGTCCCGGTCAGATAGAAAAATTGGGTGGACTCAGTTTTAACTGTATACAGATAGTCCCCTCATTTTTTGGAGTATAATAACAAGAAACGAATTGAGCCTTCAATTTTTGCCTCGACCTGCCATGACGTCACCGTCGTGACGTAAGCGACGGAAGTGACCGAAACGTCCCGTCGGTACAGTTCCCCAAGTTATTAATGTGTATCAGTTGGTGGTCGGCCACTAGTGCTCTTGAACCGTCGCCGTGAATCCCATAAATAGGCCTATTTTTACACTCTTTCAAACTTTACCTTCAACCTTTTCTAATCTCCAAAGCTTTTTACATCTTCTAAGTTCTTCATCTGCAAATCTACGATTTTCACTACTAACCTCTTCTTAGAACACCAAATCTTATCATCTTCATCTATTTTTAACTTCACGTCCAAATGGCGAAAACATTAAAAGTTGCTCCTCAAAAAGAAAGCGCCTCTTCATCGCGGTCGGCCAGTGATAAAACACCGGTGAAGCCGCGCCCTGAGGAGTGTGTTCCCGGGGGGAGGGGGGAGGGTGCGTCCTCACTTCCGACTTCAAGATCGATAAAGCCTCGTCGATTCATGGTCGATGCGAGCCAATGTGGAGGTACATATGCTCAATAACTGAGGGATACCTTAAGCAGGTAAAGAAAGACTGCAACTAGGAGGGCAAAGATGTGGTGGTCCCGACCCCGAAGAAGACATCACCACTTATGTGGAAGGGTTTCTAAGTGTCTACACTTACTCTTTCACGCTGGCCCCCCTCGACCCCGTCATCGTTGATTTTTGCCGTCAATATCAAATAGTTCTAGGCCAAATCTATCCTTCCTTTTGGTGAATTGTTATTCTGCTCCGATTCTTCGTGAGCAAAGTCGAGAAGCTTCCTTTCACCCTCGATCACCTTATCAGACTATATAGCCCCCGCCTCTATCGAGGCGGGTTAATAAAACTCCAACGTCGGGTTACCAAAGTGCTGTTCTCGAGCATAGACGATGACAAGGATCGAGGCTGGATGGGCCGGTTTGTTCGAGTGAGGACTTCCGACCTAATCCCGGCCGATAAGATGCCATTTCCCAAGAAATGGAATATGAAACATAAGTACAATCCCACAGTTAGATCCTATTTATTGCTTTGCTCCTTTACTTCTTCTCATCGATATCTTTTTCTGTGATGTAGCGATCGCTTGGATGCCTGATGAAATTCCTATCCTCGAGAATTGGGTTCGGGACCTGGCCTCGACCTCTATGTACGCCGAGCGCTCACGGCGCGATTTATCAAAGGGTCGATGGGAGGCCAAAAATCATGGTAAGCCCTTTTTCACGTCGTTGATGATTTTGTTAAAGCATTTCTTACTTAATTTCCTTTCATGCAGGCCTTGGCAAAGATGCTATCATGAGGTCCCAATCTGGTGAGGAGGAGACTTCGATCCCGGCACCAAAACTGGCGAAGGACAAAAGGAGGAAAAATACCTCAACCTCCGAGGATCTAGAACCTAAGAAGAAGGCAGCTCGTAAGCCGAAGAAGAACACCATCCTTCTGACCGAAGACTCTATTCGGCTTCTAAGGGAAGAAGACGAGAAAAGGAAGAAGACGACTCCGGGCTGGTGGCCCGAGTGGGAATGAGCACCGAGGCCCCAAAAGCCACTGAATCGGTGAAGGCTGCAGAGACTCCATCTCGAGATGAGGGTCTCTCGGGAAGAGACTTGGGCGAAGTCCCCGAGTCATCGAGGATTGAAGATGCCTCCCACCATAATAAGCAAACGGTGGGTACGGCTGTAAGGGCTGGTCTCAAGGCCCCTCGAGATGGAGAGAACGCCCCAAGTGATCCACTTGGGGAAATAGAAATTGGAGTCTCCCCGCTGCTCCCCTCGTTTTCTGAGGAGATGATTCAAGAGGCTCGGGCCTTGAAGACCCCCTCCATCGAAGGAGCCCATGGAAGGGAGGACCCCTTCTGTGATTACTTTACTAGGGTCGAAGATGCTATCGGCCTGAGCGACTTGGACGTCTCAAGTAAGGACTCGGTCCTTTCTAACGAAGCGCAGCAAGCTTTGAATCGGGTAAGCCTTAACTCCCCTTGTTGGTATTACCCTTATGTTCATTTTTCTCTTCCTGTCCAACTTCTTTTCTTCTTTCTACATAGGCCTCAGCGCTTCATCGGGAAGCATTTTATCGGTCTCGAGCTGAGCTGAGTCAGTACGAGGCTGACATTCAAAGGCTTACCAAGGAGAGGAATGCCTTCAACCTTCTCGGTGGCCAAAAAGAAGAAAAGATCAAGGACCTCCGAGCCAAGTTGGCCACGGCTCACAAAGATCAGGCCGACCTGATCGAGCAGGTAATGAAAATATTAAAAGCTCATGAGCTCGATTCGGGAATGGCGGCTAACATTTCAATATCGCATCTGCAGCAGAAGGTCAAAAGGATCGAGCAATTCTGCGAGGAGGTCAACATGATGAAGGCGGAGGACCTCGATGGAGAAGAAGTTGCCCCTGAGGAAACTTAGGAAGCTTAGGCTTTTTCTTTTTTGATTTTTTGTGCGGGACCCTGATCGGTCCTTGTAAATATCTTCGTATATATAAAAGATCCTTTTTCTCTTTGACTTGTCTTTATTCTATTTCCTGCCTCGTGAAAATTCTGTTTCATTCATACTTTATAAAAATTTTGCTCATAAGTTTGAGGCTTAGGCAACTTGATCGAAGCCGGACTAGTGTAGTCTTAATCGAGTGAGTACTTGCTCGAACTCGGAATAGGGTGACCCTTAGATTTTTATTAAGTGAGGATGATTTCTCAAACTCAAAAATAAAATGGCCCTTTAGGGTCTTGAATTAGGCCGATACGGCCATAGTAAAAAGAATGTCTTTCTCCCCCTTTTCGGCTTGAAAAGTTTATTGTTTAATCATATAAAATCTGTTGTACCTTAGCATGAAATAAGGGATTTGCTCGAGAGTGTGAACGACTACATACCCATTAGGGTTTTCAAGGGCCGATATTATCGAGACCCTTTGTTTCGTAATGCTTTAGCATAAAATAGAGAATTTGTTCGAGAGTTCGAACGACTTTGTACCCATTAGGGTTTTCGAGGGTCGATATTATCGAGACCCTTAGTAACTCAGCCAACGATAGCCTTTTTAACCAATTTATGAAAATATTTGAAGGCCTATTTTATAACAGAAATCGGACGTCTCCGAACCATGTTAATTTGGTCGTAGCCTTTAGCTTGGGATTCGCCTTTTGGGCTTGTTCCCCTGTTATACTTTGAACTTGTTCGAATTATCAGTCCCCGAGTGGGGTGGCTGTGGCCTATAAAATCGAGGATTACCTTTTTAAGGTCTTACGATCTCGAGATTTTAGTAATTCGATCATGTCAATTTTTTGGATGGCGTTCCCTGAGTGCGGGGACAATTGTTCGAACTTTAGTTATGACCGGCCTTTAAGCCAGTTTCCACAATAGATCACAAGCACGACATTGTAAAGTAAAAATTTCTCTAAGGCATGAAATATCTGGCAAGGGAAAATACTTTTTTCAATAGATTAACATGTGTACATGTTTGCCATTAGGGCTCAAGTAATCTACATGGGCATGGTTCGTTCGACCGTTTGACCCTTACAAAATTTACCTATCGAGACCCTATCGGCACGAAGTATTTTCCTTGTAACTATCCGAGGGTGATGCCCCCCAGTATTCGAGTTGATTGTAAAGGAGCCTCGGATACTGTTGAATTGCTCTAAGTTAGCACGAACAATGGTTGCCTCGTTAAAACCTTGCCAGAAAAAACACATTTGGGACAAAAACCGGTCTAAGGGAAAAAGAGTGCAACGCATGCTTTCAGACCTAAGGGCTTTGTGTTTGAAGAATCCTTTGATATCTTCGATTGAACACCTGCAAATAGTTAATATAAAATATAAACGAAAGTGGAGAAGGCCGTACCTTAGCAGTAATATCGTTTAAGGAGTGATATATTCCAATTGTGTGGTAATTGTTCGCCATTCATCGTGCCAAGTTTGTAGGATCCCTTTCCGATGATATCGAGGACCTGATACAGTCCCTCCCAGTTCGGGCTAAGATTTCCTTCGTTTGGGTCTCGAGTATTGAGGGTGACCTTCCTCAGAACCAAGTCCCCATTTTTAAAGTGTCGAAGATTGGCTCTTTGATTGTAGTACCTTTCGATCTATTATTTCTATGCGGCCAATCGAACGAGGGCGGATTCCCGTTTTTCATTTAGCAATTCTAGGCTTGTATTCATAGCCTCGTGATTTGACTCTTCCGTTGCATATCGAAACCTGACGCTGGGTTCCCCGACTTCAACCGGGATCAGAGCTTTGGTGCCATATACTAAAGAGAATGGTGTTGCCCCCGTACTGGATTTTGGTGTTGTTCGATACGCCCAAAGGACTTCGGGAAATATTTCTCTCCATTTTCCCTTAGCGTCGTTCAATCTTTTCTTTAGATTTTGAATGATGGTCTTGTTTGTCGATTTGGCCTGTCCGTTCCCACTAGGATGATATGGAGTTAACAGGATCCTTTTTATTTTGTGATCTTCAAGAAACTTTGTCACTTTGCTGCCGACGAATTTCTTTCCATTATCGCATACGATCTCGGCAGGCATCCCGAATCGGCATATAATGTGGTCCCAGATGAAGTCTATGACTTCTTTATCTCTAATTTTCTCGAAAGCCTGTGCTTCAACCCACTTAGAGAAATAGTCGGTCATAAACAAAATAAATTTAGCTTTACCTAGGACCGATGGTAGAGGGCCGATTATATACATTCCCCATTTCATGAATGGCCATGGGGATAAAACCAAGTGGAGTTGCTCTCCGGGTTGGTGAATCATCGGCGCATACCTTTGACATTTGTCGCACTTTCGAACAAACTCTTTTGTATCCTTTTCCATATCGGCCCAACAGTATCCTGCTCTGATGACTTTGTGAATCAATGATTCGGCACCGGAATGATTTCTGCAGGTGCCCTCGTGGATTTCTCATAGGACGTAATCGGTATCTCCTGGTCCCAAACATATTGCCAATAGTCCATTGAACATACTTCTATATAGTGTTCCATCTTCGGCCAATGTGAATTGTGCAACCTTCGTACGTAGAGTCCTCGATTCCTTAGGATCCGATGGAAGCTTCTCGTTCTTTAGGTACTCGATATATTTGTTCCTCCAATTCCATGTCATACTTGTGGAGTTGATTTCGACGTGGCCTTCTTCGTTTACTGACCTTGAAAGTTGTACGACAGTTCCCGAGCTAATCTCGTCATTTTCGACTGATGACCTCAAATTTGCAAGGGCATCGGCCTCGTTATGTTGTAGGGTCCATTCTTTAAACCGATGTAGAGTCACCTGTAGTTTGTCCAAATACTTCTGCATTCGATCTTCTCAAACCTCGAAGGTTTTGTTGACTTGGTTTACCACAAGTAGGGAGTTATATTTGGCCTCGATGACCTCTGCTCCCAAACCTTTAGCTAGCTCGATACCTGCAATCATGGCCTTATACTCGGCCTCATTGTTAGTTAACTTGGAAGTTTTGATAGCTTGTCTAATTGTATTACCCGTGGGTGGCTTCAAAACGATGCCTAGTCCGGACCCCTTCATGTTCGAAGCGCCGTCTATGAAGAGGGTCCACACCCCCGATGATGTACCCGACTTTAACAATAGTTCCTTTTCAACCTCGGGTACGAGGGCTGGCATAAAGTCGGCCACGAAGTCCGCTAAGATTTGAGACTTGATGGTTGTTCGGGGTCAATACTCGATATTGTACCCACTGATCTCGATGGCCATTTGGCCAATCGGCCCGAAAGTTTGGGATTATGCAAAATATTGTGAATGAGATAAGTAGTCATCACACAAATCGGGTAACACTAAAAATATGGTTTTAATTTCCTAGAGGCGCTTATTAGGGAAAGCGCTAATTTTTCTAAGTATGGGTATCTGGTCTCGGCCTCACCTAAAGTTCGACTAACATAGTAAACAGGAAATTGCGTACTTTGCTCTTCTCGAACTAGGACCCCACTTACCGCGATTTTCAAGACCACTAAGTACAAGTAGAGTTGCTCGTCCGCTTTCGGAGTATGAAGCAGTGGCGGGCTCGAGAGGTACCGCTTTAATTCTTCCAATGCTTATTGGCATTCCGGGGTCCATGCAAAATTGTTCTTCTTTTTGAGCAGCGAGAAGAACCTGTGACTTTTATCTGAAGACCTCGAGATGAATCGGCCTAGGGCGGCTATGCGCCTTGTTAATCTTTGTACGGACGTAACATTGTCCACCGCTGTGATGTCTTCGATTGCCTTGATCTTATCGGGGTTGATTTTAATCCCCTGATTTGATACCATAAAGCCGAGGAACTTGCCCGAGCCGACCCCGAATGCACATTTCTCCGGGTTGAGTTTCATGTTGTATTTCCTTAGTATATAGAAGGTCTGTTTCAAATGTGTCAAATGGTCCTCTGCTCGCAGGGACTTAACTAGCATATCGTCAATATAAACCTCCATTGATTTACCTATTTGTTCTTCGAACATTCGATTTACTAAACGTTGATAAGTGGAACCATCATTTTTTAGTCCAAACGGCATTACATTATAATATAGGTGCCGTACTTAGTGATGAACGAAGTCTTTTCCTGATCCTCTGGGTTCGTTTGTATTTAATTGTACCCGGAGTAGGCATTGAGAAAACTAAGGATCTCGTGGCCGGCCGTGGCATCGATCATGCGATCGATATTCGGCATAGGAAAAGAGTCTTTAGGACATGCTTTGTTTAAATCTTTATAGTCTACGCACATTCTAAGTTTATTTCCCTTTTTAGGGACTACGACTACGTTTGCTAACCATTCGAGATATTTTACTTCCCGAATGGATCCTATTTTGAGAAGTTTGGATACCTCGTCCTTGATGAATGCATGTTTTACCTCGGACTGGGGCCTTCTCTTTTGTTTTACCGGGCAGAACCTCGGGTCCAAGCTCAGTCGATGTGTAGTGATCTCTGGCGGGATCCCTGTCATATCTAGGTGGGACCAAGCAAAATAATCCATATTATCGATAAGAAATTTAATGAGTCTTTCCCTGTGCTCGGGGGTTAACCCCGTACCCAGGTATACCTTTCGATCGAGTAGATGCTCAATCAGTATGACTTGCTCCAGCTCTTCGACTATCGATTTGGTGGCATCGGAATCCTCGGGGATTATGAAGGATCGAGGGATCCAGTAGTCATCATCCTCGTCCGTTCCCTACTTCTCCGACTGAGTCGAGGCTAGTGGTTGTGGTTGCTATTTAGCTTCCTGTTTTCCTTTGGACTCCGATCCCTTTGTTGACGAAAGCGCCGATACCGGTATTACTTCGTCGACCGCGAACATCTCTTTGATAGCATGCTGTTCCCCATACACCGTTTTTATTCTATTCGGTGTTGGGAACTTCAGTATTTGGTAAAGGGTTGAGGGGACCGCCCTCGTGTTGTGAATCCAGGGTCTTTCGTGCAGTGTGTTGTATCTCATATCGCCCTCGATCACATGGCACTTTGTTTCTTGAATAGTTCCGGCTACATTTACTGGTAGGATGATTTCATCTATAGTTGTTTCACTCGCCATTTTGAAGCCATTGAGAATCCGAGCTACAGGTACGATCTGATCTTATAGTCCGAGCTACTCCAAGACCCTCGATCGAATAATGTTAGCCGAGCTTCCTAGATCAATTAAAACACATTTTACCTGAATTCTATTCATAAGGATAGAGATTACCAAAGCATCATTGTGGAGTTGTGAGATCCCTTCTGCTTCCACATCATCGAATGATAAAGTGACTTATGGCACATAGTCTTGAGTTCGGTTTTCCCTGGTGATTGATACTTTAGTACGTTTGAACACGGGCCTTTATATAATATCGACCCCACCAACGATCATGTGAATCACGTGATGTGGCTCTTCCTACTCATTTTTCCTATTTGCATCCCTATCTCTGAAATGGTTTTTAGATCGGTCGCTGAAGAATTGTCGAAGGTGACCCTCGCTGAATAGATGGGACACATCCTCCCTTAGTTGTCTGCATTCTTCAGTGCTATGACCATGTGTACCATAGTATTTGCATATTTGATTGGGGTTTCTTTGGGATGGATTGGTTTGTAGAGGTCTGGGCCATCTAGTATCTTTGATTCTCCCAATGGCTGACACAATACCTGATGCATCGATGCTGACACAATATCTGTGGGATCGACATGTTTATCGAAGCCACTTTTGCTCATGAGCCCTCGAGAGCTTTGTCCTCGATCGTTCCTTCGACCATTTCGGACGGGATTGCATCTTGGGCCACTGTTTCTACGATCTGCGTTGTATGGTAGATACCGATCTCTGTTCGACCGGGGTTATTTGTCGATATCCCTTTGAGTACTGCCGACGGTCCTGTTTGGATAAACGGAACCGAAAGGGGTCCCCAATTGATCGTCCCTGATCTTTGACTGGTACCGATTATGCATATCGGCCCAGGTTACCGTTGGATATTCAATTAAATTATGCTTTAGTTGTCGTGATGCCACCGAACTTCGTTCGTTCAAACCCTGAGTAAAGGCTTGAACAGCCCAATCGTCTGTGACCGGAGGTTCCATGCGTTCTATCTGGAACCGAGATACGAATTCCCTCAACATTTCCTTGTCTTTTTGTTTCACTTTGAAGAGGTCCGACTTCCTAGTTGCAACCTTTATTGCTCCGACATGTGCCTTTACGAAGGAGCCTGCAAGCATGGTGAAGGAATCGATGGAATTAGGCGGCAAATTATGGTACCATATCATTTCTCCTTTCGACAAGGTTTCTCCAAATTTCTTCAGTAAAACATATTCAATCTCATCGTCTTCCAAGTCATTCCCTTTTATTGCGCATGTTTAATAAGTGACATGCTCATTAGGGTCGGTGGTCCCATTGTACTTAGGAATTTCTAGCATTTGGAATTTCTTCGGAACCGGTTTCGGTGCCGCACTTGGAGGGAAAGGCTTATGTATGAATTTCTATGAATCCATACCCTTTAACATCGGTGGTGCCCCAGGTATTTGGTTAACCCGGGAGTTCTATGTCTCTACTTTCTTGTCATTTGCCTCGATTTTCTTTTCTGCCGATTCAATATGTTTAGTGAGCTCCTCGAGCATTTTCATAATGGCAGGGTCAGTCCCTGATTCGTTGGCGTTCGACCTTTCTGGCATAGGCTCGGTCCTGTAGATGACTTCTGTTTCGATCCTACTCGGTGTTCGGTGTTGATTTTGTAGTTGTGCTATAGCGGCTTGTTGAGCCTGTAACATTTTGAATATCAATTGGAGGCTAACTCCACCATCTTCTCAGCCCTACGTACCTAGACCACCTGATCGAACTTCCCTGCGTACGCTACCTCCGGGATCAACGCCCAAATATATATTTAGGGCAACATGTGAACTAACATCGATGGGATTTGTGCTTCCTCGAGGTCAGCCTGAGGCACCTCAATTCCTGGGGCAGCTATATTGTCATTTTCCCAATGAAATCCGAGGCCGTTATCACCATATGTAGGCGCTGCTTGTGAGTTTGACATGTTTATCCTCTTAACAAAAATTCTTACGAGAACAAGTGTAAACCAATGTGTGTTATCGGAATCAGTATTAAGCAATCACTATTATCCTTAGCCCCACGGTGGGTGCCAAACTGTTTACCCTTAAAATTGGATGACAATTAAACTTATAATATGGTTCTAAGGACACGTGATTTCACTTAATACCAATTGATAAATATGAAGATTAATAACAAAAATGAACTATAAAGTAAAGCGAACCAATGTTGAAACGGAATTCAACCCTCGAGCTAGGGTGCCCTCGAACTGATTCATACCAAAACAGTTAAAAATAAAGCAAGATGATAAACTAGAAAGTATAAGCTAAAGAGAGAGCGTTATATTGGCTTTTTTATGCGAGAACAATGTATCTTACAAATGGTTAATACTCCCCTTTTTGTAGTAGAGGAATTCTACTTATGGTATAACTCTAATTATAGAAGGAAATCCTATGGTTAGCTAATTAACCGTTCCTGATTTGATCTATTCCGACATTTCCGCCATGATCTTTGACCAGTCACGGATATTTCTCCTTTCTGTTATTATGTTTTCTTCGATCTCACTCGATGCCTGTCTCATTCGGTCTCGATCGCTGCTGGCCTCGATCTCGACAGGTATTTCGAATCCCGAACTTGGTACCTTGTCCTCGTACCTTGGCCTTATCCACTACGGGGCCGACCTTCGATGCAACTCCCTGGTCCCGGTCAGATAGAAAAATTGGGTGGGCTCGGTTTTAACCGTATACAATTATATAAGTATATAGGGTGAAATATGATATGACACGTGGTCGTCTAAAGGGAGGACACGTGGAACCCGAGACGAGGATGGCCGAAGACCGAACGTAGCCATTCCACTTGTCATCAGAAAGGATGACGTTCATAAAGGTATGTTAAATGCTCTGCACCTGTTGGCATTTAATAGGGAATATTCTGCAGCATTAAGAGCAGCGGTCCATTACAGAGAATTTGGCATTGATGTTCACCGTTATGTCTTCATCAATGACCCTCATAATTGACATTAAAGGAGGAAACGATCCTAGGGTCTCCTTCCCTAGACATAGCTATAAGTAGTGAGCTTAGTTATCATTATAAGGGGGCAGATTTTCTTGCAAAACTTATACTGTATTCTATACATAGCTTAATACAATCTTATTTTCTTGCTCTTTGATCTCATCATTGTTGTGTCCGGAAACCTTATTCCCGGAACTGTCATCTCTACTGTTTCATCTACACTTCAAGGCTAAGTATTATACATTTTTTTAAGATCAAATTATTTCACTTGTCTAGAAACCACGTACAAATTCAACTGTACTATTTTACGGGTAAACAGTTTGGCGCCCACCGTGGGGCCTAGACAGCCGTGCAATTAAATTGATCCTTGTCTTTTTTTACTAACGCGATTTGATTATTTTGTTTTAGAAAAAATCATAAAAAATGGCAGATAACACTGTTAACAACACGCGCAACCTAGAAATTCGAGGGGATCAGCCTCATTTCGAGGATTTGATTAGTGACACCCGCAATGAGGGAAATGACACCACGCCGGTGCATGACAGGCAGAACCCTCGACATGGTTGAAAGATAACTCCCAATGATGCTGATGAAGAGCATATCGTGGATGCGGTGAGGGTCCTGCGAGAACAACATGCAATCATTCTAAGCCATCTCACACGACAGGATCAGGTTATGAAGGAACTAAAGTAGGCACTATCAGGGGCTTCAAATAATGCAAACAGACGAGATCCAATTCCTCCCGGTGATCCCGCAAACCAAACGATGCAGAGAGTCGACAACAACACTCCTAGGGGCGAAGTCGGCTCCAACGGGGCCGGGGGAGCAGATTCGGTCTCAACAACGAGAACACCCCATTCAAGAATGAACTTTTACGGTTTATGAGGAAAGTAAATTCCCGCATGGACTAAATTCTGGGCGCGCCACCAATATTTAAAGGCCCAGACTCGAAGAAATATACTCAATTGCCGTATAATCCAAGTGCGGCACCAGAACCAATCCCAAAGCAGTTCAAAATTCCTGAAGTGCCAAAGTCTGACGGGACTACAGACCCACAGGAGCTTAGTACCACCTACACAATGGCGGTAAAAGGAAATGATTTAGCTCCTCACAAAATTAAATCTGTGTTGCTAAAGAAATTTGGAGAAACTTTCACGAGGGGAGCTCTAACGTGGTATTCATTAGTACTCGAGCAATCCATAAATTCCTTTGAGATGCTCGTGGATTCTTTCATCAAGGCTCATGCCTGGGCCAGAAAAGTACAATCCCAGATGCCAACATATTCAGGATCGCACAGGAGAATTCTAATTAGTACAAGAGTTCGTTACCCGATTCCAGAAAGAGAGAATGTTGCTCACGGTTGTCCCGGATGAATGGGCAGCTGAAGCATTCACCAAAGGATTGAATCCAAGAAGTTCAGATGCTTCCCGGAAGCTGAAGGAGAGCTTGCTTAAGTTTCCAGTAACAGCTTGCGCAAATATCCATAACTAGTACAAGTCAAAGATAAGGATCGAAGATGACCATGTCGGTTCAATGTCATCGGCCAAATGATTAGAGAAAAGCAGAGAAAAATCAAAGGATGACTACGACGCGGACAAACGGACTTTGAGGAGCCGGTTTTTTTCCATACAAGCGGATCGAAGGTCGTGGAAGAAACTTCCGGGCAACAAACAAGTTCATCGATGACAGAGGGACCAATCGTGGTCAAAACAATAGATCACTCGAGGATAAGGAGACGTCAGGGTCTTGAATTCCTTCTTACCCCAAGCTTTTGGAATATAACTTCAATGTCAGTATAGTGGAGTTGGTGCCAGCCATGAGAAAACATTAAAGATGCACGATTCCCGAGACCTATGAGATCCAATTTCAGCCAGAGAGATCCCAATTTATGGTGCGAGTACCATGGGAAGAATGGTCACCGGACAGGGGACTGCCAGCACCTCCGGGAGGAAGTGGCTACACTATTGAAGAATGGTCACCTGAGAGAATTTTTGAGTGACCGAGCTAAGAACAATTATGGTCATAACAGAGACGATGCGGAACCTTTGAAAGCAGGACAAGTACCCCCACGCCAGACGATCAATATGATCTTCAGGGGGAATGAGATTAACGGGGTCACCTTTTCGGCAGCAAAGAAGACAAAAGTATCAATAACTCATAGTAAAAGACTCCGGGAAGACGATATCACTTTCACGGAGGAGGACACATACAGATTGTTGTTACCACACAACGATGCACTGGTAATTTCTTTAAATATGTTAGATTTTAAGATTAAACGTATTCTGGTAGATCTAGGAAGTTTGGCTAATATCATACAATGGAGAGTATTGGAACAAGATAAACTCACTGGAAGCATTATCCCAGCAACAAAGCACCTCGCTAGATTCAACCTTGCGAGCGTGACGACCTGGGGAGAGATTTTGCTGCTCACAAACGCTGGAGGAGTAATGAAAACAACTCTCTTCGAAGTAGTATATAGTGACATGGGATACAACATCATCCTGGGAAGGCCATGGTTACACGAGATGAAAGTTGTACCCTCAACATATCACCAATTGCTGAAGTTTCCAACGCCCGAAGGAATCAAGCAGATAAAAGGTGATCAACCGGCAGCAAGGGAGATGAATGCAATCTCAGTTTCCAGTAGGAAAGGGAAGGAACCACGGCATAGCAGTTACAGGAACCAACACTTACTCCCGAGCTAGAAGGAGATAGCCCGGAAGCAGAATCTTCAGAACAATATTAGGTGCCGAATATTTCCAAGTTCCAAAAGAAACGGACGCAACGAAGTCCACAGCGGAGGAACTGGATCAAGTTGCATTGTTCGAGGAATTCCTAGAAAGAAAGTTTCATTTAGGGACAATACTGCACCCAGAGCTCAAGTCTGGTTTTATTGAATTCCTTAAATTTAATGCTTATTGTTTTGCATGGTCGCAGGAGGATGTGACAGTTATCCCGACGGAAATGGCCGTGCACAAGCTGAGTTAGGATCCCAACATACCTCCGGTAAGACAGAAGAAATGCCCTATTGTCGAGGCCAGGAATAAATTCGTCAAAGAACAGGTAACCCGCTTGCTTAAATCGGTTCGGTCCGAGAGTTAAGATATCCGGACTGGCTAGCCAATATAGTAGTAGTTCCTAAGAAGAACAATAAATTCTGCATGTGTGTAGACTATAAAGACCTTAATAAGGCGTTCCCGAAAGACTCGTTCTCACTACCAAATATCAATCAAATGATTAATGCCACGGCCGGGCACAAGTTGATGAGTTTCCTTGATGCTTATTGCTGGTACAACCAAATCAAGATGAACCCGGAAAATTAGGAAAAAACTTCTTTTATAATGAATTTTGGTACATATTGTTACAATGTAATACCCTTCGGGTTGAAAAACGTCGGAGCCACTTATCAACGGCTTGTAAATAAGATGTTCGAAAATCAACTAGGAAAGACTATGGAAGTTTATATAGACGATATGCTCATTAAGTCTTTGAATGTAGGTGACCATCTTAAGTATTTGCAAGAAACATTCGACATCCTGAGGAAGCATAACATGAAACTTAATCCCGAGAAGTTCGCGTTCGGGGTCAGTTCTGGTAAGTTTATGAGGTTTCTGGTCTCACAAAGGGGAATAGACGTAAACCCCAACAAAATCAAGGCCATAGAGGATATCCCGAATCAATTGTTGAACGTAAAAGAAGTCCAAAGGCTCACAGGAAGATTAGCAGCTTTGAGCAGATTCATTTCCCGGTCATCAGAAAATGTCATTGCTTCTTCACACTGCTCAAAAAGAAGAATAATTTCGAATAGAAACCGGAGTGCCAGAAGGCTCGGAGGGATCTGAACAAGTACTTATCGAGCCCTCCATTGCTCTCAAAACCAAAAGAAGGTGAAGCATTGCTAGTCTATCTCGCAGTTTTAAAAGTTGCGGTAAGTGCGGTTTAAGTCCGGGAGGATGAAGGTACGCAATTTCCCATTTATTACGTTAGCAAAATTTTAACGGGAGCAGAAACTCGCTACCCACATTTGAAAAATCTGGCCTTAACTCTCGTAGTCTCCGCTCGAAAGTTGAGGCCCTACTTCCAATGTCACCTCAAAAACCCGAGCTCTCGGCCAGATTGGCCAAATGGGCCATCTAAATGAGTGAGTTTGACAAAGAATATAAATCGAGGATTGCAATTAAGTCGCAAGGCTTGGCTGACTTCGTGGTTGATTTCAGTCCAGAACTACTGCCCCTGGCAACCAAGGAGGTAGTAATGGTGTCGGAATCGACATCGGGTGTCTGGACCTTATTTACGTATGAAGCTTCCAACGTAAAGGGGTCTGGACTCGGAATAGCCTTAATCATGCCTTCGGCGGGAACCCTAAGGCAAGCCATCAGAACGATCCCTTTAACTAACAATGAAGTAGAGTATGTAGCTTTGATTGCAGGGCTCGAATTGGACCAGGGACTCGATTCCGAGGTTATCGAAATTAAATGTGACTCGTAGTTGGTGGTAAATCAGGTCTACGGGATCTTAGATACTAAAGAAGAATGTATGCAACAATACATGGTAAAGGTCTAGGCTCTTTTGGCGCGATTCTGGGAGTGATCAATTACTCACATCCCGAGGGAGGATAACGCAGAAGCGGATGCATTAGCAAACTTAGGATCATCGACGAAAATAAAGGAATCAAAATCCGGGACAGTAGTACAACTAATGAGCTCAGTTATGGATACAGATGGTTATTGTCAGGTAAATTGGACTAGTCTGGTCTGGGACTGGAGAAATGAAATAATCAACTATCTCGAGCACGGGAAGTTGCCCGAAGACCCCAAAGCATCACGGGCGTTACACTCCATAGCTGCACGTTATAGCTTCAAGAGAGGGCTTGCTGACAAGGTTATTAATGAGGCAGAAATAGAGAGCATATTACGAAGACAACAATAATAAGACCTTTGATAGCAAGGAAAATAAACAAACTTACACTCGGGGATGGTTAGATAATCATTAATTTAATAGCAAAGTCCCACTGGGAAGTTAAGTTTGCTACCGAACAAAGGTTACCCCACGGTTCACGAGCACGAACCACTAGAGGGTTGTTAGATATTCCTTCGCTCGATAGCATAAATTCCTGAGGGGAAGTAAAGTTATGTTACCAAGTTGAGGATTATCTAGAAATTCATTAGTGGAATTTTTGAAGATACAAGACTTCCAGTGTTCCAATTCTCACTCTTCGCATTCGAACAATGGGGGAGGGAATGATATGATGATACGACACAAGGACTGCATCATCGGGACTGGGGACTGCACAGCCAACCCCGTAGAAACAAGTTGTACAAGATAGCCACAAGTAATGGAAATGCTTATGTATTTATTGAAAATAGAAGGAATAAAATGAAATCCTTTTGTTTTTATCTTGTTTCTTATCTGAACGATGAGTAAACTTTGTCATTTGAAAGTTAAACAAGTACTTCAAATGTTAGTGTCATAATGAACATGAGACGTCCTCTTCAAGAGCACCGTAAACATAAGAGGGCCCTCTCTTATAAAAACCCTCACGTTAAAGGTTTGGTTCCGGATGAATCTATGCCCGTAATAAAAAATGCCTTCGGGGAAAAATACACTCGAAGCCACATATGAAAAGGGAGAAAAATGTAAACTTGCGCAAATACTTATAGAAACCCTCACGTAAAAGGGATAATGCTCGGAACTGAAGTGCTTCGAGGAAAACACATTCGAGACTACACATTGTATAAGGTGAAATATGATACGACACGTGGTTGTCTAAAGGGAGGACACGTGGAACCCAAGACAGGGATGGCCAAAGATTGAACGTATCCATTCCGCTTGTCGCCGGAAAGGATAACATTCATAAAGGTGTGTTAAAAATGCTCTGTGCCCAGTGGCATTTAATAGGGAATATTCTACAGTATTAAGAGAGACGATCCGTTAAAGAGAATTTTTCATTGATGTTCACCGTTACATCTTCATCAGTAACCCTCATAATTGACATTAAAGATGGACACGATCCTAGGATCTCCTTCCTCAGACATAGATGGAAGTAGTGAGCTCAGTTATCATTAGAAGGAGGGACAAATTTTCTGGAAAAACATATACTGTATTCTATACAAAGCTTAATATAATCTTATTTTCTTGCTCTTTAATCTCATCATTGCTGAAACTTTGTTCTCGGAACTGTCATCTCTGTTGTTTCATCTACATTTCAAGGCTAAGTATTATACATTTCTTCAATTATTGTATTATTTCAGGATCAAATTAGTTCACTTGTCTAGAAACCACGTACAAATTCAACTGTACCATTTTACGGGTAAATAGTTTGGCGTCGACCGTGGGGCCTAGACAACCGTGCAACTAAATTGATCCTTGCCTTTTTTACTAATGCGATTTGATTATTTTTATTTAGAAAAAACCATAAAAAATGGCAGATAACACTGTTAACAACACGCGCAACCCAGAAATTTGATAGGATCAGCCTTATTTCGAGGATTTGATTAGTGAAACCCGCAATGAGGGGAATGACACCACGCCGGTGCAAGACAGGTTGAACTCTCGACAGGTTCAAGAGACAACTCCCGATGATGTTGATGAGGAGCATGTCGTGGATGCAGTGAGGGTCCTGCGAGAACAACAGGCAATCATTCTAGACCACCTCACATGGCAGGACCAGGTTATGACGGAACTAAAGCATGCACTATCGGGGGCTTCAAATAATGCAAACAGACGAGATCCAATTCCTCCTGGTGTTCCCGCAAATCAAACGATGCAGAGAGTCGACAACAGCACTACCATGGGCGAAGTTGGCTTCGATGGGGCCGGGGGGAGCAGATCGGATCTCAACAACGAGAATGACCCATTCAACAATGAACTTTTACAGTTTATGAGAGAAGTAAACGTCTGCATGGACCAAATTCCAAGTGCGCCACCAATATTTAAAGGCCCGGACTCGAAGAAGTATACTCAATTTCCATATAAGCCGAGTGTGGCACCTGAACCAATCCCAAATCGGTTCAAAATGCCTGAAGTGCCAAAGTATGACGGGACTTCAGACACACGGAAGCATATTACCACCTACACAATGGCGGTAAAAGGAAATGATTTTGCTCCTCCCGAAATTGAATTTGTGTTGCTAAAGAAATTTGGAGAAACTCTCACGAGGGGAGATCTAACGTGGTATTCATTATTACCCGAGCATTCCATTGATTTCTTTGAGATGCTCGCAGATTCTTTCATCAAGGCTCATGCCGGGGCCAGAAAAGTACAAGCCCGGAAGGCTGACATATTTAGGATCGCACAGGGAGAATCCAAATTACTACAAGAGTTCGTTACCCGATTCCAGAAAGAGAGAATGTTGCTCCCAGCTGTCCCGGATGAATGGGCAACTGAAGAATTCACCAAAGGATTGAATCCGAGAAGTTCAGATGTTTCCTGAAAGTTAAAGGAGAGCTTGCTTGCGTTTTAAGCAACAACTTAGGCAGATATCCACAACCGGTGCGAGTCAAAGATAAGGATCGAAGATGACCAGGTCGGTTCCACATCAACAGCCAAAGAACAGGAGAAAAACAGAGAAAAAATCAAAGGATGACTATGACGCGGATAGACGGACTTCGAGGGGGCGATTTTTGCCCTAAGAGCTTACCGAAGGCCGTGGCAGAAACTTCCGGGCAGCAAACAAGTTCATCGCTGACAGAGTGACCGATCGTGGTCGATACAATAGATCACTCCAGGATAAGGAGATGTCGGGGTCTCAGAATCCTTCTTACCCCAAGCTATCGGAATATAACTTTAACGTCAGTATAGTGGAGTTGGTGTCATCCATGAGAAACATTAAAGATACATGATTCCTGAGACCTATGAGATTCGATTTCAGCCAGAGAGTGCCTAACTTATGGTGTGAGTACCATGGGATGAACAATCACCGGACATGGGACTACAGACAGCTCCGGGAAGAAGTGGCTACACAATTGAAGAATGGTCACCTCAGAGAATTCTTGAGTGACCGAGCTAAGAAAAATTATGGTCGTAACAGAGATGACGCGGAACCTTCGAAAGCAGAAGAAACACCCACACGCAAGACAATCAATATGATCTTCGGGGGGAATACGATTATCGGGGTCATCTTTTCGGCAGCAAAGAAGACAAAAGTATCAATAAATCATAGTAAAAGACTTCAGGAAGACGATATCGCTTTCACGGAGGAGGACGCAGATGGATTGTTGTTACCACACAACGACGCACTGGTAATTTATTTAAATGTGTTAGATTTTAAGATTAAACATGTTCTAGTGGATCCAGGATGTTCGGCTAATATCATACAATGGAGAGTATTGGAAAAAGCTAAACTCACCGGAAGCATTATCCAGGCAACAAAGCTCCTCGCTGGATTCAACCTTGCGAACGTGACGACCCGGGGAGAGATTTTGCTGCTCACAAACACTGAAGGAGTAATAAAAACAACTCTCTTCGAAGTAGTAGATGGTGACATGGGATACAACATCATCCTGAGAAGGCCATGGTTACACGAGATAAAAGCTGTACCCTCAACATATCACCAATTGCTGAAGTTTCCAACGCCCGAAGGAATCAAGCAGATAAGAGGTGATCAACCGGCAGCAAGGTAGATGAATGCAATCTCAGTTTCCAGTAGCAAAGGGAAGTAACACACAACATAGTAGTTACAGGAACCGACACCTACTCCCGATCTAGAAGGCGATAGCCCGGAAGTAGAGTCATCAGAACAATATCAGGTGCCGAGATATTTTCCAAGTTCCAGAAGAAACAAACGCACCGAAGTCCATGGCAGAGGAATTGGAGCAAGTTGCATTGTTCGAGGAATTCCTAGAAAGAAAGTTCCATTTGGGGAAAGGACTGCACCCGGAGCTCAGGTCTGGTTTTATTGAATTCCTTAAAATTAATGCTGATTGTTTTGCATGATCGCATGAGGATATGACAGGTATCCCGATAGAAATAGTCATGCACAAGCTGAGTTTGGATCCCAACGTACCTGCGGTAAAATAGAAGAAATGCCTTATTGCCGAGGCCAGGAATAAATTTGTCAAAGAAGAGGTAACCTGCTTTCTTTAAATTGGTTCTACTTGAGAGGTAATATATCCGGACTGGCTAGCCAATGTAGTAGTAGTTCCTAAGAAGAACAATAAATTTTGCATGTGTGTATACTATAAAGACCTTATTAAGGCGTGCCCAAAAGACTCGTTCCCACTGCCAAATATCGATCAAATGATTGATGCCACGATTGGGTACGAGTTGATGAGTTTCCTCGATACTTATTACGGGTACAACCAAATTAAGATGAACCCGGAAGATCAGGAAAAAACTTTATTTATTACGAATTTCGGTACATATTGTTACAATGTAATGCCCTTCAGGTTGAAAAATACCGGAGCCACTTATCAATGGCTCGTAAATAAGATATTCGAAAAGGAAATAGGAAAGACTATGTAATTTTATATAGACGATATTCTCGTTAAGTCTTGAATGTAGGTGACCATCTTAAGTATTTGCAAGAAACATTCGACATCCTGAGGAAGCATAACATGAAACTTAATCCCGAGAAGTGCGCGTTTGGGGTCAGTTCTGGTAAGTTTCTGGGGTTCTGGTCTCACAAAGGGGAATTGAGGTAAACCTCGACAAAATCAAGGCCATAGAGGATATCCCAGATTAATTGTCGAACACAAAAGAAGTCCAAAGGCTCACAGTAGGATTAGCAGCTTTGAGCAAATTCATTTCCCGGTCATCAAAACAATATCATCGCTTCTTCACACTACTCAAAAAGAAGAATAATTTTGAATGGACACCGGAGTGCCAGCAGGCTCTGTGGGATCTGAAGAAGTACTTATCGAGCCCTCCATTTCTCTTAAAATCAATAGAAGATGAAACATTGCTAGTCTTCCATGCAGTTTCAGAAGTTGCGGTAAGTATGGTTTAAGTCCGGGAGGACAAAGGTACACAATTTCCCATTTATTATGTTAGCAAAATTTTAACGGGAGGAAAAACTCGCTACCCACATTTGAAAAAACTGGCCTTATCTCTCGTAGTCGTTGCTTGGAAGTTGAGGCCCTACTTCCAACGTCACCCGATAGCTGTGGTGACTACTTTCCCTTTGCGGAACATCCTCCATAAACCCAAGCTCTCGGGCAGATTGGCCAAATGGGCCATTGAAATGAGTGAGTTCGATATAGAATATAAACCGAGGACTGCAATTAAGTCGCAAGTCTTGGATGACTTCGTGGCCGATTTGATTCCGGAACTACTGCCCCTAGCAACCAAGGAGGCAGTAATGGTGTCTGAATCGACATCGGGCTTCTGGACCTTATTTATGGATGGAGCTTCCAACATAAAGGGGTTGTAATGACCCGACCGGTCGTTTTGAGTATTTACACTTCGCTCGGTTGTTTGAGGGTATGAGTAGCTCCGTATGATGTATTATGACTAATGTGAATTGTCGGTTTTGGTTTTTAAGGTTATTCAGAATTAATTTGAAAGAATGATTCTCAGCTAGAAGCTTTAAATTTGAAAGAGTTGACCAGGTTTGACTTTTTATGAATTTGAACCCGGAACGAAGTTTTGATGGTTCCGTTAGCTCCGTTGCATGATTTTGGACTTAGGAGCGTGTCCGGATTGTGATTTGGAGGTCCGTAGTAAAATTTGGCCTAAAATGGCGGAAGTTGGATTTTTGAAAAGTTTGACCGGAGGTGTATTTTTTGATATCGGATTTGGATTGTGATTCTGGGAATTGGAATATCTTCGTTATGTTATTTGAGACTTGTGCGCAAAATTTGAGGTCAATCGGACATGATTTGATAGGTTTCGGCATCGATTGTGGAAGTTTGAAGTTTCAAAGTTCATAGATTTTGATTTGAGGTGCGATTTATCGTTTGGATATTGTTATGTGTGATTTGAGGCCTCGTGTAGGTCTGTATTATGTTATGGGACTTGTTGGTATGTTTGGACGGGGTCCCGAGGGGCTCGGGCATGTTTCGGATTGATTTCGGATTATTTTTTTCAATGTTGCTATTGCTGGTTCTGGTGTGACTGCACCTGCGGCTGGTTTGCGCAGGTGCGATGGTCGTAGAAGCTTTAGTGGAGTCGCAGAAGCGAGAAGAGGCTGGGTGAGGAAGACCGCGAAAGCGAATTTTTGTAGCGCTATGATTTTGAGCTATGGACTTCGGAATGGAGCGCTCTTTGGAGAAAATTTCATCATAAGGATTGGGGTAAGTGTTCTCTACTCGGTTTTGATTACATTTCATGAATCCATCTTCGTTTTTAGCAATTGGTTGATGCATTTAAAAAGGAAAATTGGGGGTTTTGGCCTAAATTTTCATAATAAGAATGTTTGAGTTTTGAACATCGAATTGAAGTCGGATTTGAGTGAAACTAGTATGGTTGGACTCGTAATTGAATGAGTTATTGGATTTTGTAAATTTTGTCGGGTTCCGAGGTGCAGTCCCGGTTAGGTTTTGTTTTCCAATTTTGGGATTTTGATTCAAGATTTGATATTTTTCTATCGGGATTGGTTCCTTTAGCATTGTTTGATGTACTTGAGCTATTTTTGGTTAGTTTCGAGCCGTTCAGAGGTCGGAGTGTGCGGGATGGCATCTTTGGAGCATCGCTTGGCTTGCTCGGCATTAGTATTGGCTTGTTCAAGATAAACAACTCATCTAATCATGGAGCTGAGGGTATGAAAACCCGAAATACGTGTCATGTGATTAGTGTTGAGGTGATGCATATGCTAGGTGACGGGCGTGTCGGCGTGCACCATGTGAACTGAGACTCTGTTGTTCCCATGGCAATGTATAGTGGTCCTACTTTGTTGATATCCGTATTTTCACCATGTGAAAAAGTAATTAACCTATCAATCATGCTAGATATCATGTTTAGGCATTGTGCCGATACTATTTGGAACAATAGTGGTCGTTTCTTACTGTCATCTCACTGATTTCATTCATATTTCATACTCAGTCATATCCATGCATTCATACCATATCTCAGTCTCAGTTATTATTTATTGATACATCATATCATTGTTGTCGGACTAGTTATAGTTTCATGATAAATTGAGCCCGTGAGTGAGACTGGAGAGATTGATGACTGAGTGAGGCCGAGGGCCCGAGTGAGAGTGATATTTTGGGATCGGACTGCACGCCGCAGCAGGTTATATTGATTACATATTTTGGGATCGGGCTTCACGCCGCAACAGGTTATATTGATTACATATCTTGGGATCGGTCTGCACGTCGCAGCATGTTATATTGATTACATTTTATTCGATCGGGATGCACACCACATCGATATAGCGCTTGGGCTGAAGGAGCCCTTCCGAAGTCTACACACCCCCAGTGAGCGCAGTCGACTATATATTTGTGGATCGGGTTGCATGCCGCAGTGAGCATTATGGTAATATATGGATAGGGCTGCACGCCGCAGCGGGTATTGTACAACGCTGAGTGATTGAGTGTGCTGAGCATAGTGAGAGAGAATGCGAGACAGTGATATTGAGTACTCTGAGAGTATGAGTACATGAGCTCATCATCGAGATGCCTTGCATTTGACATGCGTACTTGAGATATATGCATAGAAGTACATTTCCTTCGGCTACCCAGTTTTGGGAATATTCATGATTTTACATATATCTTGACATGTAGGAAGAGAGAAGTACTTTCCTCATGCTATCTAAAAATGAAACATCTTACTATTTGTTGAAAGGAGTTTTGGGGGAAAACCACAGTTTTCGAGCTTACTCGTATTTTGGCTTTTTCGGTAAAAGATTCGGGTTTTCACTGAGATATTTGAAAAGAAATGCCTATTTTTCTAGAACTGTGAACGAACTGAGCCTTTTATTTTTGAGGTACTCCTTTGTTATTGTACTATGCTGTAATGAACTATTGTGGAATATTGGTGTTGGATCCGAACTTTTTGTTAGCTCGTTACTACTTTCAACCTAAGATTAGGTTTGTTACTTATTGAGTACATGGGGTCGGTTGTACTCGTACTACACTTCTGCACCTTGCGTGCAGATGTTGGCTGCTGATGTTGCTGTGATTGATGAGAGCTGGATTGAAGATGTACCCGTGTCTCGATTGTAGCTGCCTCTTGTTCGTGGTAGCTTTAGATCTGTAAAACTCTGTTTATGTACTTTTCAAACAGATGATATATTCATTTCATCTCGGCTTTGTAAATTCTATTCTTAGAAGCTCATGATTTGTACTACCAGTTCTTGGGGAATGTATCAGATTCAGATAATTTCTTTACTTAATTGCTCTATTGATTGTTATTGGAATTGGTTAGTAGTTAACTGGCTTACCTAGCGGGTTGGGTTAGGTGCCATCACGGCTAGTTGGATTTTGGGTCGTGACAAGGTGGTATCAAAGCTCTAGGTTCATAGGTTCTACAAGTCATGAGCAAGTGTCTAGTAGAGTCTTGCGGATCGGTATGATGACATCCATACCTATCTTCGAGAGGCTGCGAGACATTTAGGATATACTTCCCATCTTTCTTTCCTTATCGTGCGGCATTGATTCAGCTTGAAGCGTAACCCTTTGAATTTCTTCCACGCATTCGTATGCGCACATGAGCGCTCGGTATCAGCTGTGCAACGACAGCTTTTGATTCCATGGTTGAGGTGCGAGATGTGATTTTGGCGTGCTGATGATGGGCCAATCTGGAGGACTTGAGGCCGGGTTTTGACTGTAGCTTGAGCACGAAGATTTCGATTATGTGACCACGTATTTTTGGGACTTATATGTCCGGTGGTGTCCCTATTAGTGGAATTTGTGATTGGATGACTACGTGGTGAGTATGATGTAATTGCAAGATGTGTTCAGATTGTTTGAATATGACGGAAAGAGTTTACTTGAGATGTAGAAAGGACTATGGGGTGTCTGATTTCTATCTTGATTTGGCGTATGGTCTCGAGTTATGGGTGTATTGATGGATCTTTCATGTTGTTTAGTTGTGGAGTAAAGTAGATTCTCATTCTTGTTGATGAGTTCAGAATCAAGAAGATTAAGTGATTGCGTAGTAGTCGTGGATGTGGAAAGATATAGGGAGATGTCAGTTTGAGGCAAAGTAGGTGGGTTGTTCCTGCGAGGTGTCTAGAGGTTGTGTGATCCCTATTATGTTTTGTAAAGAGTTCCCTTTTACTAGTGAATGATATATGTTGCAATTTGAGTTTGGATCTCTTGTGGAAGTTGGCTTAACCATCACGAGGATGAACACGAGATTTGTAGATGATTTGGGGTACTAGATGGTTTGTGTTGCATGAGCGGATGAAGGATTTAATGGAATCTCACTGTGGTATTATGGTAGTAATGGGGCATGGTTATTGTAAGTAGTCAGATGTTTTATTCCATGGCTTTGAGCCAAGTGGGGAAGTCTGCTATCGACGAGTTGATTGCATGGTTATGTGTTGTATTGGTTTCGGTTTGGGGTATACTGGTGAATATGTTATGACTTGCAGAGGTCGAGATAGAGGATGACTCGAATAAAGGAATTTTTGGATACAGGTTGTATTACACTCTATGGGTATATGAGAATCATAAAATAATTGAGTGGTTACTCGCGAAGGATGTTGTGTACATGGAGTAGGAATTTACTCGGTTGCTTAGGAGTGTGGGTTACTCTTTACTCCCTTGGGTGTTAGCGTGCTAATGGGGCACAGGTCATTCGGTCCGTTTGGTCTGTTTAATTGAGATTTGAGTAGAGTTGATGACTCTCGAGAATGGTTCTGATGGATTCAAGATTTAAATGTAGCGATTTGGAATTTTCAAAATTTGTATATGGCTAGAAACTGAGAGTTACATTGGATGGTGTCGAGACTTGTGGAATTTTTATACCATTATAGATTATGCATTTCAGCATTAAGAAGGTGAAGGAAACAACTTTAGGTTCACATAAGGTCTCCTTAGAGTGGGTGTCGCGGTTGTGGTACTTTGGGGTACTTAAGAGGGAAGTCAGCGGCTTATGGGCCTTAGGGCGTGGTGGTTTTAAAGTAGGGTCTCTTGTGTGGTGAGTTTTGGTTGAGGATCGTGGTATTATGGCAAGGAGAACTATCAATCTGAAGGTAATTCGGAAAGAACTCGGAGAGTTAGGACAAATTGGTAGTAGGTTGGATCAGCACAGTAATGGATATAATAGGTTCTTTGGGTACTTATGATGAGGCTAGTCTCCACAGGTGTTTCGTGGCAATGCTCTTGGGTTTTGGCGACTTGCATGGCTGGGTTGAGTTAGAAAGATTTGGTTCAGATAGCTTGGTTATGTGCAAATGGGTTTCGAAGAGTTCTCAATGTTTTTTTACCAAGGTTCGAGGGGTATATTTCCTGCTGGCGTGAGAAGTATGTGGTGTATAGTGAATTTCTCCTGGATTAAATCAAATGGAAGGTTTCTGACTGATCGGGTATGTATTCTGCTTGTGACTCAGAGTTGATTATGAGACTTGTACTCTTCACATGATGGCAAGGTAGATGCGGTGTGTTGTGTGGGATTGAGATTTACATGTGCAACATCACAGTTTAGTTTTGAAGGGAAGGACATAAATTCGTAGGCAGCATGGACGGTTGCAAATGACTAGGTAAATGATATTACTAATTGGTATGGCCTAATGAGAGTATACATTTCATAAGGGGCAATGTGTTTTGATTTATGGATACTTCACTGGTATTGCGGCACTCTCCTGGTTGATCAACTGCTGATATTCAAATTTTGCCATGTGGCACGGTAGAATTTTTGAAGTATTCCTTGTGGGATGACTGTGCATGAGAGACGTGTTAGACATTCGGGCGGTGGAGTTAGGATCAAATATGGTGATTTGTGTGTCCTATGGAGTTGGAGACTAGGAGTTCTCAAGAGCAGATTATTTCATGGTTGTGGATTATGAAGTCATGGCCGAAGCTAGCCAGATGATAGTATGTGTTATGATTCAGTCATTGTAGGCTTTTGGAGGGATATTTATCTATTAGTGGGTGACCATAGTCGATTTGGGGGTCCATTGGTAGGCCCAATTAGGATGTGTATTCTACACCGAGCCGGATTGGTTGGTTCCATACTGCTATTGTTGAGGGATGTGCCATTAGTTGTTGTTGAGCTTATTCGTGTTCTGAAATGATATGTGAGTTACTATTCTATGCTACGAGAGGTTGCGATTCGTAGGTTATATGCACACACAGTGTGGTTCTATTTGGGCTTTATAGTGGAATTTGAGTATTGTGTGATTGTTTGTGCATTGGCTATGTTCTTTCCGGATTGTGGTATTGTGTTATTTGCTCTCCGGGGTTACGGTAATGCACTTTGGGTACTTGATGTCGAATTTCATGTGGTTACTGATTTTGAGCATGGTGGTTGAGGTATTTCATATGGACCAGTGTTTGGATGGGGTCACACATTGCGGCGGAGTTATGTTGAGATATGATCCCTTGTGTTAGATTCGTGTGTTTTGGTTCTACGGTGTGTGATAGGTTCTTAGCATTGCGTTGTGGTGGTACTTGTTGAGCTTGAGGGACAGTTCTCCCGTCTGAGTCAGTTTTCCATGATTTGAGTATATTTGGAATGTTGCTTATTAGTGCACGAATTGCACGGGTTATGGATTTGGATTGTATTGATGTGGCATGTCACTAGAGTGGTCGTGTTGGATGATATGAGATCATTGGACCTAGATTGGATACTATTGGAATTGATTACAACATGTTTGGAAGGATAATATCGAAAGTCGGCTTAGGAATTTGCTATAGTTCTTGTCGGAGGAGAGGGAGTTCTATGACTGGTTGATCTGATGAATAGTTATGAGTTTCTGTGTATTCCTTTCATCATTGGTAGTGTACGAAGGTTTCAGAATAGAGTCTTGTTTGATATGAGATTTATTACCGGTATTGGGTTGTTTTGAGCAGCTACTGTGATTAGGAATCATTGCTTCAAGTATCTGTGTTTTGTGATATATCATGCGATTGTATCTTGGGTTATGATTGTGACTTGGTATAGCTTGTTCAGACTTATACGG
Source organism: Nicotiana tomentosiformis (assembly GCF_000390325.3). NCBI lineage: Eukaryota > Viridiplantae > Streptophyta > Magnoliopsida > Solanales > Solanaceae > Nicotiana > Nicotiana tomentosiformis. The sequence continues at coordinate 138,206,929 of NC_090814.1, forward strand.
TATGTAGATGCGAGATTCTGATTTTATAGAAATTTTGGATGTTGGAAATTGGATTCTAAGGCTTATGGGCTAGGTTGAATTAAGAAAATCTCGATTATGTTGTATTATTAGAACTATATGGGATAGGGTGATGTGAGATCACCCCCGGGTGTGTGCATGGTAAGGTTACACGACAGTTGGGCTTTGAGAATAACTCTGGGCACGTTCGAGGATGAACGTATGTTTAAGTAGGGGAGGATGTAACAACCTGACCGATCATTTTGAGCATTTACACTTTGCTCGGTTGTTTGAGGGCATGAATAGCTCTGTATGATGTATTATGACTTATGTGAATCCTCGATTTTGGTTTTCAGGTTATTCGAAATTGATTTGAAAGAATGATTCTTAGCTAGAAGCTTTAAATTTGAAAGAGTTGACCAAGTTTGACTTTTCATGAATTTGAACCCGAAACGGAGTTTTGATGGTTCTGTTAGCTTCGTTGCATGATTTTGGACTTAGGAGCACGTCCAGATTGTGATTTGGATGTCCGTGGTGGAATTTGGCCTGAAATGGCGGAAGTTGGATTTTTGGAAAGTTTGACCAGGAGTGGATTTTTTGATATCGGATTCGGATTATGATTCCGGAAATTGAAATAGCTTCGTTATGTTATTTGGGACTTGTGCACAAAATTTGAGGTCAATCGTACGTGATTTGATAGGTTTCAGCATCGGTTGTGAAAGTTTGAAGTTTCAAAGTTCATAGATTTTGATTTGAGGTGCGATTCTTCATTTTGATGTTGTTATGTGTGATTTGAGCCTCGAATAGGTCCGTATTATGTTATGGGACTTGTTGGTATGTTTGGATGGGGTCCCGAGGAGCTCGGGCGTGTTTCAAATTGATTTCGGATCATTTTCTTTAATGTTGCTATTGCTGGTTCTGGTGTGATCACACATGTGGCTGGTTTGCGTAGGTGCGATGGTCGCAGAAGCGTTAGTGGAGTCGCAGAAGCGAGAAGAGGCTGGGTGAGGAAGACCGCGGAAGCGGATTTTTGTAGCGCACCTGCGTGCGCGCAAATACGAGATTGGAAGCGCAGGTGCGAAAATTTCGCAGAAGCAGAATTTGATATCCGTAGGTGCGGGGGTGCTGGGCAAGCTATTTTCGTAGAAGCAAAGTTTTTACCGCAGAAGCGGTGGTCGCAGATGCGACGATCTGTCCGCAAATGCGGAATCGCTGGGCAGAATGTTATAAGTTCGAGGGTTGGTCATTTATATCACATATTGAGCTATGGACTTCGGAATAGAGCGATGTTTGGAGCAAATTTCATCATAAGGATTGGGGTAAGTGTTCTTTACTCTGTTTTTATTACATTTCATGAATCCATCTTCGTTTTTAGCAATTGGTTGATGAATTTAAAGAGGAAAATTGGGGGTTTTGGCCTAAAGTTTCATAATAGGAATTTTTGAGTTTTGAACATCGAATTGGAGTCGGATTTGAGTGAAACTAGTATGGTTGGACTCGTAATTGAATGGGTTGTTGGATTTGTAAATTTTGTCGGGTTCCAAGGTGTGGGCCCGGGTTGGGTTTTTGGCCGATTTTGGGCTTTTGATTCAAGATTTGATCTTTTTCGATCGGGATTGGTTCCTTTAGCATTGTTTGATGTACTTGAGTTGTTTTTGGTTAGTTTTGAGCCGTTCGGAGGTCGAAACGCACGGGATGGCATCTTTGGAGCACCGCTTGGCTTGCTCGGCATTAGTATTGGCTTGTTCGAGGTAAGTAACTCTTCTAATCTTGGAGCTGAGGGTATGAAATCCCGAAATATGTGTTGTGTGATTAGTGTTGAGGTGACGCACATGCTAGGTGACGGGCGTGTGGGCGTGCACCATGTGAACTAAGACTCTATTGTTCCCATGGCACTGTATAGTGGTCCTACTTTGTTGATATCCTTGTTTTCACCATGTGATAAAGTAATTAAGTTGTCAATCATGCTAGATATCATATTTAGGCATTATGCCGATACTGTTTGGACCTATAGTGATTGTTTCTTACTGTCATCTCACTGATTTCATTGATATTTCATACTCAGTCATATCCATGCATTCATACCATATCTTAGTCTTAGTTATTATTTATTGATACATCATATCATTGTTGTCGGGCTAGTTATAATTTCATGATATTATGAGCCCGTGAGTGAGACTAGAGAGATTGATGACTGAGTGAGGTTGAGGGCCCGAGTGAGAGTGATATTTTGGGATCAGGCTGCACGCTGTAGTAGGTTATATTGATTACATATTTTGGGATCGGGTCGCATGCCACATCATATTATATTGATTACATTTTATTGGATCGGGCTGCACGCCGCAGCTATATAGCGCTTGGGCTGAAGGAGCCCTTCAATAGTCTGCACACCCCCAGTGAGCGCAGTCGACTATATATTTGTGGATCGGGTTGCACGCCGCAGTGGGCCTTATGGTAATATATGGATAGGGCTGCACGCCACAGCGGGTATTGTACAACGCTGAGTGATTGAATGTGCCGAGCATAGTGAGAGAGAATGCGAGATAGTGATATTGAGTACTCTGAGAGTATGAGTACATGAGCTCATCATCGAGATGCCTTACATTTGACATGCGTACTTGAGATACATGCATAGAAGTACATTTCCTTCTGCTACCCAGTTTTGGGAATATTCATGATTTTACATATATCTTGACATGTAGGCAGAGAGAAGTACTTTCCTCATGCTATCTAAAAATGAAACATCTTACTATTTGTTGAAAGGAGTTTTGGGGAAAAACCACAGTTTTCAAGCTTACTCGTATTTTGGCTTTTTCGGTAAAAGATTCGGGTTTTCACTGAGATACTTGAAAAGAAATGCCTATTTTTCTGGAACTGTAAACGAACTGAGCCTTTTATTTCTGAGGTACTCCTTTGTTATTGTACTATGCTGTTATGAACTGTTGTGGAATATTGGTGTTGGACCCGACCTTTTTGTTAGCTCGTCACTACTTTCAACCTAAGGTTAGGTTTGTTACTTATTAAGTACAAGGAGTCGGTTGTACTCATACTACACTTCTGCACCTTGCGTGCAGATGTTGGCTGCTGATGTCGCTGTGATCGATGAGAGCTAGATTGAAGATGTACCAGTGTCCCGGTTGTAGCTGCCTCTTGTTCGTTGTAGCTTTAGATCTGTAACACTCTGTTTATGTAATTTTCAAACAGACGATGCATTCATTTCATCTCAGCTTTGTAAATTCTATTCTTAAAAGTTCATGATTTGTACTACCAGTTCTTGGAAAATGTATCAGATTCAGATAATTTCTTTACTTAATTGCTTCATTGATTGTTATTGGAATTGGTTAGTGGTTAATTGGCTTACCTAGCGGGTTGGGTTAGGTGCCATCACGACTAGTTGGATTTTGGGTCGTGATAGGGGTCTGGACTTGGAATAGCCTTAATCACGCCTTCGGAGGAAACCCGAAGGCAAGCCATCAGAACGATCCCTTTAATTAACAATGAAGCAGAGTATAAAGCTTTGGTTGTAGGGCTCGAATTGGCCCGGGGACTCAATTTCAAGGTTATTGAAATTAAATGTGACTCGCAACTGGTGGTAAATCAGGTCTAAGGGATCTTTGATACCAAAGAAGAACGTATGCAACAATACATGGTAAAGGTCCATGCTTTTTTGGTATTCCGGGAGTGATCAATTAATCACATCACGAGGGAGGATAATGCAGAAGCGGATGCATTAGCAAACTTAGGATCATCGACGGAAATAAAGGAATCGGAATCCGGGACGGTAGTACAACTGATGAGCTCAGTTCTGGATACAGATGGTTATTGTGAGGTAAATTCGACTAGTCTGGTCTAGGACTAGAGAAATGAAATAATCAACTATCTCGAGCACGGAAAGTTGCTTGAAGACCCCAAAGCATCACGGGCGTTATGCGCCAAAGCTGCACGTTATAGCTTCAAGAGAGGTCAATTGTATAGTAAATCCTTCCAAGGCCCGCTGGCCCGATACTTATGAGCGTCAGAAGCTAATTATGTCATAAGAGAAGTCCATGAACGGATATGCGGCAATCACTCGGGCGCAGATTCTTTGGAGCTAAAGTTGGTATGGGCAGGATATTACTGGCCTTGCATGGAATAGGACGCTAAAGACTTCATACGAAAATGTGATAAGTGCCAATGCTACGCACCCCTAGTACACCAACCGGCAGAACCCTTACATTTGGTCCTGTCCCCATGGTCGTTCATGAAATGGAGGATGGACATCTTCAGACCGCTGCCACCGGCTCCCGAAAAGGTAAGGTTTCTTTTAATTTTGATTGACTATTTTTCTAAATGGGTGGAGACAGGTCTTTATCAGAAGACCAGAGAACGCGATGTAGTCGATTTCCTATGGGAAAATATAATTTGCAGATTCGGAATACCAAAAGAAATAGCATGCGATAATGGGCCACAGTTTATCTGTGCAAAAGTTACAAAGTTCCTCGAAGATTTGAAGATAAAGAGCATCACATCTTTCCCTTATCATCCGAGCGCAAATGGTCAAGCGGAGTCAACAAACAAAGTGATTATTCAAAACTTCAAGAAAAGGTTGGAAGCGGCAAAAGGCAAATGGCTCGAAGAATTGCCCGGAGTTCTATGGGCCTACCGAACAATGGCCAAATCGAGTACAGGAGAAACTTTTTTTCCCTTGTGTATGACGCTGAAGCCATAATCCCGGTGGAAGTAGGTGAACCCACTTTGAGATATTTTAGGCAGATGAAAAATCGAACAACGAAGCGATGTTAATCAACTTGGAACGCAGGGACTTGGCGTATGTAAGAATGGTAGCTCAAAAGTAGAAAATGGAGCGATATTATAATCGAAGAGCCAACTTCCGTTATTTCAAAGTAGGAGACTTGGTTCTGAGGAAAGTAACCCAAAATACCCGGGAGCTCAACGCAGGGAAGCTAGGTCCAACGTGGGAAGGTCCCTACCGGATTTCAGCTATCACTGGGAAAGGATCATGCTAGTTGGAGAACTGGAATGGAGACAAATTGCCTAGCAACTGGAACGTGGCACACCTCAAAAGATATTATTGATGATGAACATTATTCAAGCGGAAAGTATGTGCTGCACTCTTTTTCCCTTCGTTCTGTTTTTGTCCCAATTGGGTTTTTCTGGAAAGGTTTTTAATGAGGAAGCAACAGAGAGCATACTATGAAGACAGCAACAATAAGACCTTTGATAGCAAGGCAAACAAGCAAGCTTACAATTGGGGACGGTAAGATAATCTTTGGTTCGATAGCAAATTCCCACTAGGAAGTTAAGTTTGCTACCGAACAAAGGTTACCCAACCGTTCACGAGCATGAACCACTAGAGGGTTGTTAGATATTCCTTCACTCGATAGCATAAATTTATGAGGGAAAGTAAAGTTGTGTTACCAAGATTATCTAGCAATTCATTAGTAGAATCTTCGAAGATACAAGACTTCCAGTGTTCCAATTCGCACTCTTCGCATTCAAACACTGGGTAGGGGGAATGATATGAGGATATGACACAATGACTGCCACGTTAACCGGGGAATGAAAATACGGAACCTAAATGCATCATCGGGACCGGGGACTGCGCAACCAGCCCCATAGAAACACGTTGTACAAGATAGCCACAAGTAATGGCAATTTCTTTTCAATATAGCAAATGCTTATGTATTCTTTGAAAATACAAGGAATAAAATGAAATCTTTTTGTTTTTATCTTGTTTCTTGTCTGAACGATGAATAAACTTTGTCATTTGAAAGTTAAATAAGTACTTCAAACGTTAGTGTTATAATGAACATGAGACGTCCTCTACAAGAGCACCATAAACATAAGAGGGCCCTCTCTTATAAAACCCCTCACGTTAAAGGGTTGGTTCCGGAAGAATCTATGCCCGGAATCAAAAATTCCTTCGGGGAAAAATATACCCGAAGCCACATATGAAAAGGACGCAAAAACTAAACTTGCGCAAATACTTATAGAAACCCTCACATAAAAGGGATAATGTTCGGAACCGAAGTACTTTGAGGAAAACACATTCGAGACTATAGTCTACACATAGTAAAGTGCAAACAGGAAAACGTGTGTTGAACTCTTGAGCAAATGCAAAGATTAAAGACTTGCATGGATATTCAAACAAAAGTAAGACTCAAATGATACTTGAGAAAAAATATGTCTTTATTTACAAGAACATGCCAAAACGGTAAAAGTTCAAAATGGGAAAAAGAAAAGAAAAGCTAAACTACAGCGCCTCCGGAACCAGGTGGAAGAGAAGTGTCCGCATTCCCGAGAGAAGTAGGTGGGTCCACCAATGGCTCGACGTTTTCCCCAGTTTTGTCTTCAACATCGTCACCTTCTGATCCCTCTTCAGTTTCTGAAAACTCTGAACCAGAACCAGAAGAACCAGGAGCATCAGAATGCATCGGGAGTCCATTTTTAGTAGCTAACTCAAGCTCTCGGGCTTTAGCAATTTCGGCATCAAAGTCGATGATACCAACTTTGGCCTCCTCCAAGGTTTTTCTCCTCATGCTGTACATGGCATAAGTTTTTTCAACAACGAGGGAAGCCGCTTGGCGCTTAAGTTCTTCTTTGAGTTGGGTAACCTCGGTAGAAAGGCTTTTCTGGGCGGACCTAGGAGATTTGAGGCTGACGTCAAGGTCACAGATAGTTGAATTAAAGATCCTATTATACTCGATAGTTTTCTTGTACTTTTCTTCTATCTGGGCGTGTTTCGCCCCCACAGCAGCAAGCTCTTCGAGTTTGGAGTTCAAGGATGCTTCTAAGTTAGTCACTTTTTCGTCAGTAGCAGCCTCGCGTTCGGTTGCAGCAAGAACGACGTCCTGGACTTCAGCCCATTTAGCCTTAGCTTTATCAAATCTAACCCTCAGCGGGCCAATTTCTTAGCTCAGGGTTACCATTTCTTGCTCGCTTTGTTGCAAACGAGCCTCCAAAACAACGGTCTCAGTAGCTTTGTTTTCTAGTTCTGAGAGGCGGAGAACAGTTTGGTCTCGTTTCGCCAAAAGTTGGTTCCGTTCAGAAGTAGATTCTTCCTTCTTACGAATCAGCCTTTGAAGGCCCTCAGAAGTAAGAAAGTTGGCCTACAAAACAAGAAGAAGTAAAACTTAGAATACATTCATACAAAAGTAGAAGAAGTAATGAAGGAAGAAAAGAACGTACCGCTGCGGCGTTATGCATGGCATTGTTCAACAAGTACTCTCTCAAGAGTGCTTGAATCTTTTCCCAGTCTTTTTCTAAAGCCAAAGGCTTCAGATAATTAGCAAGCTCCACCGGCCGGGATAGCAAGTTGCATCTGGTAGAGACTGAAAAAGTAGTGTTCTTCCTCCTTTGTGGATCTTCAGAAGGGGCAACATAATTTTGCCCCAAATTCCCATGAACTGGGGATTGTGGAAGAGGAACATTTTTTTCATGGTCAGATGCAGCCGATGGAGGTGATGTAGCAACTGTTGGTGGAAGAGTGGATGAAGATGGAAGTGATGTAGCAGTTGCTGGTGTTGGTGAAGGTGGAGATAAAGCTGATGGAGTTTAAGAGTGAGAACCAGCTGCATCAAATGCAGTGCTGGCTGTTGGATGCTCGCCAACCAAAGACGGCAAGGACCCGATACTCAGCCCCACAGCACCGGATGCAACAATTGGGGCCCGAAAACTAGAGTTGGCATTTTCTACCAAATCATATTCTCCCCAAAGTGCCAAGATATCATCTTCAGTTGGTGCAACTATCTCAACAAGTTGTAGCATCCTGTTGATATGATGAGAATCGTCGCCTTCTATGTAGAGACGTTCCCTCATCACTAGATTCTTCATCATAATCAATCATCACAGTGTCTATGACCGGCCCGGAAGAAGGACCAATCATCATTGCCACTGGATAGGGCTCGGGGGCATCAGTCTTTTCCCTCTTATTCTTCTCCCTGACTGCGAAGGAACGTCTTCTCTTTGATTGCTTATCCTCCGGATGGGGACTCCGTAAATAAGTGTTTATGCCTGAAATAGGCCCGGAGATACCTGTTCGAGTAAGTGCTTCCTGAATCCGCCAAAACGTCCTCCTCGGGGATAGCAACAGAGCCCGTAGGTAGACCTAATTTCGTGAACAAGTCATAAGGGTTCAACCAAGTTCTCCATATACAAAAAACTAAAAGCAAGGAAAATTACAATTACCAAACTTTTTGGCCTTCCATCCGTATTTAAGAGCCAGTTCTTTCCACAAACGAGTTTCGGGCGTCGTGACGTCCAAGATCTTCTGAACTCACCGGTCCAAACCTTCCACCATCGGTGGGATCCATCGAGTTACTGAAACATACGAAGGTTGAAGAGTTGATACAACCAAAACAAATATCTAGTAAAAAGAAATACTAAACAAAAAGCTTACGAGTGCGGTTCCAAGCGATCGGAAAGGATGAAGCCGTTATCAGAATGATGTTATTGGTGATGACTGCAATGAACCGTTCTATCCACCCACGATCGTTGTCATCATCCATGCTAGACAGCAAAGTATGGTGGCCACGCTTGCAGAGGTTTATCATTCCCCCGCGGAAGATTTTGGGAGAATAGAGATTCATCATATGAGCTAAGGTTAGCTCCTCTCCAGTTTTCTAGCACAAGCGTCGAAGACATGCGACCGTCCTCCACACTGAAGGACTTACCTATGCCAAACACACTTGGTAGCGAAGGCAAATCTCTGCAATCACGAAATTAAGCTCTCTACTAAAAGGAAACACACCTAAAGTAAAGGGATACGTGTAAAAGTATGTAAAACCTTCCTTGGGAAGGGTCACTCGCTCCAATATTTCAGGAGCAATGATATCCAACTCATGGCAGCAGTAGTCTTCCTTCACAACAGGAATACTGGAAGGACGAATGGAAGGAGGGTACCTACTAACAACTCATGTACGAGGGTTAGTAGTAGAAAATTTCTCTTAAAGGTCCTTTGTGGTACTGAGTTTTTTTGGGATAATGGAATCCACCGTTGGAGGAGCAAAGTCCTCGGCTTTATTCTTGTTCTTTGAAGAACCAGCACGCTTGGAGGAAGAAGCCATTGATAAAGAAGAAGGAAAAGGTTTTGTGTTTGAAGAGAATTAGAGAAAGGATGGAAAACAAAGATACAAATCAGAAGCTCGAGAAATTATGAAACGCAAAGGAAAAGAATGTCGCATATAAGTAAAATTTTGGCGGCTAAATTCTTGGCCTCGATAATCGGCAAAAGTTGTACTGAATCATGGGATGACACGTGTTCAGAACATTAAATGCGGAGAGACGTATGTCTAATCAAATTTCAGGAACCTTCAGAGGGAGTTATAATAATTCCTACCAAAAAGGTGTTTCTACCAGCTTCTCGGTAACATAAATTTATGTCACCAGAAAGCAGGGGGATTATTTGTATAAGGTAAAATATGACATGACACGTGGTTGTCTAAAGGGAGGACATGTGGAACCCAAGACTGGGATGGCCGAATACCGAACACAGCCATTCCGCTTGTCACCGGAAAGGATAACGTTCATAAAGGTGTGTTAAATGCTTTGCGCCCGGTGGCATTTAATAGGGAATATTCTGCAGCATTAAGAGCGACGGTCTGTTACAGAGAATTTGGCATTGATGTTCACCCTTACGTCTTCATCAATGACCCTCATAATTGACATTAAAGGAGGACACGATCCTAGGATCTCCTTCCCTAGACATAGCTATAAGTAGTAAGCTCAGTTATCATTAGAAAGGGGACAAATTTTCTGACAAAACTTATACTATATTCTATACAAAGCTTAATACAATCTTATTTTCTTGCTCTTTGATCTCATCATTGCTGTGCCCAGAAACCTTGTTCCCGGAACTGTCATCTCTGTTGTTTCATCTACATTTCAAGGCTAAGTATTATACATTTCTTCAATTATTGCATTATTTCAGGATCAAATTAGTTCACTTGTCTAGAAACCATGTATAAATTCAATTGTACCATTTTACAGGTAAACAATAAGGCGTAGTTAGAATGTTAGATGTCATTTAACTTAACTTAAATTGTTGTAGCATGTAATATACTTTATTTTTCAAGTTCAAATAGAAGGTTAATTAGGTCGTAGCTATTAACACAAAGATATTAATCTAATCCGATCCAACATTACAGGAAATGAGATTTTCAATGACGATATTCTGGGCGATTTATTTAGTTGTCACCAAAAGTAAATATATGCCACCGTTTTAAATGGCAGCCTACTTGCAATCATATTTGTGGCGTATTTTGTTTACTTTTTTATGGCGATTTTAGTCTCCACATTTTTTTTGGTGGCGGCTTTGCTCACCAAAAAGTAAACGTAGATTTAAGGTAGGTTACTGCTCAAAATAGGAACATGTTATCCGCAGCTGAACTATCTATTGCAGCGACACAACATTTTCATTTGGTGATGAAAAGGTCGCCACATAACGTCGTGCAAGATGAGTAATTATTAATGTCATTATTATGAAGAGTTATTGCCAATTATCTTTTAAACCTGTTGCTTTATAGAATTTAAACTTTAAATGACGACACAAGTAACATAGGAGATATCTACTCAATTATTGAGTTAGGACGAGTTACGCAGAATAGTTGTAACATGCACTAATAGTCTAATACCCAGGATAATGCAACTTCTACTGAGAAAAGGGAAACAAGAAAGAGACCCAACGAAATTCATACAATGGGGTTTAGTTAATTTGGAATATTGTGGACGTGTTATGAAAGCGTCACTTCAGCTTCTTTGAATCTCATACGAAGTTACTGTTCCCAAAATAATGTGTGAACATCAATAGATCAAATAATGCTCGAAAAGGCTTTAGAAAAAGTAGACAGATATATAGATGTTGCTTCCCACTTTACCAATTTCTTGCATCACATTTCCTAGAATAAGAAAAGCGTCTTGGCTTTACTGTTCCAAAACCCTTGCCAAGTTGCATAGTGAGTAAAGATCATTGATTTCACGTATAATTTTACAACAATTAGCACGGGAAGTTTATTTTTTCTTTTTTGGTTATGACTTGTGATGGCAGAAGTAAGAAGCTGAGGCTGGCTTTACTTATGATCTTCAACTGGTTCGTTAGTTTGGAGGTAATTAATTTGCTATGAAATTCTTTACCAACTACTTGCATCGCTCTTATAAAGTTTGTTTTCTTATTTTTCTTCTTTGAGAGCATAGGAGAATCTAGTATATAGACAAAAGCGGATTTAGGATATAAGTTTAAGTTTTATGGGTCAATCTTTAGGTTTTTCTAGCATTGGACGTACTATATGTTCAAAATTATGGGTTCAGACCTACTATTTGTTGCAATTTTTGTGAATTTTCACATATAAATATACTCTCTTCGTGCAAAGTATTAGGTTCAGTTGAACCCATTGCCCGTGTGTTCAGTAAACGTGATCTTAGTATATATGTATAATATTTTTTTGTATGTATACATAGTTCGAGTCAAATAAGCACATAAAAGTGTTACTATTGTTTTGCTTTAAAGGGGATAGAGAAGGTCAGAAGGATATGGGAGTAATATTTGATCAGATGTTGATATTTTTCTTTAAGAGCATCATTTATGGATAGTTAACTACTCTAAATATGAAAGACGAAAAGAATGTTTCTGATGTTAATGTTCTAAGTAGCTTTCAAAAACCGGTCCTTTTGGCTGTTTACTGGTAATTAATCCTCGTCAAATTAAAGAATCACTATACATATGTTTCTCATCAGTTCCAAAATTAAGATATCACCATAACGAGCTATTGGACACTTGTCTTCGATTTGCGTCACTTATAATATAAAAAAGATTAATTGAATACAGTTGATTGCAGCAATCTTGATTGGGCCTACAGATATGAGTAATTGAAGACAGGAAACAGGACAGGTTTGACACTGGTTCAACTCTATTAAATGCTATCTTCCCTCTTAATCTTCATAACCAACCTCTTGAATTAATCCTTTGTTTCATTGACAGGTCAACAGCTGAGAAACTCTCATGGCATTCTCATTTTCTCTTGCAGCCTTTATTCACCCTCAACTCCGGCATGTTGTAGCGAAGATGTCTCTCTTTGACACAATCTTGTTCTATGTTAGTTTTCTCTGTTCCCTTCTTTTACCATGTGATATTATGCTTTACAAACTAGAATGTTGTTTTTACTGATGCTCCTGTTTTTGATATGTCAGGTGGTACATCTTTTGGACAAGTTTGATCTATGGCATAGATTACCAGTGTTACTCGGGTTGGCTTACCTAGGACTAAGAAGACACTTGCACCAGCGATACAACCTCTTACATGTTGGAGAAGTTAATGGAAAGAAATATGACACAGAAGAGTTTTCGTATCGGACTGCTGATGGTACGTGCAATCATCCTGCGGATCATTTAGTGGGCAGTCATGGAACCTTCTTTGGTCGCAACATGCCACCATCAACTTCAAGTTATGGGGTAAGCTAACAATACAATCATTTTATTCTTTCAGCTTTATTGAACCTGTTTCAATTCTTTTATTCTGATCATTTTTTGACAGCTAATTAGCATGATCCAATAAATGTGCCTTAGTCATATCGCTATCTGTAATCTATAGCTTGATATCTCTCATTCACTTTGGAGTTATGACAATATCATTTGATTATGTAGCTACTGGAACCTCATCCAGTAACGGTGGCCACGAAGCTCTTGGAAAGGAGAAAGTGCACAGATTGCGGGAGCCAATTCAACATGATAGCGTGCGCCTGGGTACAATTTATGATCCATGATTGGAATGACCATATGGAGGACACTGAACAGGTACCTACGTATAACTTGTCGGAGGCAGTATTTAGAGTATTCATCATGGTAAAGGTGTGTTTTGTGTTTCTCTTACACAAATATTTTGACAGGTCGAGCTTAGAGCGCCTGAAGATGTTGCAGCAGGGTGCCCGTTGAAGTCATTTAAGTTCTTTAAGACCAGAAAACTTCCTACAGGTTCACCTGATCTGAAGTTTGGGCATTTGAATTCAAGGACCCCATGGTGGTGAGTAGACTCAAAAACTTCTAAATCCCCAGAGAAAACCTAAAAGGTTCTCTCATATTTTGAACTTTTGTGACTTTATTTGTACTTCTATTCACTCCAAAGCCAGCAATAAAACTAAATACCCTACTGGTGATGGACTAAGCTAATAATATAAGACACTGGTGGAAAAGAATTACCTGTTAAACCGACAAGATTATTGGACAAGGAAAGAATAACAAAGATAAATACATCATCAAGTCCATGCTCTTGCATCCCAAAATCTAAAACTGTCATAAATTTACAAAAGCATGAATACACCCACAATCGAATGGTGCTAATAGCAGGTTATTCTTTGTTAATGGAGAGAAACTTCAAGAGAGACTGTTGCATGTTATATTCAGTCAAGCAAAATAGATTCTATTAAAATCAATAGTAAACTCAACTAAATACTGTATCAAAGTGCTGCTTAGTAGCATGCTAAAAGAGTGAAGTAACAACTACGGTGGAGATGGAGGGGGAAAGGAGGCGGAAATATTATTCCTTGTTGACATATATGCTGGTCAACTCATGTCCACACTGTCCAATCGGAACTCAATTGGATTTCTTACTTCATTGTAATGCAGATTGGAAGTTAGTCTAGTGATGGAGTTTTATTTCATCTGATGAATTATATATGTTCCTACTGTTTTGCTAGGGATGGGAGTGTAATATATGGGAATAATAAGGAGGGCATGATTAGGATGAGAACATTTAAAGGTGGAAAGCTCAGGGTCTCAGGAGATGGACTTCTTGAACATGACGATAATGGCATTCCAATATCTGGAGATGTTCGTAACGATTGGGCAGGCTTCTCTCTGTTGCAGGCCTTGTTTATGAAGGAACATAATGCCATATGTGATATGCTAAAAGTATGCTTTTCTTTTCAGCTTCTTCAGGATAATTTTGCACCTTAAAAGAACGAGTTTGATTAAAAGCCTGATTTTTGTTTCAGGAGCATTACCCTGAATTTGATGATGAAAAGCTGTATCGACATGCAAGATTGATAACTTCAGCAGTCATTGCTAAAATCCATACCCTTGATTTGACAATTGAACTTGCTAAGACTGATACTGTAGTTGCGGGAACAAGGATCAACTGGTAAGCCCACTGCTAAATACTGCTGCTATTACTGTGGTTGAATTAACAAACAGCTTCCCAGTATTCACTTAGTTGTCTTGATCTTCTAAAATGTCGTGCATCATGCTTAGCATTGCGAATGACCATAACATTAACTATTAATGTTAATTAACAGAGTCTACTTTGATTCAGGTATGGACTTTTGGGGAAGAAAATCAAGGATTTGTTAGGACCTAAGTTTGGACCAATTCTGAGTGGATTAGTTGGTCTTAAAAGGCCCAGAGATCACGGGACTCCCTACTCGTTGACTGAAGAATTTGTTAGCGTCTACAGAATGCACTCACTTTTACCTGACAAAATTGTTCTGAGGGACTTGAAGTCGACTACTTCAGAAGACAAATCCTTGCCTATTCAAGAAGAGTATGTTCTCCAATTACACATTTTGCATTAGAAACAAGTTGTTGCCTTGCTATATGACAATTTTTTAAATAAAATCTGGGAATTGATTTCAGGATATGAATAAGAATCTGATCCATATATATGAATTATAACACAACAAAGGCCAGATTTGTTGAAATCTAGAAGTAAAATAGCCAGGAGATGTACTAATAAAAAGGAAAAGAACTTGTTAGGATATATGAATTTCTAACTGTCTAGTTTGATCAGGATTCCTATGACGGAAATGATTGGGAAAGAAGGAGAAAAAAGCTTGTCCAAAATTGGTATAGAGCAGATGCTCGTATCTATGGGTCATCAGTCATCTGGAGCTTCTACATTGTGGAATTATCCGACGTGGATGAGGAATCTTGTTCCTCATGATATTGATGGAGAAGAAAGACCAGATTTAGTTGACATGGCCGCGTTAGAAAGTATGTTTATCCATTCTTCCCTATGACATAAAACATTGTCCTCGAATATCATAGAAACTACATACTAAATTGCTATTTTAAACTCTAGTTTATAGAGATAGAGAGAGGGGAATACCACGGTACAATGAGTTTAGAAGGAATTTGCTGATGATACCAATTAGCAAGTGGGAGGATTTAACTGATGATGAAGAAGTAATTGAAGCTTTGCGAGAAGTATATGGTGATGATGTTGAGAAGCTAGATCTCCAAGTTGGTCTACACGCGGAGAAGAAAATTAAAGGCTTTGCCATTAGTGAGACTGCTTTCAACATATTTCTGCTCATTGCTTCAAGGTAAGTCAATATGTTGCAGTAGTATGTGCAAAATATAGAATTGGTCTTTGTGCTAATACGCGCGACAATCTTTTTTATTTTCTTCAGGAGGCTAGAAGCTGATCGATTCTTTACAACTAATTTCAATGCGCGAACCTACACAGAGAAAGGCTTCGAATGGGTTAACAAGACAGAGACATTGAAAGATGTTATAGATCGACACTTCCCTGAAATGACAGAGAAATACATGAGATGCACAAGTGCATTTGCAGTGTGGAATTCAGACCCAAATCCTAGACGTTATTTACCTCTCTATCTGAGACCAGCAACCTAATATGTTTTATAGGATGTGCCCTTTGTAACCTTTGTATGAGATGAATATGTAATATGGTAATAGACCACGTTAAGTTTGAAAATATAATATGTAAGATCGCGTAAATCTGTAGCGTATGTAAATGGATTAGTATGTGTGAAGTGTGACACGCTTGACTATGCAAGTATGTTAACTTTTTGCTGTCCAGTGACTCCATAGGAGAATAAAAGTAATTTCCTCATTTTCTTGGGGTCGAAAATTAATTTATATAGGTAAGGCTTAACATATATCTCCATTTTGTTTGTGACAGAAGATTGAAGCAGTCACATATTGTATGAATTAAAATGCGGAATACGGTCTTGTCAACTAACTATCCTCTCTAGTATGAAATAGCCCTTAGGCTTTCATTTTGGGGAGACTATTTCCATGAATGATGAGTTCTTTATTAAGATGTGTAATGATGGATTGTCATTATTGTCACTTGTCAAGACCCTGATGGGCCGCGACGGGCACCCGGTACCTTATTCAACCGAATACCAACGTAATCGTATCTTTCCTATTACATCATCATAGGTAAATGGGCCAGAAGGGGCGTCATGAGATAAATAGAGTAAACATGAGGGAATACCTGACATAGAACGACCCAACCTTATATAGAAACTCATACCTGTGACATACATGCCTATAAGGCCAATGTGATCCTTTATATACTTAAAACATAGGCCGACAAGGCCATGCAAGTATCCGTATA
Source organism: Nicotiana tomentosiformis (assembly GCF_000390325.3). Classification (NCBI taxonomy): domain Eukaryota; kingdom Viridiplantae; phylum Streptophyta; class Magnoliopsida; order Solanales; family Solanaceae; genus Nicotiana; species Nicotiana tomentosiformis. The sequence continues at coordinate 138,223,277 of NC_090814.1, forward strand.
CATAACATCTGTATATAAGCCTCTAAGAGTATATACTTATCATAAAGGTCAGGACAGGGCCCCGCCATACCAAACAATAGACGTCTAAATCATACTGACCAAACAAGCAACTCCGGAGCAAATGGAGCGCACCAACATCTTTCACTGAGTTGATAGCCTACTTGGAGGACTCTCGACCTATCTATCGGGACCTGCGGGCATGAAACGCAGCGCCCCCCAGCAAAAGGGACGTCAGTACAAATAATATACCGAGTATGTAAGGAATGAAAATCAGTAAATAATAGACATGAGAGAAACATGGAGTAAAAGACTCAACATGTAAGTCTGAACAACTCTATGAATTATTAATATTTACAATCTCATGCATATGCGTATAAATCTCATACCATGCATAGGTATATGCGTTCATAATATCATCAAGCATGTGAGGGCATCCCATCATATCTTTTAGGCCACTGTGGGCAAAATCATCAACGTATACCAGCTGATCAGGTGGTGGTGCGTATATAATGCCATAACCTTTTCCCATATCCCATATACATATATACGCGTATATAACACCATTTGGTCATGGGTCAATGTACATATATAAATGAATGCAATGCATGAGAAGTACGTCAATAACATCTTTCGGAATGTCATAAGACCATTATGTCTTTGATTAATATCGTGAAATAAACTTTATCAACTTACGTATTTTCTGAGACCCATGAACAAATGATAGAATAATAAGACACATGGGGAATCAAGAATATAGACACCCCTAGTATTTCTATGAATAGAGTCATTTATGAAAGTTGCGTATTTTGCTCGTTTCATTTGTATCATTTGGATCATGCCAAAAGGAAAGAAGGGATAGCCTTAACATACCTGAGCCGATTCTCTTGACAATCCCTCTAACACATGTCTATTGCGAAAAATACGTAACGACGTATCGAAGTAGGGAAAAATCCGTATGATATTCTTGAGAAAGATTGTACCGTGCTCTCTTAGAATAGCATCTCGCATTGCTATTACATGATAATCTCGTATGAATTTTGTGCTGAAGGAGACCCGTTGCTTGTAGATAAAGAGATCTTTGATAATCTCGTATGAATTTTTTAATGAAGTAAAGATAAAGAGATTCCAAGATAAAGAGATCCGTTACTTACGAATTCTTTGATAATCTCGTATGAATTCCTTAATGAAGTAAAGATAAAAAGAGATTCCAAGATAGAGAGATCTTTAAAAGTGGTGAGCTCCATCCGTTCTTAGCAAGCTTAGCATCTTAATGAGATAAGGAACCTCTAAATTTGTTGGTTCTGTGGGCCTCACATTAGGAAATGATTTGGCCACCAAATTCCTTAGATGCGCCACCTATTTTTAATGACTAATGAGTCATTGCTTGGGCTGCCACGTTAGGCACCTTAAGCTTATCCAAAATTATCATTAATTAATTACTAATCTTTTCCCAAAAATCTATAATTAACCAAATATCCACATAAGTAAGAATTATCTCAACTTACTTAAAATGCTACTCACTTTTAACACACTTTATACGCCTTACTATCATGGTCATGTGGTACCTTGTATGGTACTAGTCCATAAATATCGGGTATTATAGCTCGGACCATATTTTATCCCAAATTGTCAAATTTCGACGAAATTTATTTTCTTTGATTTGCTTACCCTCTCACCTTCACGAATTTACACATCACTTGTTCGAAGTAGCATAATGCTTATAATCTCAAAATAATCTCATTCTCGAACTTACGTCAATTAACTTACGACGAAACTTTAACATACGAAAATGCGGGATGTAACATCTCATTTTCGAAATTCCATCAATTTACTTATGGCATACTTTCACGTACAAAAATATGGGGTGTAACATCATTCCCCCCTTTGGAATATTCGTCCTCGAATGTTGACTGATGCACTTATCATTTTCATAACCTATAGCTCTTGCGAATACTTTAGTACTCTCCTTGCCATCTAGGCAACTGTTCTATGAATAAATCCAAAGGCCAGGGCATTCCCCCCTTTAGGCTTCTTTCTCATAACATGACTTGTGATCAGAATCCTTCCAATCTCGTAACTGTTGCTACCTTCTGTCATGCAACATGTACAACTCTGACCTTCTAAGTGCGCCTATGCAGCTTTTCTCTCATTTTTCCTCCGGCTTTTAGCCAATCTCTAGGCTTCACTTTGCAAACATATATAGAGCTTGATAAGATGTCCCTCTGGGCATCTATAGGTGTACTGAAGTTCTTTGCTCGGTACTTTGTCGAACTTACGAATATTGCTATATCTTATTTCGTAGACCCAGTTATCAATCCGTATGACTTTACTGCATCTAGGTAGGTCATACTATACCATAACTCTTACTTTGATTTATCTTTATCGTCACTGAGGTCTGCTACCAAACTCCAGGTTACTCTCGTTGCTTATCTTATATGTATAAATCTAAGTCCTTTAACGCTTCTTCATTACTGTTTATCTTAAGACTGATGGCCCACTCTCATCTCATACTTTGTGTCTTTTGTCCATCCATCGTTGATTCACCTCAATATTGTTCTACAATATACCACTGATAACTTGAAATTTCTTACGTAATACCTTGCCACTAGGGCTTACGTTGCATCGAGGAATATTTGAAGTGATTTTCCTGATCCATTTAGCGGTGATACTGTACTTCAATAACCGTATTTTATAGCATCCCAATGTGATTCATTTACGTGGGTATTTAATCCTGTAGAATTCATAAAATCATTACTCAATCGAAGGCCCAAATTTCATCCTTTATTTATCGCAATTACACTCTCATTCTACTACCAAGGTAGTATTCCATCTCTCCTAAATGCTATTAGTCTTAGACTCCTTTGAGTTCGTTCAGGCTATGCTGAGCTTTCTATAACTTAGAGAAACCATTAGCTCTCTTGTTTTCATGGGCTTAATCCCGAGGACTTATCCATTTCTCGTCACCTTTTCACTCGCCCTTTCTTGTCCTTACTCATGTCTTCCTAAAACCTTGTCGCTTTACCATACTTTAGCTTGCGACCTATATATGTCTATTTATACTACTCGCAACCTTTCTTCAATTTGCTTGCACCATAGATTTCCTTGTGTTATTCTGGAACATCAAGCGAGACATCACATCGTCTCTAACTCTTCTTTACTCTTTTAGCTAGACCTCTCGATATTTAGAAACCATAGGTTGGAAGATATGCCACTGTTGACGCCGCTATCATTCTTGGATATTGAATCCTAGCACTTCTAGCCTTCTATCCGAAGTATGGACTATTCACAACCTTCTGTATTTGAGTATCTCGTATGTTGTCCACCTTTACCTTACTTACCTTAAAGTCTCGCATCACATCTTATATCTCTTTCATGACCTCCCCTCCACATAGATATCATTCACATCCACAATTTGAAGCTCTATTATAATACTTGCACCTTTGGTGCATACACAATCCGGTGGGAGCTTCATATTGACTTCTTATGAAGCTGGTATTCTTCTATCTGGCTTTATCGTAGAGCTGTTATAGAATATGGCTACTGTACTATCTCTCTTGTACTTCTGATATTTAAGAGTGATCCTGCAATGTTCTCAATCACGAGGTCTATAATTTCTTGGGTTCAATAATCAGACTCTTGATTTACTTAGTTGGTGTAACTTTCTAGTTTCCTCTTCCTTCTGTAGGCTCTCCTGGTATTAGTTATTTCTTTAGCCTTTTATGGGCGCTATGGAATATCCATGATACAATCTTCTAACAATTCAATCCTTTGTCTATGGCCTGAACTCAATTCTTTCCTTTAACTTATACTGGAGTTTTCTACGGCTGTATGATTGCCAACATATATGCTGCATGGATAATACTCCGATATCTTAAATGCGTTCATAACGTAACTAACTCTGGATTATTGATCGAATAATTCCTTTCGTTTCTTCTCAGCTTTCTTTAAACGTAAGCTATTACTTTTCCTGATCTTTCTACCCCCTTGTTGCGTACATACTTAGCTTATCTAAATTCACACGCATGCCGGAATTTTTGTGCAACTCATATGATCTCGAATCCTACCTTTGATTTTACTTCCCGTTCATTAGCCACGATAGGTGCTGGACCACTTTCTTATGGAGTGCATATAATATTGTAGTGAGACTATTTTACATGACCATTTCCTCTTTAGGTCACTGTGCTTAGGTTGAAGCCTTCTTCCTTATTTTCTCAGCTAGTCTTTCATTGTAGTATTTAGGGAGGACCTTCTGACTCTTATAAAGTTGCGAGCTTATTACATTGTATACTCGACGGACCTTTTGATGTCCTTCCTTGCCTATAATTATCTGTAGTTACTTATCTCCACGCCCTTGTGCTTGTAGGGTTGCTTCTGAACTGATATTTTGACTTCTTCCCAGTGGCACTCTCTTTTATTCCCGTAATACTCATACGGTACCTTTAACTACCCCAACTCCAATCTGAATATTTCTCAAGTATTACAATGACATTACTGCGAGGCTGAATTCACTATATTGGGTTTTACTATGTTTATCTTTGTAGCAACCCTTTTGGGAGGGTGCTACTTATGAAACAAATCTAATTTACTACTTACAACATTAAAAATATATTAATTAAAAAAAATATTCAGAATAATTTAGTAGCGGAAATAGGCCCATGCCATGAGGTCCAAAGTGCAATATTTTTATTTTCGAAAATAATCTTCATAATTTTTATTTTATTTTTAAAAATAAAATACAATTTCAAAATTTAAACATAAGGTGATATAACCCTTCTTGAATAATCAACATATTAAAGCAACTTCCTAACAAAATTATAATTTTATTCGACATCACTGCAAGTTTGTATTGTACATAAATTTTAAACTATCAGGTATAAAAAGGAAAAGTAGTTTTTTCCTTTGTATATATATATATATATATATATAAGACAAAGTGTAAATTTAACATATTACAAGACTTGAGTTATTAACACACCTTAAAATAACAAAATAAGTTACCAAATTCAAGTTACAAAATTTTGGTCTTAATATCCAAGCCTCCAAATAACATACATAAGTGTGACATATATATCATGTACAAGTCCCAAAACTATACAAAACCATGGTGTATATGCAAATGTAATCTCCATAAGTGCTCCCAAAAAGACTACTTCATAAGGCCATCTTCAAATTTCATCTCGTACATTACCTACGGTAGAAAATAACTATCGCTAAGCATAAAGCTTAGTGGCATATAAACTTTGGGCTTGGAGCCATTAACTTCTCCAATTCCCATTTTCAATCATAGTTAGCTCAAATGAAACATAATTTAAAACAAGCGAATAAATATATCAAAAGTATCAAATATCAACCCTTAAAGTGTTTTCAAATATCAATAACAATGTTCAAGATTCAAGAGTTGAGAAAGCGTATACTATCAATCCAAGAAAGCTTGTCAAATATCCATTTTTCGCCCAATATGTACGTCATGCCATCACACTAAGCATAATCAGATATCAAGATGGACCGAAGCCCCAAATCAAGTAGGGTCAAAACCCAATAGCCAAAAGAATCAAGAACCATATTAAAAATGGCTTCCTAGTTCATACTTAACACAGAAAAGTTCTATAATTTAAGATGAACTACAAATCCAAAGTCAAGATAGCAAAAGATCCAAATCAAGAGGCATGCCAAGATGAGTGACAAAGTCACTGCCACAAGAAGGACAAAGTCCCAACAAGAATGCAAAATGATCAAACAATCCGTACGAGTAGGAGATTTAGTAAATATCTTACAATACTTGATATAATACAAATACAATGCTATTAATTGAAGACAAGAACAACGAAATATCAGGTTATTTTAAAATATTCCAGCAAGTAAAAAGATTACTAAGTTTGTACACAAACCTTGGTGTTTTACCACAAAATAGTTCAACCACAACTTGAGGACGTTCGAATCGTCTACGCCCTAGACAAACCAAATTCGTCCACTTCCTCAAACACTTCCCCTTAGCTTTTACAAGAATATATATACCTTAAATACATAATAAAATATCTATATAAGTTAAGTAATTTAACATGTCAAACTAAACATGATATTGGTGAAAATTATCCAAAATGTTTGAAACAGAAATTCTGGACAGTATTACTATCCCGTGTTATGACTCATATTTGAAGATGAAAAAGGACAAACTAGACTATGTGGTCTTCTTTACAGTTGTAGATATGTGTATTAGAATTTCAGAACAACTTGAATCACCCCCATATCAATTTTGTACCAAAAGTTATGCTAAACGTACTAACAGTAGTACAGGGAGGGTTTGTAAAACAGAAAATCTGGGCAGTACTTGCTTGTATTTCATCACCTATTTTCGGGTAAATAAAAGACAAACAAGGTTTTGGTTCCTTCATAAGAGTTATAGATCTATGAAATAGATTTTCATAAAGTCTTAGATCACTTAAAACGGAGCTTTATACAAAACGATATGGATAAAACACTAATAGCTGTCTAGTGTAAAAACGTAACTTACCACAAAAGAGAGGAGCAACTTGAGCTTCACCAAGAACGAATTTTGCTGGTTGGTTTAGTGGAAATTTATGGTGGTTTTCATGAAGTTTTAAGGAGATAAGAAGGATAGAGGGTAGGGGTTTTTGTTTTCTTGAAAGAATGAAAATGGGGAGTTTATGGATGACTAAGTCAACCAAAGTTATCTTTAAAACATTTGGATAAATATGAAATAAAAATGGCCGCCCAACTACTAAATATCCTTAGATAAATACAAAAGGGTGGCAGCCCAAAAACTTAATTATAATATATTTAACAATAATTTATCAAAATAATATTAAGTGTTATACATAGCAACACCATGGAACTTCTTTATAAATATTAACACAACCTAGAGTAAGGAATTTTCATGTATTATAAATTTCACGTTTAGGAAGTGCGAAGTAAAAATATCTCCTCATTATAAAGATGCTCAATCGAAAATGCAAATATTAGTAAACATTTGGGGTGTTACAACTCTCTCCCCCTTAAATAAATTTCGTCCCGAACTTTACCTGGTACTAGTCCCTAAACAAATGTGGATATTGAACTCGCATATCCTCTTCTCGCTCCCATGTAGCTTCTTCGCCAGAATGATTTTTTCAAAGAACTTTCACTAAGGGAATGCTCTTGTTTGTAAGCTCCTTTAACTCACGCGTTAAGATTTGGATTGGTTCTTCTCCATATATCAAATCAGGATTGACCTCAATAGATTCAATAGGAAGAACATGAGATGGATCTGAGCGGTGTCTTCTAAGCATAGAAACATGGAAGACATTGTGAATCTTGTCTAACTCTGGTGGAAGAGCTAGTTTATAAGCAACTGGGCCAACTCTCTCAAGCACTTCATAAGGTCCAATAAATCGTGGACTAAGTTTACCTTTTTGGTCAAATCTCATAATCTTCTTCCATGAAGAAACCTTTAAAAATACCTTATCACTCGCTTTATACTCAATTTCACGCCTCTTAAGATCAACATAAGACTTTTGTCTGTCTGAGGTAATTTTTAAGCGATCCTTGATGATTTTGACCTTATCTTCAGTTTGTTGAACAATCTCAGGACCTGCCAATTTTCTTTCACCAACCTCGTTTCAACAAAGAGGCGTTCTGCATTTTTTTCCAAACAAAGCTTCATAAGGAGGCATGCATATACTTGATTGGTAGCTATTATTGTAAGAATATTCTATCAGGGCTAAGTGTTTGTCTCAACTACCCCCAAACTTAATAATGCAGGCTCGAAGCATATCCTCCAAGATTTGTATTATCCTCTCAGACTGGCCGTCTGTTTGTGGATGGAAAGCGGTACTAAAACTCAACCTAGAACCCAAAGCTTCTTCCAAGCTAGACCAAAATCTGGATGTAAATCTTGGATCTCTATCAGAAACAATAGAAACAGGGATTCCATGCAGCTTCGCAATCTCATTAATGTATAATTCTGCCAAACGTTCCAGTGAGTAGTCCATTCTGATTGCCAAGAAATGAGCACTCTTAGTTAGTCTATCTACAATGATCCAAATTGCATCATGATTCCTTTGTGTGCGTGGAAGTCCAGAAACAAAGTCCATTGTTATCCTTTCCTATTTCCACTCAGGTATTGACAAGGGTTGCAGTAGACCAGCTGGGACTTGATGTTTAGCTTTTATTTGTTGACATACCAAGCATTTAGAAATGAACTCTGCAATGTCTTTCTTCATACCAATCCACCAGTAGTGCTCCTTGATGGTCCGGTGCATTTTAGTACCTCCAGGGTGCATTGCATAAGGTGAACTATGTGCTTTAATCAAGATCTTCTTCCTCAATTCATCATCATTAAGAACACACAACCTATTTTTATAAAATAAGGTATCATCTTTCTTCAATGTAAAATCTGATTCTCTTCCATTTTGGACTTCTTCAACCCGTTTCACAAGCTTCTCATCTAACTTCTGCACTTCTTGGACCTGCTCAAGTAAGACTGGCTTGACTTGAAAATTAGCAATGATAGAACCATTAGAATTAAATGAAAGACAAACATTCATGGCTCTTAATTCAAGAAGCAAGGGCAAAGGACTTAGAGTTAAACTTGCAAGGGAATTGCGACTCAACGCATCTGCAACCACATTAGCTTTACCAGGATGATAATTAATCATGCAATCATAATCTTTGATGAGTTCAAGCCATCTACGCTGTCTCAAGTTTAACTCTTTTTGTGTACCCAAGTACTTCAAACTCTTGTGATCAGTAAATATGTGACATTTCTCCACGTACAAGTAACGCCTTCAAATTTTTAAGGCAAAACAAATGGCAGCAAGTTCAAGATCGTGAGTGGGATAATTCAACTCATGCGATTTCAACTTTTGAGAGACATAAGCAATTACTTTCCCTTCTTGCATCAAAACACAACCCAAGCCACGGAGAGACCCAAGCCTTGTTGAGACCCAAGCCACGGTGAGATGCATCACTGTATACCACATAATCTTTCCCTTCAACTGGCAAAGAAAGTATTGGAGCTTGTATCAACAAGGATTTGAGCTTTTCAAAGCTCTCTTTACACTTGTCATCCCACACAAATTTGGCGTCTTTCCCTAAAAGTTTGGTCAAAGGAGAAGCTATAATAGAGAAGCCCTTCACGAACTTCCTATAGTATCCTGCTAAACCCAAGAAACTTCTGATCTCAGTTAGAGTTTTAGGAGATTTCCAATCAATAATAGGTTGAATCTTACTAGGATCAACCTTCACACCTTCAGCTGATACAATATTCCCCAAAAATGCCACTTCACTTAGCCAAAATTCACATTTGGAAAGCTTCGCGTAGAGTTGCCTTTCTTTCAGAATTTGCATGACAATCCGGAGATGCTTATCATGATCTTCTCTATTCTTGGAATAGACTAAAATGTCATCAATAAACACCACCACAAATTGATCAACATAAGGCTTGAATACACGGTTCATTAGATCCATAAATGCAGCAGGAGCATTTGTCAAACCAAATGGCATTACCAAAAATTCATAATGGCCATACCTAGTCCTAAAAGCAGTTTTAGGAACATCTTTCTCCCTCACGCGCAACTGATAATATCCAAACCTCAAGTCAATATTTGAGAACAAGCTGGCACCCATTCAGTTGGTCAAACAAGTCATCGATTCTAGGCAATGGGTATTTGTTCTTGATTGTTACCTTGTTCAGCTGTCGGTAATCAATGCAAAGCCTAAAAATGCCATCTTTCTTTTTCACAAATAAAACAGGAGCTCCCCAAGGCGAAATACTGGGACATATAAAACCTTTCTCAAGAAATTCTTGCAATTGAGCCTTCAACTCTTTTAATTCAACTGGAGCCATTCTATAAAGAGCGATAGAAATATGAGTAGTTCCAGGGACAAGCTCTATAGGAAATTCAATCTCCCTTTCTGGAGGAAACCCAGGAAGATCATCAGGAAATACAGAAGGAAAGTAGCACACGGTTGGTATGTCCTTAACACTTGGACTCCCCAATTGTGTATCGACTATATGAGCAAGATAGGTATCACAACCTTGACAAATCATCTTCCTTGCCAAGACCGCATAAATAATACTAGCCGTCAATGATCTTTCTCCTTGAACTATTATGTGTGAGTATGCAGGAGTTCTAAAAGTCACTTGCTTCAACCTACAATTAACCCAATGCATGGTGCCTATGGAGACAATCCATACCAACAATAAAATCATAGTCTTGGAAGGGCATTTCAAGCAAGTCTGCAGGGAAGACCAGATTTTGAATCATGAATGGACAATCTCGGTAAATCCTGTTAACAACAACCTGGTGACCTAATGGACTCGTGACCAGCACATCAAAGTCAAGTCTCACAGATTTAACAGTATCAGGAATGCAAGTAATGAGCAAACATAAGAGTGCGAAGATCCATGATCAAATAATGTAACAACATATATGCCAAATAAGTGAAATTTACCAACAACCACGTCTAGGCCATCTTGGTAATTCTTCTGTCTCATAGCATATACTCGTGCAGTAGATCTCGACCCGCTAGCCTGATTAGCTCTACCCGAACCTGCCGCTTGCATATTTCTAGGTCTTGCACCGCTATTAGCTTGAGAATGAGTAGTGATAGGCTTTTGAACTGAGCCCTCTGTATGTGTATAAGAAAGAGGATTAGGATTAGGACAATCCTTCATTTTATGATCCATAATTCCACAAATAAAACAAGCACCAGAAGCTCTTTTGCAGGCACCATAGTGATTCTTTCCACACTGTGCTGTGCACAAGTAGGTGTATAAGTTTTGCCTTGGCCATAACTCAGAGTACTAGCAGTAGAGAAATTTGGCTTATTCTGCTTATGATATGATGACTTCTGTGCACTTTCAGTCTTGGAATAGTCAAACTTTCCCTTCTTGGATGGACCGCCATAATCTGAATTACCCTTCCTAAACCTATTTTCTCTCCTAGTACCTTCTTCCTTGTCAATTCTTTCCCAAGTAAGAGCAACTGAAATTGGCTTGGAAAAATCCTCAAGTTACAAGATTGCCACAGATTTTCGAATGTAACCATTCAAACCTTCTTCAAATCTTCTGCACTTGTCTCTTTTACCATCAATAATACCTCCAGCATAGCGAGAAAGCCTGAGAAATTTTTGTTGATACTCTGCAATAGACATACTCCCTTGTCTTAAATTCAGAAACTCTTTTTTCTTTGCATCACAGTAGACATGGGGGACATATTTCGCACGAAATGCTTTCCCAAAGTCATCCCAAGTCAGCACCGGAGGTTTTTCTTTTTCATTTGGCACACTTACCCACCAATCATAGGCATATTTTTGTAAAAGAGAGATAGCATACTTAAATTTGGCAGCATTAGTACACTCAAGTTGTTCAAAAACCCTCTGCATGCGCTCGATCCATTGTTCAGCTACCGTGGGATCAGTAGTGCCTTCAAATTCAACTCCACCCATTTTCCTCATCTTCTCAAAATTTATTTCACTAGGTTCTGACATTGTCCCAGCCAAGTGACGAAAGAACTCAGCCATCTGCTGAAATGGATGAGTCATAATAGGAGTACTATAACCCATTGCTCTTGGATTATTGCCCACTTCCTTTTCACTAACATGATGATGATTTAGGTTAGGAAAAGGTACCCCATCTCCTTCTTGGAGGTGAGGCGGAGTATTATAATGGTCCTAACTTTCATCAACGGATTCAATAACTCTATTCGAAGAAGAGGCCATATTAAAATTATCACACTGCATTAGGGACATGTACATGATGCATATGCACAAGTAATACATCAAATTACATTAAACAAGTATGCAAAAATTTATAATCTCCAAGTCATTTTCAAGAAAGAAAATAACAAAAATATTAGGTACGATCACAACAAAAATCCTAGAATCACAAACCTAGGCTCTGATACCAAAACTTGTAGCAACCCCTTTGGAAGGGTGCTACTTACGAAACAAATCTAATTTACTACTTACAACATTAAGAAGATATTAATTAAAAAATATATTCAGAATAATTTAGTAGCGGAAATAGGCCCATGCGATAAGGTCCAAAGTGTAATATTTTTATTTTCGAAAATACTATTCATAATTTTTGTTTTATTTTTTAATATGAAATAAAATGTCAAAATTTCAACATAAGGTGATATAACCCTTCTTGAATAATCAACACATTAAAGCAAACTTCCTAACAAAATTATACTTTTATTCGACATCACTGCAAGTTTGTATTATACATAAATTTTAAACTATCGGGTATAAAAAGGAAAACTAGTTTTCTCCTTTGTACATATATATAAGGCAAAGTGTAAATTTAACATATTACAAGACTTGAGTTATTAACACACCTTAAAACATCAAAATAAGTTACCAAATTCAAGTTACAAGATTTTGGTCTTAATATCCAAGCCTCCAAATAACATATATAAGTGTGACATATATATCATGTACAAGTCCCAAAACTATACAAAACCATAGTGCATATACAAATGTGATCTCCATAAGTGCTCCCAAAAAGACTACTTCATAAGGCCGTCTTCAAATTGTATCCCGTACATTAACTACGATAGAAAATAACTATCGCTAAGCATAAAGCTTAGTGGCGTATAAACTTTGGGCTTGGAGCCATTAACTTCTCCAATTACCATTTTTAGTCATAGGTAGCTCAAATGAAATATAATTTAAAACAAGAGAACAAATATATCAAAAGTATCAAATATCAACCCTTAAAGTGTTTCCAAATATCAATAACAATGTTCAAGATTCAAGAGTTGAGAAAGCGTATACTATCAATCCAAGAAAGCTTGTCAAATATCCATTTTTCGCCTAATATGTATGTCATGCCATCACACTAAGCATAATCAGATATCAAGATGGACCGAAGCCCCAAATCAAGTAGGGTCAGAACCCAATAGTCAAGAGAATCAAGAACCATATTAAAAATGGCTTCCTAGTTCATACTTAACACGGATAAGTTCCATAATTTAAGACGAACTACAAATCCAAAGTCAAGATGGCAAAAGATCCAAATCAAGAGGCATGCCAAGATGAGTGACAAAGTCACTGCCACAAGAAGGACAAAGTCCCAACAAGAATGTAAAATGATCAAACAATCCGTACGAGTGGGAGATTTAGTAAATATCTTGCAATACTTGATATAACACGAATACAATGCTATTAATTGAAGACAAGAACAACAAAATATCAGGTTATTTTAAAATATTTCAGCAAGTAAGAAGATTACTAAGTTTGTACACAAACCTTGATGTTTTGCCACAAAATAATTCAACCACAACTTGAGGACGTTTGAATCGTCTACGCCCTAGACAAACCAAATCCGTAAACTTCCTCAAACACTTCCCCTTAGCTTTTACAAGAATATATATACCTTAAATACATAATAAAATATCTATATAAGTTAAGTAATTTAACATGTCAAACTAAACATGATATTGGTGAAAATTACCCAAAATGTTTGAAACAGAAATTCTGGACAGTATCACTATCTCGTGTTGTGACTCAGATTTGAAGATAAAAAAGGACAAACTAGACTGTGTGGTCTTCTTTACAGTTGTAGATATGTGTATTAGAATTTCAGAACATCTTGAATCACCCCCATATCAATTTTTTTACTAAAAGTTATGCTAAACTTACTAACAGTAGTACAGGGAGGGTTTGTAAAACAGAAAATCTGGGCAGTACCTGCTTGTACTTCATTACCTATTTTCGGGTAAATAAAAGACAAACAAGGTTTTGGTTCCTTCATAAGAGTTATAGATCTATGGAATAGATTTTCATAAAGTCTTAGATCACTTAAAATGGAGCTTTATACAAAACGATATGGATAAAACACTAATAGCTGTCTAGTGTAAAAACGTAACTTACCACAAAAGAGAGGAGAAACTTGAGCTTCACCAAGAACAAATTTTGCTGGTTGGTTTAGTGGAAATTTATGGTGGTTTTCATGAAGTTTTAAGGAGATAAGAAGGATAGAGGTTAGGGGTTTTTGTTTTCTTGAAAGAATGAAAATGGGGAGTTTATGGAAGACTAAGTCAACCAAAGTTATCTTTAAAACATTTGGATAAATATGAAATAAAAATGGCTGCCCAACTACTAAATATCCTTAGATAAATACAAAAGGGTGGCAGCCCAAAAACTTAATTATAATGTATTTAACAATAATTCATCAAAATAATATTAAGTTTTACACATAGCAACACCATGAAACTTCTTTATCAATATTAACACAACCTAGAGTAAGGAATTTTTATGTATTTTAAATTTCACGTTTAAGAAGTGCGAAGTAAAAATATCTCCTCATTATAAAGATGCTCAATCGAAAATACAAATATTAGTAAAAATTTGGGGTGTTACAATCTTGCACGATCTGCTGACTCGTCTGTAAACTCCTGTCTAGCCATAACTAGGCTCTTCCTGAATCAACTATCAACTACTCGTTGGCCCATTTTCATATCAATGTTCCGCGTAATCTTTCTTGGGTTATTTTCTTTGTCTTAACTTACCTTTTGCACTGGCTCTTTATTTATCAATAACATTTTAGGCAGTAACCCTTACTTCCTTTCCTTGACGTCGTATTTGCATAATGTTCTGGAATCATAGCATATCTATAGGATTTGAATAAGTGCAATCTCATCCCTTTCTCATTTTTATTGCATTCTTCCTTTACCATTCCATAATTACTATAACCACTTAATTCTGACTTAATGCCACATCACTCCATATTCCCCCCTTTAGGGGAGTAACTAAGATTTAGTGCTACGACGATCTACCTATAGATGTTTTACCTCTTCCTTTTTGGCGTCTTTTCACAACATCAATGATCTTTACTCGCTTTGCGGTAATCCTTATGTACCAAGGATAACGAAATTTCTTACTCACGAGGGTGACACTTAGTATAACTGGAACATACAGTCCCTTAAGCTTAACTTTGCTCACATTGCTTGCTTTAGGGAAGCGTCTTCCTGAATGACCATTCTCTGAATTTATCATGAATCTTCTCTTGTTGTCCATTCTATTATCGCCGGAACAAAATCTGAAATTCTCATGATGCCGACTATTATCCAATCACTCAGTCCCTAATTCATGTTTAGTTTATCTTGTTCACCAGCCCATACTGATTTCTATTATTCTAGGGTCTAACTTTTCCTTCCGGTAGTTGCGTTGGAGTCACAAATTTATTTCTCGAAATGAGGATATGACTTTATGGCCTATACTCTTTTGTTATCTCAAGGCCTGTCACCTCTCGTCTTTTCCTTCACTTGACTATAGACTCTGTAATACTGTCATCTTCTTGATCTACCGTTGTCATCCATATATTACATCTTACTCATAATGCTTCATTAACCCTCTTCTTATTTCTCGCTAACATCTATGTCTATCATTTTATTCTAAAAACTCGAACAAGACATTCTTTTGCTTTTAGCTCTCCTTGCTGCATCTACCGGCCCATCGGGTTGCCTAACATTCTTTTTCTACTAGGGACGGGAGTCACGCTAAGGTAATATTTATCCCTTCAAGGCTTCCAGTGCCTATTTTTGTAGTACTCATATCTAGCTGTACTATTCTAGAGTGCGCCATCTGGGTGTCTCACAAGGAGATCTACTAGCACATTTGCAATATCCTTCGGAAATGTCAACTAACGCAAACAATCCATCTAATATTTTGGGTTACTTTAACCCCAGCCGAATCATGATATCCGTCCTTCTCTTATATTACTTCTGTTAGCCCCCATATGGCATAAATGAGATGGGTGTGGCCAGTTGGACATACCTCTGTTATTGTTGAAGATAACTCAAAAGGCTTATATTCCTCTGCCTTAATGGTAAATACTGATAATCTTCATTAACTGGGCTCCTCATACCCTTCTTCATCTTACTTCTTTTACTTGTTGAAACTTGTATCTATCTTCTGAATCTCTCATTGCCTTTCACCATAGGGGTGGATAGATATTCTTACCTTAAGGCTCCTTATCAAGAAGCTTACACGTCTTAGTACACACATGATCTACTGAAGACCTTACATTTACTCATCATAAGCATCATGAAAAAATCGAGTTTCTCTGACTCAACTCTTCCATAGCCGCATTCAATCTCTTACCAACTGTCTTTCTGGATGTAGGCATCATTGTATTATGAATAAGATAGAGTTTAGAAAATTGAGTTCTTACAACTGAGCTCTACCACACGATCTAGAGTAAGAAGAAAGAGTGACAGTCCTAAATGCCCTGTAGCCTCCCGCTTATAAGTGTGGTGCACAACACACCCATAAACAAGACTCTACTAGACACGGCTTGTAGACTCCCTAGGACAGAACTGCTCTGATACTATTTTTGTCACGACCCAAACTGATGGGCCACGACGGGCACCCGGTACCTTACTCAATCGAGTACCAACATAATCGTATCTTTCTTATTACATCATCATAGGTAAGTGGGCCAGAAGGGACGTCATGAGATAAACAGAGTAAACATGAGGGAATACCTGACATAGAACGACCCAACCTTATATAGAAACTCAACCTGTGACATATGGGCCTATAAGGCCAATGTGATCCATTATATACTTAAAACATAGGCCGACAAGGCCATGCAAGTATCTATATACATGACATCTGTCTACAAGCCTCTAAGAGTACATAGTTATAATAAAGGTCAGGACAGGACCCCTCCATACCAAACAATACACGTCTAAATCATACTGACCAAACAAGCAACTCTGGAGCAAATGGAGCGCACCAACATCTTCCGCTGAGTTGATAGCCTACTTGAAGGACTCTCGACCTGTCTATCGGGACCTGCGGGCATGAAATGCAGCGTCCCCAGACAAAAGGGATGTTCAGTACAAATAATGTACCGAGTACGTAAGGAATAAAAATAAGTAAATAATAGACATGAGAGAAACATGGAGTAAAAGACTCAACGTGTAAGTCTGAACAACTCTGTGAATCATTAATATTTACAATGTCATGCATATACGTATAAATGCCATACTATGCATAGGTATATGCGTTCATAACATCATCAAGCCTCTGAGGGCATCGTACCATATCTTCTAGGCCACTGTGGGCAAAATCATCAACGTATACCAGCTGATCAGGTGGTGGTGCGTATATAATGCCGTAATTAGGAACATGTATAAATGTATATACGTGTATATAACGCCATCTTGTCATGGGTCAATGTACATGTATAAATGAATGCAATGCATGAGAAGTACGTCAATAACATCTTTCGGAATGTCATAAGACCATTATGTCTTTTATTAATATCGTGAAATAAACTTTATCAACTTACATATTTTCTGAGACCCATAAACAGATGATAGAATAATAAGACACATGGGGAATCTAGAATATAGACACCCCTAATATTTCTATGAATAGAGTCATTTATGAAAGTTGCGTATTTTGCTCGTTTCATTTGTATCATTTAGATCATACCAAAAGGAAAGAAGGGATAGCCTTAATATACCTGAGTCGATTCTCTTGACAATCCCTCTAACACACGTCTTTTTCGAAAAATACGTAACGGCGGATCGAAGTAGGAAAATATCCGTATGATATTCTTGAGAAAGATTGTACCGTTCTCTCTTAGAATAGCATCTCGCACTGCTATTACATGATAATCTTGCTGAATGAGACCCGTTACTTGTAGATAAAGAGATCTTTGATAATCTCGTATGAATTCTTTAATGAAGTAAAGATAAAGAGATTCCAAGATAAAGAGATCCGTTACTTATGAATTCTTTGATAACCTTGTATGAATTCCTTAATGAAGTAAAGATAAAGAGATTCCAAGATAAAGAGATCTTTAAAAGTGGTGAGCTCCATCTGTTCTTAGCGAGCTTAGCATCTTAATGAGATAAGGAACCTCTAAATTTGTTGGTTTTTTGGGTCCCACATTAGGAAATGATTTGGACACCAAATTCCTTAGATGTGCCACCTATTTTTAATGACTAATGAGTCATTGTTTGGGCTGCCACGTTAGGCACCTTAAGCTTATCCAAAATTATCATTAATTAATTGCTAATCTTCCCCCAAATATTCACAATTAACTAAATATTCACATAATTAAGAATTATCTAAACTTACTTAAAATGCTACTCACTTTTAATACACTTTATACACCTTACTATCATGGTCATATGGTACCTACAAGTCTATAAATACTGGGCATTATAGCTCGGATCATATTTTATCCCAAATTGTCAAATTTCGACGAAATTTATTTTCTTCGATTTACTTACCCTCTCACCTTCACGAATTTACTCATCACTTGTTCGAAGTACATAATGCTTATAATCCCATTCCCAAACTTACGTCGATTAACTTACGACGAAACTTTAACATACGAAAATGCGGGATGTAACATCTCATTTCCGAGCTTCCATTAATTTACTTATGGCGTACTTTCACGTACGAAAATATGGGGTGTAACACCACTGTTAATGACAATTTGTTCAAGGTGTATTCTTAAGTGAAATCACACTTCCGCTTGAATGAATCTAAGTAGTCACTTATTACAAGTATAGCCTAAACACCCATATGCTAAAGACCTAGAAATCTAAGTAGTCACTTAATATAAGTATAGTGTTACACCCCGCATTTTGGGGGTTCAGATGAGTGAGAAATGGTCCTTCTGATTCTCTGGCCAAAATATGTCAACTAGGAAATCTTGGGCTTTTTAATTTTAAGCATATATAAGGGGGGCAAAGGTGTTGAAGCTCAGTCAGCCTCCCCCGTGCATGCTGCCACCAAGCCGCACCAAGTGAGCCACCTTGAGGGGGAACCTCAAGGGCCTGCCTGGACATCTCAAAGGAGTGTCTTAGGTATCTATACGAGTTAGGTAACTCTATGGATGGCGCGACACCTCAGGGCTAGCGTTGGGCACACAACGGGTGCTGGAGGCTTGATGTGTGGGACGAGTATGCCATGTGGGCTACCAAAATGGTGGATGAAGACCTTCGTGCTGATTGGATACTTGAAACACCTATCTTAGGGGCCTCATGTGTCGACATGTGAGCATAGCTTGGGTTCAGCTATGCGAGCAAGGGTCCATTGGCCTAGACGTGCAGTTGTAGGGCACAATTGAAGTAAGCCTCCTAGGCAAGCTTCACCACAGGCACAGGATCGTGCTAGAAAATTTGGGAAAGAGAAAAGGCTGGCCTATAGCGAGGGGTGACTACAGGCGCCACATGGGCTATTTGGTGTCGCTGACGTCCGTAAGAAGGTCGGCCCGTGACACGTGGTGTCAGATCTATTTAAGGCCATATTCTGCCATGACACATGATATCAAAGCAAAAATTGAGATGGCGAGTGCATTTTGGATGTCAGTGCGGAGATCATATCGAAGCAGAGATTGATGTTCATATGCCACCAGAGATCGAGAACCCAATACTACTAGTTAGAAAAGGGATTGGTTGCATGAGTTATGGCTAGAATTACTTTGCCAGCCATGAACTACGACCGTCAGAATCAGACCACTTCATAGTCATTGTTTCCGCCATTGTCTGTGTTTTAGAAGGTAATTTTGGGGCATCCTAGTTTGATTGAGATATCGTCAGGGATGTCTTCCGTGCAACGGGTGCTATTTTCAGAGATATTCTAGTGAGGCGCATTTGGCTTGCAAAGAGAGCCATTGTGCGATGTTGTTGGGATAGTTCCACAAGAAGTGATAGACGGTTAGCATAAGCTCAATTGTTCTTGATTGTGATGATCCAGCAGTGTGTCAGAAACTCTATTAGCAGTGGGTTAGCAGCTTTGCTAAGCAAGGCATGGGTGTAAAGAATGTCGTATGCAAGACTGAGAGCGTTCCTTGCATGGTTTGAATTCAGTTTGGACCAAGAGGGTTCAGTAGCATTGGAAGCTTGTCAGTTTGAGACATTTTGTTCATATTAAGCAGCAGGTTGGAGTTGTTGGCCATTTTGAAGAAGGAAATGGGTAACCCCAGTTTCTTTCAAAAGTTTGGGCTTCTGTCGAAGGTGATGATATGCCAATAAGTCGGGTGGTCAGGAAAAGACCATGTTTGCCAGGTCGAGCAGCCATGTTGCAAAAAGTGTGAGCCGTAGACTATAAACATTGGTCATCATCATGCAGAGATCTTGCTGAAGATGCGAGCATCGCATCGGTTGAGTGTCATTCCTGCGGGATAGACTTGTGGACTGCCTGAGGGCATTGGGAAGGGATCTTTAAGAGAGTTAGGCATTGTGTTAGATGCTAGCAATCACCTAGCCATCTAAAGGGTTGCAATGAATAAAAGGCGAGTCTCTTAACAACCGTGATGAAGGACCTGAGTGCAGGCTTCTTAGCGGGAGTGTGTGAATGTCACAATGAGGTGGAGTCAGCCACTATGTTTGGGAAGAGGAGCCAAACCATTTTCATGGGGAGGCCTAGTGCTGAATTGAGAAGGTGAGGAGACGAGTTCGAAGAAAATAGCGAAGCTTCAGAATTGAGCGGATTTCCAAGTTGGAAGGTGTCATTCTGGAAAGGGGTACGCGGGATGATCGGGGACCATAGAGTTAGGGCCATGTGCAAGGCACACCGAATCGGGAAGCCGTGCTAGTAGGACCATGAGGGTTCTTGTCTATTAGGCGAGTACAGAGGTACTACCGGGAGCATTGGGTACTTGCTGAGGAAGTGACAGTTGGAAAACAAAGAGCTTTGTTCGTGAATGTTGCGATGCTATCACTTTGAGAATGTAGTACTCACCAAGAGTACATCCCAAGAGCTTGCTGAGAGAAAAAGGGCACGAAGCAGTTGAGTTGTCGAAGGTTCCATGTTGCAGTATGAGTTTTCGGAGGCCGGGCTAGTATGCACAGTGGGACAGGAGCGTTGAGAAGTATCCTTCACATTGAGTGTGGGAGGATCCTCCTATACAGAGGCATTGGGGCAAAATTGTGAGTCCTGAAGCAAGAAAGTCTCCAAAGGTAACGAGGGCGAGAAAAGGGCTATGTGAGTGATTGAGCTACGGAAGCTATGCCAGAGGGCACGAAAGGGCTTGGTGTGCTGTTGAGCCACGATAGCAAGGGCTACGTGAGTTGTTGAACTGCGGGAGCCGCACCAAAGAGCATGCTGATGTGCTTTACCAGTGAGGGAAGAGCTTCGGACGGAAACCAAGGCCGTGAGGGTCATTGTGTGGTTGACTAGTGTGTGTCACCATAAAGTTAGACACCAGAGGGTGCAAGTGCGGAGGCACTTTCCAAGTGAACACCGAAAGGAGGCGAAGTGCAGAGGCACGCTTGGAAGATACTTGGGGGAGAAGTGCATGGGGCATGAATCCATTTTGAGGCTGACTTCAAGGAAGTCCGACCCATAGGATTAAGGGAGCCGCGGTGTACATCCCTGAGGGGACAAACTCCGAGTTGTCGTGGGAATTGCTGTATCATCGGGGACGATGACAGGTTGAGTGTGGGGGGATGTTACACCTCGTATTTTGGGGGTTCGGATGAGTGAGAAATGGTCTTTCTGATTCTCTAGCCAAAACATGTCTACTAGAGTACTAGGGAATCTTGGGCTTTTTTATTTTAAGCATATATAAGGGGGACAGAGGTGTTGAAGCTCAGCCAGCCTCCCCCGTGCGTGTTGCCACCAAGCCGCACCAAGTGAGCCACCTTGATGGGGAACCTCAAGGGCCTGCCTGGACATCACAAAGGAGTGTCTTGGGTATACATACAAGTTAGGGAACTCTATGGACAGTGCGACACCTCAGGGCTAGCGTTGGGCACACAATAGGTGCTGGAGGCTTGATGAGTGAGACGGGTATGCCCTCCGGGCTACCGAAATGGTGGAATACTTGAAGCACTTATCTTAGGGGCCTCCTATGTTGACTTGTGAGCATAGATTGGGTTCAGCTATGCGAGCAAGGGTCTGTTGGCCTAGACGTGCAGTTGTGGGGCGACACTGCACTATGCGGGATGGGAGTATGTCGCGAGGGCTATGTTTGGATATGCCATAAGACAACCATGGGCATGCTATGAAAGACATACACGAAGGCCAAGGGCTAAAGACTGCCTTACTCGGGCGAAGCAGAAGCTGGGTGCAGTTGCACGAGGCGAGTGTCAAGCTTGAGGATTAGACTGTGCATGCGAGAGCGATGCTCAGTGCTAGGCGAGGGACAGACATATCCTTAGCCAACCCCGGGTGTGCTCATGGATGAGATCCAGCGGATGAGAAGCGCCACAGTTAGTCGAGTCCATGAGCCTAGACATCAGATGGGCGGCACAGTTGAAGTAAGCCTCCTAGGCAAGCTTCATCACAGGCACATGATCATGCTAGGAAACTGGGAAAGAGAAAATGTTGGCCTGTAGTGACGGGTGACTACAGGCACTACACGGGCTATTGGGTGACGCTGACATCCGTAAGAAGGTCGGCCTGTGACAATAGCCTCCAATTACATGTAATTTTTGATTGATGGAAAATTACACACATAACCTCCTGATTGCGAAAGTAGCCACAATTGACATTCAAAGCACAATAATGAGGACACTCTTATAATGAACAGTAGAGAGCTAATCACAGGCAAAAGTGGTTTTCTTATTATCCGATGATGAATACTAATTCCTTGCCCTGATTTTGTTTGCCTTCGCTTTTTTATGCTTTTAATATGTTATACTTAGAAAATGTAATGTTTTTCCTTTAAGGGTGTGTTTGGTATGAAGGAAAATATTTTTCATGGAAAATGAGTGATTTTATCACTTATTTTCTCTTATTTGGTTGGTGAGTGGAAAACTTTTTCCGGAAAATATTTTTTAGTCTTTGGTTAGAGGGTAGAAAATATTTTCTTATGCTACTCTCTTCACCCCTTCACCTAAGTCCCCATGTTTCCTCTCTCCCCTCCCCCCCCTCTCCCTCCCCTCCCCCAAATACCCAACGTTTTCAGGACTCTATTTTCTTCAACAATTTAATTATTCTTCTAAACTTTTACACAAACCCAAAGGAACCAATGTGTTGCTTTACTTTTTTACGCAAAACAACGTTGAAATTTATGCTCCATAACTATAAAGAAATACTCTTTTTTGGTTGAAAAAGAAAGTACTCTTTCTACAATATGGAAATAAAGTAATTATTTTATTGAAATAAAAGAAAATACTTTTTCTACATCATGAAAAGAAAGTACTTTTTTGTTAAAATGAAAAAAATACTTTTTTTATATCATGAAAAGAAAATACTCATTTGTTGAAATACCACTTGTTTTTAATATTTTTCATAGCTTTAGACAGCAAGATTGTGCAATTTGTAATATTTGGTTTTTATATTTTATATAAATTAGCCACTATGGTACGACCCAAGCGATATATTCGTGTGTATATATATATATATATATATATATATATATATATATATATATATATATATATATATATATATATATATATATATATATATATTATATAAAGCACGAATAATTTATACTAAATGTTGAACGACTAAAATATCCCTGAAACATTGATCGACTTTTATGCCCATAAATATTTGTATATTTTAAGGATATAATAGTAAATTACCTAATAATAAAATTCTTTTTTGATTTAAACTACACATATTGCCGACCCTACAACATCAATCCTACTTGAATAAGAGAAGCACATCCATAATTTTCTATCAAAAAGAGTTGTTGTTCCTATTACAATTCTTTATAACAAACAAGGCACGTACTTTAAGAAACATTTAGTATTATGCTCTAAAAAATCTATAAAACTTTAAACAAATTGAAAAGTTCTTACTTTCCTTTAAAGTTAATTCTTATTAGTTCATATAAAGCTAAAACTAAATTATATGATATATTTTGGGTTCCTAAGTATGAGGAGTTATTACATAATAAATTGGGTTAATTCTTAAAATATTAAATAATAAAAATATATTTAAATTATAATATTTTAAACTATAACATATACTTTTAAATGATAAAAAAATATAGGGGCAAGTTTATATGATGTAACGATCCAACTTGTCATTTTAAGAATTAACGCCCCGTTCAGTGACTTAAGATCTCGAGCAGCTTCGTAATATGTATTATGACCCGTGAGTGTGGTCGAGTTTGATTTTCGGAAGATTCGAAATTTAATTAAAAGAACAATTCTCATTTTTGAAACTTAAATGAAACAAAAATTGACCGGAGATTTGACTTATGTGTAAACGACTACAGATTCGAATTATGATGATTTCAATAGCTCCGTATGGTACTTTTGGACTTAGGAACGTGTCCGAAAAATTATTTGGAGGTCCGTAGTGAAATTAGGCTTGAAATGCCGAAAGTTGAATTTTTTGAAAGTTTGACTGGGGGGTTGACTTTTTGATATCGAGGTTGGAATTCGATTCTGGAAATTGAAATAGCTTCGTTATGTCATTTATGACTTGTGTGCAAAATTTAAAGTCATTCCGGATTGATTTGATGTATTTCGGCACAAGATATAGAATTTAAAAGTTCAAAGTTCATTAGGCTTGAATTGAGGTGTGATTCATAGTTTTAGCGTTGTTTGATGTGATTCGAGGCTTCGACTAAGTTCGTATGATATTTTAGGACTTGTTGGTATATTTGGTTGAGGTCCCGAGGGGCTCGGGTGAATTTCGGGGTGGTTTCGGACCATTTCTAGGCCATTTTTAATTGTTGGTTCCTGCCTACAGAGGTGTGCATCGCGAAAGCCCCGTTCAGTGACTTAAGGTCTCGAGCAGCTTCGTAATATGTATTATGACCCGCGAGTGTGATCGAGTTTGATTTTCGAAAGATTCAAAAATTTATTAAATGAACAATTCTCATTTTTGAAGCTTAAATAAAACAAAAATTGACCGGAGATTTGACTTATGTGTAAACGACCTCAGATTCGAATTCTGATAATTTCAATAGCTTCGTATGGTAATTTTGGACTTAGGAGCGTATCCGGAAAATTATTTGGAAGTCCGTAGTGGAATTAGGCTTGAAATGCTAAAAGTTGAATTTTTGGAAAGTTTGACCGGGGGGGGGGGGGGGTTGAGTTTTTGATATCGAAGTTGGAATTTGATTCTGGAACTTGGAATAGCTTCGTTATGTCATTTATAACTTGTGTGCAAAATTTGAAGTCATTCAGGATTGATTTGATGTATTTCGGCACAAGATATAGAATTTGAAAGTTCAAAGTTCATTAGGCTTGGATTGAGGTGAGATTCATGGTTTTAGCATTGTTTGATTTGATTCGAGGCTTCGACTAAGTTCGTATGATGTTTTAGGACTTGTTGGTATATTTGGTTGAGGTCCCGAGGGACTCGGGTGAGTTTCGGGGTGGTTTCGGACCATTTCTAGGCCATTTTTAATTGCTGGTTTCTGCCTACAGAGGTGTGCATCGCGATCGCGAACTTTTGGTCGCGTTCGCGAAGAGCAAACAGCAGTTTGGGGCCTTGTGAATCGCGATCGCGGAAGCTCTTTCGCGATCGTGTAGAATAAATACGATTTTGAAAGCTTATATCTCGCAATCTATAAGGAATTTGGAGATGATCCAAAAATAAAAGTTGTAGCTCTTGATGTCTAGTTTTCGGAAAAGTAAACTATTTAGCATTTGGAGTTGTATACAAAACGTTATGGTGGATATACTATAGGCTGTTTGGAAAGAGTTTGGAAATCTCTGTTGCATAGGGGTAACTTTGGAAGCTTATATCTAGAAATATATAAGTAATTGGGCAATGATCAACAAATGAGAGTTATAGCCCGTAGTGTCTAGTTTTCAGAAAGTTAAACCATTTGCAATTTGGAGTTTTATACAAAAGGTTATAACCATTATACTAGAGGTTGTCTGGAAGAGTTGGGGGAGTTTGTTTTGGTGTTACTCTTACAGGTGGTTAGGCCCAATTACAGGGGAGACTCTGCCGAAATTTTTGAAAAATTTGGGAGTTAGAAAACAATTTGGGAGATTGAAACGTGCAAAGAAGAGACAAAATTATGTTATGTGTTTGAGGGCGAATAATCCTAAGCGCGGAAGAATGTAGCACCCCGGAAAATTTTTGAAGTACTTCGACACTATCAAGAAAGTTGATGTGCGTAGGCATGAGTTGCTATAGCCAGTTGAGACTAATACCGTGCGTTGATGTGAAAATCAGGCCTTTTGGAAATGTTTGGAGTGTAAGAAATTAGTTTCAAAGTTTATAAATGTGGATCAAAGAAGTAATCTCAACTAAGATGGTATTGTCGAACCCCTGTTAAATTTATGGTGACATAGAATCACCCGCGAGTATGTGTGCAATAAATACATTGAGTAAATTAAGTTTTCAAAAAGATTCTTAGCACGTTTGAGGAAGAACGTATGTTTAAGAGGGGGATAATGTAACGATCAAGTTTTAAGAATTAACGCCTCGTTCAGTGACTTAAGGTCTTGAGCAGCTTCGTAATATGTATTAGGACCCGCGAGTGTGGTCGAGGTTGATTTTAGGGAGATTCGTAAATTAATTAAAAGAACAATTCTCATTTTTGAAGCTTAAATTAAACAAAAATTGATCGGAGATTTGATTTATGTGTATACGACCTCGGATTCGAATTCTGATGATTTCAATAGCTCTGTATGGTCATTTTGGACTTAGGAGCGTGTCCGGAAAATTATTTGGATGTCCATAGTGGAATTAGGCTTGAAATGCCGAAAGTTGAATTTTTGGGAAGATTGACCGGGGGGTTGACTTTTTGATATGGAGGTCGGAATTTGATTCTAGAAATTGGAATAGCTTCGTTATGTCATTTATGACTTGTGTGCAAAATTTGAAGTCATTCCGGATTGATTTGATGTATTTCGGCACAAGATATAGAATTTGAAAGTTCAAAGTTCATTAGGCTTGAATTAAGATGTGATTCGTGGTTTTAGCGTTGTTTGATGTAATTCGAGGCTTTAACTAAGTTCATATGATGTTTTAGGACTTGTTGGTATATTTGGTTAAGGTCCCGAGGGGCTCGGGTGAGTTTCGGGGTGGTTTCAGACCATTTCTAGGCCATTTTTAATTGTTGGTTTCTGCCTATACTGGTGTGCATCACAATCGCGAACTTTTGGTCGCGTTCGCGAAGAGCAAACAGCAGTTTGGGGCCTTGTGAATCGCGATCGCGAAAGCTCTTTCGCGATCGCGTAGAACAAATCTCTGTTGCACTGACCCGACTTTGGAAGCTTATATCTCCCAATCTATAAGGAATTTGGAGATGATTCAAAACTGAAAGTTGTAGCCCTTTATGTCTAATATTCAGAAACGTAAACCATTTATCATTTGGAGTTGTGTACAATTCGTTATGGTAGATATACTATAGGCTGTCTGGGAAGAGTTTGGAAATCTCTGTTGCACAGGGCTGACTTTGGAAGCTTATATCTAGAAATCTATAAGGAATTAGGAGATAAGCAACAAATGAAAGTTATAGCCCTTGGTTCTAGTTGTTAGAAAGTTAAACCATTTGCAATTTGGAGTTTTGTACAAAAGGTTATGACCATTATACTAGAGGCTGTCTGGAAGAGTTGGGGGGTTTGTTTTGGTGTTACTCTGGCAGGTGGTTAGGCCCAATTCTCTGCCGAAATTTTTGAAAAATTTGGGAGTTAGAAAACAATTTGGGAGATTGAGACGTGCAAATAAGAGACAAAATTATGTTATGTATTTGAGGGCGAATGATCCTAAGCGGGAAAGAATGTAACACCCCGAAAATATTTTGAAGTACTTCAACACTATCAAGAAAGCTGATGTGCATAGGCACAAGTTGCTATAGCCAGTTGAGACTAATACCGTGCGTTGATGTAAAAATCAGGACTTTTGGAAATGTTTGGAGTGTAAGAAATAGGTTTCAAAGTTTATAAATGTGGATCATAGAAGTAATCTCAACTGAGATAGTATTGTCAAACCCTTGTTAAATTTATGGAGAGATAGAATCACCCGCGAGTATGTATGCAGTAAATACATTCAGTCAATTAAGTTTTCATAAAGATTCTTGGCACGTTCGAGGACGAACGTATGTTTAAGAGGGGGAGAATGTAACGACCCGACTTGTCATTTTAAGAATTAATGCCCCGTTCAGTGACTTAAGGTCTCGAGCAGCTTCGTAATATGTATTATGACCCGCGAGTGTGGTTGAGTTTGATTTTCGGAAGATTCGGAATTTAATTAAAAGAACAATTCTCATTTTTGAATCTTAAATGAAAAAATAATTGACCGGAGATTTGACTTATGTGTATACGACCTCAGATTCGAATTCTGATGATTTCAATAGCTCCGTATGGTGATTTTGGACTTAGGAGCGTATCCGAAAAATTATTTGGAGGTCCGTAGGGGAATTAGGCTTGAAATGGCGAAAGTTGAATTTTTGGGAAGTTTGACCGGGGGGGTTAAATTTTTGATATCGAGGTCGGAATTCGATTCTGAAAATTGGAATAGCTTCGTTATGTCATTTATGACTTGTGTACAAAATTTAAAGTCATTCCGCATTTATTTGATGTATTTCGGCACAAGATATAGAATTTGAAAGCTCAAAGTTCATTAGGCTTGAATTGAGGTGTGATTCGTGGTTTTAGCGTTGTTTGATATGATTCGAGGCTTTAACTAAATGTGTATGATGTTTTAGGACTTGTTGGTATATTTGGTTGAGGTCCCGAGGGGCTCGGGTGAGTTTCGGGGTGGTTTCGGACAATTTCTAGGCCATTTTTAATTGCTGGTTTCTGCCTACAGAGGTGTGCATCGCGAAAGCCCCGTTCAGTAACTTAAGGTCTTGAGCATCTTCGTAATATGTATTATGACCCGCGAGTGTGGTCGAGTTTGATTTTCGGAAGATTAGGAATTTAATTAAAAGAACAATTCTCATTTTTGAGGCTTAAATGAAAAAGAAATTGACCGGAGATTTGACTTATGTGTAAATGACCTCGGATTCGAATTCTGATGATTTCAATAGCTCCGTATGGTGATTCTGGACTTTGGAGCATGTCCGAAAAATTATTTGAAGATCCGTAGTGGAATTAGGCATGAAATGTCGAAAGTTAAATTTTTGGGAAGTTTGACCGGGGGGGTTAAAGTTTTTATATCGAGGTCGGAATTCGATTCTGGAAATTGGAATAGCTTCTTTATGTCATTTATGACTTGTGTGCAAAATTTAAAGTCATTCCGGATTGATTTGATGTATTTCGGCACAAGATATAGAATTTGAAAGTTCAAAGTTTATTAGGCTTGAATTGAGGTGTGATTCATGATTTTAGCGTTGTTTGATATGATTCGAGGCTTCGACTAAGTTCGTATGATGTTTTAGGACGTGTTGATATATTTGGTTGAGGTCCCGAGGGGCTCGGGTGAGTTTCGGGATGGTTTCGGACCATTTCTAGGCCATTTTTAATTGTTAGTTTCTGCCTACAGAGGTGTGCATCGCGATCGCGAACTTTTTGTCGCGTTCACGAAGAGCAAACAGCAGTTTGGGGCCTTGTGAATCGCGATCGCGGAAGCTCTTTCGCAATCGCGTAGAACAAATCTCTGTTGCACTGACCCGACTTTGGAAGCTTATATCTCGCAATCTATAAGGAATTTAGAGATGATCTAAAAATAAAAGTTGTAGCCCTTGATGTCTAGTTTTCAGAAAAGTAAACCATTTATTATTTTTGGAGTTGTGTGCCAAACATTATGGTGGATATACTATAGGCTATCTGGGAAGAGTTTGGAAATCTCTGTTGCACATGGCTGACTTTGGAAGCTTATATCTTGAAATCTATAAGGAATTGGGAGATGAGCAACAAATAAACATTATAGCCCTTGGTGTGTAGTTGTCAGAAAGTTAAACCATTTGCAATTTGGAGTTTTGTACAAAACGTTATGACCATTATACTAGAGGATGTTTGGAGGTAATGGGGGAGTTTGTTTTGGTGTTACTCTGGCAGGTGGTTAGGCCTAATTATAGGGGAGACTCTGCCGAAATTTCTGAAAACTTTGGGAGTTAGAAAACAATTTGGGAGATTGAGACGTGCAAATAAGAGACAAAATTATGTTATGTGTTTGAGGGCGAATGATCCTAAGCGGGGAAGAATGTAATGCCCCAAAAAAAATTTGAATTACTTCAACACTATCAAGAAAGTTGATGTGTGTAGGCACGAGTTGCTATAGCCAGTTGAGACTAATACCGTGCGTTGATGTGAAAATCAGGCCTTTTGGAAATGTTTGGAGTGTAAGAAATTGGTTTCAAAGTTTATAAATGTGGATCAAAGAACTAATCTCAATTGAGATGGTATTGTCGAACCCCTGTTAAATTTATGGTGACATAGAATCACCCGCGAGTATGTGTGCAGTAAATACATTTAGTAAATTAAGTTTTCAAAAAGATTCTTGGCACGTTCGAGGACGAACGTATGTTTAAGAGGGGGAGAATATAACGACCCGACTTGTCATTTTAAGAATTAACGCCCCGTTCAATGACTTAAGGTCTCGAGCAGATTCGTAATATGTATTATGACCTGCGAGTGTGGTCGAGTTTGATTTTCGGAAGATTCGTAATTTATTTAAAGAACAATTCTCATTTTTAAAGCTTAAATGAAAAAAAAAATTTGACCGAAGATTTGACTTATGTGTAAACGACATCGGATTTGAATTCTGATGATTTCAATAGCTCCGTATGGTGATTTTGTACTTAGGAGTGTGTCCGGAAAATTATTTGGAGGTCCGTAGTGGAATTAGGCTTGAAATGCCGAAAGTTGAATTTTTGGGAAGTTTGACCGGGGGGGTTAAATTTTTTATATCGAGGTCGGAATTTGATTCTGGAAATTGGAATAGCTTCGTTATGTCATTTATGACTTATGTGCAAAATTTAAAGTTATTCCGGATTGATTTGATGTATTTCGGCACAAGATATAGAATTTAAAAGTTTAAAGTTCATTAGGCTTGAGTTTAGGTTTGATTCATGGTTTTAGCATTGTTTGATGTGATTCGAGGCTTCGACTAAGTTCGTATGATGATTTAGGACTTGTTGGTATATTTGGTTGAGGTCCCGAGGGGCTCGGGTTAGTTTCGGGGTGATTTCGGACCATTTCTAGGCCATTTTTAATTGTTGGTTTCTGCCTACAGAGGTGTGCATCGCGATCGAGAACTTTTGGTTGCGTTCGCGAAGAGCAAACAGTGGTTTATAAATGTGGATCAAAGAAGTAATCTCAAATGAGATAGTATTGTCGAACCTCTGTTAAATTTATGGTGACATAGAATCACCCGCAAATATGTATGCAGTAAATACATTCAGTAAATTAAGTTTTCAAAAAGATTCTTGGCACATTCGAGGACGAACGTATGTTTAAGAGGGGGAGAATGTAACGACCGGACTTGTAGTTTTAAGAATTAACGCCACGTTCAGTGACTTAAGGTTTCGAGCAGCTTTGTAATATGTATTATGACCCGCGAGTGTGGTCGAGTTTGATTTTCGGAAGATTCGGAATTTAATTAAAAGAACAATTCTCATTTTTGAAGCTTAAATAAAAAAAAAATTGACCAGAGATTTGACTTATGTGTAAACGACCTCGGATTCGAATTCTGATGATTTCAATAGCTCTGTATAGTGATTTTGGACTTAGGAGCGTGTCCGAAAAATTATTTGGAGGTCCGTAGTGGAATTAGTCTTGAAATACCGAAAGTTGAATTTTTGGAAAGTTTGACCGGGGGGTTAAATTTTTGATATCGAGGTCGAAATTCGATTCTGGAAATTGAAATAGCTTCGTTATGTCATTTATGACTAATGTGCAAAATTTAAAGTTATTCCGGATTGATTTGATGTATTTCGGTACAAGATATAGAATTTGAAAGTTCAAAGTTTATTAGGCTTTAATTGAGGTGTGATTCATGGTTTTAGCGTTGCTTGATGTGATTCGAGGCTTCGACTAAGTTCGTATAACATTTTAGGACTTGTTGGTATATTTGGTTGAGGTCCCGAGGGGCTCGAGTGAGTTTCGGGGTGGTTTCGGACCATTTCTAGGCCATTTTTAATTGCTGGTTTCTGCCTATAGAGGTGTGCATCGCGATCACGAACTTTTGGTCGCGTTCGCGAAGAGCAAACAACAGTTTGGGGCCTTGTGATTCGCGATCGCGTAGAACAAATCTCTGTTGCACTGACCCGATTTTGAAAGCTTATATCTCGCAATCTATAAGGAATTTGGAGATGATCTAAAAATAAAAGTTGTAGCCCTTGATGTCTAGTATTCAGAAAAGTAAACCATTTATTATTTAGAGTTGTGTACAAAACGTTATGGTGGATATACTATAGGTTGTTTGGGAAGAGTTTGGAAATCTCTGTTGCACAGGGCTGACTTTGGAAACTTATATCTAGAAATCTATAAGGAATTGGGAGATGAGAAACAAATAAAAGTCATATACCTTGGTGTCTAGTTTTCAGAAAGTTAAACCATTTGTAATATGGAGTTTTGTACAAAATGTTATGACCATTATACTAGAGGCTGTCTGGAAGAGTTGGGGGAGTTTGTTCTTCACGATCGCGATTGGTTTTCTGCGATCGCGAAGAGCAATTTTGGGGTTGAAAATTTTTGTGCTTCGCGATCGCGAAGTATTTTTCGCGATCGTCAAGAGTAAATATCTGGGCAGTAGCTATATTTGGAGGTTTCAGCCATTTTTGACATATTTGGAGCTATGGAGCTCGGATTAGCGATTTTCACCATATGGATTAGGGTAAGTGTTCTATATCCTAAAGTGTTTATATTTCATGAATCTATGATTATATTCATCGTTTAATTCGGATTTTAATGGAAGAAATCAAGATTTTTGTAAAATCTTCCAAAAACAAAAATTTAAGATTTGAAGGTCGAGTTTTTATTGGAATTCAATAAAATTGGTATGGTTGAATTCGTATCGGAATGGGTGTCCGAATTTCATGAAAATTATGTCGGGTTCTGAGGGGCGACTTTTGTTGACTTTTTGGAATAAAATTTTAAGTCGGCGTATTATTATCCAGAATTATTTCTGATAAATTTAAATGAAGTTGTACAATTAATTTGGATAGATTTGAGCTGTCCGGAGGTCAATTCAAACAAGAAGGCTATTTTGGAATATCGGCCTAACTTCAAAAAGGTAAGTGTCTTGCCTAACCTCGAGTGGGGGAATTACCCCTTAGGCATCGAGTCTTATGTGCCGTTTGTGATATGTGAAAAGCGGTGTACGCGAGGTGACGAGTATGTACTCGGACTTGTATGTGCAAAATATATTGGGTTTAAGTCTTAGGCATATTGTGTAGTAAATTAAATAATTGTTGGTATTTATTTAATCATCTATTTGCCATGCCTAAATCCTTGTTAGTTGAACTTATTTTTATATAACAATTTGATGTGATTTTTATTTGAATATTTATGTAATTCCGTGAGTTTGTTGGTTTGATATTTCTGGGAATTTAATTTTATTTTAAATTTTTTCTATGCAAATAATTAATTAAGCAAGTTTAAGAAGAAACATTAATATAATTATCTAAATTTGCATTAATGAAGGCTTTGTTTTATGCTGAGTAATTTCTATCTCTATTGATTGTTTTTGGGTGTTATATACATTGTGTGGAGACTGGAGCCTTGGGCTATTTGTTATGAAATTAATTGATTTTTTATATCTTTGAAATTTGGTTGTGGCCATTGGGCAAATTATGATATGAATTGATTTTATTATGTTGTCATGTTAATTTTCCGTGTAAATTGTTGTGTTGTGTGAATTATTATTTTGGGGAGATAAGGGTGGCATTTCACCGTTGATATTATGTGGGTATAAGGGTGGCATTTCACTATTGTTGTGTTTGTTGGAATATTGTCTGAGCATAGCAATAAGGGTGGCTATAGGAGCGATAAGGGTGGCAATATGAGCGATAAGGGTGGCTATTGATATTGTCTGGACGGAACGATAAGGGTAGCTATAGGAGTGATAAGGGTGGCTATAGGAGCGATAAGGGTGGCTATTGTCAGGGACGATATGTGATGATGTGGGGTTGTGGTGATGATGTGGGGTTGTGGTGTTGATGATTTTTATGTGATGTTGTGATTTTTCTTGTGTTTATTTTTATGCCTTGTGCAATTGGTCTTGTTGATAGTAAATTGATAACAATCTGTTTTATGTTGAAATTGAGAGCATGTGGCTATTGCCAGGCGGATTATAAAATAAAATGTGGGCACGAGGTGCTGTGAGTAAATAATTAGGATATTTGGCACGTGAATTGTCCGTGCAGTTGTGATATGAAATGTGGGCACGAGGCGCTGTGATGAAATGTTAATAATAATTGGCACGTGAATTGTCCGCGCAGCTGTGATATGAAATGAGGGCACGAGGTGCCGGAAAAATATGATGATTTAATTATGGGCACGAGGTGCCGTGAAAATATGAAAATGGGCCGAGACCCGTGTTTAAGAAAAATATGAAAATGTGCTGAAACCCGTATTTTTATGATTATGAAATGAGGTGTCACATGGTGACTTTTTAATTGAAAGAATTGTATTCAAAATATTTATTTGGAAGGATATTTACTTAAAAAGTATTATATGAGAGAATTGTATTTGAAAAATATTTATTTGTGGAAATTATATTTGAAAAGATTTATTGAAAGAATTATATTTGAAAAATAATTATTTGAGAAAATTATATTTAAAATAGAGTTATCTGGAAGAATTATATGTGAAAGACATTTATTTGAAGGACTTGATTTAATTGGGTGTAATTGCCTTTATTAGTTGTTTAGTGATATTAATGGTATTCTTGTTGTCTGTTGTGCATATAACTGGTTATTTTATCCTGCCCTTATTATTATTATTTATTTTCTATTATTTTGTATATTATATTGCACAGGATTAGACTAGTGAGTGTCTTGACTGTACCTCATCTCTACTCTATTGGGGTTAGTCTTGATACTTGCTGGGTACCGACCGTGGTGTACTCATACTACACTTCTGTACATTTTTGTGCAGAGCCATGTATTGGAGATATCGGACTTGAGCAGAGTTAAAGCGGGATCCTAAGGATTCAAGGTAGAGCTGCTTGGTCGTCGCAGTCCCTTGGAGTCTTTTCATTTCATTGTACTGTTAATTTGTAATCAAACAGTATTGTATATTCGGTCCTCGTGATCATTCCATGTATTCAGTTAGAGTTTGTGACTCAGTACTACCAGTCTTGGGAGGTTGTATATCGTAATTATTTTCGTTGTTAGTTTTGATTACTTATAAAAAAAAAATAGCTTCAAAATGTAATTGAAATCGACTTACCTAGTCTTAGAAATTAGGTGTCATCACGACGCCTGTGGTGGGATTTTGGGTCGTGACATATGAATATTTTATTTTACATGATAATAAGATGGTTCTAATAATATAAATGAGATTGTTCTCTTTAATTTATTTATTTTTACTTCAATATGAGTAATTGATTCTTTTATAAATTTCTCAAAGAAAATCGATGTATATATGTTACATTGTTTCCTAGAACAAATTCGTTCAAGTCTTCTATATATCGAAGTTTAACAAAAAATTTCTTTGATTGATTTATTTTCATTAGATGCTCAAGTGCCATAAATTGTTTCCAATTCAATGTTACGTCAATTTATATAAAAATAAAAAGCAAAATATTTAGAATATTATTATTAAAGTATTATGTGTGATGATTGGTTAAAAATAATTTAAAGTAAGTGAAACACAATAATTGGATCGTCTCTGTTACAAAAGCAAAAATATATTACGATGTTCATATAGAATGTGAAAATCAGCTGGAACTTTCCAAATAAATAGGAAACTTGTATAATATAAGGTATTGATTTTATCTTTGTGTATTGTTCTGAGGATATTGAGTTTATGAATTTAAGTTTTGTTTTTCAAATTATCTATCTTTTTCATATTTACCTTATTCTAGATAATAAATATTTATTTATTTACAAAATAAATATTTGTACTATTTAAGGTATTGATTTATTGAGGGATACATATGTTATTTTAGAGTAAAATAATTCTTTTAAATGTATCTATTCTTCATGTCCATGTAATTCTTAATTATTTTCGATAGTACATATTTAAATAGTGGAGATTTATCTAAAAGTTTAAAATTTGTTTTAACTCAAACGATTGAAATGAGTTTCAAAATTATCCTATACTTCTTTGCAATTTTCTATATTATTTTTAAGTAAAACGTACGAACTCGACGTAATTATGTGATTCATGTGATTAATCATGTATTTTATTACTCTTACATATGTTCAAAAAATTATAAAAAAGCTTCTCAACAATGTTGCATTATATGTTTTTAAAAAAACATCTTAATAGGTGTCACATGTAATTGTTTTTCTTGCATGGTTGTGACTATTATCTTTAATTGTATTTTAAGGAGGGGGGTGATCATTTTGAGTGAAAAATGTACAAAAATCGAAATCCCTTGCAATTTATTCAATAATCACGGAGTATACAATGTTTAAATTCAGGGCAAAATACAAGGTTGATCGCTTTGTCAAAAATAATTATATTTACTAGCCAAATAGTATATAGAATATATATACTATATATATAATTCACATATATACCAAAAAAATATTTATCTGCTATTATTTTTAGAAGCGATTAAAAACATATACTTCTCTAAAATCTTTAATTAGGGATTTGATTTGTCATAACATTTGTATAATTAATATTTTATTGCTTTGAGTACGGTGAAGCAACGATGATTATTTCATCTTGTAAATATTTTATTACTAAATTTAGTTAGTTGTTCTTTTATATCAAAGTTCTGCCTAAAGATTTATGTGCAACGCACGTACATAGTAACTTGTTATATTAAAAGCACGAAGGCCCTTAGCGAAATATCGTTCGCCTTTTTTTACCCTTTAAATATAGATTTCACAATGAACGCAATCGTAATTTAAATGTTTCTAATATTTAGGACTTAAATTTTTTAGATATTGTATTATATCCTTCCTTATTTGAACACCGAAAAAATCAAAATAGAAAATTTTATACCGAAAAAATCAAAATTGGAAATTTTCTTGCACTTAGAACCTTTTTTAGGTTTTAGAAAAAAAAAAACCTTTTTAGGTTAAGGTGTCTTTATTCTTTAAAACCATATATAGGATAGGACAACGCCAAGAAATTTAATCAAGCTAAATTGAGCTCCAGCCCCTTTCACCAATATAATTGTATACCCTAGCAACCTTCCGTAACTCTTCGTGGCGGAAAAGGTCCTTACACCTACATCTCTAATTCTCACGGGTAGAATTTCATCTGTGATGCAGTTCTTGTCAATATTTTTATTGCTTTCCTTCTGTCTTCTCTGAATATTAGTCAGGGGTCTTAATTTGTTAAGAACTAAGAAGTACGTAGATTCTCGGCAACGGTTTTGATCTGTGTGCTATCAATTAAATATTTATATTTATTAAATATTTTCATAGTATGCATGACCGAGCTGAAACCTTTGGGATCCATTATTGTAAAAGGTTAACTTCGCTTTAGTTCCTGACTTCCTATTACCTTTGATGTCTCAGTAAAGTTGTGTAAGTCTGCTTTTGGTCTAAGAGTTGAAACATTAGTTCAATTTAATCATGAAGTAAAATATTTTAGTAAACTGATAACGAGGGAGTGTTATTTGCGGTTCTAATGCATCGAATCTTGATAAAACTTTGAACTTATTCATATATCTAAAAATTGTTCACACGTCTTTCGAAAAATATGTTTTCATAGAAAATATGTGTTAGCTTTTGTAAATTTATCAATTCCAATAAAGTTTAAAAAATCACATATATTATAATTGAAGAAAAGAGCCTTCTTGTGATCAGTCACAAAAATTAATTTTGAAATTAGCTTTTAAAGAACTATACTTCATGTTTCTGTATTTTTTAAAATGTTTTATGCATTTATAATATTTTCTTGGCATAACTTTTTATAGTAACATGGATAGTATTTGCAAGATGTTGATTGACTTTTTTACTATTTGTAAGTGCATTTCTTCATAATAAATTTAGTAGAATTTAAAGATGTATTGTTGGTAGTGATGAGTATATGAAATTGCTAACAAGAATAAAAAAGAGCATAATAACTTGTGGAATTTAGGTGACAAAATTATAAAACTAGAATTTCTTTTAAGTTGAATATAGTAACTCATGATTAACTACTTCTGTTTTGCAGTTTCTAAGATCAACACTTGTAATTTTTATTTTATAACTCAAACATAATTTTTAATACAATATTTATATAATTTAAAAAAATAGTATTTATTGAGATAGGATACACTCGCAAATCGCGTACTCTAATACTTTATAAACCTGAAGGAAGAAGGAATTTTTACATATAAAGAGTTACTCTTACAATCGGCCCTTTAATCTATCTATACTATATTAAAATCACGAAGGCCCTTAACGAAATGTCGTTCGCCTTTTTTATCCTTTTAAAAATAGAGTTCACAATAGACAAAAATAGTCATTTAATTATCTCCCTGAGATTTAGAACATTTAAATCAATAAAATTTTGACTATTAAATATATTTCCTTATTTGAATTATGTAAGAATTTCTAATTTCTAATATATAAGAATTTAAAAACAACAATTACACGTTGATTTAATTGTCCAACGAAACTACATCCAAGTAACCATATTTGTTTACCAATTCCATATAACCAGAAACTACATCCAAATAACCACATTTTGTTTACTAATTCCATATAACCATATTCTATTTACCAACCACCATACCTTTTTAATTTAAGAAAATTGCTTTTGTTGTCTAAATAAAGATTATATTGTTCCTCTTTTAGTTTTTATACAAAGTTGAAAGAACGAATTCTATGTACCTAGGTTACAATTTTTGTTTTTTCATTACCATGTAAAAAATCGACTTATAAATATTAAAGAAAAAATTAAGAACAAGACTCAACCCGAGAAAAAAATATCAGAACATGTTTTTAAACTTAATTTCTTATGTTATAAAAAGTAGCTTTAATTTGTTTCCTACATAAAATATTTATTTTAGAATCTTGACAAATAAAATCAGATTTATTTATTATTCTTCATGGAAATGAAAAATTGATTGTACTTATAATCTATAGTCATAATACATATTGTTTACTGAACCTTCCTCTAAGTTAGAAAAATCAATCTTTAAATATGTAATTTTCTAATATATACCATGTAATTTTTTTTTATGTCGAGCAAGTTTTTAAACTTTTAATCTCTTTTATTATAAAAAAACGCTTAGCTTCATTTTTCTACATAATTTGTTTTAGAATCTTGATGATAAATCAATTGTCAAAAAGTTACCATTAATTTTAAAGCTTCATTAGGAATACATTAGATCTCCTTTTCAAAACTTTAAATTATTATTTAGTTTTTCAAGCTTTTAACATATTAAGAAAAATAATAAATATTTATAATATGATTGGATAAAGATCTAGAATTATTTTTTAAAGAACAACTTCCTCAAGACCGACCTAATTCAGTGACTAGAGTTTTACGAAAAATTTATTATTTAATAGATTAGAATTTCAAGAAATATATATTTGGGAATGTAGAAGCGCACTACAGGATAAACAATTAGATAAATATTTATATTCAGTAATTAAGTTTTATAATATTTTGATGAAATAACCATTATACAAATTTTGATGTAATATAAATATTTATAGCCTGTTTGGCCAAGCTTCTTTTTGGCCAAAAGTTTTTTTTTTTTTAACCAAAAGTATTCTAGGTTAAGGTGTTTGGCTAAGCTTTTAGAAGGAAAAAAGTATTTTTTGAGTTAGAGCAGAAGAATTTTTCGAGAAGCAGAAAAAATATCTTCTCCCTAAAAGTATTTTTCGAAAAATATTTTTGAGAAAAATATACTTAAAAGCACTTTTTAAAAGCTTAGACAAATACTAATTACTGCTCAAAAGTATT
Organism: Nicotiana tomentosiformis; assembly: GCF_000390325.3. Lineage (NCBI taxonomy): Eukaryota > Viridiplantae > Streptophyta > Magnoliopsida > Solanales > Solanaceae > Nicotiana > Nicotiana tomentosiformis. Next base: position 138,263,098 of record NC_090814.1, read on the forward strand.
TTTCAAATTAATTAACCAAACACAAGTTGCTCCTCACCAAAAATACTTCTTAAAAAAGTATTTTTGCGAAAAACACCTTCCAAAATAAGTTGATTTTAGAAGTTTGGCAAAACAAGCTATTAGTGTCATTGGTTAATTGATAGTCCAAATTTATATTACTTGTATTCTAAAGAGATAGTAGGCGAGATACAACAACATAACGAATTTATATCTCATAACTATAATAAAATATTTATAGTTATATAACTAATTCAACTAAATTCATCAACTTTGTATGTATACTAAAATTTAGCTATTGTTTCAATGTATGCACCAATTTATTATTTTGTTATATTCTATGTTGATTGATGTAAAAGGCAGTATATATATATATATATATATATATATATATATATATATATATATATATATATATATATATATATATATATATATATATATATATATATATGTATTATTAATAATATTTTTATTTAGGGTGGGGGTGGAGGTGGAGGTGGAGGTGAAAAATAGGGTAGGGAAGGTTAAAAAAGAGTTTTGAAAAATGTTTTCCCTTCTCTTGAAGGGCCATTCCTCACGTTCATTACTTTTGTTAGTTTGTTGTTTCCCACACTTGGCTTTTTTACTGGGAGGTGTCACATAGAGCTATTATTTGTTGCTTTATTTTTATTGTTCATTGAGCCGAGGGTCTATCGGAAACAGTCTCTCTACCTTTACAGGGTAGGGATAAGGTTTGCGTACACACTACCCTTCCCAGCCCCTAATGATGGGATTACACTAGGTTTGTTGTTATTGTTGTATATGCATAGAAGTTTTTGCCTTTTTATCTGCCACGATTCATCATATATGAGAATAGCCTAGTAGACCCTTGTACTTGTTCCGGTTTGACATTCCGGTCCTCCTACTTTACTTGTTTTCATCCAAACACTTTAACTTGATCAAAACCTATATTCTAAACCCCTCTGACCGTTGACCAAGCACATGTGGCAACAAAATAGTTGAGCCGAACAAAGTGGGTGTAATTCACGCGGACAACGAGCGTGAATATGAAGATTTTAACCAAAAAATAATTAGAATAAGAAGAAAAAAATCATTAAAATAAGAATGAAATATAAAATTAAAAAATAAAGATAAAATAAGTAACAAAAGGAAAAAGCAAAAGAGATATTGTCTCTTTCTGTTCTTCCCCGCCCCCAACCCCATCTATAGCCCGTTTGGCCAAGCTGAGAAAATCAACTTATTTTGAAAACTGCTTTTTTTAAAAAATATTTTTTTTAAAAGAACTTTTGGTGAGAAACCGTTTGTGTTTAGCTAATTATTTTGAAAAATACTTCTAAGTAGCAATAAGTGTTTGGCCAAGCTTTTAAAAGGTATTTTTAAGTGTATTTTTCTCAAAAGTGCTTCTTAAAAAGTGCTTCTAGGAAGAAGTTATTTTTTTCTGTTTCTCCAAAACTGCTTTTGCTTCTACTCAAAAGCACTTTTTTTTCCTTCTAAAAGCTTGGCCAAACACTTTAACTTTGAAAAAAAAAATACTTTTTTTGAAAAAAAAAATACTTTGAGATTGGAGAAGCTTGGCCAAACAGGCTATTAATTTCTTTTTCCTTATTAGCTCCCCTCCTCCCGCACAACACCCCCTTCGCTTTTCGTTTTTTTGCTCTGTACGCTTCTTTTTTTTCTTACCCACTGTGCCCCCCCACCCCCCACCCCAAAAAAAAAAAACCAATCCCTAAAAATCCTTACTAAAAAGGCCGTTTTTGCTATCAGTACTTATTTTTCATTTAATTTTGACCTTTTTGGTCGTGAAACCCCTCCAACCCAGCTTCTTCTTTCTCCCCTCCCCCTTCTGGTCGTGAACATCTCCACTCCCCCCCCCCAAAAAATCCAGCTCTGCAAGCGGACAATATCTGACCCCGGCGATGCCTTGATAGCCGCTGCTATGAACAATGCAGCGTTAATCTGCCTAATTAAAAATACCTAAATGATTATTCATCGACGGAATGGTGAGACAGAGAAGGGAGATGAGAATGGAGAAGGAATATGAGACGGAGAAAGAAGAAATCTGTAAGCTGCTAAGCACATGACAGCCCTAATTTGAGAGAAGGGAGATGAGACGGAGGCATTGATTTTTTTTTCTTTTTCTTTAAGAAAATAATAGTATATAATAAGTGTTTTAGTATAGATAGAATATAAAAATGACGTGGAATATGACGTGTCATCCATGTCAAGCAAGTGAGATACACACATAGGTAGAGGAGTATAAAATATAGGTTTTGATCAAGTTAAAGTATTTGGACGAAAACAAGTGAAGTAGGATGACCGGGATGTCAAACCGGAAAAAGTATAAGGGTATACTAGGCTATTCTGCCTACTTTTTATTATATATACTCTATGTGACAATATCAGCTGGCAATAATTTGTAAGATTTTGAAATGTCAATAATGTTGATTGAACACTGATTGTGTAACTAAAGTTCATCGACTCGTGATTAATTGCAAAATAAACAGTTCCATGGAGGAATTGCTTCTGCCGAGTAAACTGGACACTGAGGAGTGGTATGAATATCTTCTCCATTCATCAAATGAGATGTTTTATGTTATTTATTGAATTCCATCACGGGTTTGTTATAATATGGAAACAACTGAGACCGTACCACTTTGGAGATGTCAGAGAACACTAGTTCTTGTTTCTTTTTAAAAATGTTATAAATACTGTACTTTCTCTCTGTTAAATGGTGCAAAACCTGGCTTCTTTTTTACTTTGCATACAAACTTTGGTTGCCTATAACATTTTTACTTTCTGTTCTTGTTTCCCCTGTTTATCCTAATCATGGAACATATGGTTTTCATTGGGATATTGGTCAAAGGTAATTGTATGCAACTGCTGGGATGTGATAGCATTCAAATCTATCTCACCTGTAATGGAATGCGGAGTTGAAAGGCAGCTAAACTTTGAAGCTACCCATTGATATGGATGCATATACACTGATTTGATTTTAAATCTCAAGTTAATGCTTCCGTGGCTGTTTCTAATGTTAACTTGCAAAATTCTCTCATTCTTTTCTTTAGAATAACAACTAAATCAATTTCGTGGTGAAACAGAATATAATGTGTTTTACTTAGAAAATTAAAGACAAGGCTTGACCTCACGGAGGTTGGAAGATTTGTATCCAAAAGCAGCATCTTTAGCAAATTCAGTTTCACCTGCTGGAACAAGCCTATAGATTAGAAGGAAACATAATTAGTGATGACCGGCAAGTCCAAACAGCTAATATGTGACGAATTAGAAGAGAATACCTATCAGAATCTGCAACATAATGTATATCTCCAATGGTATAACGGCCTCCTTGGAGGAAAAAGGGCAAGATAATCCATACATCCATCTCACCCAGCACTGAAACAGCTGCATATGCTTCCTAAGAGCCGTTTGGATTAACTGATTGTAAATAGACGATAAGCTTTGAAGTGCTAAAAAACTTATTTAAGAGTTGAAATTGATTTTAAAAATAATTATTTATGTGTTTGAATAGAAGTGATGAAATTGATAATAAACAGTTAATGTGTTTGATAAAAAAAAGTTAGATAAGCTATTCTTTTATTAAAATAACTAAAATACCCTTGATTTTTTTCAAAAGATTATAAATTAAAAAAATTCCTTGTAAGAAAAAGAATTAACGACGAATATGGAATGAAGAGAAAGTCAGAAAATTTATTTTGGGAAAACAATTTTGTGAATTAAAAAATATCATTAATAATAAACTAGTAAAATTGTTGGTCAAACTAAAAGTGATTATCCAATTTATGACTTATAACTGATTTTAACTTAAGCATTTTGGGGGTTTACATATAAGCTAGTTTTACCATCCAAAAAACTTAATTTATGTAGGCTGCTCTGTATACTTACCCCAGGGAAATGGCCTCGTAAAGTTGAATCATCCCTCAGAACGACCGTATAGTCCCGCTTTCTCCACTGACTTGGCAGCAGTATCGATGTTCCTGCAGATATCTGCTATCAATGCACTAGATATTAAAAGCTAGAAAGCTCAGAGAGCCAAAACAACAAGGGATTGGAATACTATGTTTTATGATTCTATTGAGCATTATAAATAATAGGAGGTCATTCCATATCAAGTAAGGATCCCAAGTCACTCCATTTCTTTTGGTCTTTCATTCTCATGTCATGTATGTTTACAGAAACTTCAAAATTATTTTTGGAATTTGCTCAGAGAGCAAGGTTAATATGCTGAATCCCTTGCATTTGGTTGTTTTCATTTCAAGAAAAGATATCCGTCATATTTGTTTTTTGGGCATCCACTAATTCCTGCTATTATATAAGTTATCCATAATTGTATACGGTAAAAACCATTCTTGCCCTTCGTATGACTAATCGAGACTGGAACTTGATAGATCAAGGTTCAACCTCGTATAACGTCAAGCTATGATGCGAAGTTAGGTTGCCGAACTCATGACCCAGAGACCGGCCAAGATCGAGATCGAGCAAAATAAAGACTGGCTGAGATCGGTCAAGATCGAGACCAATCAAGATCATGATCGGCCAAGATCGAGATCGAGCAAAAAAATAAAAAAGCCGGTATATCCGCAATTAAGGTGAGAATCTCGGCGAAAATCCCGGCGCATATCAAGGAGAGACCAATTAATTAATCTATCATGGGATTCCTTCTGTATTTTTAATTATATTCAAAATAGGACTTCCCTACTATATAAAGGGTTTCTAATCATTTGTAGGGGGAGATTGATTTTGAAAGGAAAGCAATACAGTGCATATCAGCTTTCAATACCTTGTTACTCTATTCATATATTAACATAATTTTCACTTGGTTCGAGAGTAATCTAACTCAAAAGCCAAAGCTAATTGATCCGTTTGGTTTGCATTTATTTCTTTTACAGTTAATTTCGATATTCATTTATATATTTTCTCAATTTGTACTAAATTATACTATGTATCCTTAGAACCGCGTATAAATTCAATTGTTATCCGTTTTTCGGGTGTCAAACCTTTTTTTTCCCCGAGGGATAGAGAGTTTTTCTAATTAAAGTGACATTATTCGAAATAGGATTAATTATTCAATTTCAGAGTCACCACTTAGAATAATTATTATGGTGTTCCAAGTCACTAGTTTATTTTAAAATCCCAAATCGAGGAAATTGACTATGTTCTAAAAGTCTGCGAAATCAGAAGACCGGTAAGGAATTCTGTTAACCCGGGAGAAGGTGTTAAGCATTCCTGGATTTCGTAGTTTTAGCATTGTCACTTTAATCATACTTGGATTAATTGAATTGTTTTAATTATATATTTTAGATCCTATGTGCATTTTACCTTTTAACGCTTTTAATTATGGTGTTTTACGGATTTATCTTTGAAATGGGCCACATGTGTGTAAACCTGCTTTATTCGGCGCGCTAAAAATCATGTCACGCGTATGTGTACACAATTTATCACGCATTATTATTATTATTAAAATTGTTTGGTCAAAGTCGCTCAAATGTGTACCTTCATTTATTTTGAGAATCGTAATTATGTCACGCGAACGTGTACACGATCACGATAGTGGATTAGAACGCACCTAAAGCATTCTACGAAGATTTGTGATTTTTATATAACTAAACCAACGATCTCATTCATTTAGATTCTAACAAACATCTGCTATCAATTCATGTACTACTCTTGTTGGCATGCCAGCAAATCGCTTAAAAACTTAACCATGTGAGATTGATTAACAGGGCAGTTGGGTTTAAGCTTAATGTAAGGGTGTACCGAATTACACTGAACGGGTTCTAATTGAATAATTATATTTTTAACTAATATTTGGACTACAAACAATTTACTAATACCGTGTGGTATTTTGTTTTGGGGCTTTTCGAGAACTGGGCCACAATACAATAGGCCCAGTAGGACCTATTCTCCAACAGGTCTCTTTAGGTTCTCAACAATTGAGACCTGATGCGTCTAATTCTACATCAGGCTTTCAAAATGGCCTAATTTAACATAAGGCCCTAAAGCGTGGCAATTCAAGATAGTCAAGTCCAAACACATAGAATATAATTATCACTACCAATCTAACCTAGCACTATGCTTAATCATAATAAATATTGATTCTAATCTCATATAGAAAGCTCATACATTTGTCACATGGCATGAATAACTCTTAAATTATTACAATGATCAATGAATTCCTTTTGTTCAAACTAAGAAATTTTACCTGAAAATCACTTAACTAAGCCTTTGTATCACCATACATCAAAGAGTCTTTCCCATTACCTTCAGCAGCATCCTGTCCTTTCATCTGTTTATTGGAATCGATTTCGGACCCTTTTAAAAATGTACAGTTTAGGCTTGAAATCATCAAATAAACAACATACATTCTAATTGAAAAAAAACACTTAGATTAGCCTTAGTAGACATTAAGTTTCGATCTACTTCATCATTTTCATACATTGGAAACATATAACAACTAAAGATCTCATCAAGATGGAGAATTAACAGTAGCAAATAAACTAGTTCATGAGTAGTTTTATGCATAATTTTACTAAGGAAGCGGACGAACAGAAACAACCATTAGAGGAGGAACAAAGACAAACAAATCTGGAAATTTAAACACAAAAATAGATGCAGGAAACTGAGTATAACCATCAAGTTTTCACATATTTGCTTATAAGCTCAAAGTGAATCACAAGTGAAGATCAACATACCTATAAGCAGGAACTAAGTAGTTATTAACCAAATGAGGTTTAGAATTACTAAGCTCAGCTACAACAGGAAAATCAGCAGATGCAAATCAACAAACAACAACGCAGAAGAAACAGCCCCAAAAACTCAGCTTCATTGAACTTTTTCAGTATTTTCCTCAATCTCAAAATTAGTCTCAAAATGAAAAAGGATCCTAAATTTCAGAGGTTTTTTCGTGTGAAACCAGTGTCCATCTTAGTGAGAGGGTAAGAGGTCTTATATAACATGTGCTAAATTTGTCGTGTGCAAAAAATAAGAAAGGAATAATTTTCAGAAAGCCACCCCTGAATTTCAAGGAAAAAAGCATCTTTTAAAACTAAATTGGACAATTATTGGACAACTGTCCATTCAATTTTTCCTCCATATTTTTAGCCATTTTAGCTTCTGTATTTTACCCCTTTTAACCCCAAAATCTAACATAATTTCTGGTTTTTATTGCACTTTAGTCCCTTCTAGAAACTTATTGACCAAACACCTAAATCCTTTATTTCAATTGACTCTACTATGTTTCTTATATTTATAAAACAACTTATAATAGAACAGTCATGCAAATCCAAAACTCAAAACAAGAATTTCAATAAGTACTGCTTCACTAACCAAATTAATCTAAGATCGAATAACCTAATATTATGCATTTAAAATAACTAATGTGTAATTAGACCTTTTAATCACAATAAAATCGAAACTAAACTTAAAATCCTAATTAGGACAAAATATCTGGAGGAGAATTGAAAAAGCAGAAGAGTCGTTTAGTGGAAGAAAGAAGAAGAAGAATAAAAGGAAATAAAGTAAGAGGAATTACCCATTAATCTTAGACAAAGAAATCTCCAAGGGAATGGCGATCTTGACCAACTTCAATGTTTTTTTGAAACGACCTGAAATTAACATTATTTGATTGTTCTCAACGAGAACAATCAAGCAATATAAATTTCGGGTCGAATCAACTCTTAGGGATCTTGAAATAAAATCGAACAAAGGGGATTAGGATTTCAGGTTATTCTTAGATTTGAAATTAAAGGATCTTGGGGAGGTTTTGGGAAAATCAGTAGGGGATTAGGGATTAGGAGGGAATGAAGAGTGTACGGTAAAGATTTGAGGTTGTTTGGAGAGGTGGCCGCCGGCCAGTGGGGGTAAGGATTTAGGGGCGGCTAGGGTTTAAGAGATGGTGAGGACGATGAGAGAATGGGGGGTCTTTGGGGTTATGGGGGTTGGTTAGGACAATTTTAATGGGTGTGGGTGTTAGTTCCCGGCCGTTAGATGGTGGGAGATCAACGACTGAGATTAGATTTGGGGGGGACGGGGTTGTTTCAGGTTAGAGGGGAACCTGGACCAGGTTTTAGAGGTCTGGGCTTGGGGATTTGAGGGTAGTCTTGGGCCACTGAAATGGTTGTGGCCCAACAGAACCAAACAAAGCGTTTTCTCTTTTTTTTTCTCTTTTCTAATTTTAAATCCTAATTAATTAAAAACCTAAACTAAGTCCTAAACCAAATCTAATTTGTAGAATTAAACTTAATTATCTGCTTCTACCATTTAAATAATTAATTAACTTAAAACTAATGAAAGAAAATTACTAATTTAAAACTAAAAGCTAAAAATGTAAAAATAAAATGACCATTATTTTTGTGATTTTCATTTAATAATGCAACTAATAAACGTAATTAAATCCTAAAATACAAAGTAAATCTAAAATGCTATGCAATGAATATTTTGGATATTTTTGGTATTTTTTTATGATTTTAAGATATTAAATATGCAACTAAATATAAAAAATAATTAACAAGAAATTCCTAGAAATTCTATGAAAAATTAAAATAATTAAAAAAATCTATTTTTGTGGATTTTGTAGGAGTATTTTTCGTCTGGCAAAAATCACGTGCTCATAGCTGTCCCTCTTTACTCGTAAACACGAAGAGTTTTCGGGCAAAGATAAAGTGAGTAATTACGAGCAATTTTTGCCCGTTTAGATACTCCATGAGAAGCGTTTTGGAAAAATTTGACCAAACCTTCCTTCAGAGGTTACCTACATATCCTTGGCTATAAAGGAATCGGGTCGGTGTAGTTCTGAAAACTTTGATAGCTGGGACTACCGAGAAGTTATGATTTCACTACTGCTGCTGTTGTTACTATTTGTTGAACTCCTTATTATAACAGAATCAAAACGAAAAAAAACTAAACAAGCCTATCAACTATGAGTTACATGATTCCTATTTATAAGTCTTCTGAAGCTTGATCTTGAGTCTTCTACAGTCCTGTTGTGCATCTAGAACTGTCGACTCGCATTCTTGAGGCGAGCTTCTACTACTTCTAACTTGAATTGACCCTATTCTTCAGGCGGGCTCCTGCTACTAACTTGAAACTTGAAGTAAATTCTGAAATGAATTCCCTCGTTCTCCGAGTGTGCGTCTGCTACTAACTTGAAATTTGAAATAATTCTGGAATGAACTCCCTTGTTCTCCAGGTGGATGCCTGTTACTGACTTGAAATTTGAAATAATTCTGAAATGAACGCCCTCGTTCTCCAGGTGGGTGTCTGTTACTGACTTGAGACTTAAAATAACTCTGAAATTAATTCCCTCATTCTCCAGGTGGGTGTCTGCTATTGACTTGGAATCTGAAATAACTTTGAAATAAATTCCCTCATTCTCCAGTTGGGCGCCTGCTACTGACTTGGAATCTGAAATACCTTTGAAATGAATTCTCTCATTCTCCAGGTGGGCGCCTGCTACTGACTTAGAGTCTACAATAACTTTGAAATGAATTCCCTTATTCTCCAGGTGGGCGCCTGCTACTGACTTGAAACTTAAAATAACTCTGAAATGAATTCCCTCATTCTCCAGGTGGGCGCCTGCTATTGACTTGAACTTGAAATGAATTCCCTCGTTCTCTAGGTAGGCGCCTGCTAATGACTTGAACTTGAATTGAATTCCCTCATTCTTCGGGTGTGCGCCTGCTAATGACTTGAAACTCTTGAAATAAATACCCTTGTTCTCTAGGTGGGTGCATACCACTGACTTGCGCTTGAAATGGATTCCCTCATTCTCCAGGTAGGCACCTGCTACTGACTCGAAATATGAATTAACTCTAAAAATAATTCCATCGTTCTCCAGGTGGGCGCCTGCTAATTCCTTGAAACTTGAAATGAATTTCCTCTTTCTCCAGGTGGGTGTCTGCCAATGACTCGAAATCTGAAATAACTCTAAAAAGAATTCCCTCGTTCTCTAGGTGGGCGCCTGCTACTACCTTGAAACTTGAAATAAATTCCCTCATTCTCTAGGTGGGCGCCTGCCAATGACTTGAACTTGAAATGAATTCCCTCTTTCTCTAGGTGGGCGCCTGCCAATGACTCAAAATCTGAAATAACTATAAAAAGAATTCCCACGTTCTCCAGGTGGGCGCCTGCTACTGCCTTGAAACTTGAAATGAATTCATTTATTTTCCAGGTGGGCGCCTGCCAATGACTTGAACTTGAAATGAATTCCCTCATTCTCCAGATGGGCGCCTGCCAATGACTTGAACTTGAAATGAATTCCCTCATTCTCCAGGTGGGCGCCTGCCAATGACTTGAACTTGAAATGAATTCCCTTTTTCTCCAGGTGGGCGCTTGCTACTGCCTTGAAACTTGAAATGAATTCCCTCATTCTCCAGGTGGGTGCCTGCGAATGACTAGATTTTCCTGCCCCTGTTTCAATCAAAGGAAATTTTGTGAGTTTGAAAATATGGTGGTTAGTTTGTGGCATCGTTGCTGAAGGTGTCGGCTTCTGTTGCTGCCACGCTTCATTTTGATTAGTTGCTTCGTCCTAACAAGGATATGTTTGACCCTCTGATCGAACCTCGACCACAAAAACCTCTGGATGACCCAAATCCCTTACACTCACTTATTGCATTGCGTTTTCATGCTGACAATTGTTGAGCCTTTGTATTTTCTCAAAATTCAAGATTCACTTGATCACCTGAACTTCCGTTATCACCATATTGCTCCTTCTGAATCATCTTATTTATGATGTGCTCGGCCAATCTTTGCCTTGTGCAATCAAGAAGTCGGTAATAGGTTTTGAAGTCCTTTCTTGTTTGGTTTAACAAAACTGACTTGGAAGAAACACAAAGAAATAGAACCAAAAGAACAAAGTGAAGTGATGTTTTGCAAAAGAAACAAAAGAATGGTCTGAATGAAGATGTCCATTCAGATGAGAGAGGAAAAGAGACTTATCTGAGCGAAGCAACTGGCTCCAATGATCATGACATGCATTTCGGATTGATCAGCCTAAATCCGTCCAACCAATCATACTTTCAGTTCATGTCATGTCTTCATACTTCAAAAATTGGCCTTTCAATGATCCAATTTCTCTGTAAAGTCATGAACCTCATTCGACTTGTAGTGCCCCGGAGGGTTTTCACCAACAAGCCTCTCTCATTTGTTCATCTCTTAACTCATTGTCACCTTACGGTGCCCGCGAGGGTTTTCACCAATAAGACTCTCTCATTTTAAATTTTCTCTCAACTCACCATCTCCTTACGGTGCCCGCGAGGGTTTTCACCAATAAGACTCTATCATTTTATTCATTTTTCCTTGTGCCCATGATCAAAGTGTTACCCATGATGTAAATCATACCTTTATCTCGCTCGACTTGGCATCCTCAAAGATTGATCGGAAGGTCTTTCTTTGGATCGTAGTGTAGGCTTTTGGATGGGGTCAGGAAGAAAGGGTGGCATGAAGGCTCAAAACAATTTACGATGAAAGGGTTCAAAATTACAACTTTTGGAATCAGATCTTTGCGAAACTAAAAATTTCTACCCCAGTTTCTTTGAGTCTGGGGAATTTTAGCTTTTTATTTTGATGGGACCGAACCTTAGAGTAAGGCTGCCTACGCATCCTTAAAAGGAATCAGGTCGAACGTAGTTCCAACTCGAAGTTGTTTTGTTTTTGTTGCTTTTTTCTTTTTTTTCTTTTTTTTCTATTTTGTTTTTATTACTATTATTTTCTAACTCTACTTCTGATTCCAAAAGAGTGGTATGAAAGAAAGTAAATAAGGCTCAAAAGGGGTAGCAAAGGATAACAGTGTTTGGGTAGCAGAATAAAATGCCTTCGTCATTCCAACTTTGAACATGCCACGTACAAAATGCAATTGAAGATAAGTAAAGAAATCATACATAAAATATCTTGACTGCATCAGAATTGATAGCCATATCTGCATATTTTCGTTCTATGTCTGTTAGATGCAAATCACCATTAGGCAACACCTTTGTCACACTGAACGGCCCCTGCCAGTTTGGGGTGAACTTTCCTTTAACTTCAGCCTGATGTGGAAGGATGTGTTTCAATACCAACTGGCCCACTTCAAATTTCCAGGGACGCACCTTCTTGTTGTATGTTCTTGCCATTCTTTTATGATATAATTGACCATGACATACTGCTGCCAATCTTTTTTTCATCAATCAAACTCAATTGTTCTAGCCGGGTTTTGACCCACTTATCATCATCAATTTCAGCATCAGCAACGATCCGAAGGGATGAATCTCAACTTCTGCAGGTATATCTACCTCGGTTCCATATACCAGCAAATAAGGAGTTGTACCTACTGAAGTGCAGACAGTAGTGCGATAACCCAGTAAAGAAAAAGACACCTTTTTATGCCATTGCCTAGAACCTTGCACCATCTTACGAAGAATCTTCTTTATGTTCTTGTTAGCGGCTTCAACAACTCTGTTTGCCTTGGGACGATATGGAGTGGAATTTCGATGCATAATCTTGAACTGTTGGCATAACTCTTTCATCAAATGACTATTGAGATTAGCAACATTGTCTTTGATGATTACCTTGGGGATTCTGAACCGGCAAATGATATTTGAATGAACAAAATCTACCACTGCCCTCTTGGTCACGAACTTGAAAGTTACATCTTCGACCCACTTAGTAAAATAATCAATGGCCACTAGAATAAATCTGTGTCTGTTTGATGCTGCCGGCTCAATTGGTCTAATGACATCCATGCCCCAAGCAACAAAGGGCTAAGGTGCAGACATTGTGTGCAACTCAGATGGCGAGGAATGAATCAAATCATCGTGCACCTGGTATTGATGACATTTGCGAAGAAAGCTGATGCAATCTCGTTCCATGGTAAGCCAATAATAACCTGCTCGAAGTATCTTCTTTGCTAAGACATACCCACTCATATGCGACCCGCAAACTCCAGAGTGCACTTCGGCCATGATAGTCGAAGCTTGTTTAGCATCTATGCACCTTAGTAATCCTAGATCTAGAGTCCTCTTGTACAGGATTACCCCACTTAAGAAAAATCCACTAGCCAGATGTCGAATGGTTCTTTTTTTATCACCTGTGGCATGTATCGGATATACCCCCGACTTGATGTACTCCTTGATATCATGGAACCAAGGTTCACCAGCAAGTTCCTCTTCAACCACGTTATAATAGGCATGCTGATCATGGACTTGAATATGCAGAGGGTCGACGTAAGTCTTATCCGGATAGTGTAACATTGACGCCAGAGTAGCTAATGTGTCAACAATATCATTATGAATCCTGAGAATATGCCTAAATTCTAACGACCTGAATCATTGACAAAGATCATGCAGACATTGTCGATATGGTATGAGCTTCAAATCCTGAGTCTCCCATTCTCCCTGAATCTAGTGAACCAGCAAATCCGAATCTCCTAGAACCAGTATCTCCTGGACTCCCATATCTACAGCTAACCTCAAACCCAGAATGCATGCTTCGTACTCAGCCATGTTGTTGGTGCAATAAAATCGAAGCAGGGCCGTCACAGGGTAGTGACGCCATGTTTCAGAAATGAGTACAACTCATATTCCGACACCTTTCATGTTAGCAGCTCCATCAAAGAAGAGTTTCCAACTTGGCTTTTCATTATGATCAACATACATCACTTCTTCATCAGGAAAATAAGTCTTCAGTGGCTCATATTCTTCATTCACCAGATTCTCGGCCAAGTGATCGGCCAAGGCTTGGGCTTTCATCGCGGTCCGAGTCAGCTAGATGATGTCAAACTCTATGAGTAAAATCTGCCACTTTGCAAGTCTTCCTGTGGGCATAGTCTTCTGAAAGATATACTTTAGTAAATCCATGCGAGAAATGAGGTAAGTAGTGTAGGACGACAAATAATTCTTCAACTTTTGTGCCACCCAAGTCAGGGCGCAACATGTCCTCTCAAGAAGAGTATACTTAACCTCATAAGGAGTGAACTTCTTGCTGAGATAATAAATGGCTTGCTATTTCTTTCCCATGATGTCGTGTTGACCCAACACACAACCAAAAGAATTATCCAGGACTGTCAAATAGAGAATTAAAGGTCTCCCATGTTCCGGCGGGACCAGTATGGGTGGGTTTGACAGGTACATCTTAATCTTATCAAATGCTTCTTGACACTCGTCAGTCCACTTAACCATAATATTCTTCTTCAATAACTTAAAGATGGGCTCACAGGTCGTCGTGAGTTGGGAAATAAACCTAATGATGTAATTTACCTTCCGAGCAAACTCATCACCTCGATTTTATTCTTTAGTGGGGGTAGTTCTTGGATGGATTTGATCTTAGCCGGATCTAACTCAATACCGCGTCGACTGACTATGAATCCTAACAGTTTCCCGGACGGGACACCAAATGTACATTTTGCCGGATTGAGCTTGAGGTTGTACCTGCGGAGCCTTTGGAAAAACTTTCTCAAGTCCTTGACATGGTCAAACTACTTCTTTGACTTTATGATCACATCATCTACATAAACCTCAATCTCCTTGTGTATTATGTCATGGAATATGGTAGTCATCGCCCTCATGTAAGTTGCCTCAGCATTCTTCAAACCAAATGGCATTACCCGGTAACAATACGTTCCCCATGGCGTGATGAATGCTGTCTTTTCTGTATCCTCCTCATCCATCAGGATCTGATGATATCCCGCGTAGCAATCTACAAAAGACCCGATCTCATGCTTGGCACAATTATCAATCAAAATGTGGAAGTTCGGCAATGGAAAGTTATCCTTTGGGCTTGCCTTGTTGAGATCGCGATAATCAACATATACCCTGGTCTTACCATCTTTTTTTTGATATAGGCACAATATTAGCTAACCAAGTGGGATATTAAGTGACCCGAATGACTCTTGCCCCGAGTTGCTTTGTGATTTCTTCTTTAATCTTCACACTCATGTCGGTCTTGAACTTTCTTAACTTTTGCTTGACATGAGGGAATGTAGGATCAGCTGGCAATTTATGAACTACCAAATCAGTGCTCAAGCCCAGCATATCGTCATACGACCATGCAAAAACATCTTTGTATTCAAACAATGCTTTGATTATTTCTTCCTTGAGTTGCGGTTCCAGATGCACACTTATCTTAGTTTGCCTGACATTATCCTGATCTACTAAATTGATTGCTTCAGTTTCATTCAAATTAGGCTTTGGTTTTTCTTCAAAGTGTTTTAGTTCTTTACTGATTTCCTCAATTGCCGCTTCTTCATTATATTATGTTTCATCATCATACTCTACTTCTTGGATTATTATTTCAAAATTAGATTGGCTTTTAAGACTTGGCTAAAAATTTCCCATGCATTTCATGTCATTGAAACCAGCATAAAAAGAATTGTACAAAAGAAAAACAAAAATGAAACGCTATCAGGAATAATGGAAAACGGGAACTTGTAATTCATTGCAAATAAAAGGATAGAAGGGTTTGAACATCATAACAAATGAAAAATAAAAATGTGGATTACAACCCTCGAATAACCCAGATAACAGAAAGGAAAACAAAGCAAACTACCAAAACTCCTTTCGGGTGGGGATTTGAGTAGCTTTCCAAATTGCTAAGCTTCACATTTGGCCCAACGAGCTGCACATTTGCGTTACTGGAACCTTCCCCAATTTCTACCATATTAACCTCATCAAACAGACTTTGGAACCTCTTGATCAGCTCTTCATCAAAGTCGACCACAGGCTTCGGGACTGATGATATTGGACGTTTTGTGGCCCCTGGCTTGACAAAAGACTTGGAGATATGTGGAACAGGCTTAGGGAGTGACCATACTTTCCATTTCAAATTTTTAGCCCTTTTCATGTCCTTCTCTGTGGGCGTGAATCCCAAACCAAATGCACCAAAACTTTCATGTGGACACACTGGATGCACAATAACCTGCAAAGATGAACCCAGACCTTCGCCCGGCACAAAACCATTTTTCAACATTTCATTTGCTACCATGACGGATGCGGAGAGTAGCTTCGGACCTGGAATGCATTCTCCTTCAGGAATCTTCTCAACAGACACTGTTTCAAAAGTTTGGTAGACCCAAGGCCCTTTATAATCTTCAGCTTCAATAAATGGAACAGTTGTGTCATTGTAAGCAGATAGGTTCTCATCACCGTGCACAACTATTTCCTGCCTGTCCCATTCAAACTTTACCATTTGATACAGATATGATGGGACTGCCGTAGCAACATGTATCCAGGGCCTGCCCAACAACAAGTTGTAGGAGACAGACAGATCTAACACTTGGAACTCCATAGTGAACTCAACTGGCCCTATCAACAATTCGAGCATTATATCACCGACAGAATCTTTCCCTCCTCCATCAAAGCCTCGAACACATACACTGTTCATGTGGATTCTTTCAGTGCTGATCTTCAAATTTTGCAAAGTGGACAAGGGGAAAATATTTGCACTAGATTTGTTATCAACCATCACCCCTTGAGATGACAGAATCCTCGCACTTCACCGTGAGATAAAGAGCTCGGTTATGTTCTATACCCTCCATAGGAAGTTCATCATCTGGAAAAGTGATCATGTTTGCTTCGAAGATCTTGCTAGCAATCTTTTCCAAGTGATTCATTGTGATCTTATCAGGAACATGTGCCTCATTCAAAATCTTTATCAGGGCTTTGTTGTGTTCATCTAAGCTGGTGTTTTCCTTAACTGCTCTACAATGGAATAGTCTTGCACTTTCATCTTTTTCAGGAACTCCTCAGCCTCTTTTTCGATGACTGACTTCTTTACTGGGATTTGTCTATCCTTGAATGGCTTGGCTTTCCTCAATTCTTCTGGGGTAAAACATCTCCCAGAACGAGTCAATCCTCCGATTTCGATGACTTCGTCCTCTACTTCTTTCCCTTTATATGTCACTATCACCTGTTTGTAATTCCACAGGACAACCTTTGTATCAACCATTGGCAACTGGGTCACTGGCTTAATAACAACAGGGGTAATACGAGCCCCTTCCACGACTACCATAGGTTTGTTCGGGATCCCTGGCACGACCACTTTCGGCTTTTACTGACTTGATCTAATATCATCCGGAGGCCCTATCACAACCAACACAGGTGGCTTCACTTTGAGCATGCTTAGCTTCTCCGTCACCCCTTCAACTATCAAATGCATTGCTTTTGTAGAATCTGGGGCCTTAACTGAATTACTTTCACTAGCACGAATCATCATGACGGACTTGGAAGAATTCTTGGGCTCTCCATCCTTACGAACTATTTCGATCATATGTGTCTCTGCATGGGCTGGCAAAGGATTTTGGTTGATGTTTGGCACATCCGGGATCTGGACCACAATTATATTTGTGTCAATAAGCTCTTGGATTGCCCTGTTCAAATGGCAACAGTTCTCTGTGTCGTGCCCTGAAGCATCAGAGCAATATGCTTACCTCAGATAATAATCAAGGTTCTTTGGGGGTGGATTTGGTATCTTTGACTCAATTGGCCTCAAAATGTCCAACTGTCTCAACCTTTGAAACAAACTAGTATAGGACTCTCCAAGCGGGGTGAAAGTTTCTTTCCGCTGCTGCCTTTCTCTCCTATAATCTGGCCTTGGTCAAAAGCTTGGACCAGTAGGGTTTCGGTATGGTTGTGGGGGTGGATAAGGATTTTGTGAAGTTGGATCATGCCATTGCGGGTAAGGAGGGGGTTGAGCATATGACTGTGCATGGTGAACATGATACTGGGGTGGTCTAACTGTGTATTGAGGGTCTTGTGGTGGGAAATAATATTGGGATGAATTATATAGAGCTTGGGTGTAGGCTTGAGGTTGGGGTCGAGGTTTGGTATACTAGTGAGGCGAACCCCTCGGGCCGCGCCATGATTTAAAGACAACCATAGCGACATCATCTTTCTTCTTTTTGCCTAACAAGCTTCCTGTGCTACTTTGAATTGTATGTGTAGTTTCTTTTACGGCGGAGTAGCTCATGATCTTGCTTGACTTGAGTCCCTCTTCCACCATTGCTCCCATCTTTACCACATCGTTGAAGGACTTACCTATGGCTGAGATCAAATGGCCAAAGTAAGTAGGCTCTAGGGCTTGAAGAAAGAACTCGACCATCTCATCTTCTTCCATCGGAGGATTGTCCCGTGCAACTTGCTCTCTCCATCTGAACCCGTATTCCCTAAAACTTTAACTAGGATTCTTCTCTTCTTTGGTTTAGGATAGGCGATCCGGGACAATGTCTATGTTGTACTGAAAGTGCCGAGCAAAGGCCTGAGCTAAGTCGTCCCATGTGTACCACCTGCTAGCGTCTTAGCGGGTGTACCATTCTAGAGCCGCCCCACTCAGACTTTGACTGAAATATGCCATCAATAATTCATCTTTCCCACCGGCGCCTCTCATCTTGCTACAAAAGCCTCTCAAATGGGCCACGGGATCTCCATGTCCATCGTACAGGTCAAACTTGGGAATCTTGAACCCGATAGGCAGTTGGACGTCAGGGAACAAGCACAAGTCTTTGTAAGCCACACTTACTTGGCTTCCTATCCCTTGCATATTCCTCAAAGATTGCTCTAAACTCTTCACTTTCCCGAATATCTCATCTTGCTCCACGTTCTTAGATGGTTTCTCGATTTTAACAGGGGGCTCAAAGTGTGGGGTGTAGGAATAAGGATCCGAGACCTTGAAGGTTGGTTCTGAAGCATAGTATTGGGCATCTGGAGCTTGGAACACAGGTTCACTAGAAGATCGGTTGAGGGTAGCTTGTGGAGGGGCTACAAAAATAGGAGCAGATGTCGGAGCAGGGTATTGGGTTGTTTTGGCTGGGGGAGCATGAAAGATTTGGGACGAGGTGCCAGGGTAGTTGTGGTAAGGGGTAAACCTGGTGCATGTTGAGGGAAAATATCAACGGTACTGGGAATCTGAGCTTGTGATAGTGGTAGGATGGAGGCAGGGTTTTCTGTATAGTTAGAAGGGAATGAAAGTGGAGGATGACCTTTGATCCAGGCCTGATACATTTCCGCCATTTGATGTTTCAACCTTTGGACCTCCTCTTTTAGTTCAGATTCTGACTCCACAATCTCCTTCGATGGGTCAACAATTCCTGTGTCCGTTTCTTTGCTAGTCATGACTGCCTTGCGCTTTGACCTGGTGTTGTATGGGTGACTTGCCATGATGCCAACAAACTAACTACATAAACAGAACCTGGCTTCACATCTAGCAACCTTGTTAGTTTTGAGACGCTTAGATAGGAAATCGCACGTTGGGATGCAATGCACCTAAACAGTTAAACGTTTCTACCATGTGTTTGAATGGTTGCATGTTTCATCCCGGCCTTAACTAACCCTTTTTCACTCTGTACCTCTTTTCTTTCATTTCTGCCTCCCTTTAATCACTCTTGATTTTCTCATTTTGTTTTTGCCGCTCTTTTATTTTTTGGCAGTCTCTTTTCTCTTTTTGTTTTTGTCACTCTTTTCTTTCTTTTTCACTCCATCTTTTCTTTCTTTTTTTCTTTTTTTTTCTCTCTTTTTACTTTCACTCAATTAATTTTGTGGCTATGGTCGAATCCTATGGAGATTGCCTACGTATCGCCGCATGAATCTGATCATTACGTAGTTCAGGAAGATCATAAATAAAGTAAATAAACTAACTTTTTTTTAACTCTTTAAAAATAATCTAATCGTAAAAGCTCCTAACAAAAAATATTTTGGATTTTGATTTTTTTTATTGGAAATTTTCGAAAGAAAAATTTCTAAACAAGAAAGAAAATATTTTTTTAGATTTTGATTTGTTTTTTTTTTTGTTTTTTTTTTATGAAATTTCAAAAGAAAAACTTCTAAAGAAGAATAAAAATATTTTTGAATTTTTTTGTTTTGATTTTTGATTTTTGATTTGTGATTTTGTTTTGGAAGAAACACTTCTAAAGAAGGAAAAAAAATATATTTTTGGATTTTGAAAATTGGGGGCCGGAACCGATGAGGTTTGCCTACGTATCTCACATCCGGTGAGAATCCGACCCACGTAGTTCGATCAGTTTTGACACAACTAGGAAAACATGATCTAGATTTCTTTCCTTAGCCGATCAACATGCAAGCCGAAACAAATAAATGCACAAATAGCACGTAAGATGCATTAGGATGGTCTTTTATTTCGAGTACACCTGTTCTAGACGAACCTAACACCTGTGTTGAGTCCCCAAAGTCAAATGCACGTGATGAAAACAAATGTTCCTACTAGGGATCCGGTATGAGGTTATGTTATTCTAGGTTTAAACCTGGGGGTGTGTTCTATACATGGCTTACCCAAGCAGACAACTCGAGCCGAGGTGGGGGCAATGTACCGGGAGCACGAAAGTCTACCCGGCATAGTTGTTGATCCAACCTCGTTCTATTTGGTATGACCTCTAACAGAAAAGTGGGCCACACGTACGTGTGCACCATATTTTTAGAAGACTCAGAAGGGAGGCGTAAGAAGACAGTTTAATGCAGTGCAAATAATATGAAAGCGGTAAATGAGTGGCAATTAGCACATTAGGCCCACAAACACAATAATATCAACGAACAATAAAGCCAAGTACATATTACATTTCAAGCTCGAATTCTGAACCCTGAACCAGAGGTTCTAGGTTCTTGTCCCGAGCAGAGTCGCCAGAGCTGTTACACCTCCTTTATCCCGAGGGATAGAGAGTTTTTTCAATTAAAGTGACATTAATAGAAATGGGATTAATTATTCAATTTCAGAGTCGCCACTTGAAATAATTATTATGGTGTTCCAAGTCACCGGTTTATTTTAAAATCTTTAATCGAGGAAATTGACTCTCTTCTAAAAGTCTGCGAAATCAGAAGACCAGGTAAGGAATTATGTTAACCCGGAAAAAGGTGTTAAGCATTTTCGGATTCCGTGATTTTATCACTGTCACTTTAACCATACCTGGATTAATTGAATTGTTTTAATTACATATTTTAGATCATATGTACATTTTACCTTTTAACGCCTTTAGTTATGGTGTTTTACATATTTATCTTTGAAACGGGCCACATGTGTGTAAACACGTCTTATTCGGCCCGCTAAAAATTATGTCACGCGTATGTGTTTACAATTTATCATGCTTTATTATTATTATTATTAAAATTGTTTGGTCAAAGTCGCACGAACGCGTACCTTGATTTATTTGGAGAATCGTAATTATGTCATGCGAACGTGTAAACGATCACGATTATGGATTTAGAACGCGCCTAAAGCATTCTACGAAGATTTGTGATTTTTGTATAACTAAACCAACGATCTCATTCATTTAGATTCTAACAAATATTTACTATCAATTCATGTACTACTCTAGTTAGCGTGACAGCAAATGGCTTAAAAAACTTAACCACATGAGATTGATTAACAAGGCAGTTAGGTTTAAGCTTAATGTAAGGGTGTACCAAATTACACTGAACGGGTTCTAATTAAATGATGATATTTTAACCAATATTTGGTCAAAGTCGCGCGTACGTGTACCTTGATTTATTTTGAGAATCGTAATTATGTCACGCGAACGTGTACACGATCACGATAGTGGATTTGGAACGCACCTAAAGCATTCTACGAAGATTTGTGATTTTTGTATAACTAAACCAACGATCTCATTCATTTAGATTCTAACAAACATCTGCTATCAATTCATGTACTACTCTTGTTGGCATGCCAGCAAATCGCTTAAAAACTTAACCACGTGAGATTGATTAGCATGGCAGTTGGGTTTAAGCTTAATGTAAGGGTGTACCGAATTACACTGAACGGGTTCTAATTGAATAATTATGTTTTTAACCAACATTTGGACTACAAAAAATTTACAAATACCGTGTGGTGTTTTGTTTTGGGGCTTTTCGAGAACTTGGCCACAATACAATCGGCCCAGTAGGATCTATTCTCCACCAGGTCTCTTTAGGTTCTTAACAATTGAGATCTGATGCGTCTGATTCTACATCAGACTTTCAAAATGGCCTAATTTAACATAAGGCCCTAAAATGTGGCAATTCAAGATAGTCAAGTCCAAACACATAGAATATAATAATCACTACCAATCTAACCTAGCACCATGCTTAATCATAATAAACATTAATCTCACACAAAATAATCTCCGAGAGAATTACGATCTTGACCAACTCCGATATTTTTTTTGAAATGACCTGAAATTAACATTATTGGATTATTCTCGTTGAGAACAATCAAGCAATATAAATTTCGGGCCGAATCAACTCTTGGGGATCTTGAAAAAAAATCTAGGAAAGGGGATTAGGGTTTCGGGTTATTCTTAGATTTGAAATTAAAGGATCTTGGGGAGGTTTTTGGGGAAATCAGTAGGGGATTTGGGATTAGGAGAGAATGGAGAGTGTAGGGTAAAGATTTGAGGTTGTTTGGGGAGGTGGCCGCATGCCAGTGGGGGTGAGGATTTAGGGGCGGCTAGGGTTTGAGAGATGGTGACGACGATGAGAGAATGTGGGGTGTTTGGGGTTAAGGGGTCAGTTTGGACAGTTTAAAGGGGTGTGGGGGTTAGTTCCCAACCATTAGATGGTGGGAGATCAATGACTGGGATTAGATTTGGGGAGGACGGGGTCGTTTCGGATTAGAGGGGAACCTGGACCGGGTTTTAGAGGTCTGGGCTTGGGGATTTGAGGGGATTCTTGGGCCACTGAAATGGTTGTGGCCCAACGTAACCAAACAAAGCGTTTTCTCTCCTTTTTTTTTTTTTATTTTCTTGATTTTAAATCCTAATTAATTAAAAACCTAAATTAAGTCCTAAACCAAATCTAATTTGTAGAATTAAATTTAATTATCTACTTCTACCATTTTTTTAATTAATTAACTTAAAACTAATGAAAATAAATTACTAATTTAAAACTAAAAGCTAAAAATTTTTTTCTTAAAATGACCATTATTTTTGTGATTTTCATTTAATAATGCAACTAATAAACGCAATTAAATCCTAAAATGCAAAGTAAATCTAAAATGCTATGCAATGAAGATCTTGGATATTAAATATGCAACTAAATGCAAACAATAATTAACAAGAAATTCCTAGAAATTCTATGAAAAATTAAAATAATTAAAAAAAATCTATTTCTGTGGATTTTGTAGGAGTATTTTTCGTCGGGCAAAAATCACGTGATTACATCGGGTAAACAGTTTGGCGTCCACCGTGGGGCTAAGGATAATAGTGGTTATTTGATACAAATCTCTATAAAACATATAATTTTACACTTTCTCTTTGAAGTGCCTTTGATTTCAGGCTAAAAATGACGAACTCTCAATTATTGCCCCTACATATCGACAACGGATCGGGCCATCAAGGTGAGAATAACAACGTGACGCCCGGTGATGTAAGGCCACTCGCTGACCCCGTTGGGAATCGGGTTGTGGATCCAATTGACTTTAATTCACATGTGGCCATCGACGCTAATTAGCATACTGGTCCCGAAAATAGCGTCCATGATGGAACCCGATCGGGAGCTCGAAATACACAAAATATCAGAGAAGACGGGATTAGCCTACGAAAGATATTTGAAATGCTGCAAGCTCAACAGGTGGCGATAGCACAGTTGCAGAGCCAAACCCAAGCACCGAGCAGGGCTGAGCCCGGTCTACCCCAACAAGTCACCCATAGAACAAGGCCAACTATGGTAAGGCCGAATGAACAAGAATCGGGGACTAACCCCGAAATTATAAAAATGCTCGAGGAACTGACAAAGTGGATAGAGTCAGGGGAAAGGAAGATCGAAGCAAACGACAAGAAAATGGAAACTTATAACTCCAGGGTTGATCAGATCCTGGGGGCACCACCAATATTAAAGGGTTTGGATTCCAAACAGTTTGTACAAAAGCCCTTCCCCCCAGAGCGCGGCTCCCAAACCGATCCCCAAGAAGTTTAGCATGCCCGATATTCCTAAGTATAATGGAACGACCGACCCCAACGAGCATGTCACCTCTTACATGTGTGCCATTAAAGGGAATGATCTAGAGGATGACAAAATTGAATCTGTGTTACTAGAGAAATTCGGGGAGACCTTGTCAAAGGGAGCAATGATATGGTATCATATTCTTTTTCCATGCTTGTAGATTCTTTTATAAAAGCACACACCGGAGCCATAAAGGTCGAGATTAGGAAGTCAGACCTTTTCAAGGTAAAGCAGAAAGATAACGAGATGCTCAGAGAGTTTGTATCTCATTTTCAAATAGAACGAATGGATATACCACCGGTCATCGACGATCGGGCCGTTCAAGCTTTCACCCAAGGACTAAATGAACTAAGCTCAGTGGCTTCACAACAGTTGAAGCAAAACTTGATTGAGTACCCATCTGTTACCTGGGCCGATATACGTAATCGATATCAATAAAAGATTAGAGTCGAAGATGACCAGCTGGGGGCTCCTTCCGGATCCCTTACCAAAAGGAACGTCGATCGAGAACCAAGGTTGAACATAGATCGATACCAGCCATATAATAGAGATCGTAGGGACAATGGACCTAGGCACAACTCCGTACGAGGTGAAAGGAGAAGTGATCGAGGCCAGGCCTCTCGAGGGCTCATGAGTAAGAATGGTTTCGACGGGCATACCGAACCTAAGGAAGCACCACGATTGTCAGCATATAACTTCAATATTTATGCATCCGCCATCGTATCGTCTATCGGATGCATCAAAGATACTAAATGGCCTCGGCCTCTGCAGACCGATCCAGCCCAAAGAAATCCTAATCAAGTATGCAAGTATCATGGCACCCATGGCCACAGACTGGAAGATTGCAGGTAGTTGAGAGAAGAAGTAGCTCGGTTATTCAATGAAGGGCACTTCGGGAGTTTTTAAGTGATCATGCCAAGAATCACTTCAAAAATAGAGAGTTCAATAGACAAAACAAACAAGATGAACCACGACACATTATTCACATGATTATCGGAGGGATCAATGTTCCCCAAGGGCCAGTGTTAAAATGCACTAAGGTGTCAATCATAAGGGAGAAGCGATCTCGGGCTCAGGATTACATACCGTAAGGAACCTTGTCCTTTAACAACGAAGACACAGAAGGAATCATGCGGCCCCATAACGATGCACTGGTAATATTTGTACTCATGAATAGGACTCAATAAATATGTGTTAATTGATCCAGGTAGTTCGTCCAACATTATTCGATCGAGGGTCGTAGAGCAACTCGGTCTACAGGACCAGGTTATGCCCGGCGCCCTAGTGCTAAATAGATTCAACATGGCATGTGAAACTACTAAGGGCGAGATAACTTTTCCAGTAAACGTGGACGGGACCAACCAAGAGACGAAGTTCCATGTGATCGAAGGCGACATGAGACATAACGCCCTGTTCAGGAGACCATGGATCCACAACAAGAAAGCGGTACCCTCGACCCTTTACCAGATTCTAAAATTCCCAACACCAGAAGGAATCAAAACAATCTACGGGGAGCAACCCGCCGCAAAGGAAATGTTTGCCGTTGACGAAGTGATTTCGATGTCATCACTCTCATCGACAAAGGGGTCAAATTCGAAGGGAAAACATGAGACCAAATAGCAATCACAAACATCAGCCTCGACCTAACTAGAGAAGCAGGGGACTGATAAAGATGATGATTATGGGGTCCCTCGATCCTTCATATCCCCGATGATTCCGACGCTACCAAATCAACGGTCGAAGAGCTGGAGCAAATCATACTAATCAAACATCTGCCCGAATGAAAGGTATACCTAGGCACAGGGTTAAATCCCGAGCTTAGGAAAAAGCTTATTCAATTTATTATAGCTAACATGGATTGTTTTGCTTGGTCCCATCTTGACATGAATGGGATCCCACCAGAAATCACCACCTATAAACTAAGCTTGGACCCGAAGTTCCATCCGGTGAAGCAAAAACGAAGACCCCAGTCCGAGGTCAAACATGCTTTTGTCAAAGACGAGGTAACCAAGCTTCTTAAAATTGGGTCCATCCGTGAAGTAAAATACTCTAAATGGTTAGCAAACGTAGTAGTAGTCCCTAAAAATGGAAACAAACTTAAAATGTGTGTAGATTACAAGGATCTAAATAAAGCATGCCCCAAGGATTCTTTTCCTTTGCCTAATATCGATCGCATGATCGATGCCACGGCCGGCCACGAGATCCTCAGTTTTCTCAATGCCTATTCCGGGTACAACCATATAAAGATGAACCCGGATAATCAGGAAAAGACCTCGTTCATCACTAAATATGGTACCTACTGCTACAATGTAATGCCATTTGGATTAAAAAATGCTGGAGCCACTTATCAATGCCTAGTAAATCGAATGTTCGAAGAACAAATAGGAAAATCTATGGAAGTTTACATTGATTACATGCTAGTTAAGTACCCGCGAGCAGAGGACCATTTAAAGCACTTGCAGGAAACTCTCAGTATATTGAAGAAATACAATATGAAGCTGAACCCGGAAAAATGCGCATTCGGGGTCGGGTTAGGCAAATTTCTCGGGTTCATGGTATCCAACCGAGGAATCGAGATTAATCACGACAAGATCGAAGCTATCAATGGGAACATGGTGGTAGACAACGTAAAGGTCGTGTAGAGGTTAGCCGGACGCATGGCCTCCCTGGGGCGATTCATCTCGAGATCCTCCGATAAGGGTCACCGATTTTTCTCGTTGCTAAAGAAGAAAAATAATTTCACATGGACCTCGGAATGCCAGGAGGCCTTGGAAGAGCTTAAACGGTACTTATCGAGCCCGCCGCTGCTTCACATGCCAAGGGCAGGCGAACAACTTTACTTATATTTGGCAGTATCAGAGGTAGCGGTAAGCGGAGTCCTAGTCTGAGAAGAACGAGGTACGCAATTTCCCATTTATTATGTCAGCTGGACCTTAGGTGAGGCTGAAATTTGATATCCTCACCTAGAAAAATTGGCGCTCGCTTTGATAAGCACCTCTAGGAAACTAAAATCATACTTTCAATGTCACCCCATATGTGTTGTGATAACTTATCCACTTCAAAATATTTTGCATAAACCCAAGCTTTCTGGACGCTTGGCCAAATGGGCCATAGAAATCAGTGGGTCTGATATTGAATATCGACGCCGAACAGCAATTAAGTCTCAAATTTTGACAGACTTTATAGGTGACTTCACGCCGGCCCTAGTACCCGAGGTCAAAAGAGAATTGTTGATAAATTCGGGTACGTCCTTAGGAATCTGGACCCTTTTCACGGATGGTGCTTCGAATGCAAGAGGGTCCGGGCTCGGCATTATACTAAAACTACCCACATGCAATGTGGTTAGACAATCTATTAGAATTGAGAAATTGACTAATAATGAAGCCGAATATGAGGCCATGATTGCAGGTATCGAACTAGCCAAAGGCTTGGGAGCTGAGGTGATCGAAGCCAAATGCGACTCCCTCCTCGTAGTGAATCAGGTTAACGGAACCTTCGAAGTTAGGGAAGAACGAATGCAAAGATACCTAGATAAGTTTCAAGTAACTTTGCACCGATTTAAGGAGTGGACTTTGCAACATGTGCCTCGAGATTAGAATAGTGAGGCCGATGCCCTCGCAAACTTAGGGTCATCAATCAAGGACACCGAGCTCGATTCGGGGGCCGTTGTGGAACTCACGAGGTCAGTAGTCAAAGAAGGCCACGCCGAGATAAATTCCAAAATCTTGACCTTGGATTGGAGAAATAAATACATAGAGTATTTGAAAACCGGAAAGCTTCCATCATAGCCGACTGAATCAAGGGCCCTGCACACAAAGGCAACATGATTCATCTTGTCTGAAGATGGAACCTTGTTCAGAAGAATGTTCGATGGTCCATTAGAAATATGTCTGGGACCAGGAGACATCAAGTATGTTCTGAGGGAAGTTCATGAAGGCACTTGCGGGAATCACTCCGGTGCCGAATCATTGGTTCGGAAGGTGATCAGAGTTGGTTATTACTGGGTCGACATGGAAAAAGATGCAAAAGGGTTTGTTTGAAAATGTGACAAATGCCAAAGGCATGCACCAATGATTCACAAACCCGGGGAACTGCTCCATTCGGTCTTGTCACCATGGCCATTTATGAAGTGGGAATGGATTAACTATTTTATTTTATAAAGCTCAATTTATTTTATTTATGACTAACTATTTTTCTAAATGGGTTGAAGCACAGGCCTTCGAGAAAGTTAGGGAGAAGGAAGTCATCGACTTCATTTGGGATCACCTCATATGTCGATTTTGGATGCCATCTGAAATTATGTGTGATAACGAAAAATAGTTCATCGGCAGCAAAGTAACCAAATTTCTCGAAGATCACAAGATCAAAAGGATCTTATCAACACCTTATCATCCCAGCGGAAACGAGCAAGTTGAATCGACCAACAAAACCATCATCTGAAATCTTAAGAAGAGGCTAACCGACGCCAAAGGAAAGTGGAAGGAAATTCTACTCGAAGTTCTCTGGGCATACCGCACAACCTCAAAGTCCAGTACCGGGGCTACCCCATTTTCATTAGTTTATGGCGTCGAAGCTCTAATACCGGTCGAAGTCGGAGAGCCAAGTATCTGGTCCCGATATGCAACAAAGGAATCAAATGAAGAGGCCATGAATATAAGCCTAGAACTATTGGATGAAAGGCGCGAAACAACCCTCATCCAACTAGCCGCCCAAAAGCAACGGATCGGGAGATACTACAATCGAAGAACCAACCTTCGATATTTTAAGGTCGGGGACTTAGTGCTGAGAAAAGTCACCCTCAACACCCGGAATTCCAATAAAGGGAAATTGAGTCTGAATTCGGAAGGACCATACCAAATTCTCGAGGTCACCGGGAAAGGGTCCTACAAGCTCAGAACAATGAATGGGGAACAACTACCTAGAAATTGGAACATATCTTACCTAAAATGGTACTACTGCTAAGGTACGCCCTTTTTCATTCCTTTTCTATTTTCAGATTAACACATGCAGGTGGTCGAAAAGAAACGACGATGAATTTTTTAGCGAACGTCACGAAATCTTTAGGTCTAAAAGCACGTGTTGCACTCTTTTTCCCTCAGACCGAGTTATATCACAAATGGATTTTTTCGGCGAGGTTTTTAACGAGGCAACGATGAATCGTGCTAACTTAGAATCAAGCCCGATTATGAATCGGCACCAAAGATTAATCCAATAATATTCAAGTTTCCTTTGCAATCAACCTCGAATACTGGGGGACTACCCTCGAATATGCGTTAGTTTCGAATATCAACTCTAACGAGAAGACTACTTCACAATGGGAGGGTCTCGATAGATAAGATTTATTGTAAAAGTCAAACGGTCAAAACGAACCGTACCCACAAAGATTGCTCGAGCCCCGTTTTTGATCAAGAATAAAGAAACGTACTTTCCATACAAACATCTTATGCTTTTAATATCGAGCCCAAAGGGCAGTGCTTAACCGGAATATGAACGATTGCTCTCTCACTTGGGGACTTTCGTCCGACTCAAACAGCTTAAGTAATCGGGCCTCGGGAGAAAAAGACCTAATAGGCAACTCCCCGACTTCTAAAGATCACGTCCACCCCGCTCGGGGACTATTATCTCGGGCAAGCCCGGATAAAACGGAAAAACATGCCCAATGGGTGGCTCCCAAAATAAAAGGCTACGACCAACATAACACGGTTCAGAGACGTCCGAATTCCGTAACAAATATAGGCCTTCAAAAATTAACAAAAATTTTTCACAAACCGTTTCTAAAGCCTACCCTCGGCAACGTCTCAAACGAAAGATATTTTAGGAGAAAAACTTGGGTAACATTGAACCCCACTAACGCCTTAACCCAGAGAGGCAGTAAAGGCAAGGTTCGTTTGAACCCTCGAACACAACCTTATTATTTTATGCTAAGGCATCTTAAACTTTATAAATACAATTAACAAAGCAAAAGGAAAATATGCGAGCCGAAAGGGAAATAAAACCCTTATATTTATATACAAAAGTTTTATACAAAGACCAAATCGGCCTAACACAAACATTTATAACGGCCAAAAATGACCTTGGAAAAAATGCAAAAAGTAAAAAGTCCTATGTGGCTTGGTCTTCATCGGAGGTTGTATCTCCACTCTCGGGATTTTCTCCGTCTTCGAATTCACTTGAACTCTCGGAGTCTTCCTTAGGGAAGGCCATCTTTCGGGCCCCGGCTTCCTCTATTCTGGCCTTTTCGATCTCAGCCATGATATTGAAGCCCTGGGCATAAACCCCTTCGAGGGCTTCCCTTCGAGCCTGCCATTTTGCATGTTCAACCATGCCCTTGGCCTTAGCTTGGTTGACTTCGACATCAACCCTAAATTGGGCCATTTTAGTATCAGCTCTTTTGTTGGCCACAGCCACCTTGGATCTGGCCACTTCGAGTTCATCGGCCAAGCTTGCCTTATGAGAAATGGACAAATCCAACTGACACTGAAGCTCCTTGATCTTCTCGACCTGTACCGAGGCCTTCTCTTTTGCATCTTGGAGCTGGGCCTCGGCCGACTCCAATTGAGTTTGGATGGTCTCCTTTTTCGAGGCTAGAATGTCCATGTTCTTTTTGAATTCTTCCGCCTCGGCCTGTATCATATTCACCTACATTTGGAGCCGTTCGATTTTTTCAATCCTCTGTCGGAACTGTAGAATCGGATCATTAGTAGTTATCTCCAATTCATCTTCACTATCGTGAAGCACTCGAAATACCTGCTCAGCCATCTCAGCATGCTCATCCCGAGCCATTACCAAATCTGCCTGAAGCTTCTCACTAAGAAGCTTGTAGGTGTCACCCTTCTCAATGAGGTCCCGAACCTCAACCTCATGCTCTTCTCGGATTCGAAGGAAAGACTCATGATGCAACACTGAAGCATGCAAACAAGGAAGAAGATGTTAAAATTGTCTACAACTCTAAGTATAAAAGAAACAATAGAGGTACCCTCGAAGTTACCTGATTCAGAGCATGTTGGGCCTCATTGAAAAGGCAAGCAGCTCCTACCGCGTTTATCACGGCTTGATCTTCCTCGGTCACCAAGGATCCAAGGTAACTAGAAATCCCCACGGGAAGAGAGAAAACTCGGGCATCCTCTGGGATGGAAAGCACTTTCTTTCGCCTACGATGGGGGTTAACACTCGGGGTCGGGAATCGGTCCACCATTTTTGGGCTCGATGAAGACCCGATAGTGCCCGACCATGATACTTTCTTCGGTACCATTAATCCACTAAACCCGGTAATATTCTCCGAGGCAGCGAACTCGAGCCCATCCAAAAAGTAATGGATATCAGTCGCCCCCTGAATACCCTCGTAAGATCGACTTTCCAACATGCAGGCCTCACAGATCATAGCGTCCGAAATCTGAGGGATCCAAAAATATCGACCATCCTGAGCTCATCCTTCGAGACATCTTCCGCTTCCCGAGAAGCCTCACCCCCGGTCTCTCCTTCAACCATCTTAGCTTGGGACGGAGTGGCCTTTTCCCCTTCTGGTTCAGGAACTATGACCAAAGCTCCCTCTTCGACATCCGCCAGATCGGAAGACTGTGGTATAGAAGTACCAGCCCGCACGCGGGACACTAATTGGGGATTATCTTCCTCTTATCCTTCTTTGGGCTCGTCCCTTAATACGGAGCCCCTTTTCTCTTCTTCTCTTTGGCCTGCTTCGGAGCAGGTGGAAGGAATTCTTCGTCACTAGACGGGGCCCTCATGGAAACGTCCTTCCCAAGGCCTACAAAGGAAAAAAAGGGAGTAAGCAAGAGAAGAAAATCAAACAACAACCGTTCTAAGAAAGAAACTTACCATGACTGCAGGCCTCTCATCGACCCTTTGATAATTCCATCCAAGCACGCTCGGAGTATGGTCTCTGCAACACCAAACCTTCAACCCATTGCTTAAGTTCCGGAATCGGTTCCGACATCTGGGCCATAGCTGTAACAACATGGAAAAAGTAGATAAAGAAAATGAAACGCAGAGCCACAAAATTAAACGTTCAAAGGGGAATACTACTCACGATTCATATTCCATTTCTCAGGAAACAACATGTCTTCAGTGAGGATCGGGTCCGAAGTTATGATTCGAACAAATCGGCCCATCCAACCTCAGTCACAAGTCTCGTCTATGCTCGAGAACAGGGCTTTGTTGGCTCGACGAGCAAGTTTGATTAGCCATCCTCGATAGAGTCGGGGACTGTAAAGGCGCATAAGGTGATCGAGGGTGAAAAGACACCCCTCGTTTTTGCTCGAAAAGAATCGGAGGAGAATCACTATTCTCCAAAAAGAAGGATGGATATGGCCGAGAGTCATGTCGTATCTCTTGTAGAAGGCGACGATGACAAGGTCTAAGGGACCTAACGTGAATGGATAAGTATAAACACTTAAGAACCCCTCCACGTGGGTAGTAATCGATTCTTCAGGCGATGGGATTACCACATGCTTTTCGCCCCAGTTGCATTCCTTTTTCATTTTGTCGAGGATTTTCTCTATGATTGAACACATGTACCTCGAGATTGGTTCACACCGGCCCAGTACAGAGGAGGCTTTTTCGACCTTAAAGTCGATGAAAGTTGAGCACCCTACCGTAACGAATTCCTCAGGGTGGGGCTCCACCGCATCCTCACCGCCGTCGGGTCGTGATGAAGAAGCGGCCTCTTTTTGCGGCATTGTTTTGGAGGTTTTCGTCATTGATGAACAAGGGAAAACAGAATTAGGATGATATGCGATTTAATAGGAGTTCTAGAAATTTGGGTCTGAAAATTATGAAGCAAAGGGGATTTTATGAAGAAGATGCAAGAATAGAGAATAAGCTTTGAGTGTAAAGTTTGAATGAGAAAAGATTGGGCTCTTATAGGTTGCTGGCGACGGTTCAAAACCGGTAATGGCCGACCAACAATTGACAGGTATTTAATGCCTTGGTAACTGGACTGATAGGATGTTTCGTCGCATACGTCATAATCAGGACCGTCGCTGATGTCATTACCCATCAAGTCGGAGTTCGGAAATTCATATCGTTTCTCACCATCTTCTTTTCGAGAAACGAGGGGACTATCTGTATATGGTCAAAACCGATCTTGCCATTCGTATGACTAATCGAGACTGGAACATGATAGATCAAGG
Source organism: Nicotiana tomentosiformis (assembly GCF_000390325.3). Lineage (NCBI taxonomy): Eukaryota > Viridiplantae > Streptophyta > Magnoliopsida > Solanales > Solanaceae > Nicotiana > Nicotiana tomentosiformis. Next base: position 138,296,147 of record NC_090814.1, read on the forward strand.
TTCAACCTCGTATAACGTCAAGCTATGATGCGAAGTTAGGTTGCCGAACTCATGACCCAGAGACCGGCCAAGATCGAGATCGAGCAAAATAGAGACTGGCCGAGATCGGTCAAGATCGAGACCAAGCAAAACCGAGACCGATCAAGATCATGATCGGCCAAGATCGAGATCGAGCCAAAAAACAAAAAAGTTGTTATATCCGCAATTAGGGCGAGAATCTCGGCGGAAATCCCGGCGCATATCAAGGAGATGTCAATTAATTAATCTATCATGGGATCCTTCTATATTTTTTATTATATTCAAAATAGGACTTCCCTACTATATAAAGGGTTTCTGATCATTTGTAGGGGGAGATTGATTTTGAAAGGAAAAGCAATACAGTGCCTTATTTCAGCTTTCAATACCTTGTTACTCTATTCATACATTAGCAGAATTTTTACTTGGTTCGAGAGTAATCTAACTCGAAAGCCAAAGCTAATTGATCCGTTTGGTTTGCATTTAGTTCTTTTACAGTTAGTTTCGATATTCATTTTTCTCAATTTGTACCAAGTTATACTATGTATCCTTAGAACCGCGTATAAATTCAATTGTTATCCGTTTTTCAGGTAAACAATAATCATCGATGGCACAAAGTTCTAATCTCTCAAAATTAAACAGCCCTATCCCTACTGGAATGACTTCTTTTTGGTTGGACCTTTCATCAGTCAAGGAACCTCTGATCTTTCTGTACATGTTCAATGCGATTAACTCAACTGCACTAGGAGCATACAAGACAACTGGATCTTTATATCAGTATAATACTCTGAGGCTTTGCTGTAGTTCTGATAATATTAATCAATACTGCAAAAATCACATCCACTAAAGCAGTGAAGCTTTCTTTAAGACATAGAACCTGAAACAGCAAAATCATAATATTAGACTTTTTCAACATTCAGTGGTCAGCAGAATTTAGGCGATAAATGTGTGCATCAAAACAAGATTAGTATCAAGAGTTAAACATGGACAATTGTTCAGAGCAATAAATTATCCTCCTCAGCAGATACTTTCTCTCACTATTGTTCATAGACCTTAGGGTGTATATCCGTAAAAACCAAAAAACTTCAGAAGATAACACCTCTTTTAGTTTCACCTTACTACAAAGAATCAAATAATTTGCTTTAACATTAGAGTCAACATCTTGAGCAGAAAACATTGACAATGCCCAACAAATACATGAACTGAATTAAAGTAATACTTAAACAGTAGCTCAATGAATTCCTCCGGAATAAAAGAATATCACCTGATTCTGAGGTGCAACAACATCCAGATTATTTATTTGTAGGAGCATTTCTAATATGAATTGAGAGACCTTTAACAACACAAAAAGGTGTTCCTTGGAGAAAGTAAATTTCATAAATCCAATACATCCACCATCTTAAACACTCGGCGCAGTGAGAAGACGTATAAAATATCCAGTAAATTAAAAGTTATACCTGAAAGAGAAGAAAAATCTCTTTGAAAATGGGGCACCAAAAGAAGAAATTTCAACATCCACCAAACACATAAGATAGGATTGCAGCAAATACCCACACTTCAGGAGCAGCAGAGTGGTAGCCTGAAAAAATATAATACCTGATGAGAAACAGGAACCGCTGCTGACAAATGTATAATGTGGTAGGGAAGTGCAAAGCTCACACAAACTGGGAATTGCGAGAATCTGAATAGCCATTCATGATAAGGTACAGGAACACTGTCTAGCATTTTCTTGATTAGCACAGCCATGTCAAAGAGTGCCATGCTTGCACCCGACGCAGGCAGAAGATGCAAGGAAACCTTTACTAGACGGGCTACCTATTTAATCCCTGTATAGAAATAATTTGCATAATTACGAGATAGAAAGAGAAGTTAGTCAGGTAGAAGAATGAGAAACATGAAACAAGGCATTTCATATCTAGAACGGAAAAGAGGAATCATAATAAATAAGAACATGCTATTTTGTCTTCTTTAAGTATATCAAACTCCACAAGCACAAAGAAAGAGCATGGAAAGTAACACAAACTGAACCCTCAGTCCTATAATCACAGAAGATAAATAACATGAAGAGATAAAAGACATGAACACTTCCCAAGCCATGTTTTCATCTCTATATATCCTTCTTATGTGTCAAAACACTATGCGATTCAACCCCATAGAAACTTGTTAAGATCTACAGTTGACAAACCACATGACAACGGTGAATGGACAAAACGCATTCACCGTTGATTACTTTTTTCCTTGCACAAAGCACTAATGCCTGATAAATTTCCTTCTTTCCTCTTGATTATCATCAGGGGAAGCAACAAAGTAACAAACATTATCTAATAGCTAAAAGCTACGTGTGGTTGATAACATGCATTTCAAATTAAGTGCATGCTTCCCAAAATGCAAATCATGCCAAATGAAATCTACTTTCCTAAATGGAATGGCTGCACCTATTATATAATCAATGGTAAGAATCCTACTTTTACACAAAACGGTAATCCATTGCCTCACTTTTAAGCATTAATCCATGGTTTAATGCTTTTCCCTGAAAATGCAGCATACCCTTTTTCCATCTTTGGCATTCCTTTTACCTGCTCTGATAGCAGCAACAAGGACAATGGTCATGATATTAGCTCCAAAACCTAAAACTGTGAATATGGTTAAGGTAATAAACAATAATTGCAATTGGTATAACTTTCTAAGAAATAGAAGATACAACATAATTTTGAGGATATAAGTTGCTGAAACACTCTGAAACTGCGTGCTATTCCATACATGACCACCAGAAACAAAAATAACACACACATAAGGTTTAATAGTAGCAAGGTATAAAGAGTAATTTTCCTCAAGAGAGAGAGAACGATTTAAATTCATGTTCCAAGTTCCGTCACTCTATCGTCATTAAGTGGGATCGTTGATTGCTGCTTTTGATTGTGAAAGTATGTAGGACGTTTCGCACAGAATGTACTCTGTAAGTAGTTTCTTGTTTTGAACTCTTAGCAGCAGGATCGGACCCACGTTTAAGTTATCGGTTAAACTGAATCCGCTTCGCGAAAAATATATTGTTTATATATATAAACTAACTAGTCTCTGAACATGTGCGTTGCAAAAGTATAAAGTGTTAGGTGTTATCCTGATTTTCTTACCATATTTGGTTTTCCTATCTTTCGAAGGAAATTACAATATATTTACCATAATTGGGTTTTCCTTCTCGTAGAAGAAAATTATAAATCTTCCATATTGGCTAGTCTTTTTTTTTGTAGGAAAATGTTTGGACTTCTATAAATTAAGGATCATTCCTTCTCATTCAGTAGCATCCACAATGTAGCCATATGGGGTTTGAGAGTCGTCCTTAGGGGGAGAACTTTACAGGACAAGTGTTAGTGTGTCACTTGTATTTGCCTATTCGTGAGGTTGTTTTCTCAATATTTTGTACTCTCTTGTATATAGTGGATTGCTCATCTCCGCCGTAGACATGGGTTAATTGACCGAACCACGTTAAATATTTGTGTCTCTTTTGGTAAATTTCTCTTTTGTTGTTGGATTTATCGTCGTTCAAGGTTTGCTTTACTATCTCCCGCATGATACCTCATTATTTCCGTCCTAACATAAAGTTCTAATATGGTAGGATATTTTTTTAGTTTTGTAGTTATTTGCAAATATTATTTTAATTACTGTAAATGATCTTTTCAGAAAAGATCTGTAAATAATAATATAAGAGAGCTATAAAAATAATATTGGAGATCGTTAGGATCATTTTCTTCTATAGTTAAGAAAGATAAAAACTCTCTCTATCTCTCAGCGTGATTAAGTTGATTTGCTAAATTAAGTGCGCGCACAAAAAAAAACAAAGAGAGATGATATATAGATGGCTAAAAATTGTGGCAACCACATTGCATTTATAAATGACCTCAAACTTATGTTTCTTTCTTGTCCATTTTCATGTTCTTTTCCTATATGTAGATTGTTATGTACAATCAGTACATATAATTATTTGTGCATAAGGAGAAAGAATCTTGACTTGAGAAAAAAAACATACCAAGTCGTGAATAACTAAAAAAGAATGAGTAGATATCCAATAGTTCATTCTTAATTATGGTTTAGCATGACAGAGACTAAATTCTTCCAAAACAACAATTGTTTGGATGTCATCAGTTAGTTCTACATCGTATCACTATATACTACATTTCTTCTAGCAAATTAAATAAATTGGCTAAACTATTTGTTATCGACTCCATATCAAGGCTCGAGAGCAGCTGTAGTTAAGGATGAAGAATTTATCATTTTCCCATAACCCTTGTTGATATAAACTATTTGTTATCAAACACATTACTAACTCTAGTTTCCTATTCCAAGTTTTGTCCTCTACCAAATTATACCTAATTTCAAAAGGACTTTCGTCGAGTAAACTTAAGAATTCTGATAACAAACATGAAACCTAGGCTCTGAGTTCATTCGCACCTGAAAACCCAACATTACACTTATTAAGCACTGATTGTGCAGAATTGGGAAATATTTTACATGCCTTAGCAAGCACAAATATCATAACTTCTTTGAGCCCATAGCTTGTAGCATATTATCATCTCAGCGCACATCTTCGATGATACACAACTTTCAGCTCCTTGGTGCATCTCTATCAAGAGGACGAAGACGCAACCGCAACAAAAGTAGCAGTATATTCAGGAGAGCTTTGTAACCATTTGTATTTCGGTTTGTATTTTCTCTACTCAAAAGTTTCATGAATTCAGTTCATAATGTAATAAGTTGCACAATTATTTAATTAATTAATTAAGAAAACTAAAAGTTTCACAAACTCCAAAGGTGCCAGATACATTTTATATTATTTAGTGCTTTTACATATCAATGCTGAAAAGATATTGTCTTTTTAAAGAATCTAATTATGTTAGGAAGCAGAAGAGACTTTGAATGTCAGTTACCGCGAAATGCTTATATTATATAATAAAAATAGATTCACGGTTATCGGTAATGAATTAAGCAGCAACAGTTTTTCGAATATAATTGCTATATTCATTACATTACATAATTTTGAATGTAGAATAATAAATAAAATACTCAAGCTTGCATACACAATTTCGAAGAAGTCGAAAGGCCTTATTAAAATTTGGCCATCTTAATGGGTCCCCATTCTAATTTTAACTTTTTGTTTATTTTTATCTCCATTGGAATGTATATTTACCTCTTTGTACATAAATATTGTTGGAATATTTTTTGAATTTAAGGGTAAAATCGTCACTCAGTCTTTGATGGGTAAATTTGTAAATTAACTTTGACTTAAGATGTTCTCATTTATAATATAGTATGATATGACAATTGTACTCGCGCAATATTAAAAAATATTAATTAAATTAAATTGTGATTGGGCTTGTTTGAACATATTAGATTGTTGTAACGATCCGACTTGTCGTTTGCAACATTTACGCTCCTTTTAACTATTTGAAGTCTTGAATAGCTTCATGTCACGACCTAACACCATCGTCAGGCAAGCTAACAGTGATTGATCAACTTAATTACTCATTTTAGTATTTTGAAATCATAATTTTCCTTAATTAAATAGTATGAAATAGAATTTACAGGGTAAATGATAATATTTACACGAACTACAATAATGAACAACCCGTAGGAAACCCCCAAAATCTGGTGTCACAAGTACATGAGCATTTTCTAATGAGTACAATAATAACAATACAACATCTGTCCGGACTGTAAATAAGACAGGTTAAAATAAATAGTACAATGGAGACTCAGTGAACTGCGATGCGTAGCCTGAATTGCAGCTCACATAAAGTCTCCTCAACAGATGCGCCTACGCGCCAAGATGATCACCAAATGAACCTGTCAGGTCCTGTACATTTAGTGCAGAAGTGCAGCATGAGTACGTAAATCAACGCATACCCAGTAAGTATCTAGCCTAACCCAGAGAAGTAGTGACGAGGGGTCGACACTTACTAGAGGTCCAATAAAATAATATAATAATTCATGACAGTTATGAAGTGCACAACAATAGTGGGGTAAATCTGTAAGTTTCATAATCTTCCAAATATTTCTTTTAAAGTGTAAATTTCTCGATCTTGTATTCTACCTTAATAGCTCAGAAAATGCCAAGTGTCAATATCAAATAAATAAGGAATACCATAAAATGTCGGGCATCAGTGGAAGGTTTATCTCTTGAATATTCGGACTATTAGTGATATAACGCATGATTCTGCTGAGATCGTTCGGCCCGATCCGGAAAAATATGTACACTGTCGAGGGTCGAGCGGCACAAACCATAGATGCATCTATTATACTGCCGAGGCGTTCGGCCCGCTCCACAAGAAAGGAAGGAAGTTAACGAATTACGAGACACGTGTTTACAATATAGTACATGAGCACATAACGAATATAATCTTTACCTTTTCTCAAATAACTCGCCCATAACTCAAAGTGTTAAGGCTCGGCCTATTATACATATATTTATTTCTAAATCAAATTCAGTTATAACTTTAATTAATTAAGCCAACAGAACGAGTTCAAATAATTCAATTATTATATGATAAAGTTTTAAGTCTACCCGAACATAAACATGTTTTAGCTACGTTACTCTCGTCACCTCGTGCATACGTAGCACCCACAACTAGTTGCGCATAACAATAAATATCACCTAGGGGTAGTTTCCCCCTCACAAGGTTAGACAAGAGACTTACCTCGCTTCGAAGTTCCATGACCGACTCCAACGCCTCTCTAACACCTCAACTCAAAGCCAAACAATCTGTAACTAGTCAAACAATGTGCAACTCAATCAAAATATACTTCAAAGCTTATAATTAATCAATTCATAAAAATTCCCAACTCCGCTCTAAAAGTCAATGAATTACGAACTGTCAAGTCTTGTACAACCCTCGGGCCCACGTGCCCGGATTCCGAAAATATTTCGAAGATATACTTTACCCATAACACTACGAACTCAAATATATAATTTATTCCTAATTCCATTTCCAAAATCGTGGTCAAAATCCAAAAATAACAATTTCTAGGTTTTCCACCAAAATCCTAAATTTCTACAAATTTTCATGCTTAAATCCAAATATAAATCATGTATTTAACTCACAATGTGAAGAAATCACTTACCCCATAATAGATGATGAAGATGGCACTCCAAAGTTGCTCCAAAATCGGCTCCCATACACGAAATGAAATGGAATTGAGCCAAACCCCTATTTTAAAAGAACACACTGCCCAGCCCGACCTTCGCACCTACAGTCCATTAGCCGCTTTTGCGGCTCCGCACCTGCGAAAAATCCATCGCAGGTGTGGCTCCAGCTCAACCCAATAGTCCTCGTATATGCGCCCCAAGTAGCGCATCTGCGCTTCTGCGGGCCTTAAGCGCTTCTGTGCTCGTGCATCTGCGCGTTTATGCCTGCTTCTGTGACCCAGGCCTTTTGGCCAACCTCCGTTTCTATGCTTCTTTAAACTTTCAAACTTTGACGAATGCGTCTGAACCATACAAAACATTTCGGAATGACGCCAAACTTTGCGCACAAGTCATAAATCACAAAACGAACCTATTCCAAGGCTCGGAATCCAAAACAAACATCGATAACACTAGAGCCCACCTCAAACCAAACTTAGGAAATTCTAAAGCCTTCCAATAATCTTGTCTCACCCAGTACAAACTGCTCAGGTAATGAGTCACCTCAAACACAAATAAAGATCTTACGCAGCACCCTCAAAGTGCTAACAAGCTATCACTCGAATATAACTCATAAGGAAGAACGAACTCTGACAGGGAATCACCTAGCCTGCGTAATGAATAAAATGGTCGAATGGATGCTATGAACCTACCTTAGGGATGAAAAACAAGGCACACAAAATAAGTGTAAGTAACTACGCTCAACATCTCACTGCTGCGGCGTGCAATCCGATCCAATATGACACTGTTGCGGTGTGTAACCCGATCCATACAACATGCCCGTGGAGGCATGCCACCCGATCCAAACAATATACCCGTGGTGGCGTGCCACCCGATACGCACATAACAATCAAGAAGAAAACCCACATCAAGTCATAACGCTCATACTTACGAAATGCTCGAATATTGACCACAAGTATGCCAAGTGCATAATATGAATCCTAGGGAGACGGATAGCGCCATACACTACAAAACTCAAGAACAACTAGGGCGCAATAAATGACCTGCATCTCGAGAGCCTTCCTTCTCACATAACACCACAAGCTACACAGGTTCTCAACATATATGCGAATAATCAAACCGTCTCACAACCCACATGGCACAATAGAGATTTACGTGGAATAGCTGATGACGAGAATAACATCCAATGCCTGACGACTCCTCAGTAGCAATGCTATGACGAATGAACATATCCGACCTGATGTAGAGCACACATTCACATTAGACCCACCAATGGACCTCAAACCGATGTTGGGCTAATATCCTTCCAAGGATCCACAATGGCCCCATTCATGACACATACGAGGAGCCGTTCACTCTGGCCAACTCCCACAGTTCACAACCAAAGGAATAGAACGCCTTCCAGGCATAAACTTTTACATTAATGATAGTACCAAAAATCTCTGTACTTGGTTTAAATCTTTTACAATCAAGTGACTAACATGTCACACTTATACAAATTTCCCCGTCGGATACGCTCTCACGACCTTCCGCACCAGGTAGCAAAGTCTGCACCTCCATACCACCAATCGCACTAATTCTGTAAAGCAAATTAAGAATCCGCAAATCAATACCCAAAGCCTCTTACACCGGACACTGTTCTCAGGTGACACTAAGATAACGCCAGCTTACTCTGAACTTCTGGATCCCTTCCCCCACTCCTCCAAGCTCGGGACATTCTCATCAAAACTGAACCGTAATCTTGATCCTCAACCTCCAATTTCTATAATTGCAGAAAAATGCAAACCTCAAGTTGTGGTCTAAATCGCCATAACTCTTTCGGGATCCATTTACACATAACAACGCCATTTAAAGCAAATACTTCCCAAATCAATCAAATTATAGTGGCTTCCAAGCCCGCACGTACCGCCACAAATCACCCGTATAACTAACATGCCGAAGGAACTGGTCATTGCCACAATCATGCTGGTTCAAACCATTACTATCCGACCCAACTTCTTCCACTTTACTCTTGACTTACCTTAGAAATAATAATAGCTCCATTCAAAAACATAACGAACTTAATCAGCACTCATCCCGAGTGACCCAAATCATGAGACCATATCATCTTGATACCCATGAACCATCCCATACCCTTCTCAAGCACACAATAACATCTCCAACTGGTACACCCACTCCGCAAGTCCTTCCGCGAATCCGAAGCTATTTCTCCCTTTTCCCTAATACTGCACCGCATACCCGATGATAACATAAAATATTCCAAACCCCGTTCGTCATCCACTGCCAAAACTCACTCCTTAACCACACAACGGACCCAAAATTCTTAGGCACTGCACTTTAATTCTTGAACCCACTAGAACCATTGTTGAGAGTCACCCACTCTGACCTGGTCCCGAATATAACCAAACTCCAACGCTCTGCTAGCACATGAACACCCTCTCGAAAAAGCAACTAGCTGAACTCTTTTCCTTGTACATCACATCCACAAAAGCATAAACTCCGAGTCTTCCCAAAAACCTAAACATGAATCGATAAAGTTGAATATAGCGCACATCTATCAAGTTCTTTACCCGAATTACCCTTGATGTTTCCTTTTCTTAGTCATAAATAATACACCAAGGCACCGATAACCAGAAGTTGCACAAGCAGACAACCACGTGATCCAACCATATACGGTGGGCTCCTCCACTTAGCTTTAAGCTACAATCACATAAACCTAGAACCCACAAAGATTCCTTCTTCTCAATTACCATGATCTCACACCGTCAACCCGCTAAAGTTTTTGTAGTTTCTTATTAAACTTTTCATGAACATGCTGAATTATCAGCCATAATCATATACTCGACCTCCCCCTTCGTAGTAAGTAGAACTCTCTGTAGAAACTTCATCAAAATCACACAATCGCTAACCTGTTCACAGAATGTAGCCCACCTGTGGAATTTCGTACCGACCTCTCCCAACGACGCTGCACGGGGTACAACTACCACGAAATCAGTAAACCCTCCTGAGCCCGTGCTCATCCACCAGCTGTACAAGTCCGTCCATTCCCCATTGACATCAAATAAAAGTGCGACAATACATCCCAAACTCGAAGTCATGTTGCATCCTAACGATAATCAAGTCTTTACACCCCTCTTCATTTCAAGCTAACTCATTTTTACCATATTCAATGTTCCTCAATACAGTAGCCACCATCCCAAATAAAATTTGTAGACCTAGTCACGTTTTCACCATGATTCCCAAACCAATCTAAACTTTCTCAAGGCACGCGGCTATCCTACCACAAAATCCATATGTTAACCTGTCACTCTTACTTTGGTTAAACCATCTCATTTAAGCAACTTATCGACCTCTTAGTACTTCAACCACCGCAAAACACTTCACCCAATGTCCTTCCTTATACTTCGCTACCCAAACATTGCCTCAAATCAAATTTATACCGGTAGTACTGGAACTAATGAATTTCTACCAACTCTAAACCTTCAATAAGATCATCTTTCTCGATCCATCACCATTAGAAATACCAATTCGATTCTGAACAGCTACACACCGCTATCTCTGACAACCGCTTCTTAGGTGCCACTTCCCAACATCCTGCCCCGAAGGCAACTCGAAGAAGACCCTAACACCGGCGAACTTTAATGCGTTCCAATAAGGATGACGACACCACATCACAAATGAGAATTCCACCACACTTGAAAATATCAAGTTTCGTCGTTTCATCGACCAAGGACTGAACATCTATAATCCAACTGCCTTTCCTTTGCTGGAATTAAATACTGAACCTCTAAATAAGCTAGACACCCCTTCTCGACCATATGCCAAGCTTTTACATAAGAGATAACCTTGCTAATAGAATGGCCAGGAGTCCCTTTCCACTCTATTCAAGGTAACCCCAGCATGGCTAAGGTCACCATCTTGACGTGACAATCCAATATAGCATGATAAGGTGACAGCCAATCTATTCCCAAGATAACATCGAAATCTACCATATCAAGAAGTAGAAGATCCACGCTAGTCTCAACACTCCTAGTAGTAACCATACATGAATGATAGACATGATCTACAACGATAGAATCTCCAACCGGCATGGACACGTGCACAGAAGCACTCAGAGAATCACGAGGCACAACCAAATATGAAGCAAAGTAGGAGGACACATAGGAATAAGTAGATCCTGGATCAAATAGAACTGAAGTATCTATATGGCAATCTGGAACAATACCTGTGATCACTGCATCGGATGACTCAGTCTCAGGTCTAGCTGCAAAAGCATAAAATCGGGGCTGGGCCTCACCACTCTGAACTACACCTCTAGGACAGGCCCTAGCTGGCTGGCCTCCACCTCTAACTGTCTGACCTCCACCTCTAGTCACCCGACCCCTGCACCTAGCTGGCTGGGCAGACGGTATAGCAAACGATGCTGGTATGATGGCACAAGAATCCTATTGAAATTTGTTGCTCGACAACCTAGGGCAATGCTTCCTAATGTGACCAATGTTCCCACACTCATAAAACCCATCCTGCTGTTATGGATGCTGAAGCTGAAGCTAACCCGAACGGGCCGAATAATCGCTGTAGTGACTCTGGAGTGGTGGTGCAGTGATAGTAGCTGAATGTGCACTAAAGGATGGCAACCCAGAGTAAGGCATATAAGGACCATGACTCCCTGAGAGGATGACCCCTACCGTAAGTAACCCTGCCTCCAGATGGAGTGCCTCTGAAATTACCGGAATGACGGGGTCTCTTATTTGACACTGGCCCTCTCTCTTGAGCACGAACTAACTCGATCCGCCTAGCAATATTCATGGCAGACTGGAAGGAAATATCACCCCCTATCTCCTTGGCCATTTGAAGCCTGATAGTATAAGTGAGTCCACCAATGAATCTCTTCACTCTATCCTTTTCAGTAGGAAGCTAGACGATGGAATGGCTTGCTAAGTCCACAAATCGGGTCTCATACTGGGTAACAGTCATACTACCCTGCTAGAGATGCTCAAACTACATGCGGTAATCCTTTCTCTATTTAATAGGAACAAACTTCTCCAGAAATAGCTATGAGAACTGCTCCCAGGTAAGTGCAGGCGAATCAACTGGCTTAGTAAATGAATAATCTCTCCACCACCTCTTGGCGGAACCAGTCATCTGAAATACAGCAAAATCGACCCTGTTGCTTTCAACTATTCCCATGTTCCGCAACTCCTCATGGCAGCGATCAAGATAATCTTGTGGGTCTTCAGAAGATGTACCACAGAAGTGAACTAGAAAGATCTTAGTAAACTTGTCCAGTCTCAATAAGGCGTCAAAAGACATGGCGGGCCTATCACCGGCATGTGCCGCAATAACTGGCTGCTTGCGAATTCGTACGGAGACGTCTGTACTTATTATCGAGAGGCTACCGTGCTGATAGGAGCACTTCCCTTCTTGATTCCTCATCGTTCGATTTGATTCCTTTGAGGCTTCTGCCTTTATTTCTATCCTACTCAATCTTATGTGACGTGAAATGCTTGTTATCAATTGGGAATCGAGGAATTTTAATGGTACAACAGATGTGGCACAGGATGTTTCTCCCTGCGTATTTGATTGGGCTATTATCGTCGCCTTGTAGAAGGTCGTTCTGTCATTTCAGCTTAGTATTAGTATTACCTAAGGTTTTGAGATTTGGCATTGATTGTTATGACGATTCGTGCATTGCTATCGCACAGTGTTTGTGTAATGGTAGGATGATTGTCTATACGTCGAGGCAGTGAATGACTTGAAAGGAGGTTTTACTCAGTGCATGATTCATAGATTTAGTATTTTATTTCCGGCGGGGTAAAGGCAATCGGGCTATGAATGCTCAGGTTTGGGTCGATGGGGTAACGAGACTTGGTATTTTCGAGCGTGATGAAATTTTCATCTATAATGTGGGGTCGTCATCCTCATTGAACGCATTAAGTTCGCCGGTGTTATGGTCTTCTTCAATTCGCCTTTGGGGCAGGGTATTGTAAAATGGTGTCGGGGAAGCGACTGTAAGAGATCGCGGTGTGCAGTGGTTCAGAATCGAAATGGTGTTCCTAATTTTGATGGCTCGAGAAGGATGATCTTCGGAGAGGTTTAGAGTGGTAGCGATCTATTGGTTCAAGTGCTATAGAGATGGATATGATTTACGACCACAACTGGGCATTTATGAGGAAGGACATGTGGGAGGTATCTTGCGGTGGTTAAACTTCTAGAAGGCCAAGTGTAAGGAAACATAAGTCGAGTAGTTGCTTAAAAGAGAGGGTCTGACCAAAGTGGGAGAGTGGAAGAGTATCAGATGGGTTCTGAGGTAGGATAGCTACACGCGTTGAGGAAAGTTTAGAGTGATTTGGAACTCATGGTGGACAGTCACTAAGTCCACAAACTTAATTTGGAATATTGGCTGCTATACAGAGAAAGGTTGGATATGACGGAAAGGAGTTACTTGATATGAAGAAGGATACAACATGACTTTGGATTGGAATGTATTGTCGTACCTTTAGTTGATGTCCATGAGGAGTGAATGGACTTGTACAGTTAGTGAATGAGCACGGGCTCAGGATGGTTTATTGGTTTCATGGTATTTGTACTTGGTGCAGCGTTGTTGGAAAATGTCGGCATGGAATTTCCACAGGTGGGTTATTTGAGGTGAGCAGGTTAACGGTTGCGTGGTGTTGATGAAGCTTCTGCGAAGAATTCTACTGGCTACCCGATATGAGGTCGAATAGGTAAATGTGGATAGGGATTCAGAGCATTCATGAAGTGCTTAACAGGAAGATTTTGAGGAATTTTATGGGTCGATTGCACGAGGTCATATCTGTGAGGAAGAAGGAATCTTGGTAGGTTCCACGGTCATACTAATGGTAGCTTCAAGCTAAGTGGGATAGCCTCACCGCCTACGATTAGATTGCATGGTTGTCTACTTATGAGGTTTCTAATTATCGGCATATTGGTGGGTTGTTACGACTAAGGAAAGAGAACATCAGTGGTGATTTGAGAAAAGGATTTGAGGAATGTGTGCTACAATTGGCCTTATCGATTCATGTTCAAGCTTTGGGAAGACTCAGGATTTATGCTTCGTGTAGGTGTGATGCACACGAAAGGTGATTCAGCCAGGTGCTTCCTTGATAGGGCATTCATGTGCTAGTAGAACCTTGGAGTTTGATCATATTTTGGAACAAGTCAGAGTGGGTGACTCTCAACAACGGTCCTAGTGGATTCAAAAAATATAATGAAGTACGGTGCCTAAGGATTTTGAGACTGTAGTATGGTTAAGTATCGAGCATTGCAGCGGATTATGGAAAAGGGGCTTGGAATGTTCTAGGTTATCATCGGTCTGCGGTGTAGCATTGGAGGAATGGGAGAAAGTAACTTCGTATTTTTTGAAAAATTATCAGAATGGGTGTACCAGTTGAAGATGCGAATGTGCTCACAAGGAGGATATGAGATGGTTCGTGGGTTTTGAGACAATGTGGTCTTGTGAAATGGGGTCACTCAGGACGAGTGCGGATTTGGTTCGTTACGTTTGAGTGGAGCTATTATCATTATTTCTAAGGCAAGTAGATAATAAAGTGGAAGAAGCGGGGTCGGTTAGCAATGGTTGAATTGGCATGTTAGTGGCAATAATCAGTTCCTTCAGCGTGTTAAGCTATACATGTGCTTTGTGGTGGTACGTGCGAGGCATGACGGCCGTCGTAATTGATTTTTATTTGGAGGCATTCGAGTATTATGGCATGTTATGCGTAGATGGATCCCGAAAGAGTTATGGTGGCTTAGACAACTACTTGAGGTTTGCATTTTCTGCGGTTATGAGAATTCGGTCGCGTGTTGCAATGGTTCTCCTAAAATGAGTTAAGTGAAAGGTTGCTATATAACGATGTGTGTATCGTACTAGTGGTTCAGGAGTTATGATGAAATTCTTATGCTCTCACGTATTGGCATGTTAGGTGCAGTGAGCGGCTTGGGAATTTGGAAGTTGAGGATCAAGGTTGCAGTTCGGTGTTGACAGGGATGTCACGAGCTCGGGTGAGCAGGGAAGGATTCAAATATTTAGAGTAAGCTGGTATCGTCTTTATCATCACCTGGGATCAGTGTCCTGCGTGAGAGTCTTTGTGTACTAATTTGCGGATTTTTTATTTGCTCTACAACATTAGTATGGCCGGTGGTATGGATGTGTAGACTTGTTACTGGTGCGGAAGGTCGTGGGAGCGTATTCCACGGGAAGATTGTATAAGTGTGACATGTAGTCACTTGATTGATTAAATATTGAAATCGAGTATGGAGATTTTATTACTATCGCTAATGTGAGGGTTTAGGCCTAAAAAGGCGCTCTATTCAGTTGGTTGTGAATCGTGGAAGTTTGTTCCGGATTCGACAGTTGTTCTTGCGTGTCATGGGAAAAAGGGTCATTGTGGATCCTTGAGAGGTTATTTTCCCAAGCATGGTATGATCAGAATCGATTTGATGTCCGTTGATGGGTCCAAATGTGGATGTGTTCTTTACACCAGCCTAGCTGTGTTCTTTTAGCATAACATTCCTTATGGAAGAGTATTCGGGCATGGGATGTTAATTTTGTCGCCAGCTATTTCATGTAATACTCTATTGTACCATGTGGGTTGTGAGACGGCTTTATTATTTGTACAATGTGTTGAGATCCCGTGTAATTTATGGTGTTGTGAGAGCAGGATGACTCTCAAGATACAGGTCATTTATTGCACCTTAGTTGTTCTTGAGTTTCGTAGCGTATGGAGCTACCCGTCTCCCCAGGATTTGTATTATGCACTTGGTGTGCTTATGGTTGATATTCGGGCATTTCGTGAGTATAAGCGTTATGGCTCGATGTGTCTTCTTTAGATTATTATATGTGGATCGGGTGGCACGCCGCCACGGGTATGTTGATTGGATCGGGTGGCACGCCGCCACGGGTATCATGGTTAGATCGGGTTGCATGCCGCAACGGTATCATGTGTTGATCGGGTTGCACGCCGCAACAGTGTGATGTTGAGTACAGTTTCCCATATTTATTCTTGTGTGTTTTGTGTCTCATTTCCGAGGAAGTTTCATAACACCTTTTCGGTTGTTTAATTAGCTATGTGGGTTGAGTAGTTCTTTCCAGAGTTCGTTTCCTTATGTATCACATTCGAGTTTGTGGCTTGTTCGCACATGGTGGCATCATGTGAGACTTTTGGTAGTGTTTGTGATGGCTTACTATCGGAACAACTTGTACTGGGTGAAACGAGATTATTGGACCGGGGATCAGTGCGATCAGATTTATATAAGGCATATTTAAGAGTAAATATTGTTATTCAGTCCAGAATGAGGTAATGGTTCTTGTCGGGAGGAGAGACTCCATAAATTGTGATTCGGCAGGTGGTTATGAGTTCTATACATCTTCTCTATCGTGGCTGTATTACGAGAGTTAAAGCAAGGCTTAATTGGTCATGAGGTACACTACGGGCTTCGGGTTAGTGGAAATTTTAGCTGTTGTGCTTTGGAAAGATTGCCTTGGGCAAATGAGTTACGCGGTGCATGGTAAGGATTCAGTAAGGGTATATAATCGTGTTTGGTGCAGTGTGTAGTGATTGATATGGTGTTCGTATATTGGAAACAGGCCTGGTGGAGGATTCCGGATGTTGGAAGTTGACTCTAAGGCTTACTTGACTAAATAAAAGGGAAGATCTTCATATTGGCTCGAGCTAATGTGCTCAACTGAGTTGTGGTAGCACGAGTAGGTGCCCGAGGTGCTAAACGGTGATTTCAGACAATTCCTGAATAGTTCTTAGCACGTTCAAGGACGAACATATGTTTAAGTGGGAGAGAATGTAACGACCCGACCGGTCATTTTGAGCTCTTGCGCGTCGTTCGGCAGTTTGAGGCCATGAGTAGCTTCACTTCAAGTATTATGACTTGTACGTGTGGCCGGAATTGAATTTCGGAAAGTTCGGAGTTGATTTGGAAAGAAAACTCTCATTTCGGAATCCTTAAGTTGGAAGAATTGACTAAGGTATGATTCCTGAGTAAATAACCTCAGAATCAGGATTCAAAAGTTTCTGAGTAAATTTGTATTTTCTCTACTCAAAGGTTTCATGAATTTAGTTCATAATGTAATAAGTTGCACAATTATTTAATTAATTAATTAGGAATACTAAAAGTTTCACAAACTCCAAAGATGCTAGATACATTTTATATTATTTAGTGCTTTTACATATCTATGTTGAAAAGATAATGTCTTTTTAAAGAATCTAATTATGTTAGGAAGATGAAGAGACTATAGTAACTTGAATGTCAGTTACCACGAAATGCTTATATTATATAATAAAAATAGACTCACGGTCATCGGTAATGAATTAAGCAGCAACAGTTTTTCGAATATAATTGCTATATTCATTGCATTACATAATTTTGAATGTAGAATAATAAATAAAATACTCAAGCTTGCATACACAATTTCGAAGAAGTCGAAAGGCCTTATTAAAATTTGGCCATCTTAATGGGTCCCCATTCTAATTTAACTTTTTGTTTATTTTTTATCTCAATTGGAATGTATATTTACCTCTTTGTACATAGATATTATTGGAATATTTTTTGAATTTAAGGGTAAAATCGTCACTCAGTCCTTTGATGGGTAAATTTGTAAATTAACTTTGACTTAAGGTGTTACCATTTATAATATAGTATGATATGACAATCGTACTCGCGCAATATTAAAAAATATTAATTAAATTAAATTGTGATCGGGCTTGTTTGAACATATTAGATTGTTGTAACGATTCGACTTATCGTTTGGAATATTTACGCTCCTTTCAACTATTTGAAGTCTTTAATAGCTTCATGTCATGACCCAAAATACACTAAAGGTTGTGATGGCGCCTAACACCGCCATCAGGCAAGCCAACGGTGATTGATCAACTTAATTACTCATTTTATTACTTTCGAAATCATAATCTCCATTAATTAAATAGTATAAAATAGAATTTACAGGGTAAAATGATAATGATTATGTGAATTACAATAATGAATAACCAGTAGGAACCCCCAAAACCTGATGTCACAAGTGAGCATTAACTAGGAAATATAATAAAATATAATATCTGTCTGGAATACAAGTTAGACAGGAGAATATAAATAACTCTGATAGAGACTTTGTATGTTGCGGATCGTATATGTAATGCAGCTCACCATAAAGTCCCTACAAATGTCGTGCCTCTATGCCCAGAGGACCACCAGAAACATATATATACCTGCACAATAAGTGCAACAAGTGTAGCATGAGTACGTAAATCAATGCGTATGCAGTAAGTATCTAGCCTAACCGTAGAGAAGTAGTGACGAGGGGTCGGCATCGACACTTACTAGTGGTCCAATACGACAGATACAGTAAAAGTGAAAAGATGTGAGGCAGAGTAAATAAACAAAATAAACAAGTATAAATACATGGTATAATCCTCCTCTCAACAATAAACACAAGCTCTCAATTAGCATTTACCTCCTCAACCGGAACATATGTATATAATGGACCTTACCAGATAGGTCCTCACAGTTCAAATTAGGAAAAACTCACAGATACACTGGCTTTTTATCGAATATTACGCACGATTTCATAATAGTATTTTATAGAAATGTCGAGGCGGTCGGCCCGACCCCATCATAATATATGCATTGTCGAGGTTCGAACGGCACGAACCATAGATACATCTATTATATTGCCGAGGCGAACGGCTCGCTCCATGAGAGTGTGATACATAATCTTGGCGAACGGCCCGATCCCATCATAATGCACGCACTGCTGAGGGTCAAACGGCACAAATCATAGATGTATCTATTATACTGCCAAGGCGAACGGCCAAATCCCATTAGAATAAGAAGCTATAACGGGTCCTTGACCGCATTCACAAATAAACGTGCGAGTTATGAACTTTAAGGGAGCTTTTCTATGAAAACGCACAACGTGGAAGAAATTCATAAGGAGAGTACAATTATTCTGTGGCTAATCATGAAGCCCTTCAAATCTCTACAATAGTAAGTCTATCACTCTACGCAAGTCTAGTCTCAAGTCGTAATGCGAAATAAAGGAATTAAATGAGTAACGATAACCCCTATAGTACAATTATAGCATGGTGTGAACCTAAGTCTACCCGGACAATAGCATGAATCTAGCTACGTATAGACTCTCGTCATCTCGTGTGTACGTAGCCCCCGCAACAAGTATCACATATCAATACATTACCTAGGGGTAGTTTCCCCCTCACAGAGTTAGACAGGAGACTAACCTCGCTCCGAAGTTTCATAACCGGCTCCAACACCTCTCAAACACCTCAAACCGATGCCCCATCACTAAATCTAGTCAAACAAATGTGAAAATTCATAAATATATACTCTATTAACCATAATTAATTAATTTATAACAATTCTCAACTCCGCTCGAAAAGTCAATAAAGTCAACCCTCGGGTCCACTTGCCCGGATTCCAAAACATTTCGAAGATAATCATTACCCATAACATTACGAACCCAAATATATAATTTATTATAAATTCCATGTCCAATTTCGTGGTCAAAATCCAAAAATATAAATTTTTAGGTTTTCTACCAAAATCCCAAATTTCTTACTAATTTCCATGTTCAAATCCACATATAACCCATATATTTAACTCATAATATATGGGAATTACTTACCTCGACATAGATGATGAAAATCTCCCCTCCAAGAGCTCCAAAAATTGCCCAACCAAATGAAAAATGTGAGAGAAATGGGCTAAGTCTCAGATTTAAGAACACCCCACTGCCCAGCGGCACCCACATCTGTGCCTTCGCACCTACGAAAATTCCCATCGCAGGTGCGGTTCCTACTAAGCCCACTCGTGTGATGACCCGATAGGTCATCTTAGGTTCCAAAACCTATTTCTGTGTTTCGAGGTCTCAAAAACCTTACTTTTGTCTTTCTCGATTTGTGTGTGCAGTCCGGGTGTTCTTCTGAATGGCTTATATGTTAAAAACTGAGAAAAATATGAAATTTTGCCTTAAAATCCACTTGAGTTGACGTCGGTCAATGTTTTGAGCAAACAAACCCGGATTTGTGTTTTGACGGTCTCGGTGGGTCCATATCATGATTTGGGACTTGGGCGTGTGCCCGGAATCGAATTCGGAAGTCCCTAGCCTAAGTTATCGAACTTTGTTGAAATTTGAAAGTTAAAGGCTTAATGATTTTGAAATGTTTGACCGATGTTTGACTTTTTAGATATCGGTTCCGTATTTTAGTTTCGGAACCCGGTATAGGTCCAATACTATATTTATGACTTGTCTGTCAAATTTGGTGAGAAACGGAGATGGTTTGACGTGATTCAGACGTCCCGTTGTTAATATAGCAATTCTAAAGTTTCTTGAAAATTTCATTTGATTTTGGTGTTCGATTCATAGTTCTATGTGTTTAGACTTGTGTGCACTTTTGGTTTAGAGCCCCGAGGGCTCGGGTGAGTTTCGGATAGGCTACAGAGTGAAAATTGGAATTAGAGTATTGCTGGTCTACTTCAGTTTTATTGCAGGCCTAAGACCTCGCAATTGCGACCACTGATGGGTTTGCATTTGCGAGCTACTCATCGCATTTGCGAAGAGTAGCTGGGAAGGCCTGAGTTCGCATTTGCGAACAAAGCTTCGCATTTGCGAAGAGGGACAGGGGGAGACAGTGATCGCAAATGCGATCAAATGGTCGCATTTGCGGAGATCATTGTTCGCAATTGCGATCCATTCTTCGCATTTGAGAAGAGAGCAGAAGTGTGGAGAGCTTCACATTTGCGATGGTTTCTTCGCATTTGCTGGGAGGTCGCAAATGCGATATCTACACCTGATCAAATATGACTTAGACGAGATTTTTGGTTCATTCTTCAAATTTTCAAACTCAACAACCCTAGAGGCGATTTTCCAAAGAATTATTCTTTCCCAAATCATTGGTAAGTGATTCTAAACTAGTTTCTATTAATCTTTCACTACTTTTTCTTAGATTTTAACCTAAAATCTAAAGTTTTCATGGTGGAAATTGGGGGTTTTGGGTAGAATTAGGGATTTTTGAAAAAATTAGGGATTTAGACCTCAAATTGTAGTCGGATTCAAAAGCAAATTATATAACCGGGCTCGGGGGTGATTGGGTAATCGGGTTTTGGTCCGAATTTCGGGTTTGGACCAAGCGGGCCCGGGTGTTGCCTTTTGTTGACTTTTTTAATAATGGCTTAAATTGAATTCTTTACTATCGTGGGTAGTTCCTAAGGCTTAAATTGAATTGTTTTGTTGGTAAATTGCTAGATTCTATTGGTTCGGAGGCTTGTTTGAAAGGAAAAGCCGTGGTTGAGCTTTGAGTTTGGTCTTCGGAGCGAGGTAAGTGTCGTGGTTAACCTTGACTTGAGTGAATAGGACTTGTTTGTCTATTTTCTACATGTTTAAATGTTGGGGAACAACTGAGGTGACGAGTACTTATGCATTGTAGTCGGGTTAAAGCATGCGGGCGAGGCTTGAGTTCTTGCAATTATAGCTTCCTTTGTTTATATTATCCATATTTAGACTAGTATTGTTAAATTGATCATTCTTATAATGTTTACGGATCTTCTGGTGATAATTGAGTATTGATTCCGAAGTTGAGGTTGATATTGTGGAACCAAATGTTGAGGTAAGGCTTGTACTTGTTATTCTATCTCCCTGTTGTTATTTTTTCATTGCATTATGGTAAGGGAGAGTGTTAATGCATGAAGGGTGATGTCGTGCCATATTGTGAGTGTTAATGCACGAAAGGTGATGTCGTGCCATATTGTGAGTGTTAATGCACGAAGGGTGATGTCGTGCCATATTGTGAGTATTAATGCACGAAGGGTGATGTCGTGCCATGTTATGAGAGTTAATGCACGAAGGGTGATGTCGTGTCGTTTCTATTGATTTTATGGTTAGGTTGAGAGTAAAAGCACGAAGAGTGATGCCGTGCATTTTTTCTTTACTGTGTTTACTTGTTCTTATTGGTTCATAGTATATTGGCTGTTCAAGTTACCATTCTGTTATAGTTCTCTATCTCGTATTCCCTTCAGTATGTTTCCCCCTCCCAATAGTACATGTTTAGTTGTTATTTGTACATATATTGTTAAATTGGACAGGTTTGTTATGTAGGTGTCTTGTCATAGCCTCGTCACTACTTCGTCGAGGTTAGGCTCGATACTTACCAGTACATGGGGTCGGTTATACTGATACCGCACTCTGCACTTCTTGTGCTGATTTTGGTATTGGTCCCAGCTGATCGAGAGGCGTAGCAGCTCGGACTGGTTTATCGAAGACTCAAGGTAGATCTGTTGGCGTTCACAGACCTTGAAGTCCCCATCTATCTTTTCTGTTTTTTTCTTTTTACTGTTTCTTTTATTCAAATAGTTGTATTTCTTTCAGACTTTTACTTGTAGTAAATCCTAGAAGTTCGTGAATTGTGACTCCAGATCCTGGTGGTAGTAATTAATGAAGTTTTTATATTATTCCGCACTTGATGTATTTTATTTTAGCTTATTTGTTGTTATTTACTGAATTGAATAAGAATTGGCTTAATGATTCTCTAATGTTTGCTTGCCTAGAAAGTGAAATGTTAGGCACCATCACGATACCGACGGTGGGAATTTTGGGTTGTGACAAGTTGGTATCAGAGAACTAGGTTGCCTAGGTCTCACAATTCACGTGCAGGCTTAGTAGAGTCTGGAGGATCGGTACGGAGACTTCTGTACTTATCTTCCAGAGGCTATGAAGTTTAGGAACAAATTTCACTTTTATTCTTCTCTGTCATGCAATTTTTGTTCTCTCAATGCTAATTGAACTTTTCTACTCTTATTCTCTCACAAATGGTGAGAACACATACCACATCTTCAGCTGAGCAGCAGCCAGAGCCTCCAGTGGCAGCTCCTACGAGGGGCAGAGGTCGAGGCCATGCTAGAGGCCGAGACAGGGGCAGGGCTCAGCCCAGAGCCCGAGTATCAGCCCCAGCAGTGGAGCCTCAGGTAGAGTTTGAAGAAGAGGTTCCAGGCCAGACTATTCTTGCCGGACCATCTCAGGTTCTGGAGGGATTCATTGCCACCCCAGTGCTTCAGGACGCTTTGGTCCGTTTGGTGGGCCTTATGGAGAGTATGGCCCAGGCTGACGCATTTCCCATGGCACCAGCCATCTCTCAGGCTGGAGGAGGAGCCCAGACTCCTGCTACTCACACTCCGGAGCAGATGGCTCCCCAGTATCAGACTCCAACCGCTCATCCAGTCGGAGTAATTCAGCCGGTTGTTGAGGCAAAGACCGGTGATGGGTCAGCTATGCCTTCTGAGGCTTTGTGGAGATTGGACAGGTTTACCAAGATCTTCCCAGTTCACTTCAGTTGTGCTACTTTAGAGGATCCCCATGAGCATCTTGACAGCTGTCATGAGGTGATACAGAACATGGGTATAGTGGAGACCAATGGGATAGACTTTGCTTCATTCTAGATGACTGGTTTTGCCAAGAAATGGTGGAGGGATTATTTGTTGACCAGACCAGCTGGGTCGCCTACTCTTACATGGGACCAGTTTTCTCAGCTCTTCCTAGAGAAGTTTCTGCCTATCATATTGAGAGAGGAGCATTGCCGTCAGTTCGAGCGTGTCCAGCAGGGCAGTATGACTGTTACTCAGTATGAGACCCATTTTGTGGATTTGGCCCGTCATGCTTTTCTTTTTCTTCCCACCGAGAGAGAGAGAGGGTGAGGAGGTTTATTGACGGAATCGCTCAGCCCGTCAGATTGCAGATGGCTAAGGAGACTGGGAGTGAGATTTCTTTTCAGGCGGCTACCAATGTCGCCAGGCGAGTCGAGATGGTTCTTGCACAGGGAGGTTAGGGGTCTGACAAGAGACCACGTCATTCCGAGGGGTTCAGCGGTGCCTCCTCTAGAGGCAGGGGTACTTTTGGTAGAGGTCATCTTCCCAAGCCATTTTATTCAGCAATCCAGGCATCCCACGGTGCCTTAGGTGGTCGTGGCCCTCATATGCCTTATTCCGATCAGCTAGCCTACAGTGCACCACCAGCTCTTATTAGTGCACCTCTGCTCTAGAGTTTTTAGGGTGGTTACTCAGGTCGACAGGGTCAGTTTCAGGGTCAGCAGTCACAGCAGCCAAGGTCCTGTTATACTTGTGGTGATCCAAGGCACATTGCTAGATTTTTCCCTCGGGCATCAGGCAGCTCACAGCATCAGGGTTCTCGTGCCATGGTCCTAGCACCGGGTGCTTCACCGCCTGCTCAGCCAGCTAGAGGTAAGGGTCAGGCAGCTAGAGGTGGAGGTCAGGCCATTAGAGGTGGAGGTCAGGCCGCTAGAGGTAGAGGCCAGCCAGCTAGGGCCTGTCCTAGAGATGTAGTTCAGAGTAGTGAGGCCCAGCCCCGATGTTATGCTTTTCTAGCCAGGCCTGAGGCTGAGTTATCTAACGATGTTATTAAAGGTATTGTTTCAGTTTGCAGTAGAAATGCTTCAGTTCTATTTTATCCGGGATCTACTTACTCCTATTTGTTATCCTATTTTGCTTCATATTTGGTTGTGCCTCGTGATTCTTTGAGTGCTACTGTGTATGTGTCCACACTTGTGAGGGATGCTATTATTGTAGATCGTGTTTATCATTCATGTGTGGTCACCATTGGGGGTCGTGAGACTCGTGTAGATCTTCTACTTCTCGATATGGTCGATTTTGATATCATTTTGGGTATGGATTGGCTGTCACCTTATCATGCTATATTGGATTGTCACGCCAAGACGGTGACCTTAGCCTTGTTGGGGTTGCCTCGATTAGAGTGGAGAGGGACTCATGGCCATTCTACCAGCAGGTTTATCTCTTATATGAAGGCACGGCGTATGGTCAGGAAGGGGTGTCTAGCGTATTTGGCTTATGTCCGCGATTCCAATGCGGAGATTCCTTCCATGGATTCAGTGCCAGTTGTTCGTGAGTTTCTAGAGGTGTTTCCTGTATTCCTGCTGAGGTTGCCACCCAATAGGGATATTGATATCTGTATTGACTTGGCTCTGGGCACCCAGCCCATTTCCATTCCGCATTTCCATATGGCCCCGCCAGAGTTGAAAGAATTGAAGGAACAGTTGCAAGATTTACTTGATAAGGGCTTCATTAGACCTAGTGTCTCGCCCTGGGGTGCACCTATGTTGTTTGTGAAGAAGAAAGATGGATCGATGAGGATGTGTATAGATTATCGGTAGCTGAACAAAGTCACCATCAAGAACAAGTATCCATTGCCGAGGATTGATGATTTATTTGATCAGCTTCAGGGTGCCAAGGTGTTTTTGAAGATTGATTTGAGATCTGGCTACTATTAGTTGAGGATTAGGGCATCTGATGTCCCTAAGACAGCTTTTCAGACTCGGTACGAGCATTATGAGTTTCTGGTGATGTCCTTTGGGTTGACAAATGCCCCAGCAGCATTCATGGATTTGATGAACTGAGTGTTCAAGCCTTATTTGGACTCCTTTGTGATCACGTTTATTGATGATATCTTGATCTACTACCGCAGTCGAGAGGATCATGAGCAGCATCTCGGGATTGTACTTCAAACTCTGAGAGCCAGCTAGTTGTATGCTAAATTTTCAAAGTGCGAGTTTTGGTTGGATTCAGTCACTTTCTTGGGGCACGTTGTACCAGCAGAGGGCATTCAGGTAGATCCTAAGAAGATTAAGGCAGTTCAGAACTGGACTAGACCCACTTCAGCTACGGAGATCAGGAGTTTCTTGGGTTTGGCGGGCTATTACCGTCAATTTGTGGAGAGGTTTTCATCTATAGCAGCCCCGTTGACCATGTTGACCCGAAAGGGTACCCCATTCAGATGGTCAGACGAGTCTAAGGCGAGCTTTCAGAAGCTGAAGACTACTTTGACTACAGCGCCGGTGTTGGTGTTGCCCACATGTTTAGGATCTTATATGGTATATTATGATGCATCCCTTATTGGGCTCGGTACGGTATTGATACAGGAGGGCAGGGTGATTGCATATGCGTCACAGCAGTTGAAGATTCATGAGAAGAATTACCAAGTCCATGACTTAGAGTTGGCAACCATTGTTCATGCGCTGAAAATTTGGAGGCACTATCTTTACTGCGTGTCATGTGAGGTCTTCACGGATCATCGGAGCCTTCAGTATTTGTTCAAGCAAAAGGATCTCAATTTGAGATAGAGGAGGTGGTTGGAGCTATTGAAAGACTATGATATCACCATCTTATATCATCCCAGGAAGGCCAATGTGGTGGCCGACGCATTGAGTAGAAAGGCAGCGAGTATGGGCAGCCTTGCGTTCATTCTAGTCGATGAGAGGCCGCTTACATCAGATGTTCAGACTTTGGTCAACCAGTTTGTGAGGTTGGATATTTCAAATCCCAGTCATATTCTAGCTTATACAATCGCTAGGTCTTCCTTGTTTGAGCGCATCAGAGATCAGCAGTATGACGACCCTAATTTGTTGGTCCTTAGGGACACAGTGCGGCACAGTGGTGCCAAATAGGTTACTATTGGAGATGACGAAGTCTTGAGGATTCAAGGTCATGTTTGTGTGCGTAATGTGTATGGACTTATGAGTTGATTCTTGAAGAGGCCCACGGTTCCCGATATTCTATTCAACCGGGCACCGCCAAGATATATCAGGACTTGCGGCAGCATTATTGGTGGAGGAGGATGAAGAAGGATATAGTTTCTTATGTAGCTCGATGCCTGAATTGTCAGCAAGTGAAGTATGAGCATTAGAGACCCGGTGGTTTGCTTCAACAGATAGAGATTCCTGAGTAGAAGTGGGAACGTATCACAATGGATTTTGTTGTTGGACTCCCACAGACTCAGGTGAAGTTCGATGTTGTTTGGGTCATTGTGGACAGGCTGACTAAGTCAGCGCATTTCATCCATGTGGCAATTACCTATTATTCAAAGCGGTTGGTAGAGATTTACATCCGCGAGATCGTACGTCCTCGCGGTGTGCCCGTGTTTATCATTTCTAATCAAGGTACACAGTTCACCTCGCACTTCTAGAGGGCAGTACATCATGAGTTGGGCATGCGGGTTGAGTTAAGCATAGTGTTTCATCCTCAGACGGACTGATAGTCTGAGTGCACTATTCATATATTGGAGGCTATGCCCTGCACATGTGTTATAGACTTCGGAGGATCATGGGATCGGTTCTTGCCCCTTGCAAAGTTCGCCTACAACAACAGCTACCAGTCGAGCATTCAGATGGCTCCCTATGAGGCATTATACGGTAGGCGGTGTCGGTCGCTAGTTAGGTGGTTCGAGCTGGGGGAGGCTCAGTTGTTGGGTACAGATATAGTATAGGATGCCTTGGATAAGGTCAAGATTATTCAGGATCGACTTTGCACAGCTCAGTCCAGGAAGAAGAGTTATGCCGACCGCAAAGTTTATGATGTTGCATTCATGGTCGGGGAGAGGGTGTTGCTCCAGGTACCACACATGAAGGGTGTAATGAGGTTCAAAAAGAAGGGCAAGTTGAGCCCTAGGTATATTGGACCTTTTGAGATTCTCGAGAGAGTGGGATAGGTGGCTTATAGGCTTGCGTTGCCACCGGGGTTATCGGCACTTTATCCGATATTCCATGTGTCCATGCTCCGGAAGTATCACGGCGATCCATCCCACATGTTAGATTTCAGCTCTGTGCAATTGGACAAGGATTTGACTTACGAGGAGGAGCCGGTGGCTATTCTAGCCTGGCAGGATTGACAGCTGAGATCTAAGAGTTATCCTTCAGTTCGAGTGCAGTGAAGAGGTCATCCAGTTGAGGCAGCTACTTGGGAGTCC
Source organism: Nicotiana tomentosiformis (assembly GCF_000390325.3). Taxonomy (NCBI): domain Eukaryota; kingdom Viridiplantae; phylum Streptophyta; class Magnoliopsida; order Solanales; family Solanaceae; genus Nicotiana; species Nicotiana tomentosiformis. The sequence continues at coordinate 138,324,109 of NC_090814.1, forward strand.
GAATCAGATATGCAGAGTAGATATCCACATATTTTCACTAGTTCAGGTACTTTTCTATGTTCGTTCGAGGACGAATAGTTGTTTTAGAGGTGGAGAATATGATGACCCGATAGGTCATCTTAGGTTTAAGAACCTAATTCTATGTTTCAAGGTCTCAAAAACCTAATTTTAGCCTTTCTCGATTTACGTGCACAGTCCGGGTGTTCTTCCAGAAGGCTTAAATGTTAAAAACTGAAAAACATATGAAATTTTGCCTTAAAATCCACTTGAGTTGACTTTGGTCAATGGTTTGAGCAAACAAACCCGGATTCATGTTTTGATGGTCCCGGTGGGTCCGTATCGTGATTTGGGACTTGGGCGTATGCCCGGAATCGAATTCATAAGTTTCTTGAAAATTTCATTTGATTTTGGTGTTCAATTCATAGTTCCAGGTATTATTTTGGTGATTTGATCGTACGAGCGTTTAGACTTGTGTGCACTTTTGGTTTAGAGCCCCGAGGGTTCGGGTGAGTTTCGGATAGGCTACGGAGTGAAAATTGGAATTAGAGCATTGCTGGTGTGCTTCAGTTTTATTGCAGGCCTCAGACCTCGCAATTGCGAGGTCAATCATCGCAATTGCGACCACTAATGGGTTTGCATTTGCGAGCTACTCATCGCATTTGCGAAGAGTAGCTGGGAAGGCCTGAGTTCGCATTTGCGAACAAAGCTTCGCATTTGCGAAGAGGGACAGGGGGAGACAGTGATCGCAAATGAGATCAAATGGTCGCATTTGCGGAGATCATTATTTGCAATTGCGAACCATTCTTCGTATTTGCGAAGAAAGCAGAAGTGTGGAGAGCTTCGCATTTACAATGCGACATTTGCACCTGATCAAATATGACTTAGACAGGAATTTTGGTTCATTCTTCAAATTTTCAAACTTAAGAACCCTAGAGGCGATTTTCCAAAGAACCTTTCTTCCCCAAATTATTGGTAAGTGATTCTAAACTAGTTTCTTTCAAGCTTTCACTACTTTTCCTAAGATTTCAACCTAAAATCTAAAGTTTTCATGGTGGAAATTGGGGGTTTTGGGTAGAATTAGGGATTTTTGAAAAAAATGGGGATTTAGACCTCAAATTGAGGTCGGATTCCAAAACAAATTACATAGCCGAGCTCGGGGGTAAATGGGTAATCGGGTTTTGGTCTGAATTTTGGGTTTGGACCAAGCGGATCCGGGTGTTGACTTTTGTTGACTTTTTTAATAATGGCCTAAATTGAATTCTTTACAATCGTGGGTAGTTCCTAAGGCTTAAATTGAATCGTTTGGTTGGTAAACTGCTAGATTCTATTGGTTTGGAGGCTTGTTTGAAAGGAAAAGTCGTGGTTGAGCTTTGAGTTTGGTCTTTGGAGCGAGGTAAGTGTCGTGGTTAACCTTGACTTGAGGGAATAGGACTTGTTTGTCTCTTTGCTACATGTTTAAATGTTGGGAAACAATGTATATATGAGGTGACGAGTACTTATGCATTGTAGTCGGGTTAAAGCATGCAGGTGAGGCTTGGTTTCTAGCAATTATAGCTTCCTTTGTTCAAATTATCCATGTTTAGACTAGTATTGTTAAATTGATGGTTCTTATCATGCTTACAGATCTTCTGGTGATAATTGAGTATTGATTCTAGAGTTAAGGTTGATATTCTGGAACCAAATGTTGAAGTAAGGCTTGTACTTGTTATTTTATCTCCTTGTTGTTATTTGTTCATTGCATTATGGTAAGGGAGAGTGTTAATGCACGAAGGGTGATGTCGTGCCATATTGTGAGTGTTAATGCACGAAGGGTGATGTCGTGCTATATTTTGAATGTTAATGCACGAAGGGTGATGTCGTGCCATATTGTGAGTGTTAATGCACGAAGGGTGATGTCATGACATGTTATGAGAGTTAATGCACGAAGGGTGATGCCGTGTTGTTTCTATTAATTTTATGGTGAGGTTGAGAGTAAAAGCACGAAGGGTGATGCTATGCATTTTTCCTTTACTGTGTTTACTTGTTCTTATTGGTTCATAGTATATTGGTTGTTCAAGTTACTATTGTGTTGTAGTTCTCTATCTCGTATTCCCCTCAGCACGTTTCCCCCGAACCAATAGTACATGTTTAGCTGTTATTTGTACATATATTGTTAAATTGCACAGGTTTGTTATGTAGGTGTCTTGTCATAGCCTCGTCACTACTTCGTCGTGGTTAGGCTCAACACTTACCAATACATGGGGTCGGTTGTACTGATACTGCACTTTGCACTTCCTGTGCAGATTTTGGTGTTGGTCTCAGCTGATCGAGAGGCGTAGCAGCTCGGACTGGTTTATCGGATACTCAAGGTAGATCTGTTGGTGTTCACCGACCTTGAAGTCCCCGTCTATCTTTTCTGGTTTTTTTCTTTACTGTTTCTTTAGTTCAGACAGTTGTATTTTTTTCAGATTTTAACTTGTAGTAAATCCTAGAAATTCGTGAATTGTGACTCCAGATCCGGGTGATTGTAATTAATGAAGTTTTTATATTATTCCGCACTCACTGTATTCCATTTTAGCTTATTTGCTGTTATTTACTGAATTTAATAAGGATTGGCTTTATGATTCTCGAACGTTGGCTTGCCTAGCAAGTTAAATGTTAGACGCCATCACGATCCCGACAGTGGGAATTTCGGGTCGTGACAAGTCGATCCTGCTTCTGCGGACAAACTCCGCTCCTGCAGTCTCGCTTCAGCGGAGCCCTGACCATTCATGCGTCCCCAGGCCTTCTTGGCCAACTCTGCTTCCACGATTTCCCCTCCGCATTTGCGACCTCGCAAGTGCAGAATTTTCCTCGCACTTGCGTTCCCTGGTCCTGTCCATGAATTTTGCATGTGCGATGCCCTTTCCGCTCCTGCACGACCGCACATGCGACCACTTCTTCCGCAGGTGCGAAGGCACCAGTCTTCAGCAGCACCAACACTTCTTAAATTCCCAATTTCAATCCGTTTTCGAACGGTTTCAACCACGAGGCCCCCGGGACCCCATCAAAACATACCAACGCATCCCAAAACACATTACAAACTTAGTCAAGGCCTCAAATCATGCCAAACAATATCGAAACTATGAATCAACGACCGATATCCTTCTTTAAACTTTCAAACTTCTAAACTTTGACAAACGCGTCTGAACCATTTCAAAACATTTTGGAATGGTGCCAAACTTTGCACGCAAGTCAAAAATCACAATACGAACCTATTCCAAGGCTGGGAACCCTAAACGGACATCGATAACATAAAAATCTACTTCAAACCAAACTTATGAAATTCTAAAACTTTCAAGAATGCCAACTTTTAACAATAAGGGTTGAAATGCTTCCGGAGCCCAAGTCCAAAATTATCATATGAACCTATTGGAACTTTCAAATCCCGATTCCGAATTTAGAATTTCTTTCCAAACCAACTCCAAACTTCCCGAGATTCAATTTCAACCACACGCACAAGTCATAAAACATGAAGTAAAGCTACTCAAGGCCTCAAACAGTCAAACGACGCGCTAGAGCTCAAAACGACCGGTTGGATCGTTACATATTTACAGTGGAACTGAACAAACAAGATGATGTAAAGAAGTCAAGCCAACTAATGGACGACAATTAGCATAATCCTAAAATTAAATTTTTTTTGGGTACGTTAAAAAGGAAATAAGTAACAAATAAGCAGAGGCAGAGTCAGAATTTCAAGTTTATGGGTTCGAAAATTCTAATTGTTTTAAGTTACTGGGTTCTAAATTAATAATTTATATATATTTAATGAATATTTTAAGACAAATAAATAGTTCTAACCAAAGCTACTGGGTCTGGACAAACCCTCACGGAGCACTCGAGCTCCGACCCTGCAAATAAGCATTATTCCTAATGAAAGTTAGCTAGGACTGTATTGTATATCCAAATAATTTTCATAAACAAATATACTCATTTGGTGACAATAAAAATGAAAAAATACATATAAAACTATAGAATTAGCATAACACTCATAAAAACTAATAGGAAAAGGAAAAACATTACCTGATTTGACTTGTAAATGGCTTGTTGTTCGGATATTGAATTGGAGGTCCGTAGGTCATTTTAACGTCAATTGGCGAAAGTTGGAAAATTGGATGACTTTTGGAAAAGTTTGATTGAGAGTGGACTTTTTGATATCGGGGTTGGATTCCGATTCCGAAAGTTGAAACAAGTCCATAATGTCAATTATGACTTGTGTGCAAAATTTGAGGTTAATCGAACTTGATTTGATAGATTTCGACATCGGATGTAGAAGTTTGAAGTTTTAAAGTTCATTAAGCTTGAATTGATGCGCAATTCGCATTTTAGTGTTGTTTTATGTGATTTAAAATCTCGACTAAGTTCGTATGATATTTTAGGACTGGTTGGTATACTTGGTCGAGGTCCCGGGGGCCTCGGGTGGTTTTCGGATGGGTAACGAATTAAATTTGGACTTGTGTGAATAGTTGAAGTGCTCCAGTTCTGGTGCAATTGCACATGCACAAGATTGACCGCAGGTGTGAGCTCGCAAAAGCGAGCATTTGGGCGCAGATGCGGGGCTGGAGGAGATGGTATGTGGTCGCATGTGTGGTGTGAAGGACGCAGAAGCGGAGTCGCTTCTACGAAAGAGTGATCGCAGAAGCGGACGAGTGTGTGGGAGGCCTGTCCGTAGAAGCGGAAGTGTTTGCGCAGATGCGCACCCGCAAAAGCGGGCTTTGAACCGCAGAAGTAGAATTGGACAAGGAAGTTGGGACCGCAAAAACAACTTAGAGGCTCCCAGAAGCGAAGTGAGGGGACACATGAGCGGAAGAAGCCGCAGATGCGGTTAAGTTTTTGAAGAAGCGGAAGTGCTGGCAGAATACTTAAATACAAGGGTTCGCGATTTTGGTTCATTTTAAACAGCTTGAACTCGAGTCTTGGCAATTGTTTAGAGCAATTTCAAGGGATTTCTTGAGGTAAGTCTCTTGTACTCATTTTTTATCAATAATCTTGTTTCCCCATTGATTTTCCCACCTATTTTTGTGTATTTATGGTAGAATTTGGGAGTTTGAGGCTAGGTATTTGGAGAGTTTAACTTGGGGATTTGAGTGGTGACTTGGTGTCGGATTTTGATAAAATTGGTATGGTTGGACTCGTGGTCGAATGGGTGTTTGTATTTTGTTACTTTTACCCGATTCCGAGACATGGGCCCGGGTCGACTTTTTGGGACAATTTTTTTATTATTTGCTAAAGTCGTAGTATCATTATTTAAATTAGTTTCTTGTAGATGTATTTATAGTGTGTAATTGCTTTTGGCTAAATTTGGGCCGTTTGGAGTCGAAAAATTGAGGGAAAGACATTCTATTTGACTGATTGAGCGAGATTTAAAGTAAGTGACTTGTCTAACCTGTGTGGGGGAAATCCCCTTAAGATTTGGTACTGCTGTAACAATTTGTGATATGTGAGCACCGTGTACGCTAGGTGACGAGTGCGTACACGTGCTAAATATGGAAATTCTGATTCTTGCTGAGTAGTTTTCTTTTAAATTCCTTAACTGAGTTGCCTTAGCATGTGTAGCTGTCATATTTAGCCTAGTATCATATGTCTAAGTGTCTTAACTTTTACTTGAAATTTGTGCAACATGCTTAGTTGAACTACTTGCCTCTATGATCTTGTATTCAGTCTTTAATTGTATGATTCCTTGTTGTAAATTCGTTGTTCCATATGTTATGATTTGTGTATTTACTTTTGGGACTACGAGACGGTACCTCGGGAGATCCCCTGTTGCATATTTACTTTTGGGACTACGAGGCGGTACCTCGGGAGATCCCCATGTTGTATATTTACTTTTGGGACTATGAGGCGGTACCTCGAGAGATCCCCCTATTTTGTATTTACATATGGGACTACGAAACGATACCTCGAAAGCGCCCCTATTGTTTACCTCTATTTGTTGTGTTGTTACCTTTATGAAATTTCTCGTTGTTCATTTCTCAGTCATTTCATTGTATTATTATATTTTTTGACTCGATTCCTTTTATTCCAGTATGGCCCTGATCTGACCTCATCACGACTCTACCGAGGTTAGGCTTGGCACTTACTGGGTACCATTGTGGTGTACTCATACTACACTTCTGCGCATCTTTTTGTACAGATCCAGGTTCTTCCTGCAAGGCCAGATACCAGTGAATTAAACCGTACGTGGAGATTTCAAGGTATATCTGCCAGCGTCTGCAGACCTCAGAGTCCCCCTTTATCCTTATTATGTTGTTTTCCTTATTCTCTTTAAACTTTGATGTATAGAGATACTTAGTTTTTTCTCTTAGAAGCTTGTGACTTAGTTTTACCGGATTTTGGGAGTTGTAATTATCTGAATCGTAGTTTTTATATGTATTTCATATGTTGAGATTTGAGTTCAATTTTATATTCAGTTATTCCGCAAATTGTTAGGATTACCTAGTCTTAAATACTAGGTGCCATCACGATACCCTACGGGGGGAAATTGGGGTCGTGACAAGTTGGTATCATAGCACTAGGTCTCGCAGATCGGTATGGAGATATCTGTACTTATCTTCGGGAGGCTATGGAACGGTTAGGAAAAGCTTCACTTCTTTGATTCCTTATCGTGCGATATTTTGACCTTGGATTCTAAATTTCTGTCTTTCTATTCACTCACATATGGTAAGGACACGTATAGCTAGATCAGATGACCAGACACCTGCGCCCCCTGCTAGAGCCGTGAGAGGTCGGGGTCGGGGTAGAGACTGAGCGTTCGCGTGGTGCAGCCAAAGCACCCGCACGATCTGATACTGAGGATCCACCAGTAACTCTAGTTGGAGGGTAAGCACCTGAGATGCCTGTTACTGCACCATCCCTCTAGGAAACTCTAGCCTAGTTTCTGAGCATGTTCAGTACCTTAGCTCAGGCAGGATTGATACTACTTGCCCCTGCCACATCTCAGGCGAGCAGCGGGTTCAGATCGACCAAGTTCCAAAGATCATACCAATATAATTGGTAGCTCCAGTTCAGCCCGAGGTTAGGGCAGAAGTTTCTGAGGTGGAGCAGCTCAGGCTCGTGAGGTACAAGAAGTAACACCCTCCTACTTTCAGTGGCTTGACGTCAAAGGATGCCCAGGGTTTTCTTGAGGAGTGTCACCGTATCCTCCGTACTATGAGTGTTGCAGAATCTAGTGGGGTTTCCTTCACTACATTCCAGCTTATAGGGGTGGCCTATCAGTATTGGCGCACCTACGAGTTGGGTAGACCGGCTGAGGCAACTTCACTCTCTTGAGGTTCCCAGAGTCTCAGAGATGCATGTCGCGCAGAGTTTGAGCAGTTGCGCCAAGGTTCTATGACTGTATCAGAGTATGCGGTATGATTCAGTGATTTAGCTAGGCATACCTCAGCCTTGGTTGCTACTGTTTGAGAGTGGGTTCGTTGATTTATTGAGGGGCTCAATCCTTGTATCAGATTTAGCATCGCCGAAGAGTTGGAGATGGATATTGCATACCAGCAGGCAGTAGGGATTGCTAGAAGGTTGAAGGGTATACTGACTCAGGAGAGAGTCCAAGAGGTCTCGAGAGTCTGGCACTTATAGTGGTACTCGTGCCCCAACTGCAGCTCATCAGGACAGGGGTTATATGGGTCGCCATGTTCATTCAGCACTTCCAGCTACCAGCGGTGCTCCGGCCACTCCTAGGCCCCAGGATCCCTACTATGCACTGCATGTGTGTAGTGTACCTCCTGTATGGGGTGCTTTTAGCGGTCAGTCCAGTCGATCTGGCCCGAGCCAGTCACAGCAGCCAAGTCCTCCGAGAAATTATTTTGAGTGTGGTGGCACTCGTCATGTGGTGAGGGATTTCCCCAGACTTAGGAGGGGTACACCTCCATAGATTTCTTAGGCACCGCGTGCTCCACCGGGTCCTCAGGCTATGATTACAGCACCAACTACCACTCCACCTGTACCGCCAGCTAGATAGAGGTCGAGTAGGTAGAAGTCGCCCTAGAGGGGGAGGCCAGGCCAGATACTATGCTCTTCCTGCTAGGACGGAGGCAGTTTCATCTGATTCTATCATCACACGTATTGTTCTGGTCTGTCATAGAGATGCATCACTCTTATTTGATCCATGCTCCACTTATTCCTATGTGTCATCTTATTTTGCTTTATATTTTTTGTGTATCCCGTGATTCTCTGAGTTCTCCTGTCTATGTCTCTATACCCGTGGGTGATTCTATTGTTGTTGACCGTGTGTATCAGTCATGTTTGATTGTTCTTAGTGGTTTTGAGACCAGAGCCGATTTATTATTGCTCAGTATGGTAGATTTTGATGTTATTTTAGGGATGGACAGGTTGTCGCCCTATCACGCTATTTTTGATTGTCACTCCAAGACAGTGATATTGGCTATGCCAGGTCTACTACGGCTAGAGTGAAGAGGTACCTTAGATCATGTTCCTAGCAGGGTTGTCTCATTTCTAAAGGATCAGTGGATGGTTGAGAAGGGGTGTGACGTATATCTGGCATATGTGAGGGATGTTAGTGTTGATACTCCTACCATCAAGTCTGTTCCGATAGTGAGGAACTATTTAGATGTATTCCCGACGGATCTTTCGGGCATGCCGCCCGACAGGGATATTGACTTTGGCATTGATTTGTTACCAGGTACTCAGCCCATTTCTATTCCACCTTATCGTATGGCCCCAGCAGAGTTGAAGGAGTTAAAGGAACTGTTGCAAGAGTTGCTCGATAAGGGCTTCATTCGGCCCAGTATGTCGCCTTGGGGTGCTCCTATCTTGTTTGTAAATAAGAAGGATGGTTATATGCGAATGTGTATTGATTATCGCCAATGGAATAAGATTACAGTGAAGAACAGGTATCAATTGCCACGTATTGATAACCTATTTGATCACCTTCAGGATGCTAGAGTGTTCTCTAAGATCGACTTGCATTCAGGCTATCATCAGTTGAAGATTCGGGAGCCAGATATCCCAAAGACTACTTTCAGGACTCGATATGGTCATTACGAGTTCCTTGTGATGTCTTTTGGGCTAACCAACGCCCCAACAGCATTCACGTACTTGATGAACAGTATATTTTAGCCCTATCTTGACTCTTTTGTCATTATGTTTATTAACGACATCCTGCTGTACTCCCGGAATCGGGAGGATCATGAGCAGCACCTGAGGACCGTGCTTCAGACCTTAACGGAAAAGAAGTTGTATGCAAAATTTTCGTAAGTGTGAATTCATGCTAGAGTCAGTGGCATTTTTGGGTCATGTAGTGTCGAGTGAGGGGATCAAGGTAGATCCAAAGAAGATTGAAGTAGTGTAGAGTTGGCCCAAACCGTCCTCAGCTACGGAGATCCAGAGTTTTCTTGGCTTGGCGGGGTATTATCATTGATTTGTAGAGGGTTTCTTGTCTATTGCAGCACCTATGACCAGACTGACCCAAAAGGGTGCTCCATTCAGGTGGACCGAGGAGTGTGAGAAGAGCTTTCAAAAGCTCAAGACTTCTTTGACTACAGCCCCAATGTTGGTGTTGCTTACTAGTTCGGGGTCCTATACGGTGTATTGTGATACCTCACGCATTGGCCTTGGCGCGGTGTTGATGCAGGATGGTAGGGTGATTGCCTACACGTCTAGACAGCTAAAGGTGCATGAGAAGAACTATCATGTCCACGACCTCGAGTTAGCAGCTATTGTTCATGCCTTGAAGATCTGGCGGCACTATTTGTATGGTGTTCCTTGTGAGGTTTTCGCCAATCACCGGAGTCTACAACATCTATTTAAACAAAAGGATCTTAACTTGTGGCAACAGAGATGGTTGGAGCTGCTTAAGCATTATGACATCACCATTCTCTATCATCCCGAGAAGGCCAATGTGGTGGTCGATGCATTGTGTCGCAAGGTGGAGAGTTTGGGTAGTTCAGCATATCTATAGTAGCAGAGAGGCCTTTAGCCTTGGATGTTGAGGCCTTGGCCAACCAGTTTGTCAGATTGGATGTTTCCGAGCCGAGTAGAGTTTTGGCTTGTGTGATTTCTCAGTCTTCTCTTTATGATCGTATCAGAGAGCGTTAGTATGATGACCCCTATCTGCTTTTCCTTAAGGACACGGTTCAGCATGGTGATGCTAAAGAAGTCACTATTGGAGATGACAGTGTATTACATATGCGGGATAGACTATGTGTGCCTAATGTAGATGGTTTGCGTGAGTTGATTCTCCAGGAGGCTCACAGTTTGTGGTACTCCATTTATCTAGGTACCGCGAAGATGTATTAGGACTTGAGGTAGCACTATTTGTGGAGGTGGATGAAGAAGTACATAGTGGAATATGTAGCTCGTTGCCTAAAATGTCAGCAGGTGAAGTATGAGCATCAGCGGCCAGGGGGATTGCTTCAGAATCTAGAGATTCCAGAGTGGAAATGGGAGCGGATCACTATGGATTTCGTCATTGGGCTCCCACAGACTTAGAGGAAGTTCGATGCAGTTTGGGTGATTATGGATAGATTGACCAAGTCAGCTCATTTTCTTCCTGTGGTTACTACTTACTCTTCGGAGCAGCTGGCTCAGGTTTACATTCGTGAGATTTTAGGCTTCATGGCATACCAGTATCTATTAACTTTGACCAGGGTACGCAGTTTATATCGCGGTTCTAAAGAGCCGTACATCATGAGTTGGGTACTCGGGTGGAGTTAATTACAGCATTTCACCCTTAGATGGATAGACAATCCGAGCGCACTATTCAGATATTAGAGAATATGCTTTGTGCATGTGTGACAGATTTTGGGGGTGCTTGGGATCAGTTCTTGCCACTTACAGAGTTTTCCTACAATAATAGTTGTTAGGCGAGCATTTAGATATCCCCGTATGAGGCTTTGTATGGTAGACGGTGCTGGTCTCCAATGGGTTGGTTCGATCCGGGCGAGGCTAGGCTACTGGGTACAGACTTGGTTCAGGATGCTTTGGAAAATATTAAATTGATTCAGGATTGACTTCGGACAACCCAGTCCAGGTAGAAGAGCTATACGGATCGGAAGTTTTGCGACGTTACATTCTTGGTTGGAGAGTGGGTCTTGCTCCGGGTTTCGCCCATGAAGGGTGTTATGAGGTTCAGAAAGAAGGGCAAGTTGAGCCCTAGGTATATCGGGCCTTTTGAGATTCTTGAGAGGGTTGGAGATGTGGATTACAGACTTGCACTGCCACCTAGTCTCTTTGCAGTTCATCTAGTATTCCATGTTTCCATGCTCCAAAAGTATCACGGCGATCCATCTCATGTGTTAGATTTCAGCTCAGTCCATTTGGACAACGATCTATCTTATGTTGAGGAGCCAATGGCCATTTTGGACAGGCAGGTTCGAAAGTTGAGGTCAAAGAACATCGCTTCAATGAAGGTTCAGTGGAGGGTTCATCCGGTTAAGTAGGTGACTTGGGAGACCTAGCATGATATGTGCAGTCGTTATCCTCATCTTTTCACCACTTAAGTTATGTCTTTATACTCGTTCGAGGACGAATGTTTGTTTTAAGAAGAGGAGGATGTAATGACCCGGTCGGTCGTTTTGAGAGTATTAACCCTGAACCTCTATTTATTTCTCTTTCTATTTCATTTTATGGTTACGTGACATGCCGGGAGGATTTGTTTTTGGTTTCGGAGCGAAATGGGACACATAGTCCCTAAATTGGTAGTTTAAGTTTTAGGAATTGACTGTAGTTTGAACTATATGAAGATGACTCCGGAATAGAGTTTCGACGGTTTCAATAGCTCCGTAGGGTGATTTTGGTTTTAGGAGCGCGTTCAGATGTTGAATTGGAGGTCCGTAGGTCATTTTAGCGTCAATTGACGAAAGCTGGAAAATTGGATGATTATTGGAAAAGTTTGACCAGAGTGGACTTTTTGATATCAGGGTTGGATTCCGATTCTGGAAGTTGGAGCAGGTCCGTAATGTCAATTATGACTTGTGTGCAAAATTTGAGGTCAATCGGACTTGATTTGATAGGTTTTGACATCGGATGTAGAAGTTTGAAGTTTTAAAGTTCATTAGGCTTGAATTGATGCGCAATTTGTCTTTTAGTGTTGTTTGATGTGATTTAAAGGCTCGACTAAGTTCGTATGATATTTTAGGACTTGTTGGTATACTTAGTTAAGGTCCCGGGGGTCTCGGGTGGTTTCCGGATAGCTAACGGATTAAATTTGGACCTGTGTGAATGGCTGAAGTGCACCAGTTCTATTGCAATCGCACATGCGCAAGATTGACCGCAGGTGCGAGCTAGCAGAAGCGAGCATTTGGGCGTAGATGTGGGGCAAGGGGAGATGGCCTGTAGTCGCAGGTGCAGTGTGAAGGTCGCAGAAGTGGAGTTGCTTTTGCAGAAGAGTGATCGCAGAAGCGGACGAGTGCGTGGGAGGCCTGTCCGCAGAAGCGGACGTGTTTGCATAGATGCGCACTAGCAGAAGTAGGCTTCGAACTGCAGAAGTAGAATTGGGAAAAGAATTTGGTATCGCAGAAGCAGAGTGAGGGGATGCAGGAGCGGAAGAAGCCGCAGATGCGGGTGAGTGGTCACTTCTGCGACGCCGCAAAAGCGGTTAAGTTTCTGCAGAAGCGGAAGTGGTGGCAGAACACTTAAATACAAGGGTTCGCGATCTTACTTCATTTTAAACATTTTGAGCTCGGGTCTTGGTGATTTTTGAGAGCATATTTTAGGGATTTATTGAGGTAAGTCTTTTGTACTCATTTTTTATCAATAATCTTGTTTCCCCATTTATTTTTCCACCTAGTTTGTGTGTATTTAAGGTGAAATTTGAGAGTTTGAGGCTAAGGATTTGGAGAGTTTAACTTGGGGATTTGAGTGGCAACTTGGTGTCAGATTTTGGTAAAATTGGTATGGTTGTACTCGTGGTTGAGTGGGTATTCATATTTTGTGACTTTTACCCGATTTCGAGATGCAGACCCGGGTCGACTTTGTGGGGCAATTTTTCGATTCTTTTCTAAAGTCGTAGTTTTATTATTTAAATTAGTTTCTTGTAGTTTTATTTATAGTGTGTAATTGCTTTTGGCTAGATTTGGGTCGTTCTAATTCGAAAAATCGAGGGAAAGGCATTCTATGTGACTGATTGAGCGAGATTTGAGGTAAGTGACTTGTCTAACCTTGTGTAGGAGAAATCCCCTTAGGATTTAGTATTTTGTAAAAATTTGTGATATGTTAGCGCCGTGTGATATGTGAGCGCCGTGTACATTAGGTGACGAGTGCGTACACGGGCTAAATATGGAAATTTCGATTGTTGCTGAGTAATCTTCTTTTAAACTCCTTAACTAAGTTTCCTTAGCATGTGTAGCTGTCATGTTTAGCCTAGTATCGCATGTCGACATGTCTTAACTTTTACTTGAAATTTTTGCAACATGCTTAGTTGAACTACTTGCCTTCGTGATCTTGTATTCAATCTTTAATTGTATGATTCCTTGCTGTAAATTCGTTGTTCCATAGGTTATGAGTTGTGTATTTACTTTTGGGACTACGAGGCGGTACCTCGGGAGATCCCCCTGTTGAATATTTACTTTTGGGACTACCAGGCGGTAACTCCGGAGATCCCCTTGTTGTGTACTTATATTTGGGACTACGAGGCAATACCTCGGGAGCGCCCCTGTTGTTTACCTCTATTTGTTGTATTGTCACCTTTCTAAAATTTCTCGTTGTTCATTTCTCAGTCATTTCATTGTATTATTATATTTTTTGCTCGTTTCCTTTTATTCCAGTAGGGCCTTGACCTGACCTCGTCACTACTGTACTAAGGTTAGGCTTGGCACTTACTGGGTACCATTGTGATATACTCATACTATACTTCTGTATATCTGTTTGTGCAGATCCAGGTTCTTCCTACCAGGCCAGATACTAGTGAGCTCGACTGTACGTGGAGACTTCAAGGTATATCTGCCAGCGTCCGCAAACCTCGGAGTCCCCCTCTATCCTTATTATGTTGTTTTCCTTATTCTCTTTAGACTCTAATGTATAGAGACACTTAGAATTTTCTCTTAGAAGCTTGTGACTTATTTATACCGGGTTTTGAAAGTTGTAATTATTTGAATCGCAGTTTTTATATGTATTTTATATGTTGAGATTTGAGTTCAGTTTTATATTCAGTTATTCCGCAAATTGTTAGGCTTACCTAGTTTTAAAGACTAGGTGCCATCACGATACTCTACAGAGGGAAATTGGGATAGTGACACAAATGGTGTTGCCCAATAAAAAATGTATCTTTTATGAAACAAAAAAGGATTTTTCCATTTGATAATGGTTTGATAGGAGAAGAATTGTTTAACTGATTTAGTTGTCCACTTTATAATGTTACAAAGGAAAGAATTTGTAACAATTATTGGAAGCTGAATAAACAAATATTAAATAGGCATGCCAAAGGTTGAGATAGTTTATTTGCAGTAATGCACGGGAATGAGAAAGCAACACCAATAATTTGAATAGGCTTCGCTAAGTTATTGCATGGATCTACATGCCTCCCTTCTCATTTATCATGGTCATAATACAAATTTATTATTTCTTGGAAGGTGTAACGACCCGACCAGTCATTTTGAGCCCTAGCGCATCGCTCAGCGGGTTGAGGCCCTGAGCAGCTTCACTTCAGGTATTATGACTTGTACGTGTGATCGGAATTGAATTTCGGGAAGTTCGGAGTTGATTTGGAAAGAAAACTCTCATTTCGGAAGCCTTTAGTTGGAAGAATTTACTAAGGTATGATTTTCAAGTAAACGACCTCGGAATCAGGATTTGAAGGTTCCAACAGATTCGTATAATGATTTTGGACTTGGGCGTATGTCTGGATCAAGTTTTGGATGACCCCGGAGTGTTTCGGCGCCTATTGTAGAAGTTGGCATTTTGGAATAATTTCATAAATTTGGGTTGAAGTGCATTTCAATCATATCGACGTTCATTTGAGATTCTAAGTTTGGGAATAGCTCCGTATGATGATTCCGGTCTTAGGAGTGCGTCCGGAAGTAGATTTGGAGGCCCGTAAGACACTTTGGGGTCATTTGACGAAAGTTAGAAATTTGAAGGTTTTAGGAAGAGTTACCGGGAGTGGACTTTTTTATATCGAGGTCGGATTCTGATTCCAAAAGTTGTACTAGGTCCGTAATGTCGAATGTGAATTGTGTGCGAAATTTGATGTCAATCGGACGTGATTTTATAGGTTTCAGCATCGATTATAGAAGTTTGAAGTTTCAAAGTTCATTAAGTTTGAATTGGAGGGTAATTCATGTGTTTAGCGTTGCTTGATATGATTTGAAGGCTCGATTAAGTTAGTAATGTATTTTGGGAAATGGTGGTATATTTGGTTAAGGTTCCGGGGGCCTCGGGTAGGACCCGAAGGGTTAATAGAGCAAGTTTTGGACTTAAGGAATGGCTGAAGTGCACCAGTTCTGGTGTAATCGCACCTGCGCAAGTTTACCCGTAGGTGCGTGACCGCAGAAGCAAGGAAATGGTCGCAGGTGCGGTTTGGGCAAAGATGGGCAGTGACCGCAGGTGCGAAAAGTTGTCCGCACCTGCGAGGACGCAGATGCAGAGGTGCGTCGCAGATGCGAGATTGAGAGAAAAGCCTGGGGGTGCAGGTGCGGAAGCATATCCGCAAATGCGGATGCGCATCTGCGCATGGGAGACCGCATATGTGAAAATGGGTTGGGAGCCCAGGATCGCAAAAGCGATGAGAGATCTGCAGAAGCGAGACCGCAGATGTGGCCAAGGCACCGCAGGTGCAAAAATCGTCTAGGCAGTGAGGTTTTTAAAAGACGGGATTTGGCCATTTTCCTCCACTTTTCATTTGGTTGGGCGATTTTTGGAGCTCTTGGAAGGGAGATTTTCTTCATCTATGTCAAGGTAAGTGATTCCCACCTATTGAAAGTTAAATAATTGGATTATATATGGATTTAGACTTGAAAATTTGTAGAAATTTGGGATTTTGGTAGAAAATCTAGAAATGGACATTTTTGGATTCTGACCACGAAATTGGACACGGAATTTGGAACAAATTATATATTTGAGTTTGTGGTGTCATGGGTGAAGTTTAGCTTCGAAAATATTCGAAAATCCGGGCACGTGGGCCCAAGGGTGATCTTTATCGACTTTTCAAGCGGAGTTAGGAATTGGTGTAAATTGAATTATAATGAGTGTTAGAGTATATATTTATGGGTTTACACATTTATTGACTAGTTTTGGAGCGTTGGGCATCAATTTGAGTTGTTGGAAGGGCTTGGGAGCCGGTTATAGAATTTCGGAGCGATGTAAGTCTTCTTTAGGGAACTAACCCCATAGGTGAAATAATTCAATATGTGCTTCTGTTTGTGGGGGCTATGTACGCACGAGGTGACGAGAGTCCGTGCGTAGCTACTAATATGTTTATGTCCGGGTAGTCTAGGATTCAGATCATGCTATAATTGTGATGCTTGCATCCTACTTGTTAATTTAAATTGCTTAAATCATATCGAAACTTGGTAAAGGAACTTTAAAAAAAAGGTTAAACTTTATTTACTTGACCGTTAAATGAGAATTTAAATTTTTGGAATAATTGCCCCTTAATAAATCTTGAATTGGTTGTTTAATGTGTTTTCTCTTTTGTGGAGCGGACCGAATGCCTCGGCAGGTTAAATAGATGCATCTATGGTTCATGCCGTTCGACCATTGGCAGTGCACAGTTTAAAGATTATGTTGGATCAGGTCGTACGACCTAGGCATAATTTGCGCATGATTGAATTGGTTGCTTAAAAATTTATAATAATTGATATTGCTTCATTGGCCTGAGATACAAATTGTTAAACGATGAAAAAATAAATTTGGAAATTTCTTATTAACAAAGAATTATTCACTTATTTCATGATATTGAGCTTACAGCCGTTCTACATAATCCATGCTAAAGTATATCATTGATATTTTATTTATAGCCCATAGTAAATGTCGGATCCGCCCCCTTGTCACTACTTCTTCGAGGTTAGGCGGGATACTTATTGGGTACGTATTGATTTACGTACTCATACTACACTTGCTGTACATTTTTGTGCAGGTGCATATATGCCTAGTGGCCTTATGGACGTAGAGGCGCAGTTATTGCGGGGACTTAGGTGAGCTGCATTCCACGTTACGAGTCCGCAGCCAGCAGAGTCTCCTTCAGAGTATTTATATTTTCCTGTCCAATTTGTATTTTAGTAAAATGTTCTATTTTACATTCTTAGTTGAGGCTCATGCACTTGTCACACTAGGTTTCGGGGTGATTAGGGGTTATCCTGTATTGAAATAGTGAAAAATAATATTATCTACACTGTAAATTCCATCTTTTGCTATTTTATTGAAGGAAATATGATTTCAAAAATATTAAAATGAGAACCAAATTAAGTATTTATTTTTGGCTTGCCTGACAGCAGGGTCCGGCGCCATGACGACCTTTAATGGATTTTGGGTCGTGACAACATGGTATCAGAGCACTAGGTTCACTTAGGTCTCACAAGTCATGAGCGAGTCTAGTAGAGTCTTACGGATCGGTACGGAGACATTTGTACTTATCTTCGAGAGGCTACCGGTCTGTTAGAAGCACTTCCCTTCTTGATTGCTTATCGTGCAATTTGATTCCTTTGAGGCTTACGCCTTCATTTACTTCCTATTCAGTCTTATGCGACGTGACGCGCTTGTTATAAATTGAGAATTGGAGAATTTTAATGGTACTACAGATGTGGTGCATGATGTTTCTCCCTGTGTTTTCAATTGGGCTAATGTTGTCGCCTTGTGGAAGGATGTTCTGTCAACTCAGCTCAGTAGCTATATTTCTGATGGTTTTGGGGCTATGCACCAATTTCTATGATGTTCATGAGTTGTTATCGCACAGTATTAAGGTAATTGTAGGATACTTGCCTACATGTAGGGGCAGCGAATGAATTGAAAGGGGTTTTTTTCTCAATGCGTGATTTAGAGGTTCAGTGTTTTATTTCCAGCAGAGGAAAGGCAATCGAACTAAGAATGTTCAGGTTGGATTGATGGACTAACGAGACTTGGTATTTTCGAGTGTGGTGGAATCTTCATCCGAGATGTGGTGTCGTCGTCCTTTATTGAATGTGTTAAGTTCGCCGGTGTTATGGCCTTCTTCAAATCGCCTTTGGGGTAGAGTATTATGAATGGTGCCAGGGAAGCGACTGTCAGATGTCGCAGTGTGCTATGGTTCAAAATCAAATCGGTAACCCTAATGTTGATAGCTTGAGAAGGATAATCTTCGGAGAATTCCAAGTGTGAGAAGCAGAAGTCGAGTAGTTGCTTAAAATAGAGGGTTTGACCAAAGTGGGAGAGTAGTAAAGTAGCATATGGATTCTGTGGTAGGATAACTGCACGCTTTGAGGAAAGTTTAGAGTGATTTGGAACTCATGTGGACACTGACTAAGTCTACAAACTTAATTTGGAATATTGGCTGCTATACGGAGAAGGTTTGGATACGACGGAAAGGAGTTGCATGGTATGAATAAGGATACAACAGGACTTTGGATTGGAAGGTATTTTCACACCTTTAGTTGATGTCCATGAGGAGTGAATGTACTTGTACAACTGATGAACGAGCATGGGTTGGGGATGGTTTATTAGTTTCATGGTAATTGTACTCAGTGCAGCGTTGTTGGAAGATGTCAGAATGGAATTTCCACATGTGGGTTATTTCCGGTGAGCAGGTTAACTGTTGCGTGGTGCTGAGGAAGCCTCTACGAAGAATTTTACTGGCTATCCGATAAAAGGTCGAATATGTAAATGTGGCTAGTGATTCTGAGCGTTCATGAAATGGTTAACAAGAAGATTTTGAGGAATTTGGCGGGTCGATCGCTCGAGGTCATGTCAGTAAGAAATAAGGGATCTTGGTAGGTGCTACGATCATGTAATGATAGCTTCAAGCTAAGTGGGAGAGCCCTACCGCCTACAATTTGATTGCATGGTTATCTACTTGTGAGGGTTCTGGTTATTGGCATATTGGTAGGTTATTACGACTAAAGAAAAGAGAACACCAGTGGTAATTTGAGCAAAGTATTTGAGGAATGTGTGATGTAATTGGCCTTATCTATTCATGTTCAGGCTTTGGGAAGACTTAGAGTTTATGCTCCGTGTAGATGTGAAGTACAAGGAAAGCGATCCAACCGGGTACTTCTTTGAGAGAGTGTTCATATGCTAGCAAGGCCTTAGAGTTGGTTATATTCGGGACCAAGACAGAGTGGGTGAATCTCAACAATGGTCCTAGTGGATTCAAAGGTTAAAGTGTGGTGCCTCAGGATTTCGAGTCAATAGTATGGTTAAGTATCGAGCTTTTGCAGTGGATTATGAAAGGGGCCGGGAGTGTTCTATGCTATCTTCGGTCTACGGTGTAGCATTGGAGGAATGAGGGAAAGTAACTTCGGATTCATAGAGGGATTATCAGAATGGGTGTACCAGTTGAAGATGCAAATATGCACACAAGGAGGGTATGAGATGGTTCATGGGTTTTGGAGACAACGTGGTCTCATGAAATAAGGTCACTCAGGATGAGTGCAGATTTGGGTCCATAGTGTTTTGGATGGAGATATTATTATTTCTAGGGTAAGTCCTGATTAAATTAGAAGAAGTGGCTCGGTTGGAAATGGTTGAATCAGCACGGTTATGGCAGTGACCAGTTTCTCCAGCGTGAAGTTATACATGTGGTTTATGGTTGTACATTTGGGCTTGAGCGCCGCCACAGCTTGGTTGATTTGGGAGGTATTCGATTCATATGGCTTTGTTGTGTAAAGGGATTTCCGGAAGAGTTATGGCAGTTTAAATCATGACATGAGGTTGCATTTTTCTGCAGTTTGAGAATTCAGTCATGTGTTGCAATGGTTCTCCTGGAATGAGTCAAGTGAGAGGTTCCTATACGATGAAGTGTGCATTTTATTAGTGGTTTAGGAGTTGTGATGAAATTCTTGTACTCTTGCACATTGGCATGATTAGGTGCAGTGAGTAGTATGGGAATTGGAAGTTGAGGATCAAGGTTGCGGTTATATGATGACAAGAATGTCACGAGCTCGGATGATCAGGGAAGAATTCAGATGGTTAGAATCAGCTAGTATTGTTTTTAGCGTCAGCTGAGATCGATGTCATGTGTAGGAGACTTTGCGTGCTGATTGCGGATTCTTGATATGCTTTATAGTATTAGTATGGTCGGTGGTATGGATGTGTAGACTTGTTATCTAGTGCGGAAAGTCGTGGGAGTGTGTCCCACGGGAAGATTATATAAGTGTGACATGTAGTCACTTGCTTTATTGAAGATTGAAACCAAACATGGAGATTGTGGTACTACCGCTAATTTGAGAATTTATGCCTGAAGGGGTGCTCGGTTCATTTGATTGTGGACTGTGAAAGTTTGTTCCGGATTTGACGGTTGTTCTTATATGTCATAGAAATAAGGGGTTATTGTGGATCCTTGAAAGGTTATTAGCCCAGTGCGGTACGATCAGAATCGTCTTGAGGTTCGTGGATGGATCTAAATGTGAATGTGGACTCTATATCAGGCTGGATGTGTTCATTTCAGCATAGCGTTGTTTTCGGAGGATTCTTTAGGCCTTGGATGTTATTTCTGTTGTCGGCCCTTCCGTGTAGTCTCTATTGTTCCATGTGGGTTGTGAGGCGGTTTGATTATTCGCACTCGTATTGAGATCCCATATAGTTTGTGGTGTTATATGAGCAGGATGGCTCCCGAGATGTAGGTCATTTATTGCACCTTAGTCGTGCGAGAGTTTTGTAGCGTATGGCACTATCTTTCTCTCCAGGGATGGTATTGTGCACTTGGCATGCTTGTGGCTGACATTCGGGTATTTCGTAAGTATAAGCATTTTGGCTTGATGGGTACTTCCCTCTTTATTGTCATGTGTGGATCGGGTGGCACGCCTCCACTGGTATATGGTTGGATCGGGTGGAACGCCGCCACAGATATGTTGTTTGGATCGGGTGGTACGCCGCCACGGGTATCATGTGTGGATAGAGTTGCATGCCGTAACAGTGTGTTATTGAGTACAGTTTCCCACATCTATTATTGTGTGTTTTGCTCCTTGTTTCCTGAGAAAGGTTCATAATATCTTTTCAGTTGTTTAAATTAGTTACGTGGGTTGAGTAGATCCTTTCGGAGTTCGTTTCCTTATGTATCACATTCGAGTTTGTGGCTTGTGGGAACATTGTGGCATCATATGAGATTTTTGGCAGTGTTTGAGGTGGCTTATTGCCTGAGCAGCTTGTACTGGGTGAGAAGAGATTATTGGACCTGGGATCAGTGCGATCAAATTTATATGAAGCATATTAAAGAGTAGATATTGTTACTCAGTCCAGAATGAGGAAATGGTACTTGTCGGGAGGAGAGACTCAATAAATTGTAATTCGGCAGGTGGCTATAAGTTCTACACATCTTCTCTTTCGTGGCATTTCAAGAATTTGAACAAGACTTATATGTGTCATGAGGTGTGTTGTGAGCATCAGATTCGTGGGATTGCGGTTGTTGTCGTCAGAGGATGTTATTTTGGTCATGTGAATAATGCAGTGCATGGTGCGAATTCATTGAGAGCATACAATCATGTATCGGTACATCGTGTAGTCATTGAAACAGTGTTCGTATGTTAGAATTTGGCTCTAAGGCTTATTTGTCTAAATAAAGGGGAGGATCTTCAGATTTGCTCGAGTTGATGTGCTCAACTAAGTTGTGGTAGCACGGGTAGGTGCACGAGGTGCTAAACAGTGATTTCCGACAACTCCAGAGTTGTTCTTAGCACGTTCGAGGATGAACGTATGTTTAAGTGGGAGAGAATGTAACGACCTGATCGCTCGTTTTGAGCCATAGCGCATCGTTCAGCGGTTTGAGGCCTTCAGCAGCTTCACTTCAGGTATTATGACTTTTGCGTGTGGTCGGAATTGAATTTCGGGAAGTTCGGAGTTGATTTGGAAAGAAAACTCTCATTTCGGAAGCCTTTAGTTGGAAGAATTTACTAAGGTGTGATTTTCAAATAAACGACCTCAAAATCGGGATTTAAAGGTTCCAACAGGTTCGTATGATGATTTTGGACTTGGGCGTATGTCCGAATCGAGTTTTGGATGACCCGAGCGTTTCGGCGCCTATTGTAGAAGTTGGCATTTTGGAAGAATTTCATAAATTTGGGTTGAAGTGCATTTCAATCATATCGACGTCCATTTGAGATTCTGAGTCTAGGAGTAGCTCCGTATGATGATTCTGGTCTTAGGAGCGCGTTCGGAAGTGGATTTGGAGGTCCGTAAGTCATTTTGGGGTCATTTGGGGAAAGTTAGAAATTCGAAGGTTTTAAGAAGTTTGACTAAGACTGGACTTTTTGATATCGGAGTCGGATTCCGATTCCGGAAGTTGGAATAGGTCCGTAATGTCGAATGTGACTTGTGTGCGAAATTTGAGGTCAATCGGACGTGATTTGATAGGTTTCAGCATTGATTGTAGAAGTTTGAAGTTTCAAAGTTCATTAAGTTTGAATTGGAGGGTGATTCATGTTTTTAGCATTGCGTGGTATGATTTGAAGGCTCGACTAAGTTCGTAATGTGTTTTGGGACATGTTGGTATATTTAGTTAAGGTTCCGGGGGCCTTGGGTGGGTCTCGAATAGTTAACGGAGCAAGTTTTGGACTTAAGGAATGGTTGAAGTGCACCAGTTCTGGTGTAATCACACCTGTGCAAGTTTGACCGCAGGTGCGTGACCGTAGAAGCGAGAAAATGGTCGCAGGTGCGGTTTGGGTGAAGCTGGGCAGTGAACGCAGGTGCGAAAAGTTGTCCGCACCTGCGAGGTCGCAGATGCAGAGGTGAATGGAAGGTGCGAGATTGAGAGAAAAGCATGGGGGCGCAGGTGCAGAAGCATATCCGCATATGCGAAAATGGGCTGGGAGCCCTAGATCGCAGAAGCGATGGGAGATCCGCAGAAGCGGGACCGCAGATACGGTCAAGGCACCGCAGGTGCGAAAATCGTCTGGGCAGTGAGGTTTTTAAAAGACGAAATTTGGCCATTTTCCTCCACTTTTCATTTGATTGGGCATTTTTTGGAGCTCTTGGAAGGGAAATTTTCGTCATCTATGTCAAGGTAAGTGATTCCCACCTATTGCAGGTTAAATACTTGGATTATATATGAATTTAGATTTGAAAATTTGTAGAAATTTGGAATTTTGGTAGAAAACTTAAAAATGGATATTTTTGGATTTTGCCCACGAAATTGGACATGAAATTTGGAACAAATTAAATATTTGAGTTTATGATGTCATGGGTGAAGTTTATCTTCGAAAATTTTTGAAAATCCGGGCACGTGGGCCCGAGGGTGATTTTTATCGACTTTTCAAGCGGAGTTAGGAATTGTTGTAAATTGAATTATAATGAGTATTAGAGTATATATTTATGGGTTTACATATTTATTGACTAGTTTTGGAGCGTTGGGCATCGGTTTGAGTTGTTGGAAGGGCTTGGGAGCCGGTTATGAAATTTCAGAGCGAGGTAAGTCTCCTTTCTAACCTTGTAAGAGTGAACTAACCCCATAGGTGAAATAATTCAATATGTGCTTCTATTTGTGGAGCCTACGTACGAGGTGACGAGAGTCCGTGCGTAGCTACTAATATGTTTATGTCTGGGTAGTCTAGGACCCAGATCATGTTATAATTGCGATACTTGCATCCTACTTATTAATTTAAATTGCTTAAATCATATCAAAATTTGGTAAAGGAACTTTTAAAAAAAAGAAAGGTTAAACTTCATTTACTTGACTGTGGAATAATTGTCCCTTAATAAATCTTGAATTGGTTATTTAATGTGTTTTCTCTTTTGTGGAGCGGGCTGAACGCCTCAGCAGGTTAAATAGATGCATCTATGGTTCGTACCGTTCGACCCTCGGCAGTGCACAGTTTAAATATTATGTTGGATCGGGTCGTACGATCTCGGCATGATTTGCGCATGTTTGAATTGGTTGCTTTGAAATTTATGATAATTGATATTGCTTCAATGGCCTGAGATACAAATTGTTAAACGATGAAAAAATAAATTTGAAAATTTCTTATTAACAAAGAATTATTCACTTATTTCATGATATTGAGCTTATAGCCGTTCTACGTAATCCATGCTAAATTATATAATTGGTATTTTATTTATAGCCCATAGTAAGTGTCAGAGTCGACCCCTCGTCACTACTTCTTCGAAGTTAGGCGGGAAACTTACTAGGTATGCATTGATTTACGTTCTCATACTACACTTGCTACATATTTTTGTGCATATGCATATATGCCTAGTGGCCTTGTAGGCGTGGAGGCGCGGTTATTGCGGGGACTTAGGTGAGCTGCATTCCACGTTATGAGTCCGCAGCCAGCAGAATCTCCTTCAGAGTATTTATATTTTCCTATCCAATTTGTATTCCGGACAGATGTTGTATTTTATTTTACATTCTTAGTTGAGGCTCATGCACTTGTGATACCGGGTTTTGGGGTGATTAGGGGTTATCTTATATTTAAGTTGTGAAAAATATTATTATCTACACTGTAAATTCTATTTTTTATTATTTAATTGAAGAAAATATAATTTCAAAAATATTAAAATGAGAACCAAATTAAGTATTTATTTTTTGCTTGCTTGACAGCGGGATCCGGCGCCATCACGGCCTTTAATGGATTTTGGATCGTGACAGAAGGTAATTTTAATTTTTAGTATAAGAATATTATAGGATGGTATTTAAGTAAGGGGTAATTTGGTCATTTAATTTTAAAGGATAGTTTAGTAAAATAACTGTACCTAAAAGTTTTCACACTTATTATATAGTATAATAATAACGTTATCCCAAAATATTTTACATGAAATTTGAATCATAAAATGCTAAAATGTTAACTGTATATATATTTTAGAACTTTCATTGAGCTATAAAATAAAAATCAAAGCATACGATGTAAAGCTAGTTATTTGAAGTTAGAAAATTTTATAAAGGCGAAATAGCCTAGTAGACACTTGTACTTATTCATATTTGTTATTCTGGTCCCTATATTCAACAAAAATTCATCCAGGCACTTATAATTATTCAAAGTCGATATTTTAAACCCCTCTAACCATTGACCGGGCATATGTGGCAACTTTATGGCTGAGTTGTACAAGATGCGTACATTTCACGCGTACAACGAGCATGAATATAATATTAAAAATAATTAACATAAGGGGGAGAAAAGAAAATGTCAAAAGAAATTAAAAACAAAAACATACTACTCTTTATTTCTTATTTCACCCCCTCCTCCCTATTTTTTTCCATCTCTTTATCCCTCTCTCCTTCTCTTTCTTCCCCCAGCCGCTGCCCATTTTCTGTGTTTCTTCCACCCATCTCGTTCTTCCCCCAGCCCTTGCCCATTTCTTTTTTCTGTTTTTCTAAATATTTTTGATAGATCTGAGTTCCTTTGTCATTGTTTGTTTGCTTTGTGAATGTTTGTTTTCGGTACAAAATCGATTAATTTGATTGATAGACATCTTTCTTTTTTTTTATTATTCTTGTACGATTGTTGTTATTTATAGATAAAGTTAAATTTACTAAAATATGATATAGTGTAATATTAGGAATCATTTTCTAGGAAGCAAGATTTTAATGGGGGAAGCACGGGATTTGAAGCTAGTAAAATCGTGAAGATGGATGTGAAGTGATGAGTGAAGGAATGAAGATGGACGAAAATGGCAAAAAGATGAACGGAATTGGGTGCTACTATGGTTGGGAAGCTGGGTTTTGGAAAGGAAGAATAACGGTGAATATAAGTTATTTCGGTAGATATGGAATAAGGGTTCTTATTATGGATGAATTGGAAATCAAAGAGTGTACATGGGGTTTTGGTGGCCAGAAAAATATTCACGTTATGTCAGTGCTGTTGGTGATAGCATAAGGAGAAGGTGAGGGTGAAGAAGAGAGAGAAAGAAAAACAAAAAGTTAAAAAAAGAAAAGAAAAAAAGATGAAAGACATAAGGATTATTTATTTATTTTATGTAAAAATTAAGAAAAAAGGTGATCTAGCATAATTTTATCTGACGTGGATTCTAGCATCATGCAATTGAGAGACATGCAGCTTAAAGAGGGGTTTAAAATATGGACTTTGAACGACTATAAGTGCCTGTATGAAATTTTGTTGAATATAGAGATCGGGATGACAAATGCGAATAAGTATAAATGTCTATGAGACTATTCTGCCTTTTATAAATGTTACCTCTACTTTATTGACGTAACTCGTACATTTACAAAATATGCATATAATTAAAACATCTACCTTTTAAATTAACAATTATGCATGAAAAATAGAAACAAATTAAATATACTTTCGATACCATCATGATCAACCCACTGCTTCAGTCATAAATTATATGATTCTTTATTCGCTTCAAACACATGAATATTAAAAAGAAATATATAATAAACTTTACATTCTAATTCCACTTGGTAAAATAAATTCTCTGTAAAATAATAAACTTGACAGTGAAATTTAATAGTCAAGTTCCTTTAACTGGATGAGAGCTCACAAACCAATAGCATACTTTATAAGACTTTAAATTTGATAATCAAGTTATACTTACCAATTTTTTATGTCTAATGTTTATCAGTGAAAAAGTTTTTATTACTTAGTACATGCCTTCTTAATAAGCTTCACCTGACAACAAAAATCTATGCATTTTTATAAAGATTAATGACCATGGTTTTGATAGGACGACTTTGATTCGTAACAAAAATCTCCTATTTTTATTTATTGATATCATGTGTTATTTTTTTAAAATTATCATGTGAAAAAGGTCACAAAATTAATATAACTATTGTAATTGACTACAAAATTGATTTTTTCCTAGATAACATACTTTGGGTGCACTCACATGAGCCTTTACCTCTATCGTTCATCATTCATTAAGTTTTCCTTTTTGATCAATTTTCTTTAAGATTTAAGAAAAAAGAAAACAAATTATACTTGAATAAGGTCAATAAAAAGATATTGTCTAATCAGGCGTAACAGAAAAATACGCAAAAAAAATATACTCGCAGTGAATAATTTTTAAAAATAAAGAAACTCAGAGAGTTTTGTTCAATTAAATTTAAAAACAAAAAGAGAGAGAGATCAGTTGATTTACCTGATAAGAAGATAGAAACTTTGATGAAGTGGTGAAGAAAAGACCATAAAAGAAGTAGAGATAACTTGGGTATGAAATTTTGGTAACAAAATAAGTAGCAAATTAGACAGCATTCCTTTTGCCAAAAATCATCTGGATTGTTGTGTGTGGACGTCTTTGTTGTTTATACAATATCTAAGCGAAAAGTATTTTGATCAGCTCTCAAAAAGTTTTTCATTCCCATTATGTGCACATCTCGACAAGGGTCCAAAGAAATAAAACAGCCTCTATTGAGTTAGAATTTAAAAAGTTATTATTGAGAGAGCAACAATAAAAGATAAACGGTAGGAAATTGCAAAAGTTAGCTATGAAGACATGAAAGTCCATAGAAATTCTAAAATATTAACTCTAGAAAACGTGTAGATTTATTAGTTTATAATTTATATGTATAGAATTTGCTTTCGTTATTTTTGTAAGAAATTATAAGATTTTTTTTAGGTATGTTAGAGTTTAACAAATTTAAAGAAAAAAACATTTAAGAGCATATATTAGAAAGTAAAATTTATCAAAATGTACTTGTTTTGTGTCACGACCCAAAATCCACTATATATCGTGATGGCGCCTAACGCCACCAACGGGCAAGCCAACGGTGATTTATCAATTTAATTACTCATTTTATTATTTTCGAAAACATAGATTTTAATAAGGAAAGAGATTTACACTTCTAAATCCACGGGAACGTACAACATTTGTAGTTTATAAAAGAAATGGAAGGCGATAATAATAAACGAAATCGGAAGCATCAACTAGTATAACCCCAAAATTCGGTGTCACTAGTGCACGAGTATTTTCTAAGGAGTACAATAATAATACAACATATGTCCAGAATGTAAATAGATAGGATAAAATACATAGTACGATGGAGACTCGGTGGACTGCGATGCGTAGCTTGGAATGCATTTCACATAAAGTATCCTCAATAGGTGCGCCTACACGCCAAGATGATCACCAAATGAACCTATCAGATCCTGCACATTTAGTGCAGAAGTACAGCATGAGTACGTAAATCAATGCGTACCCAGTAAGTATCTAGCCTAACCCCGGAGAAGTAGTGACGAGGGGTCGACACACTTACTAAAGGTCCAATAAAAAAATATAATAAAACATAAGCAGATATGAAGCATACAGCAATGATGGGGTAAATCTGTAAGTTACATAATCTTTCAAATATTTTTTTTAGAGCATGAATTTCTAAATCTCGTATTCTACATTAACAGCTCATAAACGTCAAGTGCCAATATCAAATAAATAAGGAATACCATATAAAATATCGGGCATCGGTGAAAAGATTAGCTCGTGAATATTCGGACTACTAGCGATATAACGCACGATTATGCCGAGATCGCTCGACCCGATCCAGAATAATGTGTACACTGCCGAGAGTCGTGCAGCACAAACCATAGATGCATCTATATACTGCCGAGGCGTTCGGCCCGCTCCACAAAAAAGGAAGGAAGTTATCAAATTACGAGACACGTGCTTACAATACAGTATACGAGTACAAAATAAATATAATCTTTACCGTTTCTCAAATAACTTGCCTACAACTCAAAGTGCTAAGGCTCGGCCTAGTATACATGTAACGACCTGGCCGGTCGTTTTGAGAATAAAAGTCTCGTTTGGTGGTATAAGGCCCTGAGCAGCTTTGTTTTATGTATATTTACTTGTGCGCGTGGTTGAATTTAGTTATCGGATGATTCGGAAGAAGAAGGAAAGGTAGTGAGAAACAAATCCATACAAGTAGCTCAATCCTACTCATAGTAGGAAGGAGCCGACTATGATGAAACCTTTGCACCGGTAGCACTGTTAGAATTTAGCTTGTTTTGGAATACCCACTTTGTTCCGACTACAGTAGCATTTGCTGGCTTAGGTACTAATTCACAAATTTGATTTTTGTCGAATTGATCAAGTTCGTCCCGCATTGCTTGTATCATGCTGGAGTCTTTTAGGGCTTCATCAACTTTCTTTGGGTCTACTTGAGAGATGAGTGCAATAGTTGCTTTCTTTTTGAGAGACCCTCTGATTTTCATCCCTTCGTTTGGATCCTCTTTAATGAACTTTTGAGGATATTTAGGTTCGCTTCTCCATTCATTTGGTAGGGTTCCAACTGCAGAAGTAGTTGACTCCTTTTGTGGTTCAGCAGGATTGTTCACATGATCACTAGTTGACTCTGTGACTATGATTGGGGTATCAGTCAACTTTTGTGGCTTGTTTGTCTATTATACTTCTTGGCTGGTATCTTCATCACCTGCAATGATTCCTTTCTCGGACATAGAGTTATTTTCATTAAATATAACATGCACTGATTCTTCTACAGATAAGGTATGTTTGTTGTAAACTCTAAATGATCTTCTATTAATTGAATAACCAAGAAAAATATCTTCATCACTCCTTGGATCAAATTTTCCACGGTTATACTTACCATTGTTGTGAATGAAACACTTACTTCTGAAAGGATGAAAGTAGCCAATATTAGGCCTATTACCTTTCCATAATTCATATGTAGTCTTCTTTAGAATAGGTCTTGTGAGGCACCTGTTGAGAATATGACATGTTGTACTAACTTCTTCTGGCCAAAAGTGATTTGGCAATGAATGTTCTAATATCATTGTTTTGGCCATATCTTGTAGAGTTTCATTCTTGCACTCAACTACCTCATTCTATTGGGGTGATCTTGGGGCTGAGAAGTTATGGGTATACCTTGCATACAGTATATTTCTGGATCGGGCCGTATGACCACAACATATATCGTGCGTGATAATAATCGGAGCCTAATTATACTTGATATTAATTTATGGCTTGAGCGGTTATAATTATTTAAATGACAAAATTGACTTGGAATTTATTATTGGTGAAAGAATTTTTGTTCACTGCTTGTTATTGAGTTGTATCTATTATTTACATAATCCATACTTATTTAGAATTCCTGTATTTTATTGTTAGCCCATAATAGGTGTCGATGTCGACCCCTCGTCACTACTTCTTCGAGGTTAGACTAGATACTTACTGGGTATATGTTGTTTATGTACCCACGCTACACTTCTGCACTAATCGTGTAGGTTCTGAGGCAGGTGCATCTGGTAGTTATCCCGGCGTGCACCCCTGATATTTCGAGACTTCATGGTGAGCTGCTTTCCGAGTCCATCCTGCAGCACATGGAGTTTCTCTTTTACTTTTATTTTCTGTCTACTCCATTCGGACAGTAGCTTAGTATTTTGTATATTCTACTAGTAGCTCATACACTTATGACACTAGGTCTTGGAAATTCTGCTAGTAGACACTTGATGATTTTTGAGTAATTATTTCACCACACATGTTCTTATAATTGTTTACACTTTATTTTATTAAATTTCTCACCTCTTATTTATTTAATAATTAAAATCAACTATTTCTAAATTATTAAAATAATAAATACATGGTTAGTACACCCTTGGCTTGCCTAGCGATGACGTTGGGCTCCATCACGTCCTGTAGAAAAATTGGGTCATGACATTGACTAAGTTCGTAATGCGTTTTGGGATGCGTTGGTATATTTGGTCAAGATCCCGGAGGCCTCTGATGGATTCCGGATGGTTAACAGATCGAATTTTGGACTTAAGGAAAAGCTGGAGGATTCTGGTTGCTGGTGCAACTACTTCTGCGGAAGCTTCATCGCAAAAGCGGCCACGCAGAAGCAAGGTAGTAGACTACAGAAGCGGCTAGAAGGGAGCTGGGTAGAGCCCGCATGTGCGAAGGAATTCTCGCATCTGCATGACCACAGAAGGGGCCCGGGGGTCGCAGAAGCGGTAGGGAGTGAGGCAGGTTGGAGGCGCAGGTGCGAGGTTTGTGCCGCACCTGTGAGACTGCAGATGCGAAGGCATGAGGGCTGAAGGGGGACCGCAGAAGCAGTATTTTTGGCCACACTTGCGGAACCGCAGAAGCGATCAAGTGGCCGCAGGTGCAATGAACGTCAGACAGAGGGCTTGGTTTTATACGGGATTTTGGCCCATTTTCTTTCATTTTTACTTCGTTGGGGTGATTTTGGAGAGTTTCAAGGGGAAATTTTTATCATCTATTGCAAGGTAAGCTATTCCCACCTATTGTGAGTTAAACACTTGGATTATGTACGGATTTTTACATGTGAATTAGTAGAAAATTGGGATTTTGGTAGAAAACATGGGAAATTAGTATTTTTGGATATTGACCACAAAATTGAACATGGAATTTGAAATAATTTATATATTTGAATTCATGATATTATGGGTAAAATTTATCTTCGAAAATGTTCGAAATCCGGGCACATGGGCCCGAGGGTTGTCTTTGTTGGCTTTTTGAACGGAGTTGGGAATCATTATAAATTGTTAAATTATACGTATTGGGGTATATTTTGATTGGTTTGCACGTTGTTTGACTAGTCTTGGAATGATGGCTATCGGTTCGAGGTATTAGAGAGACGTTGGAGCCGGTTTTGGAACTTCGG
Source organism: Nicotiana tomentosiformis (assembly GCF_000390325.3). Taxonomy (NCBI): domain Eukaryota; kingdom Viridiplantae; phylum Streptophyta; class Magnoliopsida; order Solanales; family Solanaceae; genus Nicotiana; species Nicotiana tomentosiformis. The sequence continues at coordinate 138,355,736 of NC_090814.1, forward strand.
AGCGAGGTAAGTCTCCTGTCTAACCTTGTGAGGAAAAAACTACCCCTTAGGTGATATTTATTGTTATGTAAAACTAGTTATGGGTGCTACTAACACACTAGGTAACGAGAGTCCGTACGTAGCTAAAGCATATTTATGTCCGGGTAGACTTAGGACTTTATCATGTAATAATTGAATTATTTGAACTCGTTCTGCTGGCTTAATTAATTAAAGTTATAACTAAAATTGATTTAGAAATAAATATATGTATACTAGGCCGAGCCTTAGCACTTTGAGTTGTGGGCGAGTTATTTAAGAAACGGTTAAGATTATATTTATTTTGTGCTCACGTATTGTATTGTAAGCACGTGTCTCGTAATTCGGTAACTTTCTTTCTTGTGGAGCGGGCCGAATGCCTCGTCAGTATATATATATGTATCTATGGTTCATGCCGCACGACCCTTGGCAGTATACACATTATTCTGGATCGGGCCGAACGATCTCGGCAGAATCGTGCGTTATATCGCTAGTAGTCTGAATATTCACGAGCTAATCTTTCCACCGATGCCCGACATTTTATATGATATTCCTTATTTATTTGATATTGTCACTTGACGTTTATGAGTTGTTAATGTAGAATACGAGATTTAGAAATTCATGCTCTAAAAGAAATATTTGGAAGATTATGTAACTTACAGATTTACCCCATCATTATCGTATACTTCATATCTGCTTATATTTTATTATATTACTTTATTGGACCTTTAGTAAGTGTCGATGTCAATCCCTCGTCACTACTTCTCCGGGGTTAGGCTAGATACTTACTGGGTACGCGTTGATTTACCTACTCATGCTGCATTTCTGCACTAAATGTGTAGGATCTGACAGGTCCATTTGGTGATCACCTTGGCGCGTATACGCACCTGTTGAGGAGACTTTATATGAGCTGCATTCCAGGCTACGCATCGCAGTCCACCGAGTCTCCATTGTATTATTTATTTTATTCTGTCTTGTTACATTCGGGACAGATATTGTATTATTATTGTACTCCTTAGAAAAATAATCATGCACTTGTGACACCGAGTTTTGGAGGTTCCTACTGGTTGTTTGTTATCGTAGTTCACGTAATTATTATCATTTTACCTTGAAAATTCTATTTCATACCATTTAATTAATGGAGATTATGATTTCGAAAGTAATAAAATGAGTAAATAAATTGATAAATCAACGTTGGCTTGCCTGATGGCGGCATTAGGCACCATCACGACCTATAGTGGATTTTGGGTCGTGACAACTTGGTATCAAAGCGTTAGATTCACTTGGTTCTCACGAGTCATGAGCATGTCTAGTAGAGTCTTGCGGATCGGTATGGAGATATCTGTACTTATGCCTTTATTTCCTTCTTAATTCCTTATCGAGCGATTTGATTCCTTTGAGGCTTATGCCTTTATTTCCTTCCTACTCATTCTTATACGATGTTGAACGCTCGTGTCAATTGGGCATCGAGGAGTTGCAGTGGTACTACAGACGTGGAGCAGGATGTTTCTCCCTGTGCATTTGAGCAAGTTATTATCGTCTTCTTGTGGAAGGATGTTCTGTCATCTCAACCTAGTATTAGTATTGCCTATGGTTTTGAGGTTGTGCACTGATTGTTATGATGTTCGTGCGATGCTATCTTATTTATGGATCGCGGCGATGAATGACTCGAAAGGAGGATTTCTCAATTCACGGCTTAGAGGTTCGGCATTTAATTTCGGCAGAGGAAAGGTAATCAGATTGGAATGTTCAGGCCTTGGTGGATGGAGTGACGAGACTTGATATTTTTGAGTATGGTGGAATTCTCATTTAGGATATGGTCTCGTCGTCCTTGTTTGAACGCATTAAGGTTTGCCTGTATTATAGTCTTCTTCAATTTGCCTTCGGGGAAGGGTGTTGTGAAATGGTGCCTGAGAAGTGGTTGTCAGAGTTAGCGGAGTGTAGCGGTTTCAGAATCAAATTGGTATTTCTAATGTCAATGGATTGAGAAAGATGGTCTTCTAGGAGTCTTAGAGTTGGTAACAATTTATTAGTTCAGGTGCTGCAGCGATGGATTTTGATTTGAGGCAGCATTTGGGTAGCGAAGGATGAGGAAGGACATGGTGGAAGGTGTCTCGTGGTGGTTGAATTGCTAGTAGGTCAAATATGAAAAGCAGAGGTCGAAAAGTTGCTTAAAGGAGATGGTTTAACCGAAGTGGGAATGTCAGAGTAATATATGGATTCCGTGGTAGGATAGCCGCATGCCTTAAAAAAATTTAGAGAAATTTGGGAATCATGGTGGACAATGACCAAGTCCATAAATGCCATTTGGGACGGTGGCTACTGCACTAAGGAAGGATTAATATGATAGAAAAAAGTTTCTTGGAATGAGGAGGGGTGTAAAAGCTTGATTATCGTTATGGGATGAGACTTGACTTCGAGTTTGGAATGTATTGTCGGACTTTCAGTTGATGTCAATAGGGAATGAACAGACTTTTACAGTTATGGACGAGCATGGGCTCAAGAGGGGTTTACTGATTTCGTGGTAGTTGTACCCTGTGCAACGTCGTTGGGTGATGTCAGTAGGGAATTCCACAGGTGGGCTATCTCCTGTGAGAAGGTTAGCGGTTGCGTGATTTTGATGAAGTTTCTACGAAGAGTTCTACTTACTATCCAGCGGAAGGTCGAACATGCAATTATGGATGATAACTTGGGATGTTTTATGGAAAGTTTAACAGGAGGTTTCGATAATTTTGCGGGTTAACGGTAAGAGATCATGGTGATTGAGAAGGATGAATCTTTATGAGTTCTAGATCTATGTGATTGTATCTTAAAGCTAAGTGGGGGAGCCCACCGTCTACGATTGGATCGCGTGGTTGTCTGCTTGTGCAGCTTCTGGTTATCGGTGCATTGCTGGATTATTTATGACTAAGAAAAGAAAACATTAGGGTAATTCGAGCAAAGGATTTGATGAATGTGTGCTATATTTCGCCTTATCAATTCATGCGCAGATGTTGAGGAGACTCAGAGTTTATGCTTCTGGTAGATGTGATGTATAAGAAAAAAGATAATTCATACGGTTGCTTCTTTGGGAGTGTTCATGTATTGACAGTGCAATAGAGTTTGGCTTATATTAGGGATCAAGTTAGAGTGGGTGACTCTCAATAATGGTTCTAATGGGTTCGTTATGTGGCCGGAGATAGGGATTTTGCAGCAGAGTGTGAAGAATACTAGGGAGTTTTCTATGTTATCATCGGGTCTGCGGGTAGTATTGGAAAAATGGGAGAAACAATTTCGAATTCGCGGAAGGCCTTTCAGAATGGGTGTACCGGTTGGAGATACTATTGTGCGCATGAGGAAGGTATGAGATGGTTCGTGGGTATTGAGACGATGTGGTCGCGTGAAGTGGGTCACTCAAGATGAGTGTTGTTGAGTTTCGTTATGATTCTTGAATGGTGCTACTATTTTTTCTAAGGCAAGTCAAGAGTGAATTGGAAGAAGTTGGTTTGGTTAGTAATGGTTGAATCAGCATGATTATGGCAATGATCAGTTCCTTCGGCATGTGAAGTTATACATATGGTTTGTGGTTGTATGTGCGAGCTCGACATCCACCATAACTTGATTGATTTGGGAGGTATTTGATTCAAATAGCCTTGTGGTGTAAATGGATTCCAGAAGAGTCATGGCAGTTATATCACGACTTGAGGTTTGTATTTTCTGCGGTTTAGGAATTCCGTTACGTGTTGCATTGGTTCTTCTTAAATGAGCTAAGTTAAAGGTTTCTAGCCAATGAAGTGTTTATTCTACTAGTAGTTAAGGGGTTATGATAAATTCTTGTATTCTCGCGTAACGGCATGCTAGGTGCAGTGAGCGGCATGGGAATTTGAAAGTTGAGGATCAAGGTTGCGGTTCGATGTTGACAAGAATGTCACAAGCTCGGATGAGCAGGGGAGAATTAAGATGTTCAGAGTAAGCTGGCATTTTCTTTAGCGTCACTTGAGAACGGCGTTCTGTGATGAGGCTTGGTGTATTGATTTGCGAATTCTTGATTTTCTTTACAGAATTAGTATGGTTGGTGGTATGGATGTGCGAACTTTTGTACCTAGGCGGAAGGTCGTGGGAGCGTACCCACGGGGAGATTTGTATAAGTGTGACATGTTAGTCACTTGATTGTTAAATATTGAAACCAAGTATGGGATTTTTGGTACTATCGTTAATGTGAGAGTCTATGCCTGGAAGGCGCTCTATTCCTTTGGTTGTGAACTATGAGAGTTTGGTTCGGAGTGGGCGGTTGCTCGTGTGTGTCATGAATGGAGCCATTGTGGATCCTTGGAAGGTTATTGGCCCAGTATGGTATGATCAGAATCGGTTTGAGGTTCGTTTGTGGGTATAATGTAAATGTGTTCATTCAACATAACATTTCTTACGGAGGAGTCATCGGGCATTGGATGTTATTTCCATCGTCAGCTATTCCGTATAATCTATATTGTGCCACGTGGGTCGTGAGACGACTTGATTATCCGCACATGTGTTGAGGTCCCGTGTAGCTTGAGGTGTTATATGAGCAGGATGGCTCTCGAGATGCAGGTCATTTATCGCACCTTAGTTGTTCTTGGGTTTCGTAGCGTATGGCGCTATCCGTCTTCCCAGGATTTGTATTATGCACTTGGCGTGCTTGTGGTCGATATTCGAGCATTTCGTAAGTATAAGCATTACGGCTTGATGTGTTTTTTCTTTTTAATTATTATGTGCGGATCAGGTGGCACCCCGCCACGGGTATATTATTGGATCGGGTTGCACGCCGCAATATTTTCATGTTTGGATCGGGTTGCATGTCGCAACAGAGTCATGTTGGATCGGGTTGCACGCCGCAACAGTGAGATGTTGAGTATGATTCCCTATATCTATTCTTGTGTATTTTATTTCTCATTCTCTGAGAAGGGTTCATAGCGTCTGTTCGACTGTCTTATTCGTTACGCGAGCTGGGAAGTTCCTTTCCAGAGTTCGTTTTTCCTTATGTATCATATTCGAGTTGTAGCTTGTTGGCACATCGATGGCGTCATATGGAATCTTGGGCAGTGTTTGAGGTGGCTTATTGCCTTGCAGCTTGTACTGGGTGAGACGAGATTATTGGGGCTAAAATCAGTGCAATGAGATCCATATAAAATATATTAAAGAACAAATATCGTTATTCAATACAGAATGAGGTAATGGTTCCTGTCAGGAGGAGAGACTCCACGATTTGTTGATTCGCTAGGTGGTTATAAGCTTCTACATATCTTTTCCGTTGTGGCAGTATTGTGAGAGTTGGAACAAGGCTTATATGTGTTATGAGGTATACTATGGACTTCGAGTCAGTAAAATTTCAACGGTTGTGCTTGGAGAAGGTTGCCTTGAGCAAATGAGTTATGCGGTGCATGATGCGAGGTCACCATGGATGCATGATCGTGTTTTGGTATAGTGTGTAGTGGTTGAAACAATGTTCGTATGTTAGAATCGGGTCTGGTAGAGTAATTCGTATGTTAAAAGGGAGGATCTTCAGTCTGACTCAAACTAATGTGTTCAACTGGATTGTGGTGGCATAGGTAGGTGCACAAGGTGTTAAACAGTGATTTTGGACAACTCCGGAGCAGTCTTTAGCACGTTCGAGGACGAAGGTATGTTTAAGTGGGGGAGAATATAATGACCCGACCAGTCATTTTGAGCTCTAGCGCGTCGTCCAGTGGTTTGAGGTCTTGAGTAACTTCACTTCAGGTATTATGACTTGTATGTGTGGTCGGAATTGAATTTCGGAAAGTTCGGAATTGATTTGGAAAGAAAATTCTAATTTCGGAAGCTTTAAGTTGGAAGAATTGACTAAGGTTTGACTTTTGAGTAAACAACCTCGGAATCAGGATTTGAAAATTTCAATACGTTCGTATGATGATTTCGGACTTGAGCTTATGTTCGGGTTGAGTATCGGATCAGCCGGGAGCATTTAGGTGCTTATTATGGAAGATTGGCATTTTGAAGGTTTAAGAATTTCTTAAGTTTGATTTGAAGTGAACTTTGATGTTATCGATGTCCGTTTGAGGTTCCAAGCCTTGGAATAGGTTCGTATTATGATTTATGACTTGTACGCAAAGTTTGGCGTCATTCCGGAATATTATGGTATGGTTCGGACGCGTTCGTCGAAGTTTGAAAGTTGAAGAAGGATTGCGATTGTCGATTCGTAGTTTCGATATTGTTTTGCGTGATTTGAGGCCTCGACTAAGTTTGTAATGTGTGTCGCACCCCATTTTCTCGCGAAAGCGGGTTTCGACATGTGACAACTCTTTTAAATGGGTATTAAAAGAGAAGAGTCACCACCTAACGTTTTTAAGGTGCGTTAGAGCACATATTTGTAAATAACTGTGTTTTAACTAGTCCGTGTCACCAAAGATTAGGTAAGGGTTCAAATTACTTCAAAGAGAAGGTGTTAGGTACTCTTCAAGATCCACAAATGTAGTTCCTGGCCGAATTTTAAACTATGTGGGATTATTGGGTTAAACTAGGTTGTAGGTTGCTGAGTTGTTAATTAATGTTAGGTGGTCAAGCTGGGGGGGGGGAGTTTAAGTTTTTAAGCTTAATGGATCAACTCCCGTGCAAAGTCTGCTAAGACTTTTATAGCCAAAAGTGCAATGGCTATTCGGGCAATTTGTGTATCATGTCCGCTACCCCCATTACTATCTTTAAATTGTTACCTAAAGTGCACTAGTCATTTCTATATCGTGCCTTAATAAGCCTACCTGTCCCATTCCTATAATCCAGGAAGCATTGGACACTATCTAAAAGAAGTTCTAGACTCAAATAAAGCTAAGGTTACTACTTTTGATTTAGCTAAGCGTCACATAAGGCAAATAGGTAAAGAATCGACCATATAACATATAAGGCAAGAAATGACTCATGTTGGCCTCTGAATTAATTAAGTTGAGAGATGATAATTAAAGTAGTGAAATGAGCTCTTATAATAACTTTCTTGAATTGATACTACGCAACTCAAGTATAAGCATACAAGAATGAACATAATTATAAAATTACTAAAAATGTCGAATAGAAGAAAAAGTAGTTTGGATTAAAGTATAAAGTTACGTACTCTTTTATGTAAAGGTAGATAAAAAGAGGAATTGAAATAAGATACATGATTTGAAAATCGTATGCGAGAAAACTTACTTGTATACAAAGATTGTTACTAGCCCCCCAAGCCTTTAATAAATAAATAAAAATATTACAGGAAGGCTATACTTACTTAACAGTTCTTGTTTTCATGAAATGAATCAAGAGTATTTTTTGTAAAACTAGTTTGACGACAGGTTTAAAACAATTAGCAATCTCCACTGTTAAAAGGAAATTGAATGCATTAAAAATCATTATTATCAGCATAATAACACAAACAGAAAATAACTTCTCCCTGTTACATAAATTCTATAAGCATGGTAATAATATTGAAAATGAAAGCATGACTTCAATGATTAGTAAAAATAGAAACAAACCACGATAGCAAATAGCACATAGCAGCAACAAGTGACAAACAAGTTCCAGCCCCTATCAACCCCTTTTTTGTAGCATTACAAGACCAACATTACAACACAAGCTAAACTAATGAGCTTCAGTCGCCAAGTAAATTCCAACACAATAATCCTTTTAAACTTTCCCCTTCCCAGGCGACTCCAAATTCTCTCCCAATGCTCGAATTAGGCCATCCTTCAAGTAATTGGTTTAAACTGTTTGCAGTTTAGTCATGTAAATAACCTGTTGAGAAATACGACTCGATAGTCTGTAACACAAACAAAATCGTTGACTTCTCTTACTATTAGTTACTAAATTAAATAGAGTATCTCTAGTGTTCAAATCAGATAAACAATTATTCAAATTAAATAAAGGGCAAGCATTATGGGATAGCAAGTTATCTGGATGTTTTATCCATAGACTGGATATCTAGATGAATTAAAATCCTAAGGACATGGTCTCTATGTGTTTGCGAACATCCTGGAAGTAATGTTATAGCCAACAAAGCAAACAAATATAACTCTTAGCTTTCCGACATACTATCCACAACTGGACATGTAGTATGTCATTTAATCCTAAACATGGTGTCTAAGTGACAAAACAAGTGCATTGATTTCGGCAAGGTAGTTTTAAACATATAAGACCGGCAAACAACCTTAAGGTTTAACGGATGAAGTTTTAACAATCCAATGTCGCCTTTTATTAACTAAGAAATACTTACTGAAATGATATCCATGCAACATGAATTCAGCTATATTCAAAGAGTGACGATCATGGAACTTACAAATATCATTCGAAGTCTTTTAGGCAGAATTCCTAAACTAAATCGAAGATAAGTTGATGCTACTCTTATTTATCCAATCTTTAATCCTAATTACAAGAAATGATTTCCTGGTTACCAGAATGCCAGAACAAATCCTAAAGACCTTTATAGTTAGGTTGTCTCATATTCAAAACATCACACGCAAAGTCAAAAGATCAAAAACACACCTGGATTTGAGAGGCGTACCTGGTTATTATATGGGCATAATTTCAATAGAGTGCCGCATGGCACTCGGCATGGCCAAGAAAATACAGAACACACAAATAGAGTAAAGAAAACAAAAGCTGAAGAGGAGGACTAGTCTATTCTAACAATAACTAACACGTAAAGGAATCACTAATGCGTCGTTCAGGAAACTAACCTGTTCGAAAGCGGAACAACAATATAATAAGAAGATTAGAAATCCAGTAACTTCAATAACAACAAATAAGCCCAAATACTCTCCGGAGTGTGCATAATGAAGAACCAATACTCGAACTCGATACGTCCAGGTTGTATCAAACGAATATCAAAACTAGAACTTTGTATTTGGACAAATATAAAGATTAAAGCTCTGCCTCGATTTGTACTCGGAAGAACAGAGGAGCAATAAAAGTAAAAGAATAGCTATAGTAGTAGTGAAAACCATCCTCCTTAAGTGCATAGAACTAGTCAGTATTTATAATAGCGAATTAGCCTTAGGGCGTGTCACTATAATGGAAAAGATTCATAAAACTAGATATCAAATAAAGAAAGGTTCAGATTTTTTTAAAAAATATCAAAATTCCCGTTAAGCAAGGATTCGGGGACTGAAGCGAAATTGGAGTATTCGAACTAAAAAATGAACCGTTGGTGATTAATTTTGGCAGAAAAAGATTATGATTATGGGAAAACTTCGCTTTACATAATCGAAAAAATCAGAACAAAATATTGATAATTCAATTTTCAAAACTCAATCCAATCGATAAGAGAAAATGAAAAATAGGTGAAGTGCTTGCCTCAAAACCTGTCCATATTCATCTAACTAATTTGAACATGCGGATGCCGATATGGAAAGAAAAGCATGCAAACCTTCACTCACGACAGGGATTTAGACCAAAACTGAAACTAAAATCTCGGTTCTCAATCACAATTTCTTTACAGATTTGAAGAGGAAAAGAATTGAGGAAAGAAAGTTAAAAAGAATATTTTAAAAAAGGAAACAAATCAAAGAATTGGGAAAAGGTGTTGGCGAGTTGCTGGCGAAATCGTAGGGGAAGACGATGGTTGCATTTTGGGATTTTTTAGGAAAAGGAAAAGTTAACTGTTTGAAGGCTAAAGGTTATTAGGGGAATTGGGCTTTGCCGCTTTGGATGTTTGCTGGCAAGGTGAATTTGATTGGGTCTGGGGTTCTAATTGGGTTGGGATTTGATGGTGGAGTGGGTTTTGGGCTTAATTGATTTTTGGATTAGGTGTGAGATTGATAATTGAGATACTATTAAATTAAAATGTCATAGTAATGATAATTAATAAATAAAAAATGAGATACAAGAGGTTGAAAAATAAATATTATATTATATTATATTATATAAATAGTTGAACAAGCTAAAAATAAATTGTAAATATTTATATTTTTGAAAGTTGCTAATACTTAGTAAAACTATTTATAATAATAAAGTTGTAGCACTTATAATAATACATAAAAATGCTACAAATATTATTATAACTCTTAAATAGAATAGTATCTCATTAGAATAATATGGAGTAAAGATGGACAAAATTGGGTGTCAACAATGTGTTTTGGGACGCGTTGGTATATTTGGTCAAGGTCCCGGGGGTCTCGGGTGGATTTCGGATGGTTAACGGATCGAATTTTGGACTTAAGAAAAACCTGGAGGATTCTGGTTGCTGGTGCAACTGCTTCTGCTGAAGCTTCATCGCAGAAGCGGCCACGCAGAAGCGAGGCAGTGGACCGCAGAAGCGGCTAGAAAGGAGTTGGGTAGAGGCCGCAGATGCGAAGGAATTCCCGTACTTGCGTGACCGCAGAAGCGACCCAAGGGTTGTAGAAGCGGTAGGGAGTGAGCTAGATTGGAGGCGCAGGTACGAGGTTTGTACCGCACCTGTGAGACCGCAAAGGTGGATCCCTGGTCGCCGATGCGACTCCGCAGAAGCGGAGTCTGGTCCGCAGATGCAAAGGTAGGAGGGCTGAAGGGGGATCGCAAAAGCGGTATTTTTGGCCGCACTTGAGGAACCGCAGAAGCGATCAAGTGGTCGCAGGTGAGATGAACGCCAGGCAGAGGGCTTGGCTTTATACGGGATTTTGGCCCATTTTCTTTCATTTTTACTTCATTGGGGTGATTTTGGAGAGTTTCAAGGGGAAATTTTTATCATCTATTGCAAGGTATGCTATTCCCGCCTATTGTGAGTTAAATACTTGGATTATGTACGGAATTTTACATGGGAATTAGTAGAAAATTGGGGTTTTGGTAGAAAACCTGAAAAATTATTATTTTTAGATTTTGACCACAAAATTGGACATATAATTTGGGTTATATATTTGAATTCATGGTATTATGGGTAAAGTTTATCTTCGAAAATATTTGAAATCCGGGCACGTGGGCCTGAGGGTTGTCTTTTTTGGCTCTTTGAACGGAGTTGGGAATCATTATAAATTGTTAAATTATACGTATTGGGGTATATTTTAATTGGTTTGCGCGTTGTTTGACTAGTCTTGGAATGATGGCCATCGGTTTGAGGTATTAGAGAGACGTTGGAGCCGGTTTTGGAACTTCGGAGCGAGGTAAGTTTCATGTCTAACCTTGTGAGGGGAAAACTACCCCTAGGTGATATTAATTGTTATGTGCAACTAGTTGTGGGTGCTATGTACGCACGAGGTGCCAAGAGTCCGTACGTAGCTAAAGTATGTTTATGTCCGAGTAGACTTAGGACTTTATCAGGTAATAATTGAATTATTTGAACTTGTTCTGCTGGCTTAATTAATTAAAGTTATAATTAATTAATTTAGAAATAAATATATGTATTGTTACGACCCAATTTTTCCTCCGTTAGGTATCATGATGACACCTAGTCTTAGGGACTGGGTAAGCCTAACATTTATTAAATAACAACAATAATTAAATAATATCTAATAATCTTTGAAATGGAAACCTCCAAAATAAATTTTTCAATTCCCAAAACCGGTAGTACAAGTCATAAGCTCTACAAAGTGATTGCTAGAAAACTTCTAAATACAGCTGTCCAGAATTAAGGATAAACAGTGCAAAACGAAAACTTGAAGGTGACTCCGAAACTTGCAAACGCAGCAGCAGGTTTACCTCGAGTCTCCACCGCAACGACCCGCACAACGGCTAACAAACAAATACCTGGATCTGTACAAAACAAATATGCATAAGTGTAGAATGAGCACACCACAACAGTTCCCAGTAAGTATCAAGACTAACCTCGGTAGAGTAGTAACGAGAAACAGTCAAGACACCCACTGGTCTAATAAACTGAACAAGTATAAGTATATGAACAACAGAAATATGATATCTACATAAAGACTATGCAATATGGCTCACAATACAGTAATGGCAATAAGAAAGGAAACAACAAGTATCAGCGGAATACCATAAAAATAACTCAGAAAAGTAAATGGAACACAACCTAAATCCGGAATCACAAACACAACAAGGACAAATAATAACTCAGCAACTACAACCGCTTTTACATCAGGTTTTAGTCATCAAACTCCACGAGGTACCGAACCTCGGATAAATCACAACTCACGGGTCTCAATACTTGAACCCTAACACTTGGCATCATGTGCCCGCATTACACTTCATAACCGCACAAACGACTCACGTGCCAATAGAGCCGTTCTCACATAGAAGGCAAGTAAACAAGGGTGAGCATCTATGCTCAACAATATCAAGAACACCTCTTATCCGATAAGAGTGTTTAACTACGTGTATGCTTGTGCAAGTGTCCTAACATAGTCCATACCAGGAAATAAGCATAAGGAAAAAGAACGAACATCACGTAGAATATTTTCTCACAGCTTTCACAAGATAAAGCTCACACAGGTAAGTGTACCACTACACAAATATCAAAAACAAGAATGCCCCCAGGCCATCACACAAGAATGCCCCCAGGCCATCACAAATCAATCCCTCTCATAACCCACCTTGTCTCGTCACGTGTGCAATAATAAAGTAAGTGCACACCTTTTCTCGCCACACGTGCATAACAATGTTCCCACCTTGTCTCGCCACATGTGCAACCCACATATATATATCCCGTCTTGTCACGCCGTATGTGAAAATATCAATAGTAACAATAGCACGATAGATACCTCGTGCAACCCCATAACAACAACCGCACGACAGAAACCTCGTACATCACAAAAACCACAATCGCATGACAAAAATCTCGTGCATCACCACAACAAGTATAACAGCAACAATGGAAATAATACAAAGTACGACAAGTAAATCAACTCAATAACTTTAAATCACAAGAAACGGTAGAATCAGTTCACAAGGAATAGCCACAGTAAAGAATGCTAGGCGTAAGGAGATCAACTCAACGAGGGAAAACTAATATGTAGCAACGATCCCACAATACACATTTCAACAACATGGAAGCTAACACGAGGCAAATAATTCCAAATAAAACAAGTCGACTAAGATATAGGATATCAAAACTTCTTTTAAGGTTGAGAAATTACGAAGGATATTCAATAATTCAATTTAGGATAAGCAGCGTAAAGGTAATCATAACCTCAATTAAGACTGAATAATTATAGGATGAGATAATAATGATTCCAAATAAAGATAAGCAGATATGAAAAGATAGCATAGCAATAGAAAATGTAAAATCTTCAGTTAAGTCAAATAAGAGTGAATCCTGAAGCAATTAATTCTAATTAAAGCATGTAGAGGTGAAACTAGTAAATATGAACTTAATCATATCAAGAACAACTTCATACTCGGTGAATATAAGGACCTAAGAATCCTAAAAGGCCAACTTTCCACAAATAAGTCCGAGCACGCACTCGTCACCTCGCATACATGGACTACAATCAACATAGAAGACTCAAATCCTAAGGGGAAAATCCCTCACACAAGGTTAGGCAAGATACTTACCGCGAACCAAGCTCAATCAATCGGTCACAATGCCTTTTCCACGAATATCCGACTCTGAATGGCCCAAATCTAGCCAAAACAATTACATATCATAAATACAACTATAATAGGCCAATCTAATTAATAAAATCAAGATTTTAATAAAAATTCCGAAATTCGTCCTAAAAAGTCGACCCGGGCCCACGTCTCGGAATCGAGTAAAAGTCACAAAATATGAACACCCATTTACTCACGAGTTCACTCGTACCAAAAATATCCAAATCCGATGTCTAAATCCCAATCAAAACTCAGAATTCTTAGTTGAAGAACGTTTCCCATTTTTCCTAAATTTTCAATCCAAACCCGAAATGTAATGAAGAAAACAACTATAGATAAATGAAATACAACCAAAAACGAGTTAGAATTCGTTACCCCAAAGCTCTCTCTGAAAATCCCTCGAAAAATTGCCAATTCCCGAGCTCCCAAGTCCAAAAATGAAGAAATGAATCAAACCCTCGATTTGGCCCCTTTTCTGCCAGTTAAACCGCATCTGCGGACCTGGCTTCGCACATGCGTCACCGCACCTGCGGAATTACCATTGCAGGTGCGGATTCCACTCAAAACTCAGTGTCCGCTTATACAATCTAAGGGTCGCACCTGCAGACCCATATCCGATTCTGCGGTCCTTCACCGCTCCTGCGATTGCTCCATCGCATATGCGGGCATCGCAGATGCGGAATTTACCTCGTACCTGCGACCCCTAGAACTCCCTCAGTTTTTCGCTTCTGCGCTTGCCTCTCCACACGTACGATCCCGCACCTGTAGTCTCTCCACCGCTGGTGCGAAAATACCAGATGCCTGAAGACTTCAACAATAACACAAATCCAACTTTTGATCCGTTAAGCACCCGAAACTCACCCGAGGCCCCCAGGACCTCAACCAAACATACCAACCAATCCTAAAACACCATACGAACTTAGTCGAGCCCTTAAATCATATCAACTAACGCTAAAATCACGAATCACCCTCCAATTCAAACTTAAAGAACTTGAAACTTCAAATTCCTACAACCGATGCCGAAACTTATCAAACCACGTCCGAATGACCTCAAATTTTGCAAACACGTCATATTCAACATTAAGGACCTACTCCAACTTCCAGAATCGGATTCCGACCCCGATATCAAAAAGTCCACTACGGGTCAAAAATCTCCAAAATTTTGACTTTCGCTATTTCAAGCCTAAATGAGCTACAGAACTCCAGAACACAATCCGAACACGCCCCTAATTAAAAAATCACCCAACGGAGCTAACAGAACCGACAAAACTCCATTATGGAGTCGTCTTCACACAGTTCCGACTACGGTCAAAATTCTAAGACTTAAGCTTCCGTTTTAGAGACTAAGTGTCCCAAATTACTCAGAATCATCCGGTAACTGAATTCAACCACGCGCGCAAGTAAATACACATAATACGAAGTTGCTCAGGGCCCTATGCCGCCAAACGAGACTTACATTCTCAAAACGACCGGCCAGGTCGTTACATCCTTCCCTTTTTAAACAAACGTTCGTCCTCGAACGTACCAAGTATCATCTCGAAGTCTTCAAATCACTGAAAGCACATATTCAACATACACCTGCAAATGACCCCACGTCACCCCAATCCACATAAGCCTAACGACACCATCTCATCTGCAATTTATCCTTTCTACCAACACCGACAAGTATTGGAGTCGAAATTCTCACCTTCCATTCATCTCCGAAAGACCGGATTCTAAATCCATACTAGGTATCAGTCTCAACCAGATGTAACAACTCATGCCTACACCCACAAGGTACGACCACACAACAAGACACACCACACATAGGCCCATAATAACATTTCTGATCACAATAACTGCCCGTAATCAAAACCAGCACCGACAATTAGCCTCATATCCTTTAGAACCCGTTTCAAACCACCACAACACTAACAATGATGCAAGAAATACGAAGACCTCTTAACTATACACCCGGATCAAAAAGTCACAACTGATGCCACCGTGCACACACCCCGCAAGGTAAAACTCAAGAAGCACATAATGAAAATGACTGAATACGTAAAGAGAAACACATAAGAGAAATATCAAACAAGCCCGACATGCATAACTCTCTAACAATACCATACTACAAATCAATTTAAATAGTAAAAATCAAAGTATATGAACAAATCACAAGAATCTCATCCTGATATAACTTCCACCGCGGCACGCAGCCTAGCTCAAACATATCAAATCACATGAAATCGCGAGGGTCTCACCCTCAACTCTAAATCACAAGTCGAATACACATCATACCAATTGAAATCTTCCACTAACTCAGTTTTGCCAATAAAATCACAACACTTACTGAACTCTCACCCCGGTAGAGTATCAAATCACAAATCGTAACCAATTACTTAGGAATCACATCAAACCTAAAATAATGGACCACATGAATTCACTTCTAGTCTCGTAACTTTCAATAATGAATTTAAAACAATGATAGACACGGATATGACTCATAGAATCTCCCAACTGGGCAAGCACATAGGTGGAACAACAAATAGGGGAAATCGCCCCGATAAGCAGAACCAAATCAAAATATGAATGGTGCCCCTCTGTAACAAATCAAAAGCATACTTTTATGACATCATCTGGCACAGCGGCCCCCAGCCTACTATACGAGACACCTCAACGGGTTGGGCCTTTCCATCTTGGGCGCCCTCTATCCGCCTGAATACTCCAATGTGACACACCTGTCCAGAGTCTAGGACAATCTCTCACCCTATGGCTGATATCTCTACACTCGAAGCAACCTTTCTCCTGACATGGATATGGGAACTGTGCGGTACGGGTACTCTGAGACCCATGAGCACCTGAAATACTGTGTGAAGCCTGAAGTGCAAACTAAATTGGCTGACCCACAAAATCTCTACCATGTCGTACCCTGCCTCCAAAATAAGGACCAGTAGATCTCTCTGGTCTACGAGGTCTCCTCGCCTCCCTGTACTCTCTCTCTGGACCTCGCTTGTACTCTTTCTCATGGCCCTGCCTGTCCTCTCTCTCCTGATCCCATATGCCCTCTACTCGGCGAGCGATCCCTACCACCTGCTGAAACAAAACATCTGACTCTAACTCCTAAGCCATGTTAAAACGAATATCATGCCTGAGTCCCTCGATAAATCTACGGACACGCTCTCTAACTGTAGCGACCAAAGCAGGTGCATGCCTGGCCAAATCACTGAATCTCACGGCATACTCTAACACTGACATAGTGCCCTGGTGTAGCTGCTCAAGCTCTGCGTGCCATGCATCTTGAAGGGACTGAGTTACAAACTCTTTCAAGAATATCTCTGAAAACTGCATCCACGTAAGTGGAACTGTGTCGGCTGGACTGCCCAACTCATATGCCCGTCACCACTGATAAGCCGCTCCCTTAAGCTCAAAATATAGTAAAAGTAACCCCACTCATCTCAATAATACACATAGTGCGGAGAATGCGATGGCACTCCTCCAGAAAACCTTTTGCACTCTCTGAAGCCAAACCACTGAATGTAGGAGGGTCATATTTCTTAAACCTTGCAAGTCTAAGCTGCTCTTCCTCAGATGTTGTTGCCCTGACCACGGGCTGAACTGGTACCACAGGCTATATCGCCATGACACCTGGAACCTGACCAACGTGAACTCGCTGCTCTGGGTTATTTAATAGATAATGTGTCTTATTAAAACCTTAACCAAAATAAAAAACCAGTGGGAAAAAAATTCTAGAAAAGGAAACAGAGTACACATGTTTAGCAATACGCCTTTTGGTTGCCTCGTTAAAAACCTTGCAAGAAAAACCCAGTGGGACAAAATCTTGTAAGGGGAAAAGAGTACAACGCGTATTAACTCCCCCTGACGAGACAATCAATTCACATCTTTGAGCCTTCGCATTCCAATCTGTTGCACCATCTTTAAAATATCGTTAGTAGAGATTTGATAAACAAACCAGTCATATTAACTTGAATTTACATCATTCTTGATAGATATATAATGTCTTCATAAACTGCCGTAGAATGGCCTTTTCAATATCTCCATAGAGGTAAACAATTCTCGCTATCACATTATCATGCTTATAGTTATAGCAAGATACATTTGTGCATAAATTGCACTGAGGATGTGGTACTTCAAGATCAAGAATTGTATATGCTTCAAGCAATTGAAATCCTTCAGGGATTATCATATAAATATAGTCAAATAAGCCATATAAATAGACTTTAGATTTATATTAATTTTTCATGTCATGCCGACATATAAAATAGATAAAAGTGATTGTACACACTTATTGACTTTATACTTTCGAGTGTTTGAACTATATATTCAAAACTACATATCTTTCATATGAAACCAAATTCTACTTGAATTGTTTCTCTAGACTTAAGATATCATAAAGATTGTTTCTAGCATTTAAAGGTCTCAGTAGATTGTAAGCAAGTTTTAAGATATGACCTCTAACTCGCTAAATTTAAGAATTGCACCTTAACTTTTTAGCCTTTTCACTGTCAGCTGATGTCGCATCTTAAGTTTCTTTTAGATAATTATATATTAAGTTGCAAGTTTTGAGAAAATTTCCAATTTCTAATTCTACATTTTAGATTGCACCTAGATGACCCAGGCAACATGTGGATTTCCAATTTATTCTAGGAAAACTACCAATTATGTCCATTTATAAGTAATTTATTATAAAAATTGGTCAATTCATAAAATATTACTAATATAAGCTAAATATTATCAATATTAGTCAATTAGCTATTTATAGCCGAAAAAGGTCAAAATTTTGCTTTCTTTTGAGTGAATGTTATTAGAATAAATTGCGTACATCTTAAGAAGTTTGAATCCCACTTTTGGGATGATTTGGGGGAGTTTTGAGGTGATTTAAATTGAAAATCGAAGTAGAAGATGAACATGAATCACATTTGTATTAAATGGGTATCACATGTATACCTGTGTGTATGATACATGTTTATACACAGAGAAAACAAAATTGAACTCGATTTGAACTATGAATTTTGATACCAAATCAGTCCAAATAACGTTCAATCTTCCTCAAAATTTATATGTTGACTCATCTATATAATTTCAATGAATTTAACTACATCCATTGAAAAAAGTCTTTGTGTGCTTAGATTTTTGAAAACTATATATATATATATATATATATATATATTTGTATTTCATTACCTTGTTTGCGACCTCATCCATAAAATTTTCTTCCCGTCTTGCATCTAATATTGCTGATCACGCTTAAAATATGGAGGAGATCTTTGCGTGTGATGATTCTTAGAGATAAAGAACCTTATTTAATTGGATTTTTAACTTTATATGTACTTGGCTAGTTTTAATAAATGTATGATTAATGGCTAGAGATTGGTAAGTTATGACTTATTTGGAAATTCTACATTTTATATTGCACCTAAATGGTCCAGGCATTATGTGTGGCTAGTTGTCTCTCGGTGAATGGGCTTTTAGTTTTGGGATTTTTTCATTCTTATACACTATTTGAAACTTTATTACGAAAAATGTCCATGTTTTGGTATTTATCCGACCTACATAAATTTTGTTTACAAAATATATATATATTTCACCTTAAAAGGCTCTCAGTCCATTATTAGTGCCTGCAATCAAGGGATTTAGTTACACATTTTTTCTTTTTTTCCTCCGCTTCTCTTTCTTCTCTCTAGAATATTGGTACGGGATCTCTCCTGCGGCTGCTTTGAACCCTTGGGATCCATGAACATATTTGTCTACTCAATAAACTATTCAAAGTTATTTTCTTGTTATAAATTAATATTAGAAAGTTGTATCAAACAAATAAGTGGAACAGAAGGAGTACTCCCTGCCCCATTCTTTTCGATTAATAAAAGTTTATTTTTGATCAAATAATAATACGTAAATTATTGCGTCTTAATTTCAGAATAAGAATGTAACGACCCGATCGGTCGTTTTGAACATTTGCACTCCGTTCAGTTATTTGAGGGCATGAGTAGCTCTGTATGATGTACTTTTACTTGTGTGAATCATCGGTTTTGGGTTGCAGGTATTTCGGAATCAAATTAGAAGAAAGAATTTCATTGTTGAAGCTTTAAATTGGGAGAGTTGACCAAAATTTGACTATTTAGCATTTGACCTCAGATTGGAATTCTGATGGTTCCATTAGCTTCGTTAGGTAATTTTGGACTTAGTAGCGCGATCGGAATGTAATTTGGAGGCTCGTGGTAGAATTAGGCTTGAATTGGCGAAAGTTGGAAATTCGGCGATTTCGGTCGGCAGTGGAAAAATTGATATCGGGGTCAGAATGGATTTCCTGAAGTTGGAGTAGGTTCGTAGTGTCATTTTTGATGTGTGTGAAAAATTTAAGGTCATTCGGACGTGGTTTGGTTGGTTTCGGCATCGGTCGCCGAATTTGGAAATTTAGAAGTTCCAAGGCTTGAATCTGAGGGTAATTTGGTGTTTGGATGTTGTTTTGAGTGATTTGAAGGTTCGACTAAGTTTGTATGTTGATATATGATTTGTTGGTATTTTTGGTTGAGGTCCTGAGGGCCTCGGGGTGATTCCGAGTAGTTAGCGGATTTGTCAAAGTTGGAAAATGCAGCTAAAGCTTCTGCTACTGCTATTTTCGCACCTACGGAAGGAGGAGTCGCAGGTTCAAGGTCGCTAGTGCATTTAGGGAAGCTGCAGATACGAAAATGGAAATCCAGGGCTGGGAACGCAGGTGCGAAGAATTGGCCGCATCTGCGAGCCCGCAGGTGCGAGGCCTTGAGCGTAGATGTGGAAAGGAAGAGTTGGGCTTGTTCCGCAGAAGCGGAAGTGTTACGCAGGTGCGCACCCGCAGGTGCGGAACCTGGGGTCGTAGGTGCGGAATTGAGGGATTAAGTGGTTCTCGCATGTGCGAGGATTCGACCACAGGTGCGGTTCCGCAGGAGAGGACATATTGCCGCAGGTGCGACTGTGCTGGGCAGAAAGGCCCCAGCTCGTGTGTTTTGTCTTCATTTTCCATTTTTGGATTTGAGAAACTCGGGAGAGAGGCGAGTTTTCGAAGGTTTTCAAGGAGCAACATTGGGGTAAGTGATTCTAACCCATAATGGTATAAATTTCATGAATCTATGGCCTTGCTCATCATTAATTAGTAGGATTTTGGAGTGCAAGTAGGGGGTTAGGGCTTGGAATTCTTAAGAGTTTAATTTAAGGATTTGAGGGACCAAACGATGTCGGATTTTGATGAATTTGGTATGGTTAAACTCGTGAGTGAATGAGTTTTCTAATTTTATAAATTTTGTCGAATTTCGAGACGTGGGCCCGGGGGCCGGGTTTGAGCCAATTTCAGATTTTGGTCTAATTTGATAGTTTTTCTTGTGGAATTCATTCCATTAGCGTATATTGATGGTATTGTACTGATTGTAAATAGATTTGGAGAATTTGGAGGCCAAGTCTTGAGGCAAGAGCATTGCGGGGTAGAGATTTGACCGGTTTGAGGTAAGTAACAATTGTAAATCTAGTTCTGAGGGTACGCAACCCCAGATTTTGTATCATTCTACTATTTTTAGTGACGCACATGCTAGGTGACGGGCGTGTGGGCGTGCACTGTTGGGAATTATGACTTGGTCCGTCCCGTAGCAACTGTAAAGTTTCATACTTTGTTGAAACTATATGATACTTATATGTTTTAGAAAGAGTTTCTGTAAATTGGGCTGAATGCCATGTTTGGGCCTTGTGTCAGTGTTGTTTGGACCCTTAGGGGCCTTTTCTTACTATCCCCTCACTGTTTTCGATTGAAAATATATACTCAGTCATGTTTATACTTGTTTACCGCATAACTCAATTTTATGACTCTATTTTGATGCATATAAATATTTTGGGCCGAATGCCCTGTTTTACTGAAATGCCCGAGTGGCTTGAGAGGTTTATGACTGAGTGAGGCTGAGGGCCTGATTTGTGAGGATATTTATAGGATCGGGCTGCACGTCACAACATGTTGCATATTTATGGGATCGGGTTGCAGGCCGCATCATGTTTGATATAGGCCGAAGGCCTGAGTGATTATGCCATAATTTGGCTTGATATAGCGCTTGGGCTAAAGGAGCCCCTCCAGAGTCTGTACACACCCCCAGTGAGCGCAGGTACCTACTGAGTACGAGTGCCGAGTGCTGAGTGACTGGGAGGCATGAGTGATTGTGAGGTATGCCCGAGTGGCAAGAGTGAATGCGGTATCACCCTTCGTGCATTAACACTCACAATATGGCACGCCATCACCCTTCGTGCATTAACACTCTCCTTTACCATAATGCAATGCATAAATAACAACAGAGAGATAGAATAACAAGTACAAACCTTACTTCAACATTTGGTTCCATGATATCAATCTCAACTTGAAATAAAAACTCAATTATCACCAGACAATTTCGTGAACATGATAAGAACGGTAATTTGAACAACACTAGTATAACACGTAGCAATTTGGCATAGGAATGAGACAATATCAGAAAAACAGTTAAACATGGAAAAACAGGTAAATTGGCGACGCATAGGTACTCGTCACATCACATACACGCCGCTCACATGAATTTTACTTAGCAAATAATCTAAGGTTCCTAATTCCCTCAGGTCAGGGTTAGACACAACACTTACCTCGCTCTGAAGGCCACTTAATTCTCAATCACATCTTTTCCTTTGGAATTCACCTCTAAACCACCCGTATCTATTCAAAGATGACTCAATAATATCAAATATTGCTAAAGAAATCAAAACCCCGGGCCCGCTTGGTCAAAACCCGAGGTTCGGACCAAAATATTTTTACTCATTCACCCCCGAGCCCGAATATGTAATTAATTTTGGAATCCGACCTCAAATTGAGGTCTAAATCCCCAAATTTCCG
Source organism: Nicotiana tomentosiformis (assembly GCF_000390325.3). Classification (NCBI taxonomy): domain Eukaryota; kingdom Viridiplantae; phylum Streptophyta; class Magnoliopsida; order Solanales; family Solanaceae; genus Nicotiana; species Nicotiana tomentosiformis. Next base: position 138,378,093 of record NC_090814.1, read on the forward strand.
AAATCTCTATTTTCTACCCTCACCCCTAATTCTATCATGAAAACTCTAGATTTTAGGTTGCAAATTCAAGAAATGTAATGGGTAATTGAAAGAATGACTCTTGAAAAATCGCCCCTCACCATTTGGATTTTGAGAAAAATGAGTTTTTTGGGCAAAACTCCCGTTTTGGATTCTGTTAAGTGCTCGGCGACAGTGTTCATCGTGTTCGCGAGAGCACTATCGCATTCGCAAAGGGTACTAGCTACCAAGCCTTCGCGTTCGCGAGACCCAGCTCGCGTTCGTGATGATCACTCCCCGCTGGCCTTCGCGTTCGCGCTGAAGGAACGACCCCCCCAGGTCCCCACATGTTTCGCGTTCACGTTGAGCCGGTTGCGTTCGCGAAGGGTAAATCCCCCATCACTTCGCGTTCGCGGCCAGGCCTTCGCGTTCGCGAAGAAGAAGTCTCAGCCTCATCAGATTACTTCGCGTTCGCGAGAGGACCTTCGCGAACGCGAAGAAGGATGTGACAGACACCAGAATCTGCAGAAACTAGATTTTTTCCAAGTCCAAAACATCCCGTGGCCTATCCGAAACTCACCCGAGCCCTCGGGGCTCCAAACCAAACATGCACACAAGTTCAAAAATATCATACGAACTTGCTTGCGCGATCAAATTGCCAAAATAACACTTAGAACTCTAAATTTAGCACCAAATCAAATTAAATTCTCAAGAACACTTTAAAACTTCTAATTACTCATTTGGACGTTCGAATCACGTCAAATCAACTCCATTTCTCACCAAATTTTACAGACATGTCTTAAATATCATAATGAACCTGTATCAGGCTCCGAAACTAAAATACGGACCCGATACTAACAGTGCCAAATATCAATCAATTCTTAAAAACAAATAATTTCCAAACATTTAATTTTTATCAAAAATTCATAACTCAAGCTAGGAACCTCCATATTCGATTCCGGGCATACGCCAGTTCCCATAATTCGATACGGACCTACCGGGACCGTCAAAGCACGAATCCGGGAATGTTTACCAAAAATGTTGACTGAAATCAACTAAAATCAACTTTTAAGGCAAAAATTCATATTTTCATTAGTTTTTAACATAAAAGCTTTCTGAAAACCTTCCCGGACTACGCACGCAAATCAAGAAGGTAAAAATGAGATTTTTAAGGCTTAAGAGCGCAGATTCGAGTTCTAAAACATAAGATGACCTTTTGGGTCATCACATAAATAATTCTCGCTATCACATTATCATGCTTATAGTTATAGCAAGATACATTTGTGCATAAATTGCACTGAGGATGTGGTACTTCAAGATCAAGAATTGTATATGCTTCAAGCAATTGAAATTCTTCAGGGGATTATCATATAAGTATAGTCAAATAATCCATATAAATAGACTTTAGATTTATATTAAGTTTTCATGTCATGCCGACATATAAAATAGATAAAAATGATTGCACACACCTATTGACTTTATACTTTCGAGTGTTTGAACTATATATTGAAAACTACATGTCTTTCATATGAAACCAAATTCTACTTGAATTGTTTCTCTAGACTTAAGATCCTCTGTCACGACCCGAAATTTTCCACCGACGGGACTGTGATGGCGCTTAACATTTCACTTGCTAGGCAAGCCAACGTTAGAGAATCATTTAACCAATTCCTTATTTCCATTAAGTAAATAACAATAATTAACTAAGATAAAATATAACAAGTGTGAAATATTATAAAACTGTGTTAATTACTACCACCTGGATCTGGAATCACAATTCATGAGCATTCTAGAATTTACTACAAGTAATACTCTGAAAGAAATACAAATATCTGAATGAAAGAAAACAGTAGGACATAAAAGGTAGACGGGGACTTCAAGGTCTGTGAACGCCGACAGATCTACCTTGAGTCTCTGGACAGCGGACCCATAGCAAAATCTCGATCAACCTGAGCCGGTACCAAAATCTGCACAGAAAGTGCAGAGTGTAGCATCAGTACAACCGACCCCATGTACTGGTAAGTGTCGAGCCTAACCTCGGCGAAGTAGTGATGAGGCTAGGACAAGACACCCACATATAACCTGAACAGTATAATCATGCTAGTGGCAACAACAGTGAATAAAGAAATAACGTAGAAATAATGGGAAGGGGACATACAGTGGGGGAATACAATATAAAGAGTGAGAATAATAAAAAGACAGAATTAAACCGAAAATCCTTAAACGAATTGAGCAAATAAAACAGCAAAGGAAAACTGCACGACATCACCCTGCGTGCTTTTACTCTCATCCTCGCCAAATAAATAAATAGAACGGCACAGCATCATCTTTCATGCTTTTACTCTCAACCTCACCAAATAAGTAAATAGAACAGCACGGTATCATCCTTCGTGCTTTTACTCTCATAATATACACGGCATCACCCTTCGTGCTTTTACACTCTTCCTCACAATATAAATAATGCATGCACGGCATCACCCTTCGTGCTTTACACTCCTCCTCACAAATCACAGAATCAATAACAACGGATAGATAGGAGTATCACAAAGAAACCAGTATTTTACCCATAATCAATAGCACAATGTTACTGTCATGACCCAAAATCTAACTAGTCGTGATGACACCTAACCCATCCCGCTAGTTAAGCCAACTTTCAATTACCCAATTCCAATAATAATTATTAAAGTAATTTAAGTGAATAAACATCTTAATCTTATACATCCCCAAGAACTGGTAGTACAAATCATGAGCTTCTAAGAATAGAGTATACAAAGCGGAAATGAAATAAATACATAGTCTGTTTGAATAATACATAAACATAGCTTTTATAAATCTGAGGCTACCCTGAACAAGAGGCAGCTACAACAGGAACTCAAGTACATCTTCAAGTCCTGCAACCATCGAGCACAACAACAACAACAGCTAATATCTGCACGCAATGTGCAGAAGTGTAGTATCAGTACAACCGACCCCATGTACTGAATAAGTGACAAACCTAGCCGTATGTAGAAAGTAGTGACGAGCTTCTACAAAGGTCGGGTCCACAACAATAGTCCACAACAACATAAAGCAAATAATACAAGAAGTAACTCAGAGATAAAATGCTCAGCCAAATCATGATTTCAAAAATAAGAGTTCTTCCTTTCCAATACATCAGTGAAAACTAAAATCGTTTGCCGAAGTTGCCAAAAATTTGAATAGTTTGAAAACAATAATTTCTTCCAAAAATCATTTCAATAATAAATAAGATGTTTCCTTTTACTTCCGGATAACCCATGTAAAACAAATGCATCAATATGCCCATCTGTAAAAATGTGTGAGAAATCATAAATGATGTGATGTTGTACAGCATGAGGAAAATACATCTCTATGCCTGTATGTCATGTGTGCATGCCAATGCGATGCAACTCAGTGATAAAATCATAAACAGCCCCTCGGGCATACCTCACAATCACTCATAAACAGCCCCTCGGGCATACCTCACAATCACTCGTAAACAGCCCATCGGGCATAACTCACAATCATTCATGCCTCCCAGTCAGTCATCACTCATCACTCGGCACTCGGCACTCGCACTCAGTAGGTACATGCGTGCACTAGGGGCGTGTACAGACTCCGGAGGGGCTCTTTCAGCCCAAGCGCTATAATCTGCACGGACAACTCACGTGCTGCACGGACAACTCACATCCTACAATATCATATCAGAATCCGCACGGACAACTCACGTGCCATAATAAGCCAATAAGGTCTGCTGCAGGCGGGCGGCCCCTATCTATATAATAGTAATAATATATATAAAGCCAACATGGCCTGCTGCGACGTGCAACCCGATCCCATAATAATCCTCACAATTAGGCCCTCGGCCTCAATCAGTCATCAATCTCTCCAGTCTCTCGGGCTCACAATGTCATGAAAATAGCCCAAATGATGATATGATATATCAATGAATAACAACAGAGACTAAGATATGATATGTAATGAAAAGAATATGACTGAGTATGAATTTTCAATTTAAAACAAATAATTCATAACAATATGACCTCTGTGGGTCCCCAAATACTGGCACATAGTCTAAACATAATTTTTAATATATTTTTTAGCTCAATTTCTTTAACACATAAAATCGCATGGAGAATGCCAAGAATTTTTAACTACAAAATTCCATAGAAACAATTATGTCACAATTTCTATAGTGCACGCCCACATGCCCGTCACCTAGCATGTGCGTCACCTCCCAACAATTTACAAAATATATATATTCAGGGTTCATACCCTCAACTCCAAGATTAGAAGAGTTACTTACCTCGAACAAGCCAAATCCAATAACGAGCAAGCTAAGTAATGCTCCAGAAATTCCATTATGCGCGTATCAACTTCCAAACGGCTCGAATCTAGTAACAATTAATTTGATTCAGCCCACAAAAATTATAGAAATTAATTTCATATCAAAATACTAATATTTTCTAAAAATTCGAAATTGGGCCCCAAAAATCACTCGTGGGGCCCACGTCTCTAAATCTGACGAAACTCACAAAATACGACAACCCATCTAATAACAAGTTCAACCATACTAATTTCACTCAATTCCAACTCTGAATCGGTATTCAAACTCGAAAAATTCATTTTGTGACATTATAGAAATTTTCTTTCTATTTCTCTTGAAGATTCAATAATCTTACACCAAAAATGAAGATTAATTCATGGAATATAATCACAAGTGAGTTAAGAACACTTACCCCAAGTTGTGTGAAAAATTTTCTCTCCAAAATCGCCCAACCCGAGCTCCAAAATCCGAAAATGGGTGAAAATATTGAACCCTCGAATTTTAAGGTTCTGCCCCATCGATTTCCACATCTGCGGACAAGATTTGCACACCTGCGCATCCGCTTGTGCGAGAAAAAGTCGCATTTACGGACTCCACTCGCCTGTCCAGTTTCTGCTTCTGCGCGCATCCATCTGCATTTGCGCTCACACAGGTGCGGCATTTTCCCTCGCACCTGCGACCAATGCCTCACAGCCCTCTGCCCCGCATCTGCGCTCCTTCTCGCGCAAGTGCGATTCCGCATCTGCGAAGCATCTTCCGCACATGCGCACCCCTGCTCGCACCTACGACTACTTTTCCGCAGGTGCGATTACACCAGAAGGCTTCAGTTCCAGCAGTCTTCCAAATTCAAAAATCAATTCGTTAACAATCCAAAACTCACCCGAGGCCCTCGGGTCCCCGTATGAACATACCAACAAGTTCCATAACATAACACAGACCTACCCGAGGCCTCAAATCATACCTAACAACCTCAAAAATACGAACTACACACGGATTCAAGCCTAATAAATTTTCAAATTTCCAAATTCTACAAACGACGCCGAAACCTATAAAATCACGTCCGATTGACATCAAATTTTGCACACAAGTCACATTTTACATTACAGACCTATTCAAATTTTTGGAATCGGATTTCGACCTCGATATCATAAAGTCAACCCCCCGGTCAAACTTCCCAAAAATTCATCTTTCGGCATTTCAAGCCTAATTCTACTACGGACCTCCAAATAATTTTCCGGACACGCTCCTAAGTCCAAAATCACCATACGGAGCTATTGGAATAATCAAAAATCGAATCTGAGGTCGTTTACCCATAAGTCCGCATCCGGTCACTATTTTAACTTAAGCTTTAAACCTTGGAACTAAGTGTTCCAATTCCTTTCAAAACCTCAATGGACCCGAACCAATTACCCCGGTAATTCACACAACAACTGTAAAGTACAATTTGAGAAGTAAATGGGGAAACACGGTAGTAATACTCAAAATGACCGGCCGGGTCATTACAGTAACCTCAACCTTGAATCAATATTCGAAAGTTACCAAATCTCAGTGAAACTAGATATAAGTCATCCAACATTTCAAGTAACCCGCTAAGCATGGATAGTAGAATTTAAGGCTACAAAATAGACAAGAATTGAAATTTACTCGCATGCTATGACTCGACAACGATGCATAGATGCTCGTCACCTCACCTATACATCGTATTTAATAACCAAACACATAGCAAATAAACACATAATACATATTCCCTCAAGCCAAAGTTAGACACGACACTTACCTTGCTCTGAAAGCCACTTAATTCTAAATCACAGCTTTTCCTTTGGAATTCACCTCCAAACCACTCGTATGTATTCAAAAATGACTAAATAATATCAAACATTGCTAAAGGAATCAATTATATTACATAAATTAAATTTTCTAAATTTTCCTCCAAAAAGTCAAGAATCGACCCCGGGCCCGCTTGGTCAAAACCCGAGGTTCGGACCCAAAATTTATTTACCCATTCACCCTCAAACCCGAATATGTAATTAGTTTTGAATTCCGACCTCAAATCGAGGTCTAAATCCCCGAATTTCCGAAATCCCTAATTTCTACCCTAACCCCTAATTCTACCATGAAAACTCTAGATTTTAGGTTGATAATTCAAGAAATGTAATGGGTAATTGAAAAAAAATAATTTAGAATCACTTATCAACACTTTGGGGAATAAAATGACTATTTAAAATCGCCACTACCCATTTGGTTCTTGAAAAATGTTGAAAAAATAGCTTAAACCTGTGTTTGATTCTGTTTTATGGACTAGGCGACAGTGGTCATCGCAATCGCGTGAACACTGCAACGTTCGCGAAGAGCAGCCTCCCAAGGACTTACGCGATCGCGGGAAGCTTTACGCGTTTGCGAAGGCTTAGCCCGCCTTACCTTCGTGTTCGCGTGAAATGGCTTGCGTTCGTGTGGAGCTTCCCCAGGTCCCCTGCCCAGCTTAGCTAGAGCTATGCATTCGCGTTCGACCTGTCGCGTTCGCATAGAGCAACTCCCCCCAATGCTCCGCGTTTGCGACCATGGTCTCGCGTTCGCGTAGAGTAATCCTCCCCCAGCCAAGTTTCCCCTTCGCGATCGCGAGAGTGACTACGCGATCGCGAAGCACAGTATTGCACACTTGAGATACAACAAAAATACCAGATTTTTCTAAGTTCAAAACATCCTGTGGCCAATCTGAAACTCACCCGAGCCCTTGGGGCTCTAAACCAAACATGCACACAAGTCTAAAAACATCATACGAACTTGCTCGCGCGATCAAATCGCCAAAATAACACCTATAACTACGAATTTAGCACCAAATCAAATAAACTCTCAAGAACACTTTAAAATTTCTATTTTCTCAACTGGACATCCGAATCACGTGAAATCAACTCCGTTTCTCACCAAATTTCACAGACAAGTCTTAAATATCATAATGAACCTGTACCGAGCTTCGGAACCAAAATACGGACCCGGTACTCACAATGCCAAACATCAATCAATTCTTAAAGATAATTAATTTTCAGACTTTTAATTTTCATCAAAAATTCATAACTCAAGCTAAGGACCTTCGAATTCGATTCCGGGCATACGCCCAGGTCCCATAATTCGATACGGACCCACCGGGACTGTCAAAATATGGATTCGGGTCCGTTTACCAAAACCAACTAAAATCAACTTTTAAGGCAATTTTTTTATTAGTTTTTAACATAAATTCTTTCCGGAAACATGTCCGGACTGTGCACGTAAATCGAGAAGGGTAAAATGAGATTTTTAAGGCTTAAGAGCGGAGATTCAAGTTCTAAAATATAAGATGACCCTTTTGGGTTATCACATTTTCCACCTCTAAAACAACCGTTCATCCTCGAATGGATATAGAAAAGTACCTGGGCTGGTAAAAATGTGGGTATATCTACTCTGCATATCGGACTCGGACTCCCAAGTAGCTGCCTCAATAGGCTGACCTCTCCACTGCACTCGAACTGAAGGGTAACACTTTGATCTCAACTAGCGAACTTGCCGGGCTAGAATTGCCACCGGCTCCTCCTCGTAAGTCAAATCCTTGTCCAACTGGACAGAGTTGAAATCTAATACATGGGACGAATCACCGTGATACTTTTGAAGCATGGACACATGGAATACCGGATGAACAGCTGCTAAACTAGGTGGCAATGCAAGCCTGTATACCACCTCTCCCACTCTCTCCAGAATCTCAAAAGGTCTGATATACCTAGGCTCAACTTGCCCTTATTCCCGAACCTTATTACACCTTTCATGGGTGATACCCGAAGTAATACTCTCTCTCCGACCATGAATGCAACATCACGAACTCTACGGTCAGTATAACTCTTCTGCCTGGACTGAGTTGTGCGAAGTCGATCCTGAATAATCTTGACCTTATCCAGAGCATCCTGTACTAAGTTTGTGCCCAACAACTGAGCCTCTCTCGGCTTGAACCACCCAACTGGCGACCGATACTGCCTACCCTCATAGGGAGCCATCTGAATGCTTGACTGGTAGCTGTTGTTGTAGGCAAACTCTGTAAGGGGCAAGAACTGATCACACGATCCCCCGAAGTCTATAACACAAGCGCAGAGAATATCCTCCAAGATCTGAATAGTACGCTCGGATTGCCCGTCCGTCTGAGGATGAAATGTTGTGTTCAACTTAATCCGCGTACCCAACTCACACTGATCTACCCTCCAAAAGTGCAAGATAAACTGCGTACCTCGATCAGAAATAATAGACACGGGCACACCGTAAAGACGGACGATCTCATAAATGTAAATCTCTACCAACCGCTCTGAGGAATAGGTAACTGCCACAGGAATGAAATGCGCTGACTTAGTCAGCCTGTCCACAATGACCCAAATTGCATCAAACTTCCTCTGAGCCCGTGGGAGTCCAACAACAAAATCCATAGTGATACGCTCCCACTTCCACTCAGGAATCTCTAACCTCTGAAGTAAACCATCAGGTCTCTGATGCTCATACTTCACTTGTTGGCAATTTAGGCACCGAGCTACATAGGCAACTATGTCCTTCTTCATTCGCCTCCACCAATAATGCTGCCACAAGTCCTGGTACATCTTGGCAGCGCCCGGGTGAATAGAATATCGAGAACTGTGAGCCTCCTCAAGGATCAACTCATGAAGTCCATCAATATCAGGCATACAAATACGACCCTGCATCCTCAAAAATCTGTCATCTCCAACAGTAACCTGCTTGGCACCACCGTGTCGCACTGTGTCTCTAAGGACAGGTAAATTAGGATCGTCATCCTGTCGATCTCTGATGCGCTCAAACAAAGAAGACCGAGCAACTGTACAAGCTAGGACATGGCTGGGCTCTGAAACATCCAACCTCACGAACTGGTTGGCCAAGGCCTGAACATCCAATACAAGCGGTCTCTCACCAACTGGAATATATGCAAGGCTACCTATACTGACTGACTTTCTACTCAAAGCATCGGCCACCACATTGGCCTTCCCGGGATGATACAATATGGTGATATCATAGTCCTTCAATAGCTCCAGCCACCTCCTCTACCTCAAATTGAGTTCCTTCTGCTTGAACAAATACTGCAAGCTCCGATGATCAGTGAATACCTCACATGGCACGCCGTAAAGATAATGCCTCCAAATCTTCAGCGCGTGAACAATGGCTGCCAACTCTAGATCATGAACAAGGTAATTCTTCTCGTGAACCTTCAGCTGCCGCGAAGCATATGCAATAACCTTGCCAAACTGCATCAACACCGCACTCAAACCAATACGAGATGCGTCACAATATACTGTATAAGATCCTGAACCTGTGGGTAACGCCAATACCGGTGCCGTAGTCAAAGCTCTCTTGAGCTTCTGAAAGTTTGCTTCACACTCGTCTGACCACCTGAACGGGGCACCCTTCTGGGTCAATCTGGTAAACGGGGATGCTATGGATGAAAACCAATGGACAAATCGACGGTAATAGCCCGCCAAATCGAGGAAACTACGGATCTCTTTAGCTGATGTGGGTCTAGGCCAGTTCTGAACTGCCTCAATCTTCTTAGGATCCACCTGAATACCCTCTGTTGATACAACGTGACCCAAGAAAGCAACTGAACTCAACCAAAACTCGCATTTTGAGAACTTAGCATATAATTGGCTGTCTTTTAGAGTCTAAAGAACGATCCGAAGCTGCTGATCATGCTCCTCTCGACTGTGGAAGTAGATCAAGATATCATCAATAAACACAACCACAAAGGAATCCAAGTAAGGTTTGAATACCCGGTTCATCAAATCCATGAATGCTGCTGGGGCATTTGTCAACCCAAATGACATCACTAGAAACTCGAAATGCCCGTACCGAGTCCGAAAAGTTGTCTTAGGGACATCGGATGCCATAATCCTCAACTGATGGTAGCCAGATCGCAAATCAATCTTCTTAAACACCTGGGCACCCTAAAGCTGATCGAATAAATCATCAATCCTCGGCAATGGATACTTGTTTTTGATAGTGACTTTGTTCAACTGCCGATAATCTATACACATCCTCATCGATCCATATTTCTTCTTCACAAACAACACAGGTGCACCCTAGGGCGAGACACTAGGTCTAATGAAGCCCTTATTAAGCAAATTTTGCAACTGCTCCTTCAATTCTTTCAACTCTGGTGGGGCCATGCGGTATGGCGGAATGGAAAAGGGCTGAGTGCCCCGAGCCAAATCAATACAGAAATCAATATCCCTATAGGGTGGCATCCCCGGCAGGTCTGCAGAAAACACCTATGAAAACTCATGAACAACCGGCACTGAATCCATGGAATGACCTCCGCACCAGAATCGTGGACATAAGCCAAATAAGCTAGCACCCCTTCTCGACCATATGTCAATCCTTCAGATATGAGATAAACCCTGCTGGCAAAATGGCCAAGATTCCCTCTCCACTCTAATCGAGGCAACCCCTACAAGGCTAAGGTCATCGTCTTGGCGTGACAATCTAATATAGCATGATAAGGTAACAACCAATCCATACCCAGTATGACATCAAAATCGACCATGTCGAGAAGTAGAAGGTCTACACGAGTCTCAAGACTCCCGATGGTGACCACACAGGAACGATAAACACGATCTACAATAATAGCATCCCTCACTGGTGTGGACACATACACAGGAGCACTCAAAGAATCACGGGGCACAACCAAATAGGAAGCAAAATAGGATGACACATAGGAGTAAGTAGATCCCGGATCAAATAGAACTGAAGCATCTCTACTGCAAACTGAAGCAGTACCTGTGATAACAACGTCAGATGACTCAGCCTCAGGCCTGGCTGGGAAAGCATAACACCGGGGCTGGGCCCCACCACCCTGAACTACGTCCCTAGGATGACTTTTAGCTGGCTGGTCTCCACCTCTAACGGCCTGACCTCCACCTCTAACTGTCTGTCCTCTACCTCTGGCTGCCTGACCCCTGCCTCTGGCTGGCTAAGCAGGTGGTGCAGAAACTGGTGTAGGAACCATGGCACGAGAACTCTGATGTTGTGGGCTGGCCGTTGCCTAAGGGCAAAATCTAGCATTATGCCTCAAATAACAACAAGTATAACATAACCTCGGCTGTTGTGACTACTGACCCTGAAACTGAACATGTCGACCTGAATAACCACCCTGATAACTCTGGAGTGGAGGTGCACTAATAGGGGCTGGTGGTGCAATGTAGGCTAGCTGGTCGGAATAATGCATCTGAGGGCCACGACCACCTGAGGCACCGTGGGATACCTGAAGCGCTGAATGAAATGGCCTGGGAGGATGTCCTCTACCAAAAGTACTCCTGCCTCTAGATGAGGCACCGCTAAACTCACCGGAATGACGAGGTCTCTTGTCAGACCCCTGACTTCCCTGAGTAAGAACTATTTCGACTCGTGGCGACATTAGCAGCCGCCTCAAAAGAAATCTCACTCCCAGTCTCCTTAGCCATCTGCAATTTGATAGGCTGAGCAAGTCTATCAATAAACCTCCTCACCCTCTCTCTCTCGGTGGGAAGCAGAAGAATAGCATGACGGGCCAAATCCACAAAACGGGTCTCATATTAAGTAACAGTCATACTGCCCTGCTGGAGACGCCCAAACTGATGGCGACGCTCCTCTCTCAATGTGATAGGCAGAAACTTCTCTATGAAGAGCTGAGAGAACTAGTCCCAAGTAAGAGCAGGCGACCCAGCTGGTCTGGTCAACAAGTAATCTCTCTACCATTTCTTGGCAGAACCAGTCAGCTGAAATGCAGCAAAATCGACCCCATTGGTCTCCACTATACCCATGTTTCGTAAAACCTCGTGACAGCTATCAAGATACTCCTGGGGATCCTCTGAAGGAGCACCACTGAAGTGAACAGGAAAGAGCTTGATAAACCTGTCCAATCTCTATAAAACCTCAAAAGACATAACTGGCCCATCTTCAACCTGTGCCACAATAACCGGCTGAACTAATCTGATTGGCTGAGCTGCTGGAGCCTGATACTGGGGAGCTATCTGCTCCGGAGCGGGAGTGGTAGGAGTCTGGGCTCCTCCTCCAGCCTGAGAGACTGCTGGTACAATGGGAAATGCGCCAGTCTGGGCCACACTCTCCATAAGGCCCACCAAATGGACCAAAGCGTCTTGAAGTACTGGGGTGGTAATGAACCCCTCCGGAACCTGAGCTGGTCTGGCAGGAACAGTCTGGGCTGGAACCTCCTCATCAAGCTCTATCTGAGGCTCCACTGTTGGGGCTGCTGATCGAGCTCTAGGCTGAGCCCTGCCCCTGCCTCGGCCTCTGCCCCGTGTAGGAGCTGCCACTGGAGGCTCTGGTTGCTGCTCAGCTGAGGAAGCGGTATGTGTTCTCGCCATCTGCGAGAGAATAAGAGTAGAATAGTTCAATCAGTATTGAGAAAGCAAAATCGCATGACAGAGAAGAATAGAAGTGAAACTTGTTCCTAAACTTCATAGCCTCTGGAAGATAAGCACAGGCGTCTCTGTACCGAACCTCCAGACTCTACTAAGCTTGCTCGTGAATCGTGAGACCTAGGCAACCTAGTACTCTGATACCAACTGTCACGACCCAAAATTTTTCACCGACGGGACCGTGATGGCACCTAACATTTCACTTGTTAGGCAAGCCAACGTTAGAGAATCATTTAACCAATTCCTTATTTCCATTCAGTAAATAACAATAATTAACTAAGATGAAATATAACAAGTGCGGAAAATTATAAAATTGTGTTAAGTACTACCACCCGGATCTGGAGTCACAATTCACGAGCATTCTAGAATTTACTACAAGTAATACTCTGAAAGAAATACAAATATCTGAATGAAAGAAAACAGTAGGACATAAAAGGTAGACGGGGACTTCAAGGTCTGTGAACGCCGACAGATCTACCTTGAGTCTCCGGACAACGGACCAATAGAAAAATCTCGATCAACCTGAGCCGGTACCAAAATTTGCACAGAAAGTGCAGAGTGCAGCATTAGTATAACCGACCCCATATACTAGTAAGTGTCGAGCCTAACCTCGGCGAAGTAGTGACGAGGCTAGGACAAGACACCCACATATAACTTAAACAGTATAATCATGCTAGTGGCAACAACAGTGAATAAAAAAATAACGTAAAAATAAAGGGAAGGGGACATACAGTGGGGGAATACAATAGAAAGAGTGAGAATAATGAAAAGACAGAATTAAACCGAAAATCCTTAAATGAATTGAGCAAATAAAACAGCAAAGGAAAACTGCACGGCATCACCCTTCGTGCTTTTACTCTTATCCTCGCCAAATAAATAAATAGAACGACACAGCATCACCTTTCGTGCTTTTACTCTCAACCTCACCAAATAAGTAAATAGAATGGCACGACATCACCCTTCGTACTTTTACTCTCATAATATACACGACATCATCCTTCGTACTTTTACACTCTTCCTCACAATATAAATAATGCATGCACGGCATCACCCTTCGTGCTTTACACTCCTCCTCAAAAATCACAGAATCAATAACAACGGATAGATAAGAGTATCACAAAGAAACTAGTATTTTACCTATAATCAATAGCACAATGTAACCTCAACCTTGAATCAATATTCGAAAGTTACCAAATCTCAGTAAAACCAGATATAAGTCACTCAACATTTCAAGTAACCCGCTAAGCATGGATAATAGAATTTAAGGCTACAAAAAAGACAAGAATAGAATTTCACTCGCATGATATGACTCGACAACGACGCATAGATGCTCGTCACCTCACCTATACATCGTATTTAACAACCAAACACATAGCAAATAAACACATAATACCTATTCCCTCAAGCCAAAGTTAGACACGACACTTACCTTGCTCCGGAAGCCACTTAATTCTAAATCACAGCTTTTCCTTTGGAATTCACCTCCAAACCACTCGTATCAATTCAAAAATGACTAAATAATATCAAATATTGCTAAAGGAATCAATTATATTGCATAAATTAAATTTTCTAAATTTTCCTCCAAAAAGTCGAAAATCGACCCCAGGCCCGCTTGGTCAAAACCCGAGGTTCGGACCCAATATTTATTTACCCATTCACCCTCGAGCCCCGAATATGTAATTGGTTTTGAATTCCGACCTCAAATCGAGGTCTAAATCCTCGAATTTTTGAAATCCCTAATTTCTACCCTAACCCCTAATTCTACCATGAAAACTCTAGATTTTAGGTTGATAATTCAAGAAATGTAATGGGTAATTGAAAGAAAATGATTTAGAATCACTTACCAACACTTTGGGGAAGACAATGACTCTTGAAAACCGCCTCTACCTATTTGGTTCTTGAAAAATATTGAAGAAATGGCTTAAACCCGTGTTTGATTCTGTTTTATGGACTGGGCGACAGTGTTCATCGCGATCGCGTGAACACTGCCGCATTCGTGAAGAGCAGCCTCCTAAGGACTTATGCGATCGCGGGAAGCTTTACGCGTTCGCGAAGGCTTAGCCCGCCTTACCTTCGCGTTTACGTGAAATGGCTCGCGTTCGCGTGGAGCTTCCCCAGGTCCCCTGTCCAGCTTAGCTAGAGCTACGCATTCACGTTCGATCTGTCGTGTTCGCATAGAGCAACTCCCCCCAATGCTCCGCGTTCGCGACCATTGTCTCGCGTTCGCGTAGAGTAAATCCTCCCCCAGCCCAGTTTCCCCTTCGCGATCGCGAGAGTGACTACGCGATCGCGAAGCACAGTATTGGAGACATGAGATACAACAAAAATACCAGATTTTTCTAAGTTCAAAACATCTTGTGCCCTATCCGAAACTCACCCGAGCCCTCGGGGCTCTAAACCAAACATGCACACAAGTCTAAAAATATCATACGGACTTTCTCGCGCTATCCAATCTCCAAAATAACACCTAGAAATACGAATTTAGCACCAAATCAAATGAAACTCTCAAGGACACTTTAAAATTTTTATTTTATAAACTGGACGTCCGAATCACCAAATCAACTCTGTTTCTCACCAAGTCTTAAATATCATAATGAACATGTACCGGGCTCCGAAACCAAAATACGGACCCGGTACTCACAATGCCAAACATCCATCAATTCTTAAAAATAATTAATTTTCACACTTTTAATTTTCATCAAAAATTCATAACTCAAGCTAGGGACCTCCAAATTCGATTCCGGATATACGCCCAAGTCCCATAATTCGATACGGACCCACCGGGACCATTAAAATACGAATTCGGGCCCGTTTACCAAAAATATTGACCGAAGTTAACTAAAATCAACTTTTAAGGCAAAAATTCTTATTTTTATTAGTTTTCAACATAAAATCTTTCCGGAAATATGCCCGAACTATGCACGTAAATCGAGGAGGGTAAAAATAAGATTTTTAAGGCTTACGAGCGCAGATTCGAGTTCTAAAATATAAGATGACCCTTTTGGGTCATCACATCCTCATATATATTTAGCGCTATTATAGATGTCGTCAACAAAAATTTTATATCGGTTCCAACCTCCTTATTTTTCATAAAGACATAACATAGAGATCTCTTCATTCATATATTCAGGTACATGAATATATGATAATGCATTCAACGTAACTTTTTTTCAACTGTTTATCCTGTCTCCCCCCATGTTAGAAAAACTAACTTGTTTCCTCAACTTTGGGAACTCATCTTTGTGTATTATGGTGTTAATCAAAAGATACACCACACATCAATAATAATAAGATGGAATTATTTGGTTCATGAGTCTGAACCACTTGTGAGGGAAGAATGTAATACACTTTCGTATATAACGTATATCAACTGATATAGATAATTTGTTCTCATAAGCAATAGTTTAACTATTAAGTGGAGGCATTCAATAAATCATTTTGCTAAACCAACTGTGATGTAAACCAACTTATCAAGATGAACTGTCTTAAACAGAAAATCTGGAAATTATGCTCTAAATTAAATTATTGAGCAAGTTACCTCACAAACACCAGGTTGCGGGTTAATAATAATTGTATATGTAACCATCTCATAGATGCATCTTATGTGGTATATATGGCAGGTGAATGGGCCCATATTCACCTTTGATAAATTTTAGAATTCAAGGGATTCAATCCCAATTTTAGTTGGTATAATAATCGCGAGAACAAGCAAAACAAGAGAATTCATAAAGAATCTTCTTCAACACTTACCCATGTTAATTCTCATTTATTTTGCGCATCTAAATCAAGATTGCTCAATAGGCCATGCTTGATAAAATTATTTGTATTAGTAAACTTCAGGTTTACATCATGACATGCGCAATTATTAATTAAACTTTCAGTTTACTGCGACATGAGTTTTATATCAATAAACATTCAGTTTACTGTGTCATGTAATTTCGCCATATTTTTATTTGTGTAATACAAATCAGGCAATAAAGCGGATAGTATTCATATATACATATTACTCCACTACAGTTCTAATAATATAAAGATATTAGATCTTCATTATTTATAGTCTCAATATAACCAACAAATTTTGCGAATAGATTACAAACTAAATAAGTTACCAAGTTTCCTTTGACTCTTTTATTGAGTAGCATTGTTTATCTATTCATCATTTCGAGGAAACAAAAAAAACAAATCTATTCATCATTTCAACAATAGCCCAGCGCTAGTTAAAAAAGAAGAAGAGCTATCTAATAATAAGGGAACATGTGGCAATTGTAGTGAAGGACGAGCCCTCTTTGATCCCCCACCCCCAATGTTGGGAAGCTAAGAGTAAGGAACGTGCTGGCACGGTCAGATTATCGAAAAAGGTGGAGAGAGAGCTAAAAGCAGTTGTACAGTTTTCAAATCAGTTTCCCCTTCCCTTTCATCATTTTCACCTTTCCATAACACAAATCCCCCCTTCCTTACCCGCCATGGCCGAGCTCAAAGAAACCTACGCTTGCATACCTTCCACAGAGCGAGGTCGCGGTATTCTCATTTCGGGTGACCCGAAATCCAACTCCATCCTTTACTGTAATGGCCGATCCGTGATTATCCGGTACCTCGATCGCCCGCTCCAAGTAGCCGTTTACGGGGAGCATGCTTATCAGGCTACCGTCGCTCGTTATTCTCCTAACGGTGAGTGGATCGCATCCGCTGACGTTTCTGGTACTGTTCGGATCTGGGGGACCCACAATGATTTTGTTCTTAAGAAAGAGTTTCGGGTCCTATCGGGTCGGATCGATGACCTTCAATGGTCTCCTGATGGATTGCGCATTGTTGCCTCTGGTGATGGCAAGGGCAAATCCCTCGTTCGCGCCTTCATGTTAGTTTCCCCCTTTTTTTTTAACTGCTTCCTAATGGATTCTTACTATGTTCTGAATTGTCCACATATCATTACATTACTTTTATTTAGGAACTAATGCTTTCTGAAAACTTGGTGATTTTACTCGTGGGAAATAAAATTAGAAGCATTTCATTTCAAGTTTGTTAAATATTAAAAAGCTATCAGGACACAGTTGTTCAATCGCGTAATATATTTTGCTGAAAGTACTGCTCCAAAAGGAAAGCACTTTACTAATAGTTGTGATGATATTGCTAATGGCCTGACTTTCGACCCTGAAGCTCTTATATTAATTTTGTTAAGGCAACCTTAAAATTTTCCTTCTAACATTTTTAGCTGCATTTTGGTAAATGTCATGTTTTAAGTGTTGTCTCCTTAGCATAATGTGCGATGCTGTTGACTAGCATGGAGAGCTAAGAGACCAAAGTTTGAAAGGGCTATTATTTGAGCTTATCAATAACAACAACAACGACAAACCTTGTGTAATCCCAAGAGTAGGGTTTGGGGAGGGTAGTGTGTACGCAGACCTTACCCCTACCTTAAGAAGACATAGAGGAGACACTTAAAGACAATAACTGGAAGATGTGACAAAACACAAACATTTCACATCAAGCATAACAATACACATGTAATTATTGTATGTTAGTTTGACCTTTTGATGATTATAATTTTGCCATTTAACTGAGAAGGCCAAACAACGTCATATAGATTAAATGGGAGTCTAAGTCTATGTTTGCCTATTCTTTCTCTGTAGCACTATAACCACGTCTGTGGTTTGAGGCGGCTGGCGGGTAGTTAGGGCATTGTGTGAATTGGAAAAAGAAGAAAGAAACACGTGACAAAGAAATATTTTTTTACCGAACTTCGTGGCGAAGGATTTTGTATATGTGCCTCTTCTAATACCCTTTTAGCGAACGTCGTGGCGAAGGATTTTGTACATGTGCCTCTTCTCTTCATTCTAGTCTAAAACACATTTTAGCACATTTTTAAGTGCCCGTACGTGCTTTATGTCCTAATATTGCTATCTTTGGATATCCAATATCCTTGTTTGATGAACTATCTTGGCAGGTGGGACTCGGGAACAAATGTGGGTGAATTCGATGGCCATTCAAGGAGAGTTTTGAGTTGTGCATTTAAGCCCACAAGACCATTTCGCATAGCCACGTGCGGGGAAGACTTTTTGATGAACTTTTATGAAGGACCCCCATTTAAATTCAAGCTGTCTCACAGGTTCCTTAGCTTTACTGTTATGTTAAATCAGAATAAGTGTCTCTTTTCTTTTTTTAGTTTCAATTCACGGTTATTGTTTTGTCCAAAATGTTTATAGAAACAAGCAGAGAGAAATGAGTTCATCGATAGACTATAAAATAGTAACCAGGAGAGAAGACTGACAATGTCAAAAGAACATTAAGACCTGTCTTTTTCTGAAAATAAATCACTTTTCCATGCTATAATGAGGACCATTGTGGGTCTACCAACTTGGTCTACATGAGAAAGACATTCCTGCAGTTGAGCAGCTTGCATCATGCTTATACCATATATGCCCTTTCTCATCCAACTTTTACAGTACATGTTGCAATGTGGCTTTCATCCCCTGTCTACTGCGTTGTAGAAGTAAGACCAATGTAGCATTTCTAAAGGAAATAAAACAACAGTGATAGTTGCAGTCCAAGTTCAGCCACTTCTGACATGTTCTTATAACAACCCGTCTAACATAAGTATGATTGCCGTCATAGCTAACATGTTGGAAATAGTTGTGATTGAAGTGTCATTGTTCCATGGACCTGCAGGGAGCATTCAAATTTTGTTAATTGTTTGAGGTTCTCTCCAGATGGAAGCAAATTAATCAGTGTAAGCTCTGACAAGAAGGGCATTATCTATGATGCTAAAACAGGAGATATAATTGGAGAGCTGTCATCTGAGGATGGTCATCAAGGAAGCATATATGCCGTTAGTTGGAGTCCTGATAGTAAACAGGTGGTCTTTCTTTCTCCCGTGCTAGGTCAATTTCATTTAATTTCCCTGTTGACCTGGATTTCAATTTATTCCCTTGAGAGTGCTGAGCCACTTGAATATGCCAATAATCACTGTAGTTATTGGCGAGGAGTACGTTATATTACACTATTTTTGTGGCTGGCTTTCTCATGTTGAAAATTCATTATACTCTTCTCCTATTTGGCTAATTCTACGGAATCTTTTTCATCATAATTGCTAAAGGAACCAGCTTGGATGAAAATTAAAATCCGTAGCTTGTCAGTCTACTATCATGGTGCATCTGTCTTTTGTGCACTATTAATGCTTCCTGTTATGAGTATACATTCATGGTCTGATGATTTATATATTTCAGGTACTCACTGTCTCTGCTGACAAGTCAGCAAAAGTATGGGACATATCTGATGATGGAAAAGGGAAAGTTAAAAAGACACTGACTGCTCCCGGTTCAGGTGGAGTTGAGGACATGCTAGTTGGCTGTCTCTGGCAAAATGATCACCTTGTTACTGTTTCTCTTGGTGGAACTATTTCCATATTCTCAGCAAGTGATCTGGAAAAATCCCCCGTGTCATTTTCTGGACACATGAAAAATGTTAATTCCTTAGCTGTCCTCAAAAGTGACCCGAAAATTATGTTGTCTAGCAGTTATGATGGTTTGATTGTTAAATGGATTCAAGGCATTGGATATAGCGGAAAGTTAGAGAGAAAGGTGAATTCTCAAATCAAATGCTTTGCAGTTGTGGAAGGAGAAATTGTGTCCTGTGGATTTGACAATAAGGTGAGTTGTAAGATCTCCTTTTTCTTTTCTTTTATACACATATAAGTAGGTGATTTGTGAATTTTACTTTTTGTGAATAGAAGGCCTCTCACAGATCTGACTAGTGCTTTATTGATGCTATGATTCCATCTGATTCTGTGTGAATTTTTTTTTAAAAGCAAAAGTACTTGCTTTACTCTAATCTTGTAAAGCTAGCTTTAGAATTTGAACAGAGGAGATTCCCTTTATACTTCTGAGAAAGAAAAAAGATTAGAGATTACAACCACTCATCTAAGCATATGTTATTTATCCATTTACAAGATGGGAGTAGTTATTTCTCCATGTGTATGTACCATACCGGTTTATATAACCTTAATTGTTGAAAGATCTAACAGACGGACTATTTCACCGTTTACATTAATTGCACCACTTTTACCATTAATATGATTAGATGATATTCCCAGTTATAGTTGAGTAGATACTTATAATGTGAGATTTCTAAGATCTTTACTTGTTTTATGTGTGATTAGAGTGTAATACTATGGATTTTTATAGTCTTTCCCTGCTTTTCTATGTTCTCTTATTTCTTTGGGCTAACAACAATATGCTCAGACAATTTTGTTAAATCAAAACAAAAGTGGAGTTCCTGGCAACTGTTGGCTATAATCAATATTTTGCTTTTTGATGGGACTTAGATCTGGAGAGTGTCTCTGCTTGGAGATCAATGTGGAGAAGCAAATTCTATAGATGTCGGCAACCAACCTAAGGACTTGAGCCTTGCCCTTAGTTCTCCTGAAGTGACTCTAGTTTCTTTTGATACTGGAGTCATTCTTCTCCGTGGAACAAAAGTGCTGTCAACCATAGACCTCGGGTTCACTGTGACAGCATCTGCTATTTCACCTGATGGAACTGAAGCAATAGTGGGTGGTCAGGATGGTAAACTGCGTTTGTATTCCATCACGGGCGATACTCTCAGTGAAGAAGCTGTCCTTGAAAAACACAGGGGAGCTATTACCGTCATTAGGTACTCTCCAGATGTTTCCATGTTTGCATCAGCAGATGTGAACCGAGAAGCAGTTGTCTGGGACCGTGCATCTCGTGAGGTAATAATTATCATTTTCATAGTCAACATTAGCTATATCATACATTCCGTACCTAATAAAGAGTTTCTGTTTTAAAGGTGAAGCTTAAGAATATGTTATACCATACTGCCCGAATAAATTGCCTGGCCTGGTCACCCGATAACACTATGGTAGCTACTGGATCACTCGACACATGTGTTATCATATATGACATTAGCAAGCCAGCTTCGAACCGAATCACGATTAAAGGAGCTCATTTGGGTGGAGTATATGGACTAGCTTTTACTGATGAACACAGTATAGTGAGTTCTGGCGAGGATGCTTGTGTTCGTGTATGGGGAATAACTCCACAATAATTGAGATCGCTTGATAAGCAATTGAGGAGTTCATATGAGTCGGCCGGAATGCAGTTTGAGCTTTGAAATGTTGGTTGGCCTCAACTTAGGACAGCCCTATGAATGGTGCCACTACTTGTAAACATGGTTATAGGGAAACACCAAGTTAAGAGTTTTCCCGAACGATCATCACACTTCCCTATACACAAGAAGGTACTCTTATTTTCTTAAAGATGTAAAAAAAAATCAAATAGTTCAACTTGGATTTATTTCAACCACGGAAGGCTTCTGTCTGGGTACTGAGACCATAGCAGGCTGTGGAGTTGGGATTTTTGTCTTTGAGCAATCGCAAGACTATTGGCCGCCATTCTCGTTAAATTTGCGTCGTGTTTCTTACATTTGTATGTAATGTATGCATTGATTTTATATAATTTGTCGTTCCAATTATAGGTTTTCGGTTACATTTTAACTTTTTGGTGTTATGATGATGCAAGTGTGATCTTATTGCTCAAGCTTTTATAGGGATTTGCAGTGTTTTGGTCGTATTTGTAAGTTGTGACGTCTTTTCCGTTATGTTGTCCTTTGATTGTGCTTATTCTACACTCTGTTATGTGAGTAGTGATCATATTTCTGCAACCATTGCCACCGTTTATTAATTGAAGGGACTAACAGTTGCATCCTAAGTCATTATTTAGTTCCTCTTTTTTCTTGCATAATGTTTCATGAATTCTAGTATTTTGCGTTAATTTGCTATTGAGGTAGTTTCAAGTTTAAGCTAATCTTTGAGGCACTGAGAAAAGGTCACTCATCCCAAACTTTATTTAAGGGATGAAGTGAACGTTCGTTTTGGAAGACCTAAAAAATATCAGAAATCAAATTTAGTCGCCCAAGAAGGTAAGATTCAGTGTTTTTAACATTAGGTTAAAAATCTATTCTAGTTCACGTGACTGCTTAACAAACAGCCCCACCCTGGGGTCTGAAGATAGCATGTAAGAAAACGACTGGAGTAACAAAAAGACCTCTTTTTCAGCAGGCGTGCGTAGAAATGGACCCAGAGAGTCCTTTCTGTTATGGAATAGACCAAATGGGAATAGTATCCAAAAAACCATATCTCTATTTTAGCCAAGGGACTAATTAATCAATTCTTCTCATTATAGATTTGTTTTACTGTTTGAGCTATTCAACACCAACATGCTAAACGATATATAGTCAGCTCTTAATCTAAAATAGCTACTAGCCTCATCCAATAAGTAAGAAGGTCGAGTCACGTGGAGGGTAAGTGGGAACATAATTGGAAAAAATCTAGTCTTAGAAGAGAGTATATTTCACCAGTTACATGGTAGAAATTATTGAATAAAACTAGGGGTGGTAAAATGGTTTTTAAAAAAAAATAGTTAATCATCCATATTATTCACTAAAAAATGGGTTGGATAATGAACTTTTTAAAAACGGGTCAAATATGGATAAGAACCATATTATCTATTTAGAAAATGGATAACTAATGGGTTTAACTTTTACATTTATAAAACTCTCAAATTGGGGGTTCCTCAAGTTTGAAAGACTAGGAATTATCCCAAAAGTGAATCATATTCATGAAACCATGAATAATATGGTTACCCATATTATCCGTCGGTTAGCCAGTTTCCTATCCGTATTAAATATGGGTCGGGTCAGATAATTTATCTATTTTTTTCGTTATCCATTTTGACCCGACCCGTCCGTTTGCCATCCCAAAATAAAACTAACCTTGAACTTATCAAATTAACAAGGGTATAAGAAAACAAAAATTTCCATTGGATAGCATATGATAAATCTTAAGACCATCCCCCCAAAAAAAAAAAACTCGAAGCTCTAAGGCCAGGTAATTGTTCTAATGAGGGATTTCATCTTCTTGTTCCATATGGTACATGATCAGCACAAAGAACTCTAAGGGTTCGTTTGGTTTGAATACGGTTTATGCCGAGATAAGTTATGTTGGGATTAGTTATCTTGGTATTATTTTTTATCTACTATTTGATATGTTATATTAAAAATGACAATTGCATAATTTCTAAGAAAAAGGTATAAGTTATCCCGACACTAATTATCCCACCCTCTACAAAGTATAAATTATTCCGGTACTAATTTTAATCCCGGGATAACTTATACCAGATTTACTAACTAAACAAAATATTAAGGTGGTATTAAATTTTGATACCAGCATTATACCTTCTTATATCTCATACCAAACGACCCCTAAGTGTCTGTACGCTGTAACCATTAATGGCTTCTGCTTGCAGCACAATATAATTTCTTTATCAATTAATGGACTAAAATTTTACGAACTATCTGGTAATAAGATTTAAATACTAGACGTTAGGGGAAAAATGGCATATGAAAGACGAGCAAGAAAGAAAATTTTACATATAGGTCTGTTTACCCAAAAATCGGATAAAGTTGAATTTATACGTAGTTCTAAGGACACTTGGTATAACTTGGCACAAATCGGAAAGTAAGTAGAAATATATTGAGTATTGACTGTATAAAGAATGAAATACGAACCAAATTGAGTGGAAAATATTTTATGAACAAACAAGATGAATCAATGTACTAAGCCCAAAAAAGAATAATCTCTATATGAATATCAGTATGTTTTTCTCTGTGAATAATATGAGAGTGTAAGAATGCCTTTAATCTTCAATGCCTTACAGAAATAGTAGCTATCCCTCTTATAGTGGATGGATCATACTTTAGATATAATTAAAAATACATAGTGGGGATCCCATGATAGATTAATTTTTTCCTAATTTCCGTCGAGATTCTCTCCCTTAGTGCGGCTGTAACGGCTCTTGTTTCTTGGCTCGATCTTGGTCGGATTTGGTATTGGTCGATTTCCAGATTTAGAGCTCGATATTAACTCTAGCTCGATATTGACTCGAGTTCAATATTGATTCGGGGCTCGGTATCGAATCAGGCTCGATATTGGTCGGTCTTTGGCTCTTAAGCTCGATGACACCGCTTCACTTTATGGTTCGATTGGACTCGAGCTCGGTATTTGATCGGTTCCAGAAATTTGAGCTCGGTAACCTGGCTTCGGATCTCATCCCGATATTACGAAAATGACCTTCGGTCTATTATATTCCAATCTTGACTAATCATACGAAGGTCAAAATCGATTTTGACCGTATACAGATAGTCCCCTCGTTTCTCGGAAAGAATGTGGCGAGAAATAACATGATTTTCCAACGGTATGACTAGATATACACTGACGTTTGCATCGAGCCCGACCATGACGTACGTGATAGATGTCCCGTCGGTACAGTTACCAAGGCATTAAATGCATGCGAGACGATGGTCGGCCATTGCTGATATCGAACCGT
Source organism: Nicotiana tomentosiformis (assembly GCF_000390325.3). NCBI lineage: Eukaryota > Viridiplantae > Streptophyta > Magnoliopsida > Solanales > Solanaceae > Nicotiana > Nicotiana tomentosiformis. The sequence continues at coordinate 138,403,244 of NC_090814.1, forward strand.
CATTGCCAACCCTATAAATAGCTCCTTTTTTTTATTACCATTTTTTACTTTTATATCTCCAATTTCCAAATCTTCTAAGTTCTTCATCCGCAGATCTGTGACCATCACTGCAAATTTCTTCTCAAAACCCTAAATACTTCCGATCTTTGTCCACAAAAATTTAGATGGCCAAAACATTTAAAATCGTTCCGCAAAAAGAGGCTGCTTCTTCATCACGACCCGCCGGTGGAGAGGATGTGGTGGAGCCTTGCCCTGAGGAATTCATTCTGGTAGGATGTTCTACTGTTGATGATTTTAAAATTGAAAAACCTTCTCCGGTACCGGGCCGATGTGAGCCGATATCGAGGTACCAGTGTTCAATTACCGAGAAAGTTCTCGAGAAAGTCATACAAGAATGCAACTGGGATGATAAGCTCGTAGTAGTCCTATCGCATGATGAATCAATTACTACCCACGTGGAAGGGTTCTTAAGTGTTTACTCTTATCCTTTCACATTGGGCCCCTTAGACCCGATCATCGTCGCCTTTTGCAAGAGATATGATGTTACCCTCGGTCAGATCTATCCTTCCTTTTGGAGGATAGTGATCCTTCTCCGATTTTTCTCGAGCAAAATCGAGGGGCGTATCTTCACCCTCGATCACCTTATGCGCTTATATAGTCCCCAACTTTACCGAGGAGGGTTAATCAAGCTTGCTCGCCGAGCAACCAAAGCATCGTTTTCTAGTATAAACGAGACTCGTGATCGAGGTTGGATGAGCCGTTTTATTCGAATCAAAACCTCGGACCTGATTCGTGCCGATGACATGCCGTTTCCTGAGAAATGGAACATGAACCGTGAGTAATCGTTTCACTTTGTTCGTTTTAATTTTGTGACTGCCCTTCATTTTATTGATCCATTTTTCTTTTCTTGTCACAGCCGTAGCTCGGATGCCAGAACCGATTTCGGATCTTAAACAATGGGTTGAAGGTCTGGTGCAGCAGAGACCGTACTCCAAGCGTGCTTGGGTTGAATTATCAAAGGGTATATGGGAGGCCCGAAGCCATGGTAAGTGTCTTTCTCGATTTGTCTGTTATTTGTTCTTCTTTATTCGCTTATCTCCCCTTTTCCCTTTGTAGGACTCGGAAAGGATGTAGTCATGAGGCCCCCATCTGGTAATGAAGAGGTTCCTGCACCGAAGCAGGTTAAAGAAAGGAAGAGAAAAGATGTACCGAGCTCCCTGAGCTTGGAAAAGAAACAACCAGCTAAGAAGTTTCGCAAGTCAAAGGGGGGCTCCGGTGCCATGCCTTCGGAACTGGTTTGCCAATTAAGGGACGTGCCCGAAGAAGGAGAAGAGGATTTAGCCTGTGTATGGGCTAACATTGTGATTCAACAATCTTTCGAATTGGCAGAAGTAAATAAGGGAATCCTAGCCATAATCCCAAAACAAGAAGAAGTCAAGACTATCACGTATCGAGCTAAGATGGTTGAAGGGGAGGCCGAGGGTAGGACTTCTCGGGCAGTAGAAGATATTTCGAGGGATGAACTCAGGATAATTGATATTAGTGGATTTTCGGATGCTATGATCCGAGAGGGCAACATGTTGGAAGGCCAATCCTACGAGGGCATTCAGGAGTCGACTGATATCCATAGTTTTCTGGATGGGCTCGAATCAGATTCCTCGGAGGAGGTTATTGGTTTTAGTGGAATACCGATACCAAAGAAGGCGTCATGGTCGGGTTCGGCTGGGTCTTCATCGGTTCACAAACTGGTGGACCGATTCCCTGCCCCGAGTGTTGATCCCAACCGTAGGCGGAAGATAGTGCTCTCCGTTCCTGAGGATACCCGAATTTTTTCTCCCCTCGTGGGGATTGCCAGTTACCTTCAGTCCTTGGCGACCGAAGAGGATCAATCAGTGATGAATGCGGTGGGGGCCGCCTGTCTTTTCAACGAGGCCCAGCATGCTTTGAATTGGGTAACTCTAATGGCATCTCTGCCGTTTCTTTTATACTTAGAATTGTAGATAATTCTAACATTTTTCCTCATGTTTGTAGGCTTCGGTGTTGCATCACGAGGCCTTCCTCCAAATTCAAGAGGAACATGAGGCTGAGGTTCGGAACCTCACTGAGAAAAGTGACTCTTACAGGCTCCTTAGTGAAAAACTTCGAGCAGATTTGACAGCGGCTCGGGAAGAGCACGAGGAGATGGCTGAGCAGGTATTCCGAATTTTTCATGATAGTGAAGATGAGATGGAGATAACCACTAACGATCTGATTCTACAGGGTCGACGGAGGATCGAGCATATCAGACAACTTAACTCACAGGTAGACAGGCTACTGGCTGAGGCAAAAGAATTTAAAAAAAATATGGATATCCTTGCCTCGAAAAGGGAAGCTATTCAAGCTTAGTTAGAGTTGTCTGATGCCCAACTTTGATCTGCGAAAGAAAATGTCTCGGAACTGATCGAGAAGATGAAAGAGCTTCAGTGTCGGTTGGACTTGGCCACCTCTGATAAAGCAGGCTTGGCCAATGAACTCGAAGTGGCCAGATCTGAGGTCATCGAGGCCAATAAAAGAGCCAACGCTGAAGTGGCTCAGTTCAGGATCGATGTTGAGGTTAATCAAGCCAAAGCTAAGAGCATGGTCGAACACGCTAAATGGCAAGCTCGGAGAGAAGCTCTCGAGGATGTCAGCGCTCAGGGCTTCGATGTTGAGGCCGAGATTGAAGTTGCCAGGGCAGAGGAGAATAAGGCTCGAAGGATGGCCTTTCCTGAGGAAGACTCTGATTGCTCGAGCGAGTATGAAGGCGAGGAAGATGCTGACAACATGGAATTCGATGAAGATCAAGTCATTTAGGACCTTAAGTAGTTGTTGTTTTTTCTTTTGAGGCTAATTTCGGTCTTTGTACAAAGAACTTGTTTTGGGCCGAGTTGCCTTTGTATAAGATTTGTATATATAAAATTTTCTCCTTTTGAAGCAAAATAGCTTTTTAAGCTGATTAGTTCGATTTTGGAATCATTGTTGCCTTCAGGCTTTGTAGGTAGTTTTCCCTTCGCTTATCGGGCTCGAATAGTCTTCAGGCTTAAATAGCCGAATGAGTGTTTGTTCGAACTCGAAATAATGAGCAATCCCTTAGGCTTAGTAGTCGAATGAGGACTTGCTCGAACTTGAAATAAGAATAGCCCTTAATCTTAGTGGTCGAGTGAGGACTTGCTCGAACTCGAAATAAGAATAGCCCTTAGGCTTTAATAGTCGAGTGAGTGATTGCTCGAACTCAAAGTAATGTAGACCATAGGCTTAGTAGTCGAGTGAGTGCTTACTCGAACTCGATGAAATGTAGCCCGTAGGCTTAGTAGTCGAGTGAGCGTTTGCTCGAACTCGAAGTAAGATTAGCCTTAGGCTTAGTAATCGAGTGAGTGCTTGCTCAAACTCGAAGTAATGTAGCCCATAGGCTTAGTAGTCGAGTGAGTGATTACTCAAACTCGAAATAAGATTAGCCCTCAGGCTTAGTAGTCGAGTGAGTGCTTGCTCGAACTCGAAGTAATGTAGCTTGTAGGCTTAGTAGTCGAGTGAGTGTTTACTCGAACTCGAAGTAATGTAGCCCGTAGGCTTAGTAATCGAGTGAGTGATTGCTCGAACTCGAAATAAGATTAGCCCTTAGGCTTAGTAGTCGATTGAGTTCTTGCTCGAACTCGAAGTAATGTAGCCCGTAGGCTTAGTAGTCGAGTGAGTGTTTACTCGAACTCGAAATAAGATTAGCCCTTAGGCTTAGTAGTCGAGTGAGTGCTTTCTCAAACTCGAAGTAATGTAGCCCGTAGGCTTAGTAGTCGAGTGAGTGTTTACTCAAACTCGAAGTAATGTAGTTCGTAGGCTTAATAGTCGAGTGAGAGATTGCTCGAACTCGAAATAAGATTAGCCCTTAGGCTTAGTAGTCGAGTGAGTGCTTGCTCGAACTAGAAGTAATGTAGCCCGTAGGCTTAGTAGTCGAGTGAGGACTTGCTCGGACTCGAAATAAGATAGCCCTTGGGCTTCGTAGATAGTCCCCGAGTGAGAATGGTTGCTCGAACTCGAATTAATATAGCCCGTAGGCTTAGTAGTTGAGTGAGGACTTGATCGGACTCGAAATAAGGTAGCCCTTGGGCTTCGTAGATAGTCCCCGAGTGAGAATGGTTGCTCTATCTCGTTGATTTTTCAGTTGGCAGTCCCCGATTTATAGGGTAATGGTCGGCCCTTAAGCCTGTTTGCATAATAGATCTCGAAATAGAGGAATTTTTCTGGGATATAAGATATCGGTAAAGAAGAAACCTTTCTTTGTAAGTCATTACACATGTGTTCATGTTTTGTGCCAGGGCTCGGGCCAATCACATGGGCATGGCTCGTTTGACCATTTGGCTTTTACAATTTTTCCAGTCGAGACCCTGTTGCCATGAAGTAACGAAGTAACTTCCTTTGTACCGAACTTGATAATCATCATTGATATATTCGATGACAATTCCCCCCAGTATTCGAGGTTGATTATAAGGAGGCCTCGGATACTGTTGAATTCTTCCAAGTTAGCACGATCAATGGTTGTCTCATTAAAAAACCTTGCCAAAAAACCCATTTGGGACAAAAATCGGTCTAAGGGAAAAAGAGTGCAATGCGTGCTTTCTGGCCTAAAGGCTTCGAGTTGAATAATCCATCCCTGTTTTTGGTCGAACACCTGCAAGGGTTAGTTTCGAAATATAATTGAACAGGGGAGGATCGTACCTTTGCAGTAGTATCGTTTTAGGCGTGACACGTTCCAATTGCTTGGTAGTTGATTGCCATTTATCACACCGAGATTGTATGATTTCCATTATACGGCTGGTATCGGTCCCTGATCGGCCTTTGTTATCGGTTGGTATCCCTTTTAATAACATATCCAGAACCCAACTGGTCGTTTTCGACTCTTATTTTGGATTGATACCAATTGTGCACATCGGCCCAAGTAATAGCTGGGTCTCGATCAGGTTATGCTCCAGCTGCCGTGAAGCCATCGAGCTTCGTTCGTTTAGACCTTGAGTGAAAGCTTGAATAGCCCAATCATCTGTGACTGGTGGTAGATACATTCGTTCTATTTGGAAACAAGATATGAATTCTCTTAGCATCTCGTTATCCTTTTGTCTTACCTTGAATAGGTTCGACTTCCTGGTCTCGACCTTTATGGCCCCAGCATGTGCTTTTACGAAATAATCTGCAAGCGTAGCAAAAGAATCGATAGAGTTAGACGGTAAATTATGATACTATATCATTGCTCCCTTTGATAGGGTTTCACCGAATTTTTTCAATAATACAGATTTGATCTCATCGTCCTCTAGATCGTTCCCTTTGATGGCACATGTGTAGGAGGTGACATGTTCGTTGGGATCGGTCATTCCATTATATTTAGGAATCTCGGGCATGCGAAACTTCTTTGGGATCGGTTTAGGAGCCACGCTCGGTGGGAAAGGTTTTTGTACGAATTTTTTGGAATCTAAGCCCTTCAATATCGGTGGTGCCCCCGGGATCTGATCAACCCTGGAGTTATACATTTCCACTTTTTTGTCGTTTGCCTCTATCCTCCTTTCTCCTAACTCTATTCGTTTTGTCAGTTCTTCGAGCATCTAACAATTTCGGGATTAGTCCCCGATTCTTGCTCATTTGACCTTACTATAGTTGGTCCCGTTTTGTGGGTGACTTCTTGGGGTGGACTGGGCTCGAGTCTGGTCGGTGCCTGGGTTTGGGTATGCAACTGGGCTATTGCTACTTGTTGAGCTTGCAATATCTCGAAAATCATACGCAAGCTGATTCCGTTTTCCTCATTATTTTGGGTATTTCGAGCTGCAGACCGAGTTCCACCATGAATGCTATTTTCAGGGTCGGAACGTTGGTTCGCCTCGATGGCCGCATGTGAATTAATGTCAATTGGCTCTTCGACCCGAGCTCCAACGGGATCAGCGAATGGCCTTCCACCCCCGGGGGTTAAGTCGTTGTTCTCATCTTGAAGGTCAACTTCGCTGTCGATAGGTAGGGCCATTAATTGAGGATTCGTCGTTTTTCAACCTGAAATCAAAGATACTTCCAAGAGCAAGTATAAAATGGTATGTTTTGCAAAGATTCGTACCAAATAACCATTGTTATCCTTGGCCCCACGGTGGGCGCCAAACTATTTATCCGAAAAAACGGATAGAGTTGAATTTATACGTAGTTCTAAGGACACGTGGTATAACTTGGCACAAATCAGAAAATAAGTAGAAATATATTGAGTATTGACTGTATAAAGATTGAAATACAAACCAAACTGAGTGGAAAATATTTTATGAACAAGCAAGATGAATCAATGTACTAAGCCCAAAAAGGATAATCTCTATATGAATATTAGTATGTTTTTCTCTATGAATAATATGAGAGTGTAAGAATGCCTTTAATCTTCAATGTCTTACAGAAATAGTAGCCATCCCTCTTATAGTGGAGGGATCCTATTTTAGATAATTAAAAATACATAGTGGGGATCCCATGATAGATTAACTTTTTCCTAATTCCCGCCGAGATTCTCTCCCTTAGTGCGGCTGTAACGGCTCGTCTCTTGGCTCGATCTTGGTCAGATTTGGTATTGGTTGATTTCCAGATTTAGAGCTCGATATTAACTCTAGCTCGATATTGACTCGAGTTCAATATTGATTCGGGGCTCGGTATCGAATCGGGCTCGGTATTGGTCGGTCTCTAGCTCTTAAGCTCGATGACATCGCTTCACTTCATGGTTCGATTTAGACTCGAGCTCGGTAATGACTTCGAGCTCGGTATTTGATCGGTTCCAGAAATTTGAGTTCGGTAACCTGGCTTTGGATCTCATCCCGATATTACGAAAATGACCTTCGGTCCATTATATTCTAATCTTGACTAATCATATGAAGGTCGAAACCGGTTTTTACTGTATACAAGGTCTCAAGCACAAGATTATTTAATTTAAAGCTACACCATTTTGGTGATTTTGAAGCAATAGATAAAATAAACAAACAGCCTCAAAATCAAGATCTTCATCAAGAAATTCCTATAGAAAATATCAAAAGAGAGTCTGTTAAGTGAAAGATAAATATGAACTGGACCAATAAAATCCAGCACCTAGCGTTACCACCACTTCTTTTATCCCTTCTTATCAATACAAATTTCTCTCCCTTGTTTGCTACCAATAATTGAAGCAATTTGTTTCATTTTTGGTCAACAAAAGAGTCCTTCGTTCTACCTTTTTTGTTGTTTATCACCTTGTTTTTGCCTTCTCAACTTGATACTTCGTACCATAACTCACAAAGCACGAGTCACCAATGAGGTGGAATACTGGTCCTACAAACTAAAATATGGAGAGAAATTGGAGGAGCAAATTCCTTCTAACCATTGAAATTTGGTAAATTTCTTGAGTAATAATTTGTGAACCACCAAGGCGTATATCAGATGGAAATTTTCATACTTTTCTCGAGGGCTTTTTATTGAAAAATTATAAAGGTGTCGTTTGTACAACTTCTCCTATACCAAGCTTCTTTAAAAAAATTGTTTTAAAGAAAAACTGACAACTTACATAGATTTATCCAAATTAAAAAAATAATTAAACATGTATGATGTAACCTTTGTGAAATAGAGAACAAAGGAAAAACCACAAAGGTGAGGGTGTGAAGTTACCCAATCTTAGCAGAGGAACTAATACCATTTTTGTACTTGCCACGAATTTATTCGGTCACGGTCACGTGAACTCATGCTCCCTTCTCTAAATCATAAATAGTAATGTTAATATTATTTTAAAAATATTTAAATATATATGTGTGCACCCAAACTCAAAGTATCATCTATGATGCAATGGTTATTAAATGCACATTTCTAAGTGAGGTTGAGAGTTAAATCTTATGTCTATCTTATTATTTTTTCCTTTTTTTTCTAGAACTTCGCACCCACTAGAGATGGGCATGCATTCTTGCATATTAATTAAGTATTTTTTTTCTTTTTTTTTATTTCGTGTACTAAGTCTCACACATTGAGGAGTATAGATACATATAAAAAAATTAAAGGTTGAACCCGTAAAATTTATATCTTAGATCCACCTCTTTGTAATAGTGTACCATCGTCACTATTTGACCCAAAAATATAAATCTTGGTTCAACTAATTAAATTTAAATAATAAGGGTTAATCTTAGCCAACGATAATATCCTTAAGACGGAATTCTTAAAAGTGCTATAAATACTACGTAGGTATATTTTGATAGCAGCGACATCATACAATCAATATTCAAGAAATCAAAGGCAATAATATAGCATTAAATATTGATGAATAACAATAAATGATATTTAAGTAAATAGAATGAATGAGTCACCCAAGAAAGGATGGAATCAGTGAATGTTCTTTCTCGCAATGATGAGTGATGGACAACCCTTTGAATATCTGAGTTATTCTCAGATCTAGTGGAAAAGTGACAAGAATATTAGTGAAAAATTGATGTTTGTAGGCTTGCAATGAAATCCGATTCTCTTTCTAAAGTCAAAATGTATTTTTATAAATGAATATCACATGTCCCCTAACATTGTGTCTCTTTCTATTTATAGGGAAGATGTTCAAAAAAATCCTAATGGTACAAATACAGAGAATATCCATTAGAATATTTTCTTTTATGTCCTATTTTGAAACTAGCCGCTATAACTCTGTCAAAGGTGCTCGACCTCGGCCTTGATGACATCTCCTCGACTTCAGTCTTACTGACTCTTCGACCATGGCCTTTGCTAATAATTAGATTACTTCGACACGTGGTGTCCCGGAAATATTTTACTGATACCATTTCAACTAAAGATGGATTTTGGCCCATACAGTTAGTCCCTCCGCTTATTAAGGTCGTTTATGCAGACGAGGTCGGTGAGCGGACAATGTCGTTCATGATACAATTCTATAGAGTTGGCTGAGGTCGCGGTCGTGGAAACAGGGCTAAGTGGCCTTCTGAGGTCCGCGTATTTTGAATCTTTTGAATTATCCGGGAAGTCTGTATGAGCCATCTGGTCTAAGAGAAAAAGTGACGTCATGACATCATGCATCATAATGACGCAGTTTTCCGGCGCATTGCATCGATTTAGGTGTGACCCTAGTTGAGCTCTGTCATTTTAATTTTCGTGATAATCATGACCCGTTGTTTCGATTCTGGTGCCTCTCAAACCTTATAAATAGGGGAAGGTTTGTCGACTTTGAAACTTTTTCCAAACTCTTTCCTCTCTTTAAGCAATAACTTCTCATCATCTTCTTTTCAGAATCCTTTCTACTCTCTATTTTAGCGACTTACATTGTTCCTCATCCCCTCTTGCTTGTTATTCTCTTTCTTGACATTGATCTGCGCAGGAAATTTTGTGAAGGCGGGAATATGCAGGCCCTTAAGGACGACTTGAAAGATAAGGATGATGAGCTGGTGAAGGCCATCGAGAAATGTAGCATCCTTGAGGGGACGTTGAGGAGTATAGAAAAGGAACTTGAGGTCAGCAAGAGCGTGGAGGCCCAATGTAGTGACCTTCAAGCTCAAGTGGTCGAGTTGTGGGGGCGGTTAGAAGAATGTCGACTTTAGCTGGAGGCCCTCAATAGTGAGATTGCCGAGAAGCAAAAGGAGCTCAAGAAGGTGAAGTCTTCTCGTTCGGATGCTCGGAGGAAGGCATATATGGTTGAGTTGGCAAATAGGACCCTCCGAGCTGAGCAGGAGAATGATCAATTAACGGCGAGAGTGTTACGCTCTGCAGTATTACGACGATGTTACACCCTGTAGTATTGTACGTTGAATTTGTCGTAAGATAATTAACATCAGTTCAAGGACAAGATTATTTTGAGGTTATAATTATTATGTTATTTCAAACAAGTGATAATTAAATTCGTGAAGGTGAGAGGGTAAGTGAATCGAAGAAAATGAGTTTCGTCGAAGTTTGACATTTGGAGATAAAATATGGTCCAAGCTATAATACCCCATATTTATAGACTAGTGTCATACAAGGTACCACATGACCTAGATAGCAAGGTATATAAAGTGTGTTAAAAGTGATTAGTATTTTAAGTAATCTAGGGTATTACTTTATGTGAAAAATTGATTAATTATTAGTTTAATGGGAGATTAATCATGTAATTAGAAAATTATGGATAATTATTAGGTGGGGACATCAGCCCCAACGTGGAAGCAAGACAATTTAGGTGACAATGACTCTTTGGTTTATGTATTAGGTGACATATTTAGGATAGTTTTGGGCTAAATCATCACCTAAAGTGGGCCCCGCTCACTATGATAAAAAAACTACCTCCCTACATCATTAAAGGGAAATGAAAATGCTTGCTAAGTAATGGATGGAATTCTCAAAAGGAATTCTTATGAACCCCTACAAGGTGCAACGTAAATTATAAATTCTAAGGGGGCATGGTATAACCTTACTCAAGAATATCAATATCATACGAATTTTTCCCTACCCCGATCCCTCCGTTATGTGTTTTGCCGCGATTGACATGTGTTAGAGAGGTTGTCAAGAGAATCGGCTCAGGTATGTTAAGGCTATCTCTTCTTTCCTTTTGGCATAATCCATACGATACAAATGAAACGAGCAAATGCATAACTATCATAAATGACTCTATTCATAGAAGTATTAGAGGTGCCTATATTCTTGAATTCCCATGTGTCTTATTATTACATCTTCTGTTCATGGGTCTTAGAAAATACGGAAGTTGATAAAGTTTATTTCATGATATTAATCGAAGGCATATTGATCTTATGACATACCGAAAGATCTTATTAACGTACTTCTTATGTATTTCATCTATTTATACATGTACATTGACCCATGACCAGATGACGTTATATACGCGTATATTTTATATATATATATATATATATATATATATATATATATATATATATATATATATATATATGGGATATGAGAAAAGGTTACGGTGTTATATATGTACCACCACCTGATCAATTGGTATATGTTGATGATTTTGCCCACAATGGCCGAGATGATAGGATAGGATGCCCTCAGAGGCTTGATGATGTTATGTACGCATATACCTATGCATGATATGACATTTATACACATATGCACGACATTATAAATATTAAACGATTCACAGAGCTATTCAGACTTACATGTTGTGTCTTTTACTCCATGTTTCTCTCATGTCTTTTATTTACTAATTTTCATTCCTTACATACTCGGTACATTATTTGTACTGACATCCCTTTTACCTGAGGACGCTGCGTTTCATGCCCGCAGGTCCCGATAGACGGGTTGAGAGTCCTCCAAATAGGCTATCAGCTCAGCGGAAGGTGTTGGTGCGCTCCATTTGCTCCGAAATTGTTTTTTTGGTCAGTATGATTTGGACATGTATTGATTGGTATGGCGGGACCCTATCTCGACCTTTATGGTATTTATCTACTCTTAGAAGCTTGTAGACATATGTCATGTATATGAAAGATTGTATGGCCTTGTCGGCCTATGTTTAGTGTATAAGTGATCATTTAGATCTTATAGGCATGTACGTCATATGTATAAGTCGGTATATCATGTTGGGTCATCCTATGTCGAGTATTCCCTCATGCTTATTTCTAGTCATCTCATAACAGCCTTTCTGGTTCATTTACCTATGATATTATAATACGAAAAATACATTACGTTAGTACTCGATTGAGTAAGGCACCGGGTGCCCGTCGCGGCCCATTGGTTTGGGTCGTCACAAAGAGCCAAGGAGGATCGACTCGAGGAGAGGATCAGAGAGTTGGAGAAAGATAATTCCATTCTTCATGATCGAGTAGCCGCTTTGGAGGCTGAGAGGGCCCAGTTACTTGCACAACCATCCTCCTCCCATATTTTCAGATTTTCCTAATGTACCTCGAGAGTTATATGAAGAATGGATTTATGCCGAGGCCTAGTTAGATGTATATAGTGATTTCTATGAGACGGGGTTCGTCCCTGAGGTTGACCTTGAAGATGTTCGTGTTAAGGCTCGTAAAACTCGAGTCGCTTGTGGATATGACCTTGCTACGCCTGAGGCCGGTGGGGGGATGGAAATGAGGGTGTAGACCGGCTTGAGGAGAACGCCTGGTATGATACCGTCTATCCCGAGGGCGAAGGTGGCGATGGTGAGGAGGATCGAGATGGCTAAGGTGTTGGTGGTCAGGGTGGTGATGCCATTGAAGACCAAATTAGTGAGGGCACTAAAGTTCATGATGACGGCGACTAGTAGTTTCCTTTTTGATTGTGTATTTTTGCCAGTGTCTTCATGAGCCTTGGTAAACAGTTTAAGTATGAAATATCAAAGTTGTTCCTTGCATCTTTATCCCTTTCTGTGGCTTATTTTCTGTACTTGTATGTTTTTTCCTTCTATTGTTTGCTCGTTTGACTTTTGTCCTTCTTATTGTTGTTGTCTTTTTAGCTGGCCGCGGCCTTGCAGCCGAATATTCATATGTCGCATGCGTTTCTTTGTTGAAATGTGGCCGAGGGCCGATAGGTGTTTGTTTGAACGAGATCGAACATAACTTTTCATTTACTCACGGTCGAGGGTTGGTAGGTATTGTTCGAGCGAGGTCAAAAATAACTTTTAGTTAAATCCCGGTCGAGGGCCAGTAGGTGTTGTTCGAGCGAGGTCGAACATAATCTTTCATTAAATCGCGGTCGAGGGCCAGTAGTTATTATTCGAGCGAGGTCGAACATAACCTTTCATTAAATCTCAGCCAAGGTCGGTAGGTGTTGTTCGAGCGGGGTCGAACATAACCTTAATACGAAAAAGGTGTCTTGATAAACGTAAGTTTCTTATTACTCTGACATTGTTGCTTTGGTTACATACTTGGAGAAAGTTACAAATTTTGAGTGTTGGTTGGTGTTCCAGTCCCAGTCCCAGTCTACCTAGTCCCTTCATTATTTGACTTGGAGATTATTGAGAAATTGAGCAATGAAATAGTAACAATAGTCATGTTCTCACGTACTTCAACTTGAAGTGTTCCCTTCACCGGCTCGTTAAAAACTTCCTCGAGAAAACCCAAATGGAACAAAACTCAAGTGAAGGAAAAAGAATACGACTTGGGGGACACTTTTTCTCTCAGAAGTTGAAGTATTTGAGGTGCATGGTGTTCCAGTTTTTTGTCCAGTTGCTTTCCTTCCATTATCTCTAGTTGGAATGAACCCTTATTTGCTCACTTGAGTTTTGGCTTTCAGTGTGTAGTCCCCGACTTTAAGCGGCCAGACCTTTGCTTTCTTGTTGTAATAGCGTTTTGCTTGTTGTTTTTGGGCGACCATTCTTATGTACCCCATATCTCTTTGTTCGTCGAGTTCCTGCCTTCTACTCTCATCGTTATTCATCCCGCTTTCGTGAGAGTACTCTAGGCTGGGTTCTTCGACCTCGACTGATATTACTGTCTCGGTTCCATAGACCAAAGAGTAGGGTGTCTCTCCTATTCTCATCTTCAGAGTTGCTCGGTACGCCTATAATACTTCTGATAGTATTTCTGGGTGTCTTCGAGCTTTTTCTTTATAATGTTTAGTATTGACTTATTGGAGGATTTTACTTGCCCATTACCTTGCTGGGTGATATAGGGTTGATAGTATCCTTTTGATACACCATTTCTCGAAGAACTCAGTGGTTTTCTTCCCTGTGAACTGGGGTCCGTTGTAGCAGTTGATTTCCTTGGGTAGGCCGAATCAGCAGATGATGTTTCTCCATATAAAGGTGATTACCCCATGTTCCCGCATTTGGGCGGATGCTCCTGCTTCCACCCATTTAGAGAAATAGTCAGTTAAAACTAAAAGGAATCGTACATTACCTCGCCATGCTGGGAGGGGGGCCCATGATGCTCGTTCCCCATTTTATGAACGGCCAAGGAGAGGTGATTGATTGGAGGTGTTCACCTGCTTGGTGAATCATTAGGCGTACTTTTGACATTATTTGCATTTCCTCACGAAATCTGTGACGTCATTTTTCATGGTGGACCAATAGTATCCCGCCCGTATAAGGCATCTGACCAGTGCTCGATTGCTGGAGTGAGCACTGTAATGGCCTTCATGGACTTCTTCTAGGGCGCTGGGTTTGGTTCGGTCCAAACATTTCACTAGAGGGTCGTCGTAAGTCCTCTTGTATAGGTCGCTATGAAGGAGATTGTATCTGGTCGCTTGCGTTATTAGTTTTTTGGCTTCTTTTTTGTCGTCTGGGAGTGTGTGTCGTCCTGTAAATACGATTGAGGCATTCCCAAGTTAATTTTATGATTTTTACCTCGATTTGGTCTAGTGATGAGTTGAGGAGATGGACTACGCTTTGATCTCCGGTCGTGATGCTTTGGTAGCTGCGACCAGTTTGGCAAGGCCATCTGCTTCGGCATTCTGTGCCCGTAGGATCTGATTGAGTTGGCATTCGTCGAACTCAACCAATAGCTTGCAGATTTCGGTCTGGTATTTTTGCAACCTTTGTTCCTTGATTTGGAAAGTCCCTATGACTTGCTTGACTACGAGCTGGGAATCATAATGAAGTTTCAACCGTTTCACCCCATACTTGAGTGCTAGCCTCAATCTTGTAATTACGGCCTCATACTCGGCCTCATTGTTAGTCATATCCGGGCACCTTATGGACTGGCAAATTACTTCACCTGTAGGGACCTCGAGTACGAGTCCCAGTCTGGACCCTAACGCGTTGGATGCGCAGTCAGTGTATAGGACTAAGAGGTCTTGTATTTGGAGGGTAGATCGGATGGTTTCCTTTTTGACTTCAGGCATTATGTTTGCACTGAAGTCGGAAAGCACCTGCGACTTTATCATCGTTCGCGACTGATATGTGATATCTTGCTCACTTAGCTCGATAGCCCATTTGGCCAGCTTCCCTGATAGCCCAGGTTTAGCCAAAATGCTCCTCAGGAGAAAGGTTGTGACGACCGATATGGGGTAGCATTAGAAATAGGGTCTAAGCTTTCGTGAAACTATGACCAAGGCCAGAGCTAATTTTTCGAGTTGCGGGTACCTCGTCTCGGCGTCGATGAATGTTTTGTTATTATAATAGATGGGATATTGTGTACCTTTCTTTTTGCGGATCAAGACTGCACTTACCGCTACCTTGGATACGGCAAGATAGACGAGGAGTCATTCTCTAAGTTCGGGTTTTGAAAGTAGGGGTGGTGATGATAGGTATGCATTCAGTTCTCACAGATCCTGGACGCACTCGGGAGTCCATTCGAGTCTGTTGTCCTTTTTTGAGTACGCCAAAGAATTTATGACATCTATCCGACGACCGCGAGATGAATCTTGATAGGGCAGCGATTCGACCAATCAATCTTTGGACTTGCTTTTTGGTAGTTAAGAGTTTCGATATTCCCTCGATAGTTTTTATTTGGTCTGGGTTGACCTCTATCCCTCGTTGTGACACAAGAAAACCCAAGAATTTTCCCGAGGCTACACTAAACACGCATTTCTTTGGGTTCATCTTCATTCTGTACCGTCTTAGTATGTCGAAAGTTTCTTTCAAATGGTCGATGCAATCCTCTGCCTTTTCGGACTCGACCAACATGCCGTCTATATATACCTCCATGGTCTTACTAAGCTGGTCTTTGAATATATTTGTTACCACTCTTTGGTATGCAGCCCACGCATTCTTCAGCCCAAACAGCATGACCCTATAGTAATACGTTCCATGGTGGGTGATGAACGTGGTCTTATCCTGGTCTTCTTCTTCCATCAGAATATGATTATAGCCTGATTAAGCGTCCAAGAAACTTAATAGTTTGTGCCTGGCTGTTGTGTCGATGAGTTGGTCGATGTGGGGTAATGGGAATGAGTCCTTCCGACATGCTTTATTCAAATCTGTGAAATCCACTCACATCCGCCATTTCCAATTTTTCTTTTTGACTATCATCACGTTGGAGATCCACTTAGTATACTTCGACTCCCTGATGAAGCCGTTCTCTAACAGGTTTTCCACTTCTTCGCGAACTGCCTCGTTAATGGCGGAGTTGAATTTGCATTTGACCTGTCTCA
This sequence comes from Nicotiana tomentosiformis, assembly GCF_000390325.3. Lineage (NCBI taxonomy): Eukaryota > Viridiplantae > Streptophyta > Magnoliopsida > Solanales > Solanaceae > Nicotiana > Nicotiana tomentosiformis. The sequence goes on from NC_090814.1 coordinate 138,419,228, forward strand.
CTAGGGGGTGGAACGGGTCGATGTTTAATTTATGTATGATGATTTCCCTTGGGATGCCCGACATATCTGCATGGCTGAAGGCAAACAAATCTGCATTAGATATTAAGAATGGACTAAATTTACCTGGTTCCCGGAGTTTGCAGTCGATATACGCCTTTTTATTGCGGTCGTTGAGGTCCAATTGGATGGGGTCGAGGTCTTCTATGATTGAATATGTAGCTTCAACCATTTTAGGATCCATGATGACATCCCCAGTCTCTTCTTGTATCGACCTCAACCCTGCTGATTGCTATGCCTCTTTTTCTTTGTCTTTTTTTTGGGTTGTCGTGCTGTCCAAGGCGATGCGGTAGCATTCCTGGGATGCGCGTTGTTCCCCGCGTATGCTGAATATTCCCCATGGTGTTGGGAATTTAATTACTTGGTATAGGTTGGAGGGGATATATCCATGGTCATCCCACTATGGCATTGTATGCAATGTCCTGGTCCATGATGTGAAATGTCGTCTCCAGAGTCATGCAGCCGGCCAAGACGGGGAGTGTAATTTTCTCGTATGTACGCTCAACTGCATTATTAAAACCGGTTAGCGTGATGCAGCAAGACACTATCTTATCCTCGAGTGCCATTTAGGTAAGGACTCGGGGATGGATAATGCATGTCCCACTTCCATCGTCCACCATGATGCGTTTGACATCGGTATCTAAAATATGTAAAGTAATAACGAGGGCATCATTATGAGGAAAAGTCAAACTGTCGGCATACGACTCGTCGATGTATGACCGTCCTGATGTATGGTTGGTGTCATTCCCTATTGGGTCGCGTAACCGAGTGATCTCTTCTGGTGTTGTCTCTTCGTTCTTTTCTGGATTCGGCTTGTACCGAGGTTAGTAGGTAAGTTGGTCCATTGAGGTCGTCCTCGTCTACTCAGACCTCGGCACAATAAGCATTATGGATTTCGTCCCAAGTGGTTGGAGGATACTTCATCAATCGGCTCACCAGTTTTCTAGTTGCTCTTGAACCATATCTACTCAGCCTGTTCTGGAAAGCTGCGACCGCCATCCCTTTGGATACGTTCGGCAGATTCATCCTTACTCTGTTGAAAAGGGCGAGGAAGTCCCTTAGTCCCTCCCCCAAGGACTGCTTAATAGTGAATATGTCGTTTACTCTTGCTTCGGCCTTATTGGCTCCGGCATGGGCGGTTATGAACTAATCAGCCATTTCCTCAAAAGTTTCTATGGAGTGGGCTAGTAGCTATGAATACCATGTTAATGCCCCTCCCGTAAGGGTTTCGCCAAACTTCTTCAGCAAAATAGAGGTCACTTGTTCCTTGGCGAGGTTGTTGCCTTTCACGGCGGTGATGTAGTGAGTCACATGATCCTCAGGATCTGTCATTTCATCGTATATCCTGAGGTAGGGCGGCATTTTGAAGGTTTTGGTATGGCATGCGGGGATGCGACATCGTTGTACTGCTGCACTACGAACCTATCGGCGTCCATTTTTGGTAGCAACTTGGGAGGGCGATATCTTGTCAACTCGTTCTTGGTGTTCTTTCATCTGGTCTCAGAGTGCTTTGTTTTCATTCTCCATTTATTCCATCCTTTTTAGAACGGAAGCTAGGGCGATGTCACCCACACTATTAGTAATATTGTGAGTTATACCTGTCATTGCAGGGTTTGGTCTATTGCATTGCTCGTCTGTTTGTTGTGTCATGCAAACTCATGCGGTTTCTGCAATCATGCTTGGAGCAAGTTTGTTGAGGACGCTCGCTAGCGCGTCGATCAGCCATACTTCGAGGAGTTTTTTCACAGCTGGGGGCGTCCTTTCTTCTGTAGATGTGGAGGCCCCGTTTCCTCTGGGTTTTGTTATGCTGCAGTGTGGGGAAGGTGACCTTTCTCGCCTAGGGGACGTGTTGGGCGTCACGTCCTCACCTATTGTTTCATAGCTTTCGTTAATGACATTCATGAGGTTGGTTGGGAAGTCACTTATTATTTTTGTCCTTTGTCCTTGGTTACCTGCCATGTAGGGTTTTGTATGTACAAAGAAAGGAGATCTCGGGGTTTTTTGACGTTAGTGACTTGCGTTAATTGTAGATCTAGAGGAAACTAAAAATTTAACTAAGAAGTCCTCACAGTCTGCGCCAAATTGTTTGACCGAAAAATATTGATCTTGGTTCAACTAACTAAATTTATATAATGAGGGTTAATCTTAGCAAACGATAATATCCTAAAGATGGAGTTCTCAAAAGTGTTATAAATACTACGTAGGTATGTTTTGATAGCAGCGGCAGCATAGAATCAATATTCAAGAAATCAAAGGCAATAATGTAGCATTAAATATTGATAAATAGCAATAAATGACATTTAAGTAAATAGAATGAATGAGTCACCCAAGAAAGGATGGAATCATTGAATGTTCTTTCTGGCAATGATGAGTGATGGACAACCCTTTGAATATCTGAGTTATTCTCGGATCTAGTGAAAAAGTGTAGACAAGAATTTTAGTAAAAATGTGATGTTTGTAGGCTTGCAATGAAATCTGATTCTCTTTCTAAAGTCAAAATGTATTTTTATAAATGAATATCACATATCCCCTATCATTGTGTATCTTTCTATTTATAGGGAACATGTTCCCAAAAACCCTAATAGTACAAATACAGAGAATATCCATTAGAATATTCTCGTTTATGTTCTATCTTGATACTAGCCATTATAACTCTGTCAAAGGTGCTCGACCTCGGCCTTGATGACATTTCCTCGACTTCAGTCTTACTGACTCTTCGACCACGACCTTTGCTGATAATTAAATTATTTTGACACGTAGTGCCCAAAAATGTTTTACTAATACCATTTCGACTAAAGATGATTTTTGATCCGTACGGTCACAAAATCTTAGGTCCGCCTCAGTTTATAACACGTTATTTTTCATGCTTCAATGGTTAAAAGGTGATGTAATAAGAATTCTACCCCTAAATCGCGGCAACCCATGCTAACCCCGCCCGTTATGCTCTACGTATTTTTCTGCTAAAGTTTATATTTCGTCAACCAATTACGTGATTGCTATCGTCTCAAACTCAAAATGGTTTAAAGGTGTCTTGTTTCCATCTCCGATTAGAATATGAAAGTTTGAATTTATGTCCAATTAGTAGACGAACTTCATATTTCCCTAAAGAGCAAAACATATTTCGTTGTTATAGAATTGCTGGTCAAGAGTAGAATGTTGAAGTAGAAAGTGGAGAATATTCATAATTTAAAGTTGGAAGGAACCTTCAATTTTATCGTAAATTAAAGTGGGAGGACAAAAATAATTTTCACCCATATATTAAATATTAATTAAAAGGTGGTAATTTCTTACATAGAATAATGATTAGACTTGGTAAAGGACAAAGAAAGAGATATTTCTCTCCGACTGCAACTCTGTAAGAACATTAATGTTATCACTAAATTTTCTCCTTGTCTTTGTTTTTGCCTAGGACAAAATAAACCTTTGGCTAATCAAACTCTTTAAGATTAATCCCTTTAATTTTAATAGAGTATAATAAGATAATCAAGTATATAAGGCCGATTATTTTAAACAATTTAATGGCCTAGAAAGAACGAAATATTTTGCTAAAATCTGGAAGGATGTACTAAATCATTATTTTTTTAATCAAAAAAGGAGAAAATCTAGGGATAGAAAATAAATAGGAATTAAAACAGCTTAACCAAAATCGCCTAATTTAGATTAATATTTAGTCACTTACCAACATTATTCCGATAAAAAAGATAATAATAAGATAGTAATTAATTTCTAAAAGAATACTAAGTACTTATCAGATAAGCATGGAACAGGTTATTTACCAACTTTATCCCGATAAAAAAGACAGTGTAATAAGATTGATTAATTAATCTTCTAAGAGAATACTAAGTACTATAATTATTCTTCTAAAAGAATACTAATTACTACAATAAGATAAGCATGGGACCCAACTCTATTATATATTTTCTTCTATAAATAGATTTGCTTTGCCACCACATACCTTCACATTCTACTCTAACCTCTCCATTGAGTTCACAATGATTAAAGCAATTAGTTCTCTATGGCTAATTATGCTGCTAATTGCAGCACTAAGTACTGTAATTACAGTTAAGTCTGATATTAATGATGTGTTGCCGGAAAAGTTGAGTTTTGACACCGGAGGTTTGAGCAGAGAAAGTTTTCCGAAGGGATTTATATTCGGAACTGCAACTTCTGCATACCAAGTTGAAGGTGCTGCTAGCACTGAAGGCCGTGGACCTAGTATTTGGGATACTTTCATTAAACGACCTGGTAAATATTCATTAATCTTGGATTATACCAGTTTTAATTATGTGATTTTGATTTTGTTGGTGTTTTGCTTTTACTAATAAATTTTGATGGAATAACAAAAACAGGAGTTGAACCAAACAATGCCAATGGAGAAGTCGCTGTTGACCAATATCATCGTTACAAGGTGAGTGTACTAAGTTCATATATGTTGCAACATATTGGGGTCGTAGGGTGTATAAGAATAATACTTAATAGGGTGCATTAATAATGCTGTGATTATTTATGCTGGTAATGGTTATGCTGGAATTATTTCTTTTGTATTAAAGGTTTTGAAAGGACAATTTTGTCGATATTATTACAATCCCATATTATGAGTATCTACTTTGGATGACCTGATAATGTGTAAAAAAATAAAATATTACATATAAGTTAAACTCTTCATAAAATCGGAATTACTGAATTCTATGTTACTGAATATAATATAAGACTGAAGTTCGAGTATAGAACATTAGACTATGCTGTTTGAATTTTTCCAGTAACGTGAAATTTGAATTTTCTCTTTCAAGCATATACGCGAAATTATTTGTCATTACTAATGACTTCAAAATATCATGTTATTTAGTTACAATATGTAATTGTAAGTGTATCCATATAACTAACTCTTCCGAATTGTTTTCCGCTTAATATTTCAACATAGAATTTTAATGTATAAGGTGATCCTTTAACTCTGCTATCCAGAATTAATCACTTTATGGTTTATGATGCCACTGTAATGGGTACAGGAGGATATTGATCTGTTGGCGAATCTGAATTTTGAAGCTTATCGCTTCTCAATTTCATGGTCCAGAATTTTCCCAAGTAATTTCACTATTCCTTTTCTATTTTATAGTCTATTCTCTAGCCATTTGCAATAATAAGTGAGAATTTAATCTTGTGTCTGAATTTAATGTAGATGGAACTGGTAAAGTAAACTGGAAAGGAGTTGCTTATTACAACAGGTTGATCGACTACATGCTCGAAAGAGGTAACTTTCTTTTCTCCCTTTTAATGCATAATCATAGATATTGTTGTCGTGGACTATACTGAACTTTAAACAAATTTTTTACAGGTATTACCCCATATGCTAATCTTAATCACTATGATTTACCACAAGCACTTCAAGATAGGTACAATGGATGGTTAAGCCGTGAAGTCGTGTAAGTATATCATCACTTAAATTCATGCAACTACCAACTATTTGATTCTTTATTTTTGGTAATGGTTTTACTGTTGGAATATTGCAGGAAAGATTATGCTGATTATGCAGAGTTTTGTTTTAAGACATTTGGAGACAGAGTGAAGAACTGGTTTTCGTTTAATGAGCCAAGAGTTGTTGCTGCTTTAGGGTATGATACTGGATTCTTTGCACCCGGAAGATGTTCTAAACCATTTGGCAACTGCACTGAAGGAGATTCGGCAACTGAGCCTTATATTGTTGCCCATAATCTCATCTTATGTCATGCTTCTGCAGCTAAGAGATATCGCGAAAAGTATCAAGTAGGATATCTTTTCCCCCTTTTTTGCCTTCCTTGCTTTTGAAATTGCAGATCACTCTATAACCTCATTTTCTAAATGTAATATATAACAGGAGAAACAGAAAGGAAAATTTGGCATTCTGTTGGATTTTGTGTGGTATGAACCTTTGACAAGAGGAAAAGCCGACAACTATGCTGCTCAAAGAGCAAGAGACTTTCATTTGGGATGGTAAGATTTTGCACCCATAGTAATGAATTGCAATTGCTAGATTAAGGGGAGATTCTTACCAGTAGTAGATACAGAATTTAGACATTGTCGTTTCTGAGTTGAGAGAGTGGGTTTCTGACTAACTATAATCATACTTTGGGGTTGTTCTACAGGTTCTTGCATCCTCTTGTATATGGTGAGTACCCAAAAACCATGCAAAATATTTTGGGGAAGCGATTACCCAAGTTCACGAAAGAAGAGGTTAAGATGGTCAAGGGATCAATTGATTTATTGGGCATAAACCAGTACACTGCCTACTACATGTATGATCCTCATTACACGACGCCACAACCCTTGGGCTATCAGCAGGACTGGAATGTTGGATTTGCTTGTAAGAAACTACTGCTTTACCAGTTCTTAAGTTATGAATGAAACTACTTGTTTTAGTATGTAAGAGGTTCTACTGATTCTAATTCTTTCACTTGCTCTGATGTAGATGATCGCAAGGGAGTACCAATTGGTCCTAGGGTGAGTATATGATGAAGTTAACATTGCTTTTAGCCTAAAAGCATACTAATATATTAGCTAACACTATCTTTGTTGAATATGATTCTAGGCACACTCGGATTGGCTCTATATCGTGCCATGGGGTCTACATAAAGCTGTCAACTATGTAAAAGAACGCTATGGAAATCCTACCATGATTCTGGCAGAAAATGGTATGGTTTGTTTAACTTGTGAAACGTTTCTAAGCTGCATTTGACAAAAAGAATGTCGGTACTAATAGTGTATGATTTACAGGTATGGATTATGCGGGCAACATTACCCTTCCTAAAGCATTATATGACACCAAAAGGATTGCTTACTATAAGAGCTATTTGCAAGAACTAAAGAAGACTGTAGATGAAGGAGCTAATGTCATAGGCTATTTTGCGTGGTCATTGGTGGACAACTTTGAATGGAGATTGGGTTATACTTCCAGATTTGGCATTGTCTATGTTGATTTCAATACCCTCAAACGATACCCAAAGTTGTCCGCATTATGGTTCAAGAAGTTACTTAGGCGCCACAAGCATTAAGGCGGCTCTGCCCTTGTCTGTGTTTTTTTTCTCTCATTAAAAGTAGTTCAGTGTTTAGAATGTCTGTTTAGATTTTAGAGGACTTGAAACTCATAAGTTGGCGGCTTTATTAGGCACTAGGATTTCAAGTTGTGTTAGTTTAATACAAGAATGCTCTTTCTACAATATAGCTATGATGTTTGCAAGGGAATAAAAGAATGAATGATACAGCTTTAGTACTGCAATTCCTAATTCTTGACTTCTACTTATATAATTATATTCACAAGTCAGAACAAGTATTTTAAACTCTGTATCTAGTTCGAACCTTCTACTTAATAAGCACTAAGAATCAAACTTACATAATTATATTAGGGTTATGGTCTAGATAATGGAAGGTTAACCTAGACTAGACCTTTAAAAATAACTTAAATTATATCACAGTTTGCTTACCAGTGGAATGTTGGCAGAGGAATTGTTGTCTTTAATTGATGATAAAATTAAGAAATCTGCAAGATAATAGACTAAAAAAGAAAAGTGACCGATCAAAGTAAATTAATCAAGGCTGAAACTAATCCAATAAATTACACTCGAGAAAAGAAATTCAATATAGAGTTTTTCTTGTTTTCTGAACTTTGACAATTACTCCTCTTAACCTTCCTTTCATTGGTAACTTTTCTTAATTCAATTCTTTTAACCGGCTTAGATTCCACACTTTTTTGTGATTCTGGAGTAGTACATACAACTTCCAGGCTTTCAACCTCAGTCACTTCTGAGATTTGTTCAGTAACACTTTCCATTTCATCTGGCTCAATTTCCTCCACTTTTCTTTTCCTAAAAGGATTATTATCTGGAACTTTCAACACTTCTTTCTGCTGACTATTTTTCTCTTTTCCCACCATTTTCCTAGTTGATATTGAAGGGCATAGCAAGTTTTGAAGAGCTACTGCTTCCTCTATGCACTCCTTGTCGTCCATAAATGGACACTGCTTCTGTTCATCCGAGGCTTGCTTCATCTCCACCACTAAAAATGCCACAAAAACTGTCGTTAATAAAAATTTGGAGTATCATTATCACTTTGCCAACACATTTATGTACCCCTAAGTGCCATTTAAATGCACTAGAAAACAATTGTGGCATTAATGACAATCTGAATGCCATGCTTGCCTGTTGTTTCTTTTCTGGTTTTACTTGAAGAAATAGCAAGAAAACTGCCGTCTTTTGAAGCTTGAGCAGATGCCTTTTGTCGAGAGAAAGGACCACAAATTTTCTTGATGTTTGCAGTAGACACGTGATTTACCATACTTGGAAAGAGATTGAAGGCCTCCATTGTACAAGGATCTATGCTACCTTGAGCAACTGCAGTTGCCAATGATGGAAGAATTTCTCTATTGACTGTCAAGGATAAATAGTTCGCCATATTTTCCATTGCAAAAGCATCAGATACAGCAATTTAAAGTACTATTCTGCAAAAAGGTTAGAGAATGCTGAAGCTTCATTCATAACAGAAGGCAAGCTCCAAGTAAGAGGAGGACAAAGTTTGTCATACAACTCCAATAGGATGAAAACCACAAAGAAACTAAAGGATACGGTCCTAAGAAGTCAAGTTCTTCGTCCAGAAACTGCAACAGCTGTTCTGGGATAGGTTTCAAGTGCTTTGTCCGCTTCAAACTAACATCATATCTAATTAAACATAGAAGAAAAGTTATCATTCATGTAGAACAAAGGAAGAACTATATATAAAAGTTTTTCTGTCAGTTATTAGACTCACATTCTAGCATGATAGAAAACTGCAACTGCTTCTTTAAATGATTTTGTGTAATCTTCAGGCACTTGATCTCCCTTCTCAAACTTTAACATGGAAAGAACCTGTTAAACATTGGAAATGACTTTTAGTTATGACGCTCTAACGGTATAAACCTTCTCCCAAAAGAGTTGCTAGAGGATTACAAATACTACATGAAAATAAAATTTTGAAGTTGGAAAGGAAAATGGTGTATATGTTTGTACTAAATATTGTATATGTTAACTTCTTTGCTTTACATCTCTGTAAAATTGATGATGTTGATTTTCTTGGTTTAGTTGGACATAAGGACAAAGCTATGTATAAGGGACAGCTTGCACCGATGGGCTCGGAGTGCTGAACAAAGGCATAGACATGCTAATCTCAACAATTGCTCTGGAGATGGAGGTACTGGTGGACCATTGATTAGCGAGGAGCAAACAAGTATACATCCTTTCTCAATATTGTTAGCTCTGAGGTGCTGCACTAAAAGTTTGAAGTAGAAGTATCTCTCAGGACATCTTAAGCTAAGAACAATAAGGGATGGTACAAATTCAACATTAGCCCATTTAACTTACAAAACCATATTAGACATCTTACTGCTAACACCCCTCCTCCCCAGAGAAAGGGAAGCTATGCCCTGCCAAAGTAATTATGTTGTTCCTCAATGCCTTGCTCTAGAAGGCTCTTGTGATTTCACCTTTTAACTGGGAAATGATTTATCTCTTCAATTAGTGTCCATACATATAGTATCAGGTAAAAGATCAGGTATCAGACTGGCTCAAAGCTGATATAAGCAATGCTAAACAAACTTCCTTGCTTTGAACGAATAGAGAATATGCTTACTCGATCTAAGTCACGATACTTGGAGACCAGATTATAAGCTTTTGTGATTCCTATACCAGGGACAGATGGAAGAAAATCACAGCCAGCTAAGACACACATGCCTGCAAATGATGAATAACGTAACTATTGTAAAACTTACAAAGAAGAAAGACAATCAAATGCTATTCAGAAAGCATTTCATTTTCAGCCGCTATTTTGCTTCTGTTGACTACACGAAAAAAGCAAGTCCATCACCATTATTAGCTGCAAGAGTAGTCTATGCTTGACTTTAAATGCTTTAGGTTTGGTTATCAATGCAAATGAGTTAAAAGCTAGAAATTGCTAGTAAACCTGTAAATAAATCTCTGTTCAAATGTCTGAAGGAAGGAACGTGAGTAGCAGAACTGAAAACATGGTCTAGTACCACTTCTTGACCATTGCCAAAGGAATCCATCTTAAAGAAAACCTGCTCAAAAGTACATAAAATTAACAGAGGTTGCTTAGCTTTTAATTAAGGGAATTGAGCTGTTAGGAGAGCAACAACCTCCATTAGGCCATATCAAGGTATTTGAGAATTTCTTACAGCGGGACAGCCATATGCTAGTAAGTCGCTATCCTCAGAAATTACTGCCACAATTCCACTCTTTTCTTCTTCTAGGCTAGCCAAGTAGGCCAATTGTGCATCAGCTTCATATGGTGCTACAACAAATTCTATATTCTCTGACTCCAGGATCTGCACATGTAGAAAAGCATAATTACAGCTAGGTTACTTGAAATCTTGAATTGGCAGATACATAAAATTGAAATCATGCCAAACTACTGGAAAATTTCAAGGAAATTGTATGTCAACGCGAATATCAAATCAAAAATTAAGAAAAGATAAACTTCTGAATGAAATGTCTTTTATGACTGAAAGTAGACAAGACAAAAGAGATGGTTATTGTGTACCTGAATGAGTTGATGTGCCATTGATGGAGTGATACTCACTGCCCTCTGCACATGAAGCATTAGAAATGAAAAAAAAAATCTAGTAGTATATTTTAATTTGCTATCTGACTGTATAGTGCATTAAACATCTAAAGATAAACAAAGAAGCATAGTTAAGTATTCTCAAATACCACAACCCTTCAGGCTTATTCAAATCAAACGAAGTAGTTATTCCAATTTGTGAGGGTTAATAAAGAAACTGCATTTATGATGATAGGCTATAATTACGTATTTTAGTTACACTCTAATTTACTGCACTTTAATTGAGTTTGAGCTTTAATCGCTAGTGTTTTGCACTAATTGTGTGTTTTATGCCGTGATTCCGAGCTATGTAGATGTTAGAGAATGAATTCAAGTGATTTGGAGCTTTGAAGTCTGAGTAAAAACCCAAAGAATTAAGCCGGGATCGTGTTCAGGGATCAAATTTGATAGTTAAGAACGAACGAAGAATCGAGTAGGTATATTGCGCACTGTCTAGTAAAATGCACATAACTTTTCGCTCAAAACTCCACTTGAGCTCCACAATATATGGTTGGAAAGCTAATTCAAAGGGCTACAACTTTCATGTTTTACGTTTTTCCAAATTCCAAACAGAACAGGGTGAAAAATGTGCGACAAGTGCGCAGCCGTGCACTGGCCGCGGATGTGAGGCAGAAACTGGCCAAAATCCGCGGTTGAATCCGCGGCCGCGGACGTCCTGACCTGGAAAAGTGTCCTTTTTCGCATAGGAGAAGGTATAATTATTTGGGCCCAACCCTACTTGGTATATATATATGGAAAAATGGTATTTTGAGTACTTTTGACATATTTTTGACACAATTTAGACCTGAGGCTAAGGAGACTGGGGATTCGACCTAAGGAGGCAAGAACACACTAGGAGCAAGGCGGAGAATTCTTCTACAAGTTTCTTACTTCCTTCTTCCTATTTCTATTATTGGTTATGAATTCTAGTATTGTAGTTATGCATACTATTATGAATAGCTAATTTGTTATCTAGGATTTTGATGGAACCTCTTGGAGGATGAATTCTTGTTATGTTTTAATATAATTTAACCCTTGAATTTGTCTATTTGTTCAACTACGTGCTTATTTCAGTTGATTGAATGGTCATCTATTGACTGTGCCTATTTATTATGTGTTGCTTGAGAAAGGATACATATTTAGGTGGTTGTTGAACAACGTCACTCCTAACGTATGTGAGAAATCAATACAGCGGGTTTAAAGATAGGTTTAGAAATAACAAAGCCTTGACGTGGTCATAATGAGCGATTAGATAAAGCCAGCTAGCGTAGTTCGAGAGAATATGTCTAGTAAATTGTTGTAGTTGCTCGAGAGAGAATTACGACACCTAAAGTGCTCACGATCAGTAGAGAATATATAGGCGAAATTGTAGGGAACATAGCGGGAAGGATTCCAATATTTGGGAAAATCATAATTCTAGACCTCCTAAATTTAGTCTCCAACCCTTAGTATCTTTAGTTGTTAATTTACTGCTTTAGTTTATTAGTTAATTAGTTAAATATAAGAATCTTAATCTTTATAACTTAGAAATTTATTCGAGCTTGTCTTCTTAGCGATATTGAACAATTATGGCGAAAACTTAGTTCTCTGTGGGATTCGACTCCGGACTCTTAGACCGGATTATATTTGCAGCGACCGCTTATCCTTTTTAGGACTAGAGTTGGGCGTGATCAATTTACCATGACTATTTAGAGACTAAATAGTACCTGGAAGAGCTCAACGGCGCCAGCAACATTTCCTTCCTTTAGCTTCAACATTGCCTGATCTCTATTTGTTTTTCTTCTCCTATTGAAATAACAGATTCACAATCCACAAAACTGGTATAACAAAAATTCGTGTATTACTACTACTTAATTAAGTAACAAGAATTAAGTTGGCGATTACATGCCTGTGCCTTTCATCTTCAGTTCCAGACTTGCAGGGTAAGTTCCCACCATCAAAAACAACAACGGGAGTGATCTTATAATGTCGAAGCAGATTAATTCGGTGCATAAAGTAATTCAAGTACTGCAATTTCTTGCCGCCCTCCAAATTAAGGCACAGCTCCATACTACATGAATATGCTGAAAATTACAGCTTTTATTGATTCCATCCATTTAAAACCACAAAATATGCAGTAAAAATTGAATCTTGAGCTAATATATGCCAAACCAAATTAAATAACCCTACCTCCTTTGTGAAGCCAAGAATACGCATCAATTCCCACCTATAACCAACAAAATATGATTTTTATTAAAATTAAAACACAGAAATGCGATAAATGTGATGAATCTGAATATTGAACTAAAGGGAGAGGAAATGGAATGTTACCCTTTTGCCGGCGTATTTTTTAATGTGGACCGGTTCAACATAGGGCTTCATAAACCGGAGGAGATCTTTGATACCCATTTTTTTCTCTTTTTTTTTTTCTTCTAGGTATTTTCTCCTAGCTTTCTTACTTGAACTTCTGGGTTTTGGATCTGTAGGTGAAAAATGGGGATTGGAAGAAGTGAGAGAAAATGGCGGGAAAAAGAGCAAGTGTTGAATGGGCTGTGTGTATACCTAGCAGTAAAAGCGTCAAGCAACGGTACTGTGACGGAACTAAAGTACCATCCAATGGAAAAATGCCACGTGCAATAATTCAAAGTCAATGTACACGTGGCGGGTATTTATTCGTATGTTTTCTCCACTTTTTTACCTAGTATTGCGAGTTATGACTTGGAACTTCAGCATTTTAACGTTTTTACCGCGAAGATAAATTTTAAATTTTGACTTATTAATATATATATATATATATATATTGTATTTTAGGTTAAAACTTAAATTTTAAAAAATATAAAAAATAATTTTTAAAAATGGTGGACCAGCCCGTGAGGGTCCGTGACCCACGTAGGGCTGAGTTGGGCTAACTATTTTAATGCCCATCGAAATAGTGGGCCGACCCAACCCGGTCCGTCAAATGCCAAAGCCCAAGTGGGCTGGGATACACCGTGTTGGGCCAGCCTATTAAAACTCAGTCAGCTATCTGAGCAAAAGTAAAATAAACTATGCAACACCTGCCAACAACCAGAATTTTTAAAGGGTGAAAATTATTTTTGTAACGACCTCACCAGTCGTTTTGCTTTCTAGATCCTCGTTCCCCTAAATAAGACTCATTGTATGTGCTTTTACTATTTTATGACTTGCGGGGATGGTTAGTTCAGGATTTGGAAGGATTCGGGTTGAAATCGGAACACTTGGTTCCTTAAAGATAGCTAAAAAGGCTAAGTTTGATTTTAGTCAAGTTTTGAGTAAACGACCTCGGAACCGGGATCTAACGGTCCCAATAGGTTAGTATAATGATTTTGGACTTGGACGTATATTCGGATCGGGTTTTGGATGACTTAGGAGCGTTTCGGCGTTTAATATGGAGAGTTGGCACCTTGAAGGTTTTAAAATTCTTTAAATTTGGTTTGGAGTAGGTTTTGGTGTTATCGAGGTCCGTTTGGGATTCCAAGCCGGAGAATAGTTCTGTATGTTGTATCATCTTCAGGCTAATGTAGTTGAACGGGAAACTGCTATAGCTTCTGGGAAAAGTGATCTGAATCAGTCTCAGTTATGGCACTTACGACTTGGTCATATGAGTGATAAGGGATTGTCTTTGTTGAGTAAGAAGAATTTGTTGAATGGATACAATCAAATTTTGAATTTTTGTGAGCATTGTGTGTTTGATAAACAGACAAAGGTAAAGTTCAACAAGAAGTCCGAGCACAAGACCAGATACAAGTTAGATTATATACATTCAGACTTGTGGGATCCAAACAGAGTTGTTCCCTCCAAGAGTGGTGCTATGTATTTTATGACTTTGATTGATGATTACTCAAGGATGGTGTGTGGGTGTATTTTCTGAAAACAAAAGATGGGGCATTTCCTCCCATCTACGCAAGATGAATTTGGCTTTGGTGATTCACCATTTGAAAGACGAGAGAACATTATCTGTTAAATGGAAGACGATGGTTGAGAGGCAGACGGAAAGAAAAGTTAAGTGTCTTCGAACTGACAATGGGTTTGAATTTTGCAATTCTGAGTTCAATAATTTCTGTAGCAGAGAGGGCATAGTGAGACATCGCACTTGTGTCAGAACACCATAACAAAATGGTATTGCAGAACGTATGAACAGAATGCTTTGTGATGGAGCGCGGAGCATGCTTTCACACTAATATGTTAGCAAGAATTTTTGGGCTGAAGCAATCAATACAACTTGTTATTTGGTCAACAGATCTCCATCTACAATAATTTAGTTCAAAACTTCTTTTGAGGTATGGTCCGGTTCGCCTGCTGATTATTCAAATTTATGGATATTTGGTTGTCCTGCTTATGCTCATGTGAGGGATGAAAAACTTGAGCTGAGGGCAAAGAAGTGCATATTTCTTGGGTATGCAACTAGAATGAAATGTTATAGGTTGTGGTGCACATATCAAAAGACTCCAGGGCTAATTATCAGTAGGGATGTAACATTCAATGAATCTGCCTCGCTGGATAGTCAGAGGAAGAAGACAATAGCAGAAACAGATCATGGTGTCAATGACCGCATAGGGCTAGAAATTGAATCTCCACTAGCTCAACCCAGTAGTTCTAAAGTAGAAGAAGTGGATGAGGTACAAAATACTGATCAAGATTATAATGTTGATGCACATGAGCAACAACAACCATATAGCATTGCAACAGGCAGAGAGAAGAGAGTGATCAACCGACCGCAAAGGTTTGCAAACATAGTGCTATGGCTGAAGAGATTAGTAGTTGCAGAGACCGTTGATGAGTTTGAGTGCTATAGCAATCCAGAAGCAATTTCGAGTACAGAACCAAATCGACGGATTAGTGCTATGGCTGAAGAGATTGCTTTTATGTGAAAAATAGATTAAAATGTGAAATAGAGCTTTAAAAACTCAAATGAGTTGACTTTAGTCAATATTTTGAGCAAACGGACCCGGATCAGTGTTTTGACAATTTCGGTAGGTCCACATCGTGATTTGGGACTTGGGCGTATGCCCGGAATCGAATTTCGATGAAAAAGTAAAAGCTTCAAAGCTTAATAATTTTTAAGAATTTACTGATGTTGGATTTATTGACACCGGGTCCGTATTTTGGTTTCGGAGCCCGGTATAGGTCCACTATAATTGATGTGGAAGATCAGACTATGCTGCAACCACAGAGCATACTTAGACAGTACCTTGGCTCTGATACCAATTATTGCGGAAGCCAAATGTATATAGTGTGAATGAGTCACAACTACTATACCAAAAATTATGACAACCACTAAATAATAAACAAGACAATAAGACAACAATAAAAGAATATCAGAATTTACGAGGTTCGGCCAATTTTGCCTACTTCTTCGGACACAAACAATATTTTATTCCACTTCAAAATTACAAGTGAAATAATACTAAAGAGAGAAGATACAAATGCCTTAAGAAGATAAAAGGCAAATGAGAGGTGTGTTTAAATCCTAAACATTAGGCCTCCTTTTATAGGGTGAAATTCCCATTCAAAATTGTCATCCACCGATGTGGTACTTTTGCCAATTTCAACAAAACCATCCCTATAACATAAAATATATAGTTCACTTATTGAGAACTTTGCAGAAATGAGAAAACTAATCTTTTTCTTTCTTTAAAAAAGTTATCTACTTTGAGAAAGAAACTTTCATAACTTTAACAAGAAAGAAAATGTACAGAATTCTGTCTTTATTAGTCCATTTGATTATATTCATTTCTTGATTCTTCTTGGGAGATTCTGAATCTACCATTTGAACTGGACTTGGTTGCTCTTTAGTTGCCGTCCCCTACTTGCTCATTCGCAATTACTACCACAAGAAAATCGCCCCTATCTCTAAAGGGGCTTATGCACTCCACGACTTTCTTATGATCCTCCTTATCTTACAGAGGTTTACTACAAGCCTTACCCAGCGGGATACATATTGCCCAAACGACATGTCAAGCTTTGAGCTAGTGTTTTAAGTATTGGGTAGGCAGAGCTCACTAGCCTAACTAATTCGAATTTACATCAGATGAGCCCACTAAGGCTAGTAAAACGCTTGCTTCTAACTTCCAAAAGGTCCTTTATTCTCACATCTCAAACCCAAGATCTCTAGTATAGGGCGGCGGGATCTCAACCTTGTCTGCCAAATTTGGTGAGAATCGGAGTTGATTTGATGTGATTCGGACGTCCGGTTGTAAAACTATAAGTTTTAAAGTTTTCTTGAAAATTTCCTTTGATTTGGTGTCCGATTCTTAGTTCTAGGTGTTATTTTGGCGATTTGATCGAGCGAGCAAGTTTGTATGAGCACTGGCACGCGAACGCGAAGGCCAAGGGGAAAAAGCCTTCGTTAACACGAAGGAGGACTCGCGAACGCGAAAGCCACGGGCTGCTACTCATCGCGAACGCGACAGGCCCTTCGCGAAGGCGAAGAAGGCCTGACCCCTGTGACTTAAAACAGAATCAAAACGAGAATTTTTCTATTTTTCACAAACCCTCAATTATAACTCGGGTTAGGGGCAATTTCAGCTTTGAGATAGCCCTCTCGCCCCAACCATAACCATAACCCCTTTCTGAGCCGACTTTTAATATTATACTCTCGAATATACCAAAATCGAACCTGATAGAACCCATTCTAGGTCCAATGACCTTATATTACTAAACACAACTGTTCCATAGACATGCCTCACCAATATAACTCATAGCCACAACTCGTGCCATCTGTGCACCAATACGCAACAATTCAAATGTACCAGTCAAGGAAAATGACTCAAATGAGAGAACTGCCCCGCCAGATTAACAAGTACCTCCATAACGAAACGCTAAAAATTCATCATACACCGTAGAACCATCACCCGATTCTAACACGAGGTTCATGTTATATACTCCGAGCTACCATGCTCCAAATTAATAATGACGGAGAGGCAAATGACAAAAATACCACACAAAACCTGAAAGGACATAACCATTACGCTATCGATCATGCAATACACCAAGTACTCATCACACTCAAATTCCGCTATAAAGCTCAAATAGAACCGCACCATCTGTGCAGATAACCAATGAATCACAACTCCTCGTAGCATAAAGGAGTAACTCACAGATCATTTGAGAACACGAATAAGTCCAACAATCGCACCTGCGGAGGGCCAGCCGCAGGTGCGAGCTCGCAGAAGCGATCCCTCATTCCGCAGATGCGGACTTAGGCTAGCCAAGAGAGGACCGCATCTGTGATGAACCTTCCGCAGATGTGGAGCCGCAGATACAACCCAGGGACCGCAGATGCGGAAGTCCTAGAGGCAGAGTGGTCCATTTAATGCGGGATTTTCTTTCACGTCTTGGCGATTTTGGAGCTCTTGGAGAGGGGTTTTTAAACCTAGCACTTTAAGGTAAGTAATTTCTATACAATGTGAGTTAAATACATAGATTATGGATAGATTTTAACATGTAAAATTGTAAAAATCATGGGTTTAGATGAAAAACCTAGGTTTTTATAAAAATAAAATTTAACCATGAAAATAGTTAGGGAATTGAGTGAAATATATATATTTGAGTTTGTGAGGTTATAAGTAACAAATGTTTTCGAAAATTTAGGAATCCTTCAATTGGGGTTGGAAAATTACTCTAATAGTTAGAATATGAACTTTTGAACATACATTGATTAATTTATATAACATTTGACTAGTTTTGGATTATTCGGCACCGAGTTGAGGCTTTAGAGCAAATTTGTGACCGGAAAGTGAGCTTTGAGACGAGGTAAGTCTCTTGTCTAACCTTGTAAGAGGTAATTTTTCTCATAGGTGATTTAAAATAATACTTGCTTATAATTGTGGGGGCTACGTATGCACGAGGTGACGATAGTCCGTGCGTAGCTACTATTTATGCCTTATGTCCGGGTAGTTTAGGACCTAAATCATGAATTACTTGTAATATTTGCATACTACTTGTCAATTCAAGTGCCTAAACTATATTAGAACTCGTTAGGGGAATTGTAGAAGACTAAATTTCACTTACTTGAATTTTTAGCGGATTACTTGACCGTTAACGAAAATTTTATTACATTGTGCATTAGCCTTGTTATAACGTTTAAGTTGAATGCTTATAAGTATCCTCACTTCTAGTGGAGCGGGCCGAACTCTTCGGCAGTAGATAGATGCATTTATAGATCGTGTTGCACGCCCCTCGGCAGTGTATACGTTATTTTGGATCGGACCGTATGACATCGGCATAAATCATGCTTAATAATACTCGGAGCCTAATCATACTTGATATTATTTTGTGGATTATGAGGTTACACTTATTAAATGACGGGAATTTATTAAAATGTGAAAGAATTATTTGCTCCTACTTGTTAATGAGTTACTATAACTATTTACATAACTCATGCTTATTTAGAATTTTTGTATTCATATTGTTAGCCCTTAGTAAGTGTCGAAGTCGACCCCTCGTCACTACTTATTCGAGGTTAGACTAGATACTTACTAGGTACATGTTGTTTATGTACTCACGCTACACTTATGCACTAATTGTGCAGGATCTGAGGCAAGTGCATCTGGCGTCCTACCGGTGCATATCTCAGATATCCCGAAGCCTAGTGGTGAGCTGCTTCCTGAGCTGCTCTGCAGCCCCTTGAGTCTCTATTTTGTATTTATATTCTGTCTACTTTATATTCAAACAGTAGTTAGAGTTTTGTATATTCTACAAGTTGCTCATACACTTGTGATACCAGGTCTTGGCTCACACACTAGTAGACTTTATGATTTTGGAGTACTTATATCACTATGTTTGCCACTCAGTTGTCTACGCTTCATATATTAGATTTTCAACTACTTAATTTCTTATTAAATAGAATTTAATTACTTGAAAACTTATTAAAAAGTGAAATAACCTGTTTAATTCACTATTGGCTTGCCTAGCGGTAACATTGGGCGCCATCACGGCCCATAGGAGAAATTGGGTCGTGACAACATGGTATCAGAGCACTAGGTTCATGTAGGTCTCACAAGTTATGAGCATGCCTAATAGAGTCTTGCAGATCGGTGCGGAGACGTCCGTACTTATCTTCGAGAGGCTATAAGGTATTAGGAAACTACTCTTTCTTCATCTCCTATCGTGCAGTTGGTGTGGTACTAAGTATCTTTCATTTATTCTCTCATAGATGGTGAGAATGCACAGTGGATGTTCCAAACCATGGAGGAGCTGCTCCCCCTGTTACTAGAGGACGAGGCAGAGACCGAGGGAGGGCTCCAGCCCGTGGTAGGGGACGAGAACGTCCCAGAGTTACTCCAGCTATGCCACTAGTGGATCCAATAGAGGATCCTATTATTAAGGAGCAGGCCGACGTTCCTGCAACAGAGCCAGCCCCGGTGGATTTCATGTCCGCACCGGGATTCCAGGAGGTCATGGGTCGTATGTTGCGGTTCATGGCTACTATGACCCAGGCTGGTTTATTTCCAGCAACCCCAATCACATCTCAGGTAGGAGGGGGAGCACAGACCCTTACAGCTCAAGCTCCAGGGCATGCAGCTGTCGTGTATCAGACCTCGAGCGTACTACCCGTGGGCGGAGATCAGCCAGTTCCAGCAGCTATACCTGAGCCCAAACTAGCTGCGACCGTCGATCCGCATAAGCTATTGGACAAATGGACCAGGATTCATCCTCATGTCTTTGGAGGTGAGCGACATGAGAACCCCTAAGGACTTTATTGATCGATGCAGGGACATACTGCACAACATGGGGATATTGGAGTCCCATGGGGTGGATTTTTCTACTTTCCAGTTGGAGGGTAGGGCCCGTAGGTGGTGGCAGTCATATCTCCTCGACAGACGAGCAGATTCACCTCCCATGACTTGGGACCGGTTCACCCTTATTTTTATGGATATGTATATCTCACCCTCTCAGAGGGAAGAGTTACGATTTCAGTTCGAGCAGCTCCAGCAGGGTCAGATGTCAGTGAACGACTATGAGGCGAGGTTCTCTGAGTTGTTTCGTCATGCACTTATGATCATTCCCACCGATGCATAGAGAGTGCAGAGGTTTGTTGCATGCTTGCACACTGGCATTCAGGCTACCATGGCCCGAGAGGTTGAGATGGGAACTTCTTACAAGCTAGTTGTAGATATATCTCGGAGGATCGAGGGTGTACGTCAGCGTAGCCTGGAGCAGGCTACGAGGGATAAGCGGTTTTGGTTTCTGGGAATTCAAAGGTGCCCCGGCTGGGGGCAAAGTCTAGGTTGTGAAGGGACAATCTAGTAGGCCTATATATCCAGCGTCGCCGCCTCCTCAGGGTGCTCCAGTGCGACCTTATTTCAGTGCCATACCAGAGAGTTTCTACCGCTCACCAGCTATTCAGGGTTCCTCCAGTGGGTATTCAGGCTATCAAGGTCAGACTTTAGGTCAGCAGCTCACAGTACCGAGAAGTTGTTTCGAGTGCGGGGATCTCAGTCATGTGCAGAGGTTCTTCCCCAGGCTTTAGGGCAAGGCAGTGCAGCAGGGTCAGCAGCCTATGATTACAGCATCAGCTGCCCTACCAGCCGTCCAACCACCCAGAGGCGGAGGGCATGTGGGTAGGGGCCATCCTAGAGGTGGAGTCTAGTCGGGTGGAGGCCAGTAAGGTGGCGCTCCAGCTAGGTTTTATGCTTTTTCAGCCAGTCTAGATGCAGTAGCCTCAGATGCCGTGATCGCATGTATTATTTCTGTCTGCGGTAGGGATGCTTCAGTGCTATTTTATCCAGGGTCTATATATTCATATGTTTCATCTTTGTTTGCTCATTTCCTAGGTATTCCTCGTGAGTCCTTGGGTACCCTTGTTTATGTGTCCACTCCAGTGGGTGATTCTGTTATTGTGGATCGGATCTACAGATCCTGCATCGTTACATTATGTGGTTATGAGACTAGAGCGGATCTTCTGTTGCTCTATATGACCGACTTTGAGGTCATCCTGGGCACGGACTGGTTATCTCCATATCGCGCCATCCTTGATTGCCATGCCAAGACTGTTACCTTGTCAATGCTAGAGTTGCCTAGATTATAGTGGAAGGGTTCGTTTATCAGTGCATCTAGTAGGGTTATCTCTTTTCTGAAGCTTGACACATGGCCGAGAAAGGTTTTTTAGCTTATCTAGATTATATTCGAGATACTACCGCAGAGACTCCAACGATTGATTCAGTGCCGTAGTCCGGGAGTTCTCTGATGTGTTTCCTTTTGATCTTCCAGGCATGCCACCAAATCGTGATATCAATTTCTGTATTGATTTGGATCCATATACCCAGCCTATATCTATTCCACCGTACCGTATGGCTCCGAAGGAGTTGAAAGAGCAGCTTGAGGATTTGTTAGCAAAAAGGTTCGTCAGACCGAGTGTATCGCCTTGGGGTGCACCAGTGTTATTTGTGAAGAAGAAAGATGGGACTATGCAGATGTGCGTTGATTACCGCCAGTTGAACAAAGTTATTTTCAAGAACAAGTACCCGTTGCAGGGTGACAGGGTGTTCTCTAAAGTCGACTTGAGATCGGCATACCATCAGTTGAAGATTCGAGATTCGGATGTTATGAAGACGGCTTTCCGGACTAGATATGGCCATTATGAGTTTCTAGTGATGTCATTTGGCTTGACCAACGCCCCAACGATGTTTATGGATTTGATGAACCGGGTGTTCAGGCCATATATTGATTTGTTTGTCATTGTCTTCATTGATGACATTTTGATCTACTCAGGTAGCATGGAAGAGCACAAGTAGCATTTGAGAGTGGTGCATCAGACCTTGCGGGAACAGAAGCTACATGCTAAGTTCTCCAAGTGTGAGTTCAAGTTGGATTCTGTGGCATTCTTGGGGCATGTTGTATCAGGCGAGGGTATAAAGGTAGACCCCAAGAAGATCGAGGCGATTCAGAGTTGGCCTCGTTC
Source organism: Nicotiana tomentosiformis (assembly GCF_000390325.3). NCBI lineage: Eukaryota > Viridiplantae > Streptophyta > Magnoliopsida > Solanales > Solanaceae > Nicotiana > Nicotiana tomentosiformis. Next base: position 138,441,804 of record NC_090814.1, read on the forward strand.
TACCACAACAACTGAGATCAAGAGCTTCCTGGGGCTAGCATGTTATTATCGTCGGTTTGTGGAGGGCTTCTCATCTATTGCAGCAACTTTGACTAGATTGACATAGAAGGGTGCTCCATTCCGATGGTCTGATGATTGCGAGGCGACTTTCAGAAGCTCAAGACCGCATTGACTTCAGCATCAGTGTTAGTGCTGCCTTTCGGTTCGGGGATGTACACTGTGTATTGCGACGCCTCACGCAATAGTTTTGGTTGTGTATTGATGCAGGAGGGGTGAGTTATTGCATATGCTTCACGTCAGCTGAATACTCACGAGAAGAATTACCCGATACACGATTTAGAGTTGGATGCAATTGTCCTTGCACTTAAGATCTGGAGGCATTATCTTTATGGGGTGTCATGTGAGGTTTACACCGATCATCACAGCTTGCAGCATTTGTTCAAGCAGAGGGATCTCAATTTGAGGCAGTGCATGTGGTTTGTGTTATTAAAAGACTATGATATCACCATCCTTTATCATCAGGGCAAGGCGAATGTAGTTGCAGATGCCTTGAGCAGAAAGGCGGAGAGTATGAGTAGTCTGGCCTTTATTTCAGCAGAGGAGAGGCCATTAGCGTCGAACATTCAGTCCTTGGCTAACAGACTTGTGAGGTTGGATATTTCAGAGCCCATCCAAGTTCATGCATGTGTCATTGCTTAGTCTTTACTATTTGAGCAGATCAAGGCTCGCCAGTTTGGTGATCCGCACTTGTTGGTTCTTAGAGAGACAATACTACAGGGTGGTGCCAAGGAGGTTACTATTGGTGAGGATGGAGTTCTGCGACTCCAGGGTCGCCTATGTGTTCCTAATGTTGATGGCTTGAGAGAGAAGATCCTAGAGGAGGCACACAGTTCTCGGTATTCTATTCATCCAGGTGCTACGAAGATGTATCGCGACCTGAGGCAGCATTATTGGTGGCGGTGGATGAAGAAGGACATAGTTGAGTATGTGGCGAGGTGCCTAAATTGCCAGCAGGTCAAGTATGAGCATCAGAGGCCAGGTGGCCTACTTCAACAGATGACTATACCTGAGTGGAAATGGGAGCGCATTACTATGGACTTCGTAGTTAGGTTGCCGCGGACCTTGCGGAAGTTTTATACAGCTTGGGTCATTATAGACAGGTTGACCAAATCGGCACACTTCATTTCGGTTGTGACCGCGTATTCGTCAGAGAGGTTGGCCCAGATTTATATTTAGGAGATTGTTCGGTTGCATGGTGTGCCTGTCTCCATTATATCAGATAGAGGCCCTCAATTTACTTCGCATTTCTGGAGGGCAGTACAGTGTGAGTTGAGGACCCAGGTAGAGCTCAGCATATCCTTTCACACGTAGATCGATGTGCAGTCGGAGCGGACAATTCAGATCTTCGAGGATATGCTCAGAGTATGTGTGATTGACTTCGGAGGGCAGTGAGATCGATTCTTGCCTTTGGTTGAGTTTTCTTACAACAACAGTTATTAGTCCAACATCAAGATGGCTCCATTTGAGGCTTTATACGGTCGGCGATATCGTTCTCCCATAGGATGGTTTGAGCCCGGCGAGACTAAGTTGTATGTACTGATTTGGTAAAGGATGCCTTGGAAAAGGTAAAGTTGATTCAGGAGCGACTTCACACAGCACAGTCCATACAGAAGAGTTATACCGATCAGAAGGCACGTGATTTATCATTTATGGTGGGCGAGAAGGTTCTCTTCAAAGTCTCGCCGATGAAGGGATCATGAGGTTCGTGAAGAAGGGCAAGTTGAGTCCAAGGTTTATAGGCCCATTTTGAGGTGTTGAGACGAGTTGGGGAGGTTGTTTATGAGCTTTCCTTTCCTCCCAGTCTATCAGGAGTTCATCCTATTTTTCACGTGTCTATGATCCGGAGGTATCATGCCGACAGGTCGCATGTGTTAGACTTCAGCACGATTCAGTTAGATGAGAGCCTGGGTTATGAGGAGGAGCCAGTTGCCATCGTTGATAGGCATGTTCGCCAGTTGAGTTCCAAGAAGATTTCTGTGGTAAAGGTTCAGTGGAGGGGCCAACCAGTCGAGGATGTGACTTGGGAGGCCGAGGAGGACATGCGGAGAAAATATCCACACTTATTCAGCACTCCAGGTATGATTCCAGACTCGTTCGAGGACGATCGTTTGTTTAAAAGGTGGAGAATGTAATGACTCGACCAGTCGTTTTGCTTTCTAGATCCTGGTTCCCCTAAATAAGACTCCTCGTATGTGCTTTTACTATTTTATGACTTGCGGGGATGGTTAGTTCGGGATTTGGAAAGGTTCGGGTTGAAATCGGAACACTTGGTTCCTTGGTTTAGCTTTAAAAGGCAAAGTTTGACTTTGGTCAAATTTTTAAGTAAACGACCTCGGAACCGGGATTTGATGGTCCCAATAGGTTCGTATCATAATTTTGGACTTGGGCGTACGTTTGGATCGAGTTTTGGTTGACCCGAGAGCGTTTCGGCGCATAATGTTGAAAGTTGGCGCATTGAAAGTTTGAAAGTTCTTTAAATTTAGTTTGGAGTAGATTTTGATGTTATCGAGGTCCGTTTGTGATTCCGAATCCGTAAATAGTTCTGTATGGTGATTTAAGACCCTAGGTCCAGCTCGAACAATGCAGATGTAAGCTATCTCATTTGTAATAAGTTCCCAGTTCCTACTCCTTTCCTCGAAGATTCTTTGATTTCTCTCTATCCAATTTGCATGGACACATTCGAAAAATATCATCCAAGATATTTTAGCAGCTTGAGATCTTCCCTTGGAACACCCATGTGAGGTATTGTTTCCATGTTGCAGTAGTCACATGGTCTTTTTTTAGCCATTGTAACACTCTTGCCTATAGTCTCTTTGCAGACATACAATTTACAAACATGTGATTTCTGAATTCATCCTGAGCTTGACGTAGGACATGTGTTGGATGAACAAGTAGTCTCCATTTTATCAGCCTGTCAGTTGTCAATGATTTACCTTGCAAATGCAGCCACATGGTAAACTTTGCCTTAAGTCGAGTGTCATATTTGAACACCAAACACTTTCATGAGACTCTTGTCAGGTAATAGTTGCAGATAAATGTTCCTGATCATACTCTGCTTATGTGACGGTGAACATTGAACTTGTTCTAGTATACTTCTAGCTCCTATGATCTGTTTAACTATCCACGATGCTTGTTGTGGCATAATGATCTCATTCAGTTGTTTGCCTTTGATGTAATGAGTATGGATCCATCTGATCTATAGTTTATCCTCTTTGTGAGCTAAATTCCATCAGATCTCACTGCCCTCTGCACATGAAGAATTTAAAATGAAAAAAAGATGCAACATCTTAATGGATGTTTCACATACTTGACAAGATGTTTCAAATATTCTAATAAAAGTTTAAACATCATTAAGGATGTTTAAGGATGTTTGAAACATCCTGATAAAAGTTTAAACACTCTTTCCCCGCATCAACAAGTTCTCTCTCTTTTCATTTAGGAACATTTGTAGATTTAGTATCTCAAGCTCCAATGTTTATTTTGAATCAAGCAATTCAAAGTATCTATCAATTTTCTCTTAAGAAAAATACAAGGAAGTATTGTGAATACATTATTCGATTTTATATTGGTTGTTGGTTACTTGGTTTGCCTACTTTTCCTACATTTTCTATTTATTTATTTTTTTACATTTGTTTCATTCTCATTTTTGTCTTTGTATGTAGGCTTATTCTACTTGCAAGCTAAGCTTATGCAGAGACTTTAATCAGGGACAACCATGTGTTCTTTTTAAAATGGTATCAAAATAGTATCGATTGTTAATATAATTCAAAATTGTAATTCTTTGTTTTGTATCAAAATCACTCAACAGTAACATTACCTCCTGGCTTCTACAAAGAAACTCTACATTTCATAAGATTTCAGTTATCAATATTTCTATAGCTGTTACAATCAACTCCGCATATCCAAAACTTTCAAGTACTGAAATAAGCTTTCTTCTACACTTTGCTTACACCAAAAATACAAATCCCACAGGCATCTATTCTTCACAACAGATATATGAGAACTTTTGCATTTAAAGTACTGCTATCCACCCAAAGCAAGCCAGTTTAGGAGGAGCTTTAGCTTCCACAGCATTTTCCAAGGCCATTTCACCTTGCCCTTCTAGCCTGTCTCTGTAACCAGTTGTAGCAGCTCTTTAACAGATAGGGGGCCTTAATTATTTTTCTTTTTTTGTCTATAATCTTGCAAAATATAGTATTAATACTACATTGGTTTCTTTTTTTTTTTCTTTCTTTTTTGGCTATAGTATAATTATCTTATAAAATATAATATTAATATTCACATTGATAAGAAAATTCAAGTTAATAAGATATTAGCCACGTACTTATAATTCGTTACCTTGGATCTTATTGTAAGAAACGTTATTAATCAATATGAAGATTTGAGTATCCTAATTCAAAGTTCTACAATATTTCTATTGTTAAAAAAATAGATAGTCTTTATTTTCATTTTTATTAAGGATATTGTATTTTTTTTTCTTTTTTTTTTTTATGAACTTTATATTGTCTAAGCAAAAATAAAATTGTAAACCAACAATTAAAAATATTTTTGGGACCCCAAAATTAGGGTCCTAAAGCATAGCCTTACCTTGAGCCATCCCCGCCTTTTTGGCATCTTATGAGTAGTTAATAGGAGTAGTATTTATCAACTTACGAAAATTAGTTGTTTCATTTTAACTCTGGGATACATCCTCAATTCTTTTGCCAGTGTTCAAGATTTTTTCGCTTTCCGATTACTGTACAGAGTGGGAAACCTTGGTACTTAAACTATGGAAATTATGCTTTTAAGCATCCCATAGCAAGAAGATAGTTACACCCTCGACTTGTTAATTAGGTACTACTATAAACATTCTTTGCGGCCTACCATCTCTCCCATACGGTATTTTTTGCTTTTAAATTTCTATAGTAATCTGCAATGGCTTTTCTTCTCATTCTTTCTCCCTTTTTTTTTTTGTAAAATAATCAGTACAATCTTTTTTCTTTTAATTATCTGAAATTTTTTCATTGTTTTTTGTTGGGATTTTCTTTGTAATCGTTCAAGATTCTGCCTGGTACTGAGTTCTGAAACTCCGGAAATTGATCTTTTTCTTGAACATCAGTAGCACCTTTGTATTGCTAAGCAGTGGCGGATCTAGGATTTTTCATAAGCAGATCAAAACTATTATAAAGTCATGGTACAACCATAGTAAAGTCGATACCGTGCATCATTTTAAAGTCTTTTCTTTTCTTTTTTAAGCACTTGGAAAAAGGGATATTAATATTGATGTCATCGTTTAAGAAAAGAGAATTATAAATTATTATATTTAAATTTTAACAAAATGTAACGACCCGACCGATCGTTTTGAGCTCTAGCGCATCGTTCGGCAGTTTGAGGCCTCGAGTAGCTTCACTTCATGTTTTATGACTTGTACGTGTGGTCGGAATTGAATTTCGGGAAGTTCGGAGTTGTTTCGGAAGGAAAATTTTCAATTCGGAACTTTTAAGTTGGGAGAGTTAATCGAGGTTTGACTTTTGAGCAAACGACTTCGGAATAGAATTTTTATGATTTTAATAGCTTCGTATGGCGATTTCAGACTTAGGCGTATGTCCGGATTTGGATTTGGAAGTCCGTAGGACAATTCAGCGCATTTTGGCGAAAAGTTGTAAAGTTGAAGTTTTGAAATATTCATAAATTTGACCAGAAGTTGACTTGGTTGATATCGAGCTCGGATTTCGATTCGGAAAATTGGAACATGTTCATTATGTCATTTATGACTTGTGTGCAAAATTTGAAGTCATTTCGGATTGATTTGATATGCTTTGGCGCAAATTATAGAATTTGGAAATTTCATAACTCATAATTCGATTCGAGGCGCGATTCGTAGTTTCGGCGTTGTTTGATGTGATTTGAGGTCTCGACTAAGTTTTATCATGTTTTGGGACTTGTTGGTATGATTTGACGGGGTCCTGAGGGACTTGGGTGTATTTTGAATCATTGATTGAGAGACTAGTAAAGTTAAGAAATTTTAAGTTTAACCATGGTAAATATTGGATCAAGACGACCTCTTTTCAATGTCTTGAGTGCGCGAGCAGGTCCGTAGCATATTTTATGATTGAAATTCATATATGATTTGTGTCCGGAAGGTTCCGGATGAGTTTCAGGGTGGTTTCAGATCATTTCGAAGAAGTTTGTGCTTACTGGTTTCTGGCAAGGCATTGTTCATTCGCAATTCCGAACACTGTTCATTGGAGTTTACCGTTCATTCGCAAATGCGAACCTGGGCAGAAGACTTAAAGATCGAAACTTGGTCATTTTTTCATTTTCGTTTTGGATTTTGGAGCTCGATTTTTGGGCGATTTTGAGGAGTTATTCATGACTTTGACTTGGGTAAGTATTCTATATCCGAAAGTGATTATATTTCATGATTCCATGATTATATTCATCAATTATTAGTGAATTAATTGGAAGAAAATGAGATTTTTCGCAAAATCTTTCAAAATGAAAAAAAAAAGATTTGGAGGTCGATTCGTTATCGGAATTTGATAAAATTGGTATAGTTGAACTCATATCGGAATGGGTTGTCGAATTTTGTGAGCTTTTTCGGGTTCCGAGCCCCGGGGTTGACTTTATTGACTTTTCGAGCGGAATTGAAAATTGTTATAAATTGATTTATTACGAGTATTAGAGTATATTTTTATTGGTTTGCATATTGTTTGGCTAGTTTTGGAGCGACATGCATCGATTTGAGGTATTAGTGTAACGACCCGATCGGTCGTTTTAATCTCTACCGCATTGTCCGACGTTTGAGGCCTTAAGTATCTTTACTTTAAGTATTATGACTTGTACCTGTGGTCGGAATTGAATTTCGGGAAGTTCAGAATTGATTTAGAAAGAAAATTCTAATTTCGGAAGTTTTAAGTTGGAAGAATTGACTAAGGTTTGAATTTTGAGTAAACAACCTCGAAATCGAGATATGAAGGTTCCAATAGGTTCGTATAATGATTTCGGACTTGGGTGTATGTTCGGGTTGAGTATCGGATCACCTGAGAGCATTTTGGTACTTATTATAGAAGGTTGGCATTTTAAAGGTTTAAGAATTTCTTAAGTTTGATTTGAAGTGGACTTTGGTGTTATCGATGTCTGTTTAAGATTTTGAGCCTTGGAATAGGTTCGTATTGTGATTTATGACTTGTACGCAAAGTTTGGCGTCATTTCGGAATATTTTGGTATGGTTCGGATGTTTCGTCGAAGTTTGAAAGTTAAAGAAGGATTTCAATTGACGATTCATAGTTTCGATGTTGTTTGGCGTGATTTGAGGCCTCGACTGTAACGACCCAACCGGTCTTTTTGCCTCCTAGATCCCCATTTCCCTAAATAAGACTCCCCGTATGTGCTTTTACTGTTTTATGACTTGCAGAGATGGTTAGTTCGGGATTTAGAAGGGTTCGGATTAAAATCAGAACACTTGGTTCCTTGGTTTGGCTTTAAAAGGCTAAGTTTAACTTTGGTCAAAATTTTGAGTAAACGACCTCGGAATCGGGATTTGATGGTCCCAATAGGTTTGTATCATAATTTTGGACTTGGGCATACGTTCGGATCGAGTTTTGGATGGCCCGGGAGCGTTTTGGCGCATGAAGTTGAAAGTTGGCGCATTGAAAGTTTAAAAGTTCTTTAAATTTATTTTGGAGTCAATTTTCGTGTTATCTAGATCTATTTGTGATTCTGAGCCTGGAAATAGTTGCGTATGGTGATTTAAGACTTGCATGAAAAATTTGGTGTCATTCTGAGTAGTATAAGTATGATTCGACACGCTCGGAGTAAGTTGGAAGAACTTGAAGTTCATAAGTTGATCCTATTGGTTTTGGGTTGGGATTCTTAGTTTTAATATTTTTTTCGCGTTTCGAGGATGCGAGCGAGTCCGTTTTATGTTTACAAACTTGTTGGTATATTTAGACGAGGCCTCGGGTGCAATCCGGACGATGCACGGATCTATTTAAAGCTCAAAAGGGATGCTGGTCACCAGTTCTGGTGTGCCCGAACCTGCGAGCTTTTGGTCGCAGGTGCGAGCCCGCAGATGCAAGCTCTTGACCGCAGAAGTGTCTTTGGGCAATTGGCCAGTGGTTCGCAGAAGCGGAGAATCACATGCAGAAGCGGCCTCGCTTCTGCGATAAGTAGCCCGCAGGTGCGAGTGGGGCCGCATATATGTTTCACCATCCGCAGAAGTGGGATCCTGTCCGCAGAAGCGAAGCCAGCCAGCCAGCCTAGGCATTTTCGCAAAAGCGGTGCCACAGATGCGGCCCTGTGACCACAGATGCGGAAGTCCTGGAGGCAGAATGCTTCATTTATTACGTGACTTAAGCCATTTCTAACCTATTTCTCTCACTTCTCTGGCGATTTTGGAGCTTCTTAGAGAGGGGTTTTTACCTAGCTATTGGAGGTAAGTAATTTTTATCTTATGTAAGTTAAATACATAGATTATGGGTAGATTTTAACATGAAAATTTTTGGAAATTACGGGTTTAGTTGAAAAACCTAGGTTTTGATAAAAATGGGATTTAACCACGAAAATGGTTGTGGGTTTGAGTGAAAATTATATATTTGGGTTCGTGAAGTTATGGGTAACGTTTATTTTCGAAAATTTTCGGAATTCGGGCACATGAGCCCGGGGGTAAATTTTAAGAATCTTCTAATTTGTGTTGGGTAATTGCTCTAATATTTAAATTATGAACTTTTGAACATGTATTGATAAATTTACATAACATTTGACTAGTTTCGGGTTGTTTAGCACCAAGTTAAGGCTTTATAACGGATTTGAGGATCGGAAGTGAGCTTGAGAACGAGGTAAGTCTCTTGCCTAACCTTGTAAGAGGGAACTCATCCCCTTAGGTGTATTTTTGTCGTAAATTACTTGTGTGGGGAGCTACGTATGCACTAGTGACGAGAGTCCGTGCATAACTATATTCCATGTGATGTCCGGGTAGTCTTAGATTTACATCATGCTCTATTTACACTGTTATGTTGATTACGCTTATTAATTGTCTTTAATAGAACCGAGATTAAGGATTTTTAGATTTAAAATCCCCAGTTTGGATTTCTTATGTTTGAGAAGAATTGAACAATTTTATAATAACTTTGAGAAATCTATGTTCACTCGCGTCGCAAGTATTTTCGCGAGTGAGGTAAATTCCTCTACTCTCACGGGGAGCAGGCCGTTCGCCTCGACAGGTTAATAGATGCATCTATGGTTTGTACCATTCGGCCCTCTACAGTGCACACAATATATTTCTGGATCGGGCCGTAAGACCTTGGTATAAATCGTGCGTGATAATACTCGGAGCGTAATTATACTTGATATTAATTTATGGCTTGAGCGTTTATAATTATTTAAATGACAGAAATTGACTTGGAATTTATTATTGGTGAAAAAATTATCGTTCACTGTTTGTTACATAGTTGTATCTATTATTTACATAATCCATGCTTATTTAGAATTTATGTATTTTATTGTTAGCCCATAGTAGGTGTCGATGCCGACCCCTCGTCACTACTTTTTCGATGTTAGACTAGATACTTACTAGGTACATATTATTTATGTACTCACGCTACACTTCTACACTAATTGTGCAGGTTCTGAGGCAGGTGCATCTGGTAGTTATCCTGGCGCACACCCCTGATATTTCGAGACTTCGTGGTGAGCTTCTTTCCGAGTCCATCCTGCACCACCTGGAGTTTCTCTTTTGCTTTTATTTTCTGTCTACTCCATTCAGACAATAGCTTAGTGTTTTGTATATTCTACTAGTAGCTCATACACTTGTGACACCATATCTTGAAAATTTTGCTAGTAGACACTTGATGATTTTTTGAGTAATTATTTCACTACACATGTTCTTATAATTGTTTACACTTTATTTTATTAAATTTATCACCTCTTACTTATTTAATAATTAAAAATCAACTATTTCTAAATTGTTAAAAGCATAAACACATAGTGCACCGTTGGATTACCTAGTGGCGACGTTGAGCGCCATCACGGCCTGTAGGGAAGTTGGATCGTGACAACATGGTACCAGAGCACTAGGTTCACATAGGTCTCACAAGTTATGAGCAGGCCTAATAGAATCTTGCGGATCAGTGCAGAGACGTTTGTACTTATCTTCGAGAGGCTATAGGGTGTTAGAAAACTACTCTTTCTTCATCTCCTATCTTGCAATTGATGTTGTGCTAAGGATCTTTCTCTTATTCTCTCATAGATGGTGAGAACGTGCGCAACAAATGTACCCGATCATGGAGGAGCTTCTCCCCCTGTTGCTAGAGGTCGAGGGAGGGCTCCAGTTCGTGGTAGAGGACGAGGACGTCCTAGAGTTGCCCCAGCTATGCTGCCAGTGGATCTAGTAGAGGATCCTATTATTGAGGAGCAGGGCAAGGTGCCTGCGGCAGAGCCAGCCCCGGTGGATTTCATGTCCGCACCGGGATTCCAGGAGGTCATGGGCCGTATGCTGCAGTTCATGGATTCTTTGACTCAGACTGGTTTATTTCCAGTAGACCCAGCCACATCTCAGGTGGGAGGGGGAGCACAGACCCTACCGCTCAGGCTCCAGGGCATGCAGCTGCCGTGTATTAGACGCCGGGCGCACTACCCGTGGGCGAAGCTCAGCCAGTTGCAGCAGCTATATCTGCGCCCAGACCAGCTGCGGCCGACGATCCGCAAAGGCTATTGGATAGATGGACTAGGCTACAACCTCATGTCTTTGGAGGTGAGCGACATGAGGACCCCAGGGCTTTATTGATCGGTGCAGGGACAAACTACAAAACATGAGGATATTGGAGTCCCAGGGGTGGACTTTACCACCTTTCAGCTGGAGTGCAGGGCCCGTAGATGGTAGCAGTCTTATCTCCTTGGCAGACCAGCAGGTTCTCCTTCCATGACCTGGGATGAGTTCACACGCCTCTTCTTGGACAGATATATTCCACTCTCAGAGGGAAGAGTTATGATTTCAATTCGAGCAGCTCCAGCAGGGCCAGAGGTCAGTAACCGACTATGAGGCTAGATTCTCTGAGTTGTCTCGCCATGCACTTATGATACTTCCGACCGATGCAGAGAGAGTGCAGAGGTTTGTTGCAAGTTTGCACTCTGATAGCCAGGCCATTCTGGCCTCATAGGTTGATATAGGGACTTCTTATGAGCTAGTTGAAGAGATAGCACGGAGGATCGAGGGTGTTCTTCAGTGGAGTCGAGAGCAGGCGACGAGGGATAAACGGTTTTGATATTTCGGAGAGTTCAGTGGTGCCCCGGCTGGGGACAGGGGTCAGTTCGTGAGGGGTCAGTCTAGCATACCCACATATCCAGCACCGTTGCCTCCTCGGGGTGCCCCAGTACGGCCCTATTTCAGTGCCATGCCAAAGAGTTCCTACAGGCCACTAGCTATTCAGGGTTCCTCCAATGGGTATTCAGGCCATCAGGGTCAGACTTCCGGTCAGTAGTCCGCCGTTTTGAGGGGTTGTTACGAGTATGGGGATCTTGACCACATGAAGAGGTTTTGTACAAGACTTCGGGGCGAGGTAGTACAGCAGGGTCATCAGCCTATGATTACAACACCAGCTGCCACACCAGTCGTCCGGCCGCCCAGAGGCAGAGGGCAGGTGGGTAGGGGCCGTCCTAGAGGTGGAGGTCAGACAGGTAGAGGCCAGTCAGCTGGCGCTCCAGCTAGATTCTATGCTTTTCCGACTAGACCAGATGTAACCTCAGATACCGTGATCACAAGTATTATTTCTGTCTGTGGTAGGGATGCTTCGGTACTATTTGATCCAGGGTCTACATATTCGTATGTTTCATCTCTGATCCTCATTTCCTGTGTGTTACTCGTGAGTCCTTGGGTACTCCTATTTATGTGTCCACACGAGTAGGCGATTCTATTGTTGTGGATCAGATCTATTGGTCATGCATTATTGCTTTCTGTGGTTATGAGACCCGAGCGGATCTTCTGTTGCTCGATATGACCGACTTTGAGGTCATCTTGGGCATGAATTGGTTGTCTCCATATCACACCATCCTTGATTGCCATGCCAAAACTGTTACCTTGGCGATGCCAAACTTGCCTAGATTGGAGTGGAAGGGTTTGTCTGTCAGTACATCTAGTCGAGTTATCTCCTTTTTGAAGGATTGACACATAGTCAAGAAGGGGTGTTTGGCTTTTCTAGCTTATGTTCGGGATACTACTGTAGAGTCTCCAACGATTGATTCAGTGCCCGTTGTCCAGGAGTTCTCCGATGTGTTTCCTTCTGATCTTCCAAGCATGCCACCAGATCGTGATATTAATTTATGTATTGATTTAGCTCCAGGTACCTAGCCTATATTTATTCCACCATACCGCATGGCTCCGAAAGAGTTGAAGGAATTAAAGGAACAACTTGAGGAGTTGCTAGCAAAGGGGTTCGTCAGACTAAGTGTGTCGCCTTGGGGTGCACCAGTGTTATTTGTGAAGAAGAAAGATGGGACTATGTGGATGTGCATTGATTACCGCCAGTTGAATAAAGTTACCATTAAGAACAAGTACCTATTTCCGCATGTTGATGATTTAATTGACCAGTTGCAGGGTGCTATAGTGTTCTCCAAGATCGACTTAAGATCGGGGTACCATAAGTTGAAGATTCGGGATTCGGATGTTCCGAAGATGACTTTCCTGACTAGATATAGCCATTATGAGTTTCTAGTGATGTTATTCGGTTTGACTAACGCCCCGGCGGCATTTATGGATTTGATGATTTGGGTGTTCAGGCCATATATTGATTCATTTGTCATTGTCTTCATTAATGATATTTTGATCTACTCGCGTAGCATGGAGGAGCACGAGCAGCATTCGAGAGTGGTGCTTCAGACCTTGCGAGAACATAAGTTATATGCTAAGTTCTCCAAGTGTGAGTTCTAGTTAGATTTTGTGGCATTCTTGGGACATGTTGTATTAGGTGAGGGTACTAAGGTAAATCCTAAGAAGATCGAGGCAGTTCAGAGTTGGCGAACCGCCCTACCACAACGATTGAGATCAGGAGCTTTTTAAGGTTAGCAGGTTATTATTGTCGGTTTGTGGAGGGCTTCTCATCTATAGCGACACCTTTGACTAGATTGACCCAGAAGGGTGCTCCGTTCCGATGGTCCGATGATTGCGAGGCGAGCTTTCAGAAGCTCAAGACCGCATTGACTTCAACACAAGTGTTAGTGTTACCTTTCGGTTCAGGGTTGTATACAGTGTATTGCGATGCTTCACACGTTGGCTTGGGTTGTGAATTGATGCATGAGGGGCGAGTTATTGCATATGCTTAACGTTAGCTGAAGCCCCACAAGAAGAATTACCCTGTACACGATTTGGAGTTAACTGTGATTGTTCATGCACTTAAGATCTGGAGGCATTATCTTTATGGGATGTTCTGTGAGGTTTACACCGATTATCGCAGCTTGCAGTATTTGTTCAAGCAGAGGGATCTCAATTTGAGGCAGTGTATATGGCTTGAGTTACTAAAAGATTATTATATTACCATCCTTTATCATCCGGGCAAGGCGAATGTAGTTGCGGATGCCATGAGTAGGAAGGTGGAAAGTATGGGTAGTTTGACATTCATTTTAGCGGAGGCGAGGCCACTAGCTTTGGATATTCAGTCCTTGGCTAACAGACTTGTGAGGTTGGATATTTCAAAGCCCAGTCGAGTTCTTGCATGCGTTGTCGCCCATTCTTCACTATTCGAGCAGATCAAGGCTCATCAGTTTGATAATCCGCATTTGTTGGTTCTCAGAGAGACAGTACTGCAGGGTGGTGCCAAGGAGGTTACTATCGGTGAGGATGTTGTTCTGCGACTCCAGGGTCGCCTATGTGTTCCTAATGTTGATGGCTTGAGGGAGAAGATCCTAGAGGAGGCACACAGTTTTCAGTATTCTATTCATCCAGGTGCGACGAAGATGTATCGTGACTTGAGGCAGCATTATTAGTAGCAGAAGATGAAAAAGGACATAGTTGAGTAGTGAGGTGCCTTAATTGCCAGCAGGTTAAGTACGAGCACCAGAGTCCAGGTGGCCTACTCCAGCAGATGGTTATACCTGAGTGAAAATAGGAGCGCATTACTATGGACATCGTAGTTGGGTTGTCGCGGACCTTGCAGAAGTTTGATGTAGTTTGGGTCATTGTTGATAAGTTGACCAAGTCGGCACACTTCATTCTGGTTGTTACCACGTATTCTTCAGAGAGGTTGGCTCAGATTTACATTTAGGAGATTGTTCGGTTGCACGGTGTGCATGTCTCCATTATATCAGATAGAGGCCCTCAGTTTACTTTGCATTTATGGAGGGTAGTACTGAGTTGGGGACCCAGGTAGAGCTCAGCACAACCTTTCATCCGCAGATCGAAGGGCAGTCAGAGCGGACAATTCAAATCTTGGAGGATATGCTCAAAGCATATGTGATTGACTTCAGAGGGCAGTGGGATCGATTCTTGCCTTTGGCCGAGTTTGCTTACAACAACAGCTATCAGTCCAGCATCGAGATGGCTCCATTTGAGGCTTTATACGGTCGGCAATGTATATGGTATGTGGTACTGATTTGGTACCATATACCAAATCAGTACTGATTTGGTAAAGGATGCCTTGGAAAAGGTAAAGTTTATTCAGGAGCGACTTCGCACAGCGTAGTCCAGACAGAAGAGTTACACGGATCAGAAGGCGCGTGATTTATCATTTATGGTGGGCGATAAGGTTCTCTTGAAGGTCTCACCAATGAAGGGAATCATAAGGTTCATGAAGAAGGGAAAGTTGAGTCCAAGGTTTATATGTCCATTTGAGGTGTTGAGATGAGTTGGGGAGGTTGCTTATGAGCTTGCTTTTCCTCCCAGTCTATCAGGTGTTCATCCGATTTTACACGTGTCTATGCTACGGAGGTATCATGCCGACAAGTAACATGTGTTAGACTTCAGTACGGTTCAGCTAGATGAGAGCCTGGGTTATGAGGAGGAGCCAATTGCCATTGTTGACAGACAAGTTCGAAACATAAGCTTAAGTCTTAGGATTTTGACCGTAGTTGAAACCATGTGAAGACGACTCTGGAATGGAGTTTCGTCGATTCAGTTAGCTCCGTTGGGTGATTTTGGAATTAGGGGCGTGTTCGGATTGTGTTCTGGAGGTCTGTAGCTCATTTAGGCTTAAAATGGCAAAAGTCGAATTTTTGGAGATTTTTGACCAGTAGTGGACTTTTTGATATCGGGGTCGGAATCTGATTCCGAAAGTTGGAATAGGTCCGTAATGTTGAATATGACTTGTGTACAAAATTTGAGGTCATTCAGACGTGGTTTGATAGGTTTTGGCATCGGTTGTAGGAATTTGAAGTTTCAAGTTCTTTAAGTTTGAATTGGAGGGTAATTCATGCTTTTAGCGTTAGTTGATATGATTTGAGGGCTTGACTAAGTTTGTATGGTGTTTTAGGATTGGTTGGTTTGTTTGGTTGAAGTCCCGGGGGCCTCAGGTGAGTTTCGGGGGCTTACTAGATCAAAAGTTGGATTTGTGTTGTTGCTGAAGTCTTCAGGCATTTGGTATTTTCGCACCTGCGGTGGAGATACCGCAGGTGCGGGATCGCAGGTGCGGAGAGGCAAGTGCAGAAGCGAAAAAGTGGAGGAGTGCCAGGGGTCGCAAGTGCGAGGTAAATTCCGCAGCTGCGATGCCCGCAGATGCGATGGAGCAATCGCAGGAGAGGTGAAGGACCGCAAAAGCGGACATGGGTCCGCAGGTGCGACCCTTGGATCATAGAAGCAGACGCTGAGTTTTAAGTAGAATCCACACCTACGATGGAAATTTCGTAGGTGCGGTGACGCATGTGCGAAGGCAGGTCCGCAGATGCGGTTTAACTGGCAGAAAAGGGGAAAATCGAGAGTTTATTTCATTTCTTCATTTTTGGACTTGGGAGCTCGGGAATTTGCGATTTTTCGAGGGATTTTCAGAGAGAGCTTTGGGGTAACGATTTCTAACTCATTTTTGGTTGTATTTCATTAATCTATAGTTGTTTTATTTATTAAATTTCGGGTTTGGATTGAAAATTTAGGAAAAATGGGAAGAACTCCTTTAACTAAGATTTCTTGAGTTTTGATTGGGATTTAGACATCGGATTTGGATATTTTTGGTATGAGTGAACTCGTGAGTAAATGAGTGTTCGTATTTTGTGACTTTTACTCGATTCCGAGACGTGGGTTCGGGTCAACTTTTTAGGATGGATTTCGAAATTTTTATTAAAATCTTGATTTCATTAATTAGATTCGCCTATTATAGTTGTATTTATGATATGTAATTGTTTTGGATAGATTTGGGTCATTCAGAGTCAAATATTCGTGGGAAAGGTATTGTGACCGATTGATTGAGGTTGGTTCGCGGTAAGTATCTTGTCTAACCTTGTGGGGGGGGATTTTCCCCTTAGGATTTGAGTCTTCTATGTTGATTGTAGTCCATGTACGCGAGGTGACGAGTGCGTGTTCGAACTTATTTGTGGAAAGTTGGCCTTTTAGGATTCTTAGGTCCTTATATTCACCGAGTATGAAGTTGTTCTTGATATGATTAAGTTCCAATTTACTAGTTTCACCTATACATGCTTTAATTAGAATTAATTGCTTCAGGATTCACTCTTATTTGACTTAACTGAAGATTTTACCTCTTTTATTGTAATGCTATCTTTTCATATCTGTTTATCTTTATTTGGAATCATTATTATCTCATCCTATAATTGTTCAGTCTTAATTGAGGTTATGATTATCTTTACGTTGCTTATCCTTAATTGAATTGTTGAATATCCTTCGTAATTTCTCAACCTTAAAAGAAGTTTAGATATCCTATATCTTAGTCGACTTGTTTTATTTGGAATTATTTGACTCGTGTTAGCTTCCCTGTTGTTGAAATGTATATTGTGGGATCATTGCTACCTATTAGTTTTCCCTTGTTGAGTTGATCTCTTTACGCCTAACATTCTTTACTGTGGTTATTCCTTGTGAATTGGTTCTACCGTTTCTTGTGATTTAAAGTTCTTGAGTTGATTTACTTGTCGTACTTTGTATTATTACTATTGTTGATGTTGTACTTGTTGTGGTGATGCACGAGGTTTCTGCCGTGCGGTTATGGTTATTGTGATGCATGATGTTTCTGCCGTGCGGTTGTTGTTATGGGGTTGCACGAGGTTTCTGTCGTGCTATTGTTACTATTGATATTTGCAAATGCGGTGTGACAAGGCGGGATATATATATATATATATATATATATATATATATATATATATATATATATATATATATATATATATATGAGTTGCGCATGTGGCGAGACAAGGTAGGAACATTGTTATGCTCGTGTGGCGAGACAAGGCGGGCACTTACTTTATTATTGCACACGTGGTGAGACAAGGTGGTTTGTGTCAGGGATTGATTTGTGATGGCCTATGGGAATTCTTGTTGTTGATATTTGTGTAGTGGTACACTTACATGTGTGAGCTTTATCTTGTGAAAGCTGTGAGAAAATATTCTACGTGTTGTCTGTTCTTTTTTCTTATGCTTATTTCCTGGTATGGACTATGTTAGGACACTTGCACAAGCATACATGTAGTTAAGCACTCTTATCGGATAAGAGGTGTTCTTGTTATTGTTGAGCATAAATGCTCACCCTTGTTTACTTGCCTTCTACGTGAGAATGACTCTATTGGCACGTGAGTCGTCAGTGGGTTATGAAGTGTAATGAGGGCACAGGATGCCAAGTGTTAGGGTTCAGGTATTGAGACTCGTGAGTTGTGATTTGTCCGAGGTTCGGTACCTCGTGGAGTTTGATGACTAAAACCTGATGTAAAAGCAGTTGTAGTTGCTGAGTTATTACTTGTCCTTGCTGTATTTGTGATTTCGTATTTAGGTTGTGTTCCATTTACTTTTCTGAGTTATTTTTCTGGTATTCCGCTGATACTTGGTGTTTCCTTTCTTATTTCCATTACTGTATTGTGAGCCATATTGCATAGTCTTTATGTAGATATCATATTTCTGCTATTGATATACTTATACTTGTTCAGTTTATTAGACCAGTGGGTGTCTTGATTATTCCTCGTCACTACTCCACCGAGGTTAGTCTTGATACTTATTGGGCACTAATGTGGTGTGCTCATTCTACACTTTTGCACATTGTTTTTTGTGCACATCCAGATATTTGTTCATTATCCGTTGTGCGGGTCGTTGCGGTGGAGACTCAAGGTAAACCTGCTGCTGCGTTCGCAGGCTTTGGAGTCACCTTCAAGTTTTCGTTTTGCACTGTTTATCCTTAATTCTGGACAGATGTATTTAGAAGTTTTCTAGCAACCACTCTGTAGAGCTTATGACTTGTACTACCGGTTTTGGGAATTGAAAAATTTATTTGGAGGTTTCCATTTCAAAGATTGTTATATGTTATTTAATTATTGTTGTTATTTAATAAATGTTAGGCTTACCTAGTCCCTAAGACTAGGTGCCAATACGATACCCAACGGAAGGAAAATTGGGTCGTGACAAATTGGTATCAGAGCTCTTGCTTCATAGGTGCTATGAGTCATTAGAGAGTTTAGTAGAGTCTTGCGGATCGGTACGAATACGTCTGTACTTATCTTCGAGAGGCTACAGAACTATTAGGACAGTTTCAATACCTTCATTCCTATCGTGCGAGTTCATTGATCTCAAAGTTTGAACTTTTATCATTCCATTCTCTCATAGATGGTGAGGACACAAACCGCAGTTACTGATGAGGTTACCCTCGGAGCGGAGGCCAACGAGGAGCATGCACCGCAGCTAAAGCACCTACCAGAGCAGCAGTTGAGGAGCCGCCAATAGCTCCAGTTGGGGGGCAGGTACCAGAGGCGCCTGCTGTTACCCCCGAACTTCAGGAGACCTTAGCACAGTTCCTGAGCATGTTTGGTACATTGGCTCAGGCGGGGTTGATTCCGGTTGCACCAGTTACTTTACAGACCGGGGGAGGAACTACTTGGTGGTTAAGTCATTTTTTCCTATAAATAGAGGGTTCTATTCCGTTGTAATTCATCCCAAATCAATAAGAATTCACTCTCTCTACTTTTCTCTGTAATGTTCTTTTTCTCCTTTTATTGTTTTATAATACTTCTAGTATTGCATCTAATTCGAATTTGGGAAAAGGGTCAAATATAACTCATAATTTTCATATATTGTCTATATTTAACCTTTGTTATACTATCGGGCCAAATTTACCCCTACCATTATACTGTCGGCCCAAATTTACTTTTACAATTAGCAAACTTTTTAAAATACCCCTTGATCTGTTAATTAATCCAAAATCTCCCAAATTCTTTGTCACGACCCCAAATTCCCTCCGTAGGAGGTCGTGATGGCACCTAGTCTCTAAGACTAGGTAAGCCTATCAATGCGGAATAATCATAAATATCTTAAATAAATAAACTATAATATAAATAATTACAATTCCCAAAACTCGGTAGAAATAAGTCACAAGCTTTTAAGAATTTATTCTCTATGTCTCTATACATCAGAGTCTAAAGCAAATAAGGAAGACAACATAGTAAGATAGAAGGGGACTCCGGAGGCTGCGGACGCTGGCAGATATACCTCGAAGTCTCCTCTTACAACTAGTTTACTGATGCCTGTCTAATAAGATGTACCTGGATCTGCACAAAAAGATGTGCAGAAGCGTAGTATGAGTACACCATAAAAGTACCCAGTAAGTGCCAAGCCTAACCTCAGTAGAGTAGTGACGAGGTCAGGTCAGGCCCCACTGAAAAATAATAATGGTATGGTATAATGTTTAACAATATAATAAAATAAAATGACAATGGAAATGAATCAAGTAGCATGTCACCATTTAATTATACAAAATAATGGCAAATAATATCTCGTGGAATAAAAACAAAATTCCTTTCAACTTTAAGAAAATCACAACAACAATCAAAGGCAACTGTCGCCATAAATCAATATCAACAAGGGCACTCACGAAGTACCGCCTCGTAGCCCCAAATCATAAATAAATTCACAATATCTCATTTTCTTATCTCACCGTGGGAGCCTTCACAATTTATTTTTAAAGAAAATATTTTTTCCGAAATAGCATCCCGCGTTTTATCCATCCTTATCACACCGCATGACTTCTAGTAGTTCCCCCTACTAGCCACGCATATCAAGCCACCCTTATCTCACCGCATGCATTTCAATACCCAGACCTTATACCACCGCATGCGTATCAACATCACAATATATCACAATTTGCACCTCAAGTGCTCAATTAATTTAACTTGCCAAAATACTTCAACAACAATATTTTTTCACAATAAAGAGCTCACGACTCATGCCGACATAAATCATCAACAATATGTTTCCACAATAAAGAGCTCACGGCTCATGCCATCATAAATCATCAATAATATTTTTCCACAACAAAGAGCTCACGGCTCCATCACAATGAGTACGAAAATATTACAAAAATATTCAGGAATAAGTAATTCAGGAAAATAATATTTTAAAATCTTTAATACGTTGTTTCAATATCAAATTAAATAAATAACTGTCAAATACTTCACATAAAAAAAAAATTAATTTAAAGAAAATCAACTTTCAAATAATGCACAGAATAAAAGAAACCAAGTTTCAACTAAGCAGGCAAAACAGTTAGCAGGAAAAGGTCAAGCAAATTTAAAGTATACAAATTAAATCAATGATGGAGAATATAACAAGATTTAATAATTTAATTAATATGCAACAGTGATCTTCACAATTTAAAAATATAATCCTTCATATTTAGTTCGTTTACACACTCGTCACCTCGTGTACACGACTTTCATCACATTACAATTAATACCAATCCTAAGGAAAATTTTCCCCACACAAGGTTAGACAAGTCACTTACCTCGACTTGCTCCAATTTAACCAAGTAGTATATTTTTTTCTCGAATTTCCTACTCCGATCGACTCGTATCTAGTCATAATTAATTCGATACAGTCAACAAAAATTATAGGAATCAATTACATAAGAATATACTATATTTTTCAATAAAAATTCGAAATTAGCTCAAAAATTGCCCGTGGTGCCCACGTCTCAGAATCTGGCAAAACTTATAAAATCCGACAACCCATTCAATTACGAGTCGAACCATACCAGTTTCACTCAAATCCGACTCCGAATCAACATAGAAATCTCAAAAATTCGTTTTTATGAGATTTCTAAAATTTTCCCAAATTTTCATCTCAATACACTAATTAAATGGTGAAAACAATGATATATTCGTGTATATTGACCAAATCCGAGTTAGAATCACTTACCCAAATATTTCTCTTTGAAAATCTGCCAAAAATCGCTTCTACTCAAGCTCAAGTTCGTAAAAAAATGGCAAATGGGACGAAATCCCCAGTTTTATAAACTTACAGATCTGTCCGGGCTGGACCTCGATCATGGACCTTCGATCCCGGGGGTTGATTATGGCCCTCGGTCATTGCCCTCGATCATGGACCTCGATCATGTCCTTCGATCATGGCCCTCGACCCCGGGGCTCGATCACAGCCATCGATCCTGGATATCGATCTTTATGGCCTTCGATCCTGGGTCTTCGATCATTGGCCTTCGATCATTGGCCTTCGAGCTTGCCTTCGATCATGGCCCTCGGGCCTTGCCTTCTATAATGGATCTCGAGCCTGCCTTCGATCATGGCTCTCGATTTCTGGCCTTCGATTTCTGGGCTCGATTGCACAGCAGAAGAAAATTTGCAGCAGCTTTTGTAACAACTGTTTAAGTCCCATTTTTGATCCGTTAACCATCCGAAACTCACCCGAGGCCCTCGGGACCTCAACCAAATACACCAATAAATCCTAAAACATCATACGAACTTATTTGATACCTCAAATCACATCAAACAACGCTAAATCAAGAATCATGCTCCAATTCAAGCTTAATGAAACTTAGAATTTTCAACTTCTACATTCGATGTCGAAACCTATCAAATCAAGTCCAATTGACCTCAAATTTTGCACGCAAGTCAGAAATGACATAACGGAGCTGTAAAAAATTTCAAAACTAGATTCCGACCCCGATACCAAAAAGTCAACTCCCCGGTCAAACTTTCGAACTTCAAATTCCTATTTTAGCCATTTCAAGCCTAATTTCACTACGGACTTCCAAATAAAATTCCGATCATGCTCCTAAGTCCAAAATCACCATACGGAGCTGTTGGAATCATCAAAATTCTATTCCGGGGTCATTTGCATATAATTCGACATCCGATAACTATTTGAACTTAAACTTTTAATTTTTCATCAAAATTCCATATCTCGGGCTAGGGACCTCGGAATTTGATTCCGAGCATACGCCCAAGTCCCAAATCACGATACGGACCTACTGAAATTGTCAAAACAATCTGTTTGCTCAAAATATTGACCAAAGTCAACTCAGTTGAATTTTAAAGCTCTATTTCACATTTTAATCCATTTTTCACATAAAGATTTTCCGAAAAATTTTTCGGACTGTGCACGCAAGTCGAGTAATGATAAATAGTGCTTTTTCTGAGGTCTTAGAACACAGAATTAATTATTAACTTTAAAGATGATATTTTGGGTCATCACATTCTCCACCTCTAACACAACGTTCGTCCTCGAACGGAGTTAGAAAAAGTACCTGAGCTGGTGAATAAGTGTGGATAGCAGCTGCGCATATCATGCTCGGTCTCCCAAGTCACCTCCTCGACCGGATGACCCCTTCACTGAACCTTCACGGAAGCAATGTTCTTTGACCTCAGCTTTCGAACCTGCCTATCTAAAATAGCCACTGGTTCCTCAACATAATATAGATCTTTGTCCAACTAAACCGAAATGAAGTCTAACACATGAGACGGATCATCGTGATATTTCCAAAGCATAGAAACATGGAATACTGGATGAACTGCAGAGAGACTAGGTGCTAGTGCAAGTCTGTAAGCCACCTCTCCAACTCTCTCAAGAATCTCATAAGGTCCAATATACCTAGGGCTCAACTTGCCCTTCTTCCCGAACCTCATCACCTCTTTCATAGGCGAAACCCGAAGCAGGACCCACTCACTAACCATGAATGCAACATCACGAACCTTCCGATCCACATAACTCTTCTGTCTAGACTGGGCTGTACGAAGTCGATCCTGAATCAACTTAACTTTTTTCAGGGCATCCTAAACCAAGTCTGTACCCAATAGTCTAGCCTCGCCCGGTTCGAACCAACCCACTAGAGACCGGCACCGCCTACCATACAAGGCCTCATACGGAGCCATCTGAATGCTTGACTGGTAACTGTTGTTGTAATCAAACTTAGCAAGTGGTAAGAACTGGTCCCAAGCACCCCCAAAATCTTTCACACACGCATGAAGCATATCCTCCAGTATCTGAATAGTGCGTTCGGACTGTCCGTCCTTCTAAGGGTGAAATGTTGTACTCAACTCCACACGAGTACCCATCTCTCGCTTTACAACCCTCCAAAACCGTGAGGTAAACTATGTACCCCGGTCAGAGATGATAGATACCGGTACACCGTGAAGTCAGACAATCTCGCGAATATATACCTGAGCCATCTGCTCTGAAGAGTAAGTAGTAATCACAGGAATGAAATGAGCTGACTTGGTCAATCTATCCATAATCACCCAAACTGCATTGGACTTCCGCTGATTCCATGAAAGTTCAACAACTAAATCCATAATGATCCGCTCCCATTTCCATTCTAGAATCTCTAACTTCTGAAGCAAGCCACCCGGTCGCTGATGCTCATATTTCACTTGTTGTCAATTTAGACACCGAGCTACATATTTCACTATGTCTTTCTTCATCCGCCTCCACCAATAGTGTTGTCTCAAGTCTTGATACATCTTTGCAGCACCCGGATGAATGGAGTATCGCGAACTATGAGCCTCCTAGAGAATCAACTCACGCAATCCATCTACATTAGGCATACATAGCTTTCCCTGCATCCGTAATACATCATCATCTCCAATAGTGACTTCCTTGGCATCACCGTGCTGAACTGTATCCTTAAGGACAAGCAGATGAGGGTCATCATACTGACATTCCCTAATACAATCATAAAGAGAAGACTGAGAAACCATGCAAGCCAAAACTCGACTCGGATCGAAAATATCCAATCTAACAAACTGATTGGCCAAGGCCTGAACATCCAAGGCTAAAGGCCTCTCTGCTACCGGTAAATATGCTAAGCTGCCCAAACTCTCCGCCTTACGACTCAAGGCATCGGCCACTATATTGGCCTTTCCGGGATGATAGAGAATGGTGATATCATAATCCTTAAGCAACTCTAGCCATCTCCGCTGCTGCAAATTAAGATCCTTCTGTTTAAACAGATGTTGTAAGGCATGAACAATAGCTTCTAACTCAAGGTCGTGGACAGGATAATTCTTCTCATGTACCTTTAACTGTCTGGACGCATAGTCAATTACCCTACCGTCTTGCATCAACATTGCGCCGAGACCAGTACGCGACGCATCACAATACACAGTATAAGACCCTGAACCTGTAAGTAATACCAATACTGGGGCCGTAGTCAAAGCTGTCTTGAGCTTCTGAAAGCTCTTCTCACATTCCTCTGTCCACCTGAACGGAGCACCCTTCTAGGTCAATTTGGTCATAGATGCAGCAATTGTAACGACCCAACCGGTCGTTTTGTCTTTTAGAACCTCGTTCCCCTAAATAAAACTCCCTAAATGTGTTTATAATAATTATGACTTGCAGGGATGGTTGGTTTGGCATTTGGAAGTGTTTGGGTTGAAATCGGAACACTTGGTTCCTTAACTTAACCTTAAAAGGCCAAGTTTGACTTCGGTCAACATTATGTGAAAATGACCTTGAAATAGAATTTTGATGATTCCAACAGCTCCGTATGGTGATTTTGGACTTAGGAGCATGATCAGAATTTTATTTGGATATCCGTAGTGAAATTAGGCTTGAAATGGCTAAAATAGGAATTTAAAGTTTGGAAGTTTAACCGAGGAGTTGACTTTTTGATACCAGAGTCGGAATCTAGTTCTGAAAATTTTCTTAGCTCCGTTATGTCATTTATGACTTGTGTGCAAAATTTGAGATCAATCGGACTTGATTAGATAGATTTCGACATCGATTGTAGAAGTTGGAAATTCTAAGTTTCATTAAGCTTGAATTGGAGCATGATTCGTGATTTTAGCGTCGTTTTATGTGATTTGAGGTTTCAAATAAGTTTGTATGATATTTTAGGACTTGTTGTTATATTTGGTTGAGGTCCCGAGGGCCTCGGGTGAGTTTCGGATGGATAACAGATCAAAAGTTGGACTTAAAAAGCTGCTGCAATTTTTCCTCTTCTGTTGGACATTCTGGGCTATGATCGAGCCCAGGTATCGAGCCCAGATATCGAGCCCGGGTATCAAGCCCAGGTATCGAGCCCAGATATCGAGCCCAGGGTTGACAAGGCTCAGGCTTGAGCTTGTGTATCGAAACCATGATCGAAGGACCAGCTCGAGGGCCATGATCGAAAGTCCAGCTCGAGGGCCATGATCGAAGGTAAGGCTCGAGGGACAGGATCGAGACCCAAGATCGATGGTCACAATCGAAGTCTCAAGCTCGATGCCATGATTAAGGCTATGATCGAAGGACCAGGCTCGATGCCATAATCGAGGCCATTACCGAGGTCCAGGCTCGAGCCTGTGATCGAAGCCACGACCGAGGCCCCGTTAGAGGGCCAGTTCTGAAGGATGTCTGGGCAGTTTTTATAAAAAAGAGGGCATTCGTCCCATTCACCATTTTTAACAAATTAGGGCTTGAGCAGAGACGATTTTGGATAGATTTTCAAGGAAAGACATTGGGGTAAGTGGTTCTAACTCGGATTTGGTCTATAAACACAAATATATCATTGTTCTCATCATTTAATTAGTGTTTTGAAATTGAAATTAGGAAATTTTTTAGAAATCTCATAGAAACAAATTTTTGAGATTTCGGTATCGATTTAGAGTCGGATTTGAGTGAAACTGGTATGGTTGGACTCGTAATTGAATGGATTATCGAATTTCGTAACTTTCGCCAGATTCCGATACGTGGGCCCCACGGACAAATTTTTAATTAATTTCGGAATTTTTATTAAAATGTAATATTTTCTTATATAATTGATTCCTATAATTTTTAGTGATTGTATCGAATTATTTTGGCTAGATTCGAGCCAAACAGAGTTGGATAATCGTGAAAAAGGCCTTCTAGTGGATTAAATTGGAGCAAGACGAGGTAAGTTTCTTGTCTAATCTTGTGAGGGGGAAATTACCTCATAGGTGAATAAAATTAAATAATATTTGCTAATTGTGGGGGCTACGTACGCACGAGGTGACGAGAGTCCGTGCATAGCTACTATTAATGCTAAAGCCCGGGTAGATTAGGACTCAAAGCATGAATTACTTGTGTAAATTGTATTCCTTGTTTAATTAATATATATATATATATATATATATATATATATATATATATATATATATATATATATATATATATATATATATATATATATATATATATTGTGAATTGTTAGCTAAAAATATTAAAGGATGAAAATCTCATATACTTGATTTTCTGTTTAAATTAATTAATTGTTAAGAGAAATTGTTCTTCCTCGTGAATTTATCTAATAATAAATATACTCTCATTCCGGAAGTACATAAGAAAATGTCCTCCTTTCTTGTGGAGCGGGCCGAACGCCTCGGCAGGATAGATGTATCTATGGATCATGCCGCATGTCCCTCGGCAGTGTACACGAAACTCTGGATCGGGCCATACGACCTCGGCAGAAATCGTGCTTAATAATAATAATTACACGATACTTTGATAGTTTATTGCAGTTTGTGAAGCTAATTGATAAATTGGAAATCTTTGGAATTTAATGAATTATTATTCCTGCTTGTTAAGGAATTATTGTTATTCCTGTAAATGAGACTAATTGATAAAATTGGAAGTTTTATTGAAATTGAAGGATTTAATTAATAGATTGAAAATTGTTACATTGCAAGGATTTTTATTATTTCTGCTAAATGAATAAAAATTATTAGTTTTATTTCAATTATTATTATTGACCCATAGTGAGTGTCAAAGTCGGCCATCTCGTCTCTACCACTTCGAGATTAGGCTTGATACTTACTGGGTACACCTTATTTTTCGTACTCATCCTGCACTTGCTGCACATTTTATTGTGCAGGTACATATATGTCTAGCGGCCTTGTGGGCGCAGAGGCGTGATTAATAATTGTGGGTACATAGGTGAGTTAACAGAGTCTCCTTCAGAGATATTATATTTTCCTGTCTAATTTATATTCTGGACAGATGCTGTATTTTAATTTTTATATTTCTAGTAAATGCTCATGCACTTGTGACACCGGGTTTTGGGAATGGTTGTGAGTTGTTTTGAAATTTAGTTGCTAAAAATATTTATCATTTACTCTATGAGTTTTATTTTTATTATTTCATTGAAGAAAATTTGATTTTAAATCCATTAAAATGGGTAATTAAGCTAAGTGTGTATTGTTGGCTTGCCTGATAGCGGTGTCCGGCGCCATCACGACCTTTAATGGATTTTGGGTCGTGACAGCAATAGAAGAGAAACCCTCTACAAATCGGCGATAATACCCTACCAAACCAAGGAAACTCCGGATCTCCGTAGCTGAGGACGGTCTGGACCAACTCCGCACTGCCTCAATCTCCTTCGGATCTACCTTGATCCCCTCGCACGAAACTATATGACCCAAAAATCCCACTGAATCAAGCCAGAATTCAAACTTTGAAAATTTTGCATATAACTTCTTTTCTCTCAAAGTCTGAAGCACAGTACTCAGGTGTTGTTCATGATCTTCTCGACTCCCGGAATATACTAGAATGTCGTCAATAAACACAATGATGAAAGAATCAAGATAGGGCTGAAATACACTATTCATTAAGTGCATAAATGCTGCTGGGGCGTTGGTCAGCCCAAAAGACATCACAAGGAACTCGTAATGACCGTACCGAGTCCTGAAAGCAGGCTTCGGGATATCTGGCTCCCAAATCTTCAACTGATGATAGCCGGAATGCAAGTCAATTTTAGAAAACACTCTGGCACCCTGAAGCTGATCAAATAGGTCATCAATACATGGCAATGGATACCTGTTCTTCACAGTAACCTTGTTCTGCTGGCGGTAATCAATACGCATCCGCATAGAACCATCCTTCTTCTTTACAAATAAGACAGGAGCACCCCAAGGCGATACACTGGGCCGAATGAAACCCTTATCAAGCAAATCATGTAATTGTTCTTTTAATTCTTTCAACTCTGCTGGGGCCATACGGTATGGTGGAATAGAAATGGGCTGATTGCCCGATAACAAATCAATACCAAAATCAATATCCCTGTCGGGTGGCATACCCGGGAGGTCCGCTGGAAATACATCAGGAAAATCCCTTACTACAGGAACTGACTCTATAGTAGGAGTATCAATACTAACATCTTTCACATAGGCTAGATACGCATCACACCCCTTCTCAACCATTCGTTGAGCTTTAAGAAATGAAACAACCATGCTAGGAACATGATCCGAGGTACCTTTTCACTCTAGCCGCGGTAGACCTGGCATAGACAACGTCACCATCTTGGCGTAACAATCAAGAATAACATGATAGGGAGACAACCAGTCCATGCCCAAAATAATATCGAAATCCACCATACTGAGCAATAATAAATCAAATCTGGTCTCAAAACCACTGATCACAATTGAACACAACCGATACACGCGGTCCACAATAAAAGATTCACCCACGGGTGTAGATACATTAACAGAAGAACTCAAGGAATCACGTGATACGCTCAAATACGGGGCAAAATAAGATGACACATAAGAATAAGTGGAGCCTGGATCAAATAAGACTGATGCATCTTTATGACAGACCAGAATAATACATGTGATAACAAAATTGGATGCAACGACATCTGTCCTAGCAGGAAGGGCATAATATCTGGCCTGGCCTCTCCCTCTAGGGCGACCTCTACCTGTCCGACATTCACCTCTGGCTGGCTGTGCAGGTGGAGTGTCAACTGGTGCAATAATCATGGCTTGAGAAGCCTGAGGACCTTGTGGAATAGGTGGGGCCTGAGAAATCCATGGAAGTGCACCCTTCCTAAGTCTGGGGAAATCCCTCATGATATGACGAGTGTCACCACACTCAAAACAAGCCCTCGGAGGACGTGGCTGCTGGGACTAGCTCGGACCTGATCGACTAGACTGTCCTAGCCTGGGTCTTCGATCATGGCTCTCGATTTCTGGCCTTCGATTTCCGAGCTCGATTGCACAGCAGAAGAAAATTTGCAGCTGCTGTTTAAGTCGTATTTTTGATCCGTTAACCATCTGAAACTCACCCGAGGCCCTCGGGACCTCAACCAAATACATCAATAAGTCCTAAAACATCATACGAACTTATTTGAAACCTCAAATCACATCAAACAAAGCTAAAATCACGAATCATGCTCAAATTCAAGCTTAATGAAACTTAGAATTTCCAACTTCTACATTCGCTGTCGAAACCTATCAAATCAAGTCCGATTGACCTCAAATTTTGCACGCAAGTCAAAAATGACATAACGGAGCTGTAAAAATTTTCAGAATTGGATTCCGACCCCGATACCAAAAAGTCAACTCCCCGGTCAAACTTCCAAACTTTAAATTCCTATTTTAGCTATTTCAAGCCTAATTTCACTACGGACTTCCAAATATAATTCCGATCATGCTCCTAAGTCCAAAATCACCATACGGAGTCGTTGGAATCATTAAAATTCTATGCAGGGGTCGTTTGCACATAATTCGATATCCGGTCACTATTTGAACTTAAACTTTTAATTTTTTATCAAAATTTCATATTTCGGGCTAGGGATCTCGGAATTTGATTTCGGGCATACACCTAAGTCCCAAATCACCATACGGATATACCGAAGCTGTCAAAATAATGATCTAAGTCCGTTTGCTCAAAATGTTGACCAAAGTCAACTCAGTTGAGTTTTAAAGCTCTAATTCACATTTTAATCCATTTTTCACATAAAGATTTTCTGAAAAATTTTACGGACTGCGCACGCAAGTCGAGTAATGATAAATAGTACTTTTTCTGAGGTTTTAGAATACAGAATTAATTATTAACTTTAAAGATGACATTTTGGGTCATCACATTCTTTTTATTTAAATCATTTGTTGTTGTTCTTGTTGCATTATTTTCAAAAATTACTATTGATGTGAATGTTAAAGTTACTAGACTATACAAATTATTCATAATTTTTTTAAATTACTAATGCACCCATTTCTCTTCTTGTCATAAATAAAATTGGTTTAGAATTTTATTTATTTTTCAATCATATACACACCGTTGAATTTAGTGGGTCTATTTATTGTGTATTATATCCAGTTGATCAGCATGTATGTACATGTATATTCAAATATATTTTGTCATTGTCTGGTTAGTATAGAGTTCGATCGACTAACTTAAGAGTGCAAAATGTGTGGGCATTTAATTAAAGCAAAATTGAATTAGACAATGTGAGGAACTTCAACTTCAGCACTAAGACTTGCAAAGTCTCCATACATCTGGTGCAACGAATTCATTAAATTTGGGATGTTGTAAATACTTTTAGAATTTATAAAAGCTACATAATTTAGATTTTTCAATTTGCTATATTTTGTTTATTCAGTTGTATATTTAATATTTTTTTCTCTTATTTTTTTTTCTCTAATTCAGAAAGAAAGTAAATGCCAATTATTTCAAAAATAGTGGACCAAGAAGAAGAACAAGTGATATAAATAAAAAGAATTTGGGAGATTTTTGATTACTTAATAGATCAAGGGGTATTTTGAAAAGTTTACTCATTGTAGGGGTAAATTTAGCCCGATAGTATAACGGATATTAAATATAGACAATATATAAAAGTAGATGGATATATTTAACCATTTTTCCTTCGAATTTAGTATATTTTGTATAGGGTATCAAAGGCGAATGATTTATTGGAATTTTCTTCATTCTCAAATCTCCAATTAAAAGCTCTGACTATGGGTAAAGTCCCCGTGTTAATATCAAAGGAAGTATTAATATATATTTGAGTTGCTTTTACATGAGCAACAGAAGAAATATTAAGGCAATAGAAAAGTGAACGTAATAGAATGGACATCATATTAAGTGTAAATGGAATTTGATAAATAGATTTGAACTATTAGTATAAACAAAACTATGTAAAACTATGTAAAAATATTTTGTTAAAACAATGTTAACCAAATGCGGTAAACATTGGAACTTCCTAGCAGACTTCCAGGCTCCAGCAACTCTTTACCTCCGTAAGCGCAAAAACCTGTGTTAACAGCCCATACAACATGGTCTAAGACTAAAGGAATTTTTACATATCTATACACTATTGAAAACTTTATTACTCCTTCTATTCAATTTTAAATTTAACTACGTCCTATATACAAATTTACCAATTATATACACTTTAGGAATTAAATGAGTATCCCTTTATATTAGGAATCAATTATTTCTCATGCTTATTCTCTATCCATCATGCGCTCTCTCTCTCCGTCTCTCTCTCCTGTGCTCTCTCTCTCTCTCTCTACGTCTCTCTCTATCTCTCAATCCCTAATTCCAGTAATGTAGAGCAAAGGAAAAGAGAGCAACAATTCCACCATTGATAGCCATTAAAAAACTTTGAAGCTTTGAATTCGAATTTGGGTTTTCAAAAAATATTATTTGTTTGAATTAGGTGTTGTTGCAAACAATTGGAAATTCTCTCTATGTCTCTCTCTATCTCTCAATCCCTAATTCTAGTAATGTAAAGCAAAGGAAAAGAGAGCAGCAATTCCACAATTGACAACCACTAAAAAGTTTCGAAGCTTTGAATTCAAATTTGGGTTTTCAAAAACCATTATTTGTTTGGATTGGGTGTTGTTGCAAACAATTGGGAATATGGTTTGGAGTTTATATGTAACGACCCGGCCGGTCGTTTTGAGAATTTAAGACTCGTTCGGCGGCATAAGGCCCTGAGCAACTTCATATTACGTGTATTGACTTGTGTGCGTGGTTGAATTCGGTTACCGGTTGTTTCGGAGTGATTTGGGACACTTAGTCCCTAAAACGGAAGCTTAAGTCTTAGGATTTTTGACTGTAGTCGGAACTATGTGAAGACGACTCCGGAATGGAGTTCCGTCTGTTTCATTAGCTCCGTTGGGTGATTTTGGACTTAGGAGCGTGTCTAGACTGTAAATCTGAGGTCTGTAGCTGATTTAGGCTTGAAATGGCAAAAGTTGAATTTTTGAAAATTTGGACCGGAAGTGGAATTTGTTTTATATCAGGGTCGGAATGCAATTCCGAGAGTTGAAACAGCTCCGTTAAGTTATTTGGGACTTGCCTGCAAAATTTGATGTCATTTCGGGTTGATTTGATAGGTTTCAGCACGAGTTTTAGAAGTTGAAAGATTTAAAAATTTATAAGTTTGATTCATGGTGCGATTTGTAGTTTCGATGTCGTTTGATGTGATTTGAGACCTCGAGCGGGTCCGTGTTAGGGTATAGAAGTTGTTGGTATGTTTGGATGGGGTTCAGAAGGCCCCGGGTGTTTTTCGGACGAGTTGCAGATGATTTCCATGGTTTTGGGGAGGTTTGAGTTCTGGTGTAATCGCACCTGTGGACCTTGGGCACAAGTGCGATGGTCGCAGGTGCGAAGAATGAGGCGCAGGTGCGGGAAAAGCTGGACTTGACAGTCTCCGCAGGTGCGGAGAATTTGTGCGCATCAGCGGACTCGCACGTGCGGAGATGGAAGCGCAGATGCGAGAATTTGAGAGTTGGCCTAGGGTCGCAGGTGCAAGGAAGTTCCGCATCTACGATGCCCGCATATGCGCAGAATACTCGTAGGTGCGGAGGCTGTGGGAGTTAGTGACTTCCGCAGGTGCGACTGGTTAGACCGCAGGTACAGTAGGCACAGGTGCGAGAGATGATTGCAGGTGTGAGGATCGCTGGGCAGAAAAGGGTTGGAATCGAGGGTTATTTTATTTTCACTCCATTTTTGATTTTGAGCTCGGGAGAAGGCAATTCTTTGAGGGATTTTCAGAGGAATCTTTTGGGTAACGATTTCTTACTCGAATTTGGTTTTATTGCATTAATCTATAGTTGTTTTCTCCATTTAGTTTCGGTTTTTGGGGTTGAAATTGAGAAAAATTGAAAGAACTTCTTCAATAAAGATTTCGTGTTTTGAAAGGGGATTGGAGGTCGGATTTGAGTATTTCTTATATGGTTGGACTCGTGAGTGAATGGGTGTTCATATTTTGTATTTTTTACCCGATTCCGAAATGTGGGCCCGAGTCGACTTTTTAGGGAAAATTTTGGAATTTTTGTTAAAATATTGATTTCATTAATTAGATGAGTCTATTATCGTTGTATTCATGATATGCAATTGTGTTTGGTTAGATTTGGACCATTCGGAGTCGGATAATTGAAGAAAGGGCATTCTTACGGACTGTTTGAGCTTGGTTCAAGGTAAGTATCTTGCCTAACCTTGTGTGGGGGATTTCCTCCTTAGGATTTGAGTCTTCTATGTTGATTGTAGCCCGCGTACACGAGGTGACGAGTGCGTGCACAGACTTATTTGTGGAAAGTTGTTCTTTTAGGGTTCTTAGGTCCTTGTATTCATTGAATATGCAGTTGTTCTTGTTATGATTATATATCTTAATTACTAGATTCATATCTACCTACTTAATTAGAATAAATTGCTTCATGATCCACTATTATCGTTACTTGATTCATATATGCCTTAATTGAAACTGTTATTTCTTTTATAGCCATGCTATCTTTTCATAACTGCTTATCTTTATTTGGAATTTATATTATTTCATCCTATAATTATTCAGTCTTAATTGAGGTTGTGATTATTTTTCTGCTGTTATCTGTTGCGACCAAACACACTCACGCAAGTATACGCGGTCGTCAAGTAATAAAGTGACTAAAAGTCGGATGTCGAACCCACGAGGACTTATGATTAGCTATTAACTAAATTAGACTATCCCAATTATCTAAACAAGAATTAAATCTAAAAATATTTTATTCTAAACTAATTAAATAAGAAAAATATAAATAATAAACTGTGAACAGAGAAAGAGCAGATTTTTATAATATCAATGTAATGAAAACGATCTAGGGTTATGGGCTATCTAACAATCCTATTGTATTCTTCAATTTAATTGACCGACTGCTTTATCTAGCTTATTGGTTGACAGGGTTAATGCTCATAAGAATCTGTCGAGTTCTTACTCACCTATTCAAGCTAACCTAACGTCTATATGTCTATGGAGTTAGAATCAACAAGAACGCCTTTATGATTCCTGTAAATCAACCAAGCAAGGCAATTAGGTATATATCTATCCTAACTACGAATCCGTTCCCCGATGCCCGAGTTCGAGAACTTGCCCTACTCAATCCTATATGCAATATAGAATTCCCACTTTCGAGTTCAATTCTAGATTCGTAGATAATATTCAATTGGTGATCAAGCAATTAAATAATTAAGTGCAAGATTGAATAAATAAACTAATATGATAAATCAAGAAGTCAAAATCAATATCCGAATAACAATAGTCATGAAAGAACCACAACCCTAGAACGTGAAGTTTAGCTCCACATAGACATGGTAGCCAAACAAATCATATAAAGAAACATAAAAATTACTAAGTTTGGTGGGAGAAAGAAGAAACTTGATGAATTCCGGCCTCCACAGCTTTTTCGTGGCTTTTTTTTCTCTTCCCAATATGTTCGATAACCTAAAGGAGGCGTTTTTGGCTTATATATTGCGTACAAAAGTCGTGGGCCAAAGCTCTCCTATTCCTAGTCCAAATCGGCTTCAGGGATTGATGCTAAGGTGGATGCGACGCATCCACCTTGTCCTCCATTTCAATTTTTCTTCTGCGAAGGTGGATGCGACGCATCCACCTTGTCCTCTATTTCTCAGCTTGCATGCGATGGTGGACGCGACGCATCCAGCTTCACTTCTACTTCCCAGTTTCGCACGCGATGGCGGACGCTATGGCCCAACTTCACTGCTAAGGTTGCATGCAGGATGATGTTTTCCTATGTTGGATGCGACGCATCCAACCCTTCTTCCTCTGGCTAAACCACCTTTTCTTCATATTTTGCACTCCGAACACCTTAAATCGTCACACATAACTTAATTAGTCATCAAACCAATAATTACACCATGTTGGGTGTTTTAAAGATTGAATAACATCAAAAAGTGGTTAAAACATGGGCAAAGTAACATCAACACATATCGAAATATGCCAAACATCACTACCCCACACTTAAACCTTTGTTCGTCCTCGAACAAACCATCCTATAGTAGACGAAACAAAATTGAGCTCTTATCATTCAAAGCACACTGCACCTCTGACCGTGGTTATTTGCAACAATTAGGCTCTAGGCTATGCATCACATACCCTTCGCTTTACTTAAGCCATTCTTTTAAAAATATTCGAACAAAGATAACATGCTCACAACAATCCTAACCTCAAAAACCGACTCAATGTCACTATGCACTCATGGCTTGAACACCCAACATCATAGAGAAGTCTAATAACGTTACCTATCCCTCGTGAAACCATGTGCCCTCACAACAAGAACAAGAGAGCGAGTTCAATCCACACATTCGAATCTCATGATCAAATATATTTTAATGACTCACATATATCAAAGAAAATCGCTCACTCTCACAGAGAAGTCACATGCATGCAATTGGTACCATATGCTTGCCCTTAATGTAAATCTCTACTAATGTAAGCTCGCTCGATCTAAAATCAATTAGGACTTTTTCATGGTTGTAATGTGGGCTAAGGGACGGGTAGGATATATTTAAGGAATAGTGACTCACCCTCCTAAGCACTTTAATACATCACAAAATTACTTTAAGCGCAAATTCTTCAACACCACTTCAATATCACAAACAATATCACCCCCAAAATAGTCCCTTTTTCTTTAAGCACTACTTTAATTCATACCCACTAGCAAGAACAAGATAACAATTTATTCATTTATATTTTTCTTTCCTTTTTTTTTTTTTTTTTCCAGATTTTTCTCTTCTCTTTTTTTTTTCTTTCAATTTTCGCTAGTGGCGTATTATTTTACAAAATAAGTGCACCCTTTTTTTCTTCTTTCATTGGTTCCACTCAAAAGTCACCCCACACTTAGTCCCTTCTTACTTCTTTTAGCGCTCATCTAACAATTAAAGTGCTTTAAGAGGTAAAAGGATCAAAACAATGTCAATTAAAAATAAAAAGGGTATAGGCTTGTAAGGTGGGTACCAAATAAAAGGTCTACAGGCTCAAAAGGGTTAACTAGGGATAGATTTTATTTGTGATAAGCAATAAGCTCAAAAAGATCAAAGAAAGCCTAAAATCATTTTTCAAACCGAGCATCACCTAAAATTTCACTTCAACTCACATACCGGGCAAGTTCTAGACACAAGTACACTACATGGACTACACAAAAACCTCACCACACATGGCACATGACTCGCTAAGGACGGTCACATTCCGACTCTCAAACAATGCAAGTATTCACGGAGCAACGAGATATTAAGCATTAAGCGCAAAGTGAACACAAGTCAAGAAAATGAGAAATAGGCTGCAACAAAACATGCTATCCGTTTTAACAAGGCATCATCAATAATTTCAGAGTGAGAAGGGTCCCTTCTTACTTCTTTTATTCCCTACATTCCTACTCTAAAAAGAAAACAAAATTACCCGGTTCAAACTACATCCCATGGAAAAGAACCGAGGCACAAAGAAAAACCACAGGGGATTATTACTATCTACAAAGATACTATATATATATATATATATATATATATATATATATATATTTTTTTTTTTTCATAATGATAAACTGATAGATAAACTGATAATTACTCCATATAGATGAATTTACTGCTATTTTATGCCATTAATCCAGTGAATATATTAGTACATTCATCCATACATCAAACATAAATCACCCCCACCCCACACTTAGGACTGTGCGTTGTCCCCAACGCACACAAACAAGGTAAAGTAGGGTGAGAAGAACTCCCTCAAGTCAAGGTGGAGGGCTCATCCGCAGTCTGTGGAGGAGCATCTGCATCCATAGCATTCCTATCATCAACAACTAGTGCGGATTCTGTATCAGGTGTTACAGCGACCTCAATAGGCCTGTTGAGTGGAGCCTCGGTGACTATGGGAGGAACAGGAGTGGATGGTCCGGCAGTGGATGATGCAATCAGCTGGGATATGTCTGTACCTGCACATTGAACCAGAGCTCTGAGGAGTAATGATATCTCCTTCATCATCGTGGCCTGCTCGGTCTGAACTCGGCTTAGATCCGCACGAGTCTGTCTCAACTCATCCCTGGTGGCACTCAACTCGACACGAGTCGCTATCAGCTCAGCCCTGTTCTCTTGCATATCTGCTTGCATATGTTCAAATAATTGTTGGATGGTGAGCTTAGAAGACCTTCCCTTGTTCGGCTCTAGAACATGAGTGACATCATATGGTCCTGGAGCTTTAGCCTCAATGTCGTCATTCTCCTTGTCCCATAGTACTCCCCTCTCTGTTAAAAAAGCTGTTAGGGTATTAGCAAAGAACAGCCTCCACTTGTAATTCATCCTGGTTCGCTGCATTTGATCATGCATGATGGCTCCGAAGTTGAGTGGTATCCCCTCTAATAAAGCATATAATACGAGTGCGCGGTAACGAGGGACATCAGTTTTATGTTGGCATGGCAGCAGTCGGTTACAAATGAAATTTAGAGCCACACGTGCTAACGCACTCATGAATTCCTTTGCTATAGAGTGGTACTCCATACTCCCATGCTTCCATTCTGCATCCTTCCTGGTAGGGCATAGGACAGACTTAATGTGTGCATAATCTGGTGTTTTGCATATGGCGTCAAACCTGTCTGTGAGTGTGTGTGGCACCCTTAAGAAGTTATTCAGAGCTTCAGCTGACACATTAATATCTACCCCTCTTACTCGCACAATGTTTCCCCTTGCGTGACGCCAATTGGCGTAGAGCTCTCTAACAATGGTGAGGTTGGCTTTGCCATGGCCTTTCAGAATGGGTCCCCATTTTTGCACCTCTCGAATTGACTGGAGAAACTCTGAGTACTTTGTCTTAAGTGGTCCGATGTTTATCGGCTTTTCCGGAATGTACTTCTTTGAAACCAATATCTTCTTATAGGCTCGGAATGCCTTCTCATTAACAAAGTATTTCTCCCAATCAACTTGGTCTATGGGTTCACCCTCATCTTCATCACTCATGTTGATCTGTAGGTGGTCATTGTCCGAATCGGAATCGGATTCAGATTCTGTAGTAATCTTCTCCTTCCCTTTATCAGTTGGAGCACTCATTCTCGAAGCTTTTCTTTGGTATGTCACAGGCTCTCATATCTCTATTCCTTTGCTTGGTGTAATACCCTTCTTCACTGTCCTCCTGACCAATGTTTCCTCCTCCTCTTGCTCTGAATCATCACTTAACTGCCTAGGCAGCAGTTCCATTTCCTTCTCCGTCCGCTTCCTTTTTTCTGTGGATTTGGACCGCCCGCTGCCCTTCCGGTAGGCTTTTTGGGCGGTTGCTTGTTACCATCTTTGTCTTGTTGCTTGGATGGTTTACTCGCTGCTGTCATTTTACGAATCTAAGTACCTGCAATGCAAAGAATTCAACAATTAGCAGATGAAACAGCGAAGTTCAGCTTGAAAGCAATTTCAACAGCTTGCAGACTTCAATTTATTCGTAAAGTCATGCCATTCACTCTTCATGGAATTGTAGCTCATGACTTTCAGCAAGTATGTGATAACTCTCTTCAAAAATTCAATTTCACATAGCCCCTCACTCGACCCCACACTTATTCTCAAGCATACACCAATGTTGCTCGGTTACTCAGACTTCACCGACGCCTAAATTTTCCTCAGGGACAATTCGTCGAACATGTGGTATGCAACAAGTGTGCCTAGTTCATTCTATCAGTTGAGCAATGCAACTACCCTCCCAAAATTGGACGAGATGAAGGGAATTATAGTTTATCATCTCGCAACCATTACAACTACTAAGAACGACAGCCCTAAAAACCTTGAAATTGCCAAACCTACTTGTTGCTACCATTGAAGGAGGGAGGAGAGATGAATTAGGAGAGAAGCCAACGGAAGAACGAAAAGGATGATGCGTACCTGTCGCGTTTGAGCTTATCGCGTTACAATTTTGATGAGAGAATTCTGTTCTGCGTTCGTAGGCTTCGCCAAAAAGAGACGAGTGGATGCGTCGCAAGAAATGTTTTTTTTTCGAATAGGTTATCTTAAGATGTGTTAAAATATATATTACTTACCTGTGCGTGCGAGCTTTGACGCGACGCATCCCCTTGTCTTCCTTC
The DNA here is from genome assembly GCF_000390325.3 of Nicotiana tomentosiformis. NCBI lineage: Eukaryota > Viridiplantae > Streptophyta > Magnoliopsida > Solanales > Solanaceae > Nicotiana > Nicotiana tomentosiformis. The sequence goes on from NC_090814.1 coordinate 138,481,305, forward strand.
AAAAATTTTCGGACGCGATACAGGCGCGATAGGCAGACTTCACTGCCTTGAGCAATTGGCCCGTCAAAATTTTTTTTTTTTTGCTGAGGGGGACGCGACGCATCCGCCTCGTTTTCTTGAATAAAATCTATGTCCTACGAAAAGAAAGAAAAAACAACAAAATAAAAAAAAAAAAAACTAACTAACTTGGGTGGCCTCCCAAGAAGCGCCTGATTTAACGTCGCGGCACGACGCAACATGTTCTTCATGCCTCCACTAAATCCATTGTGGTCTTGTGACGTGCAATGTCACCACCCCAATAGTGTTTTACTCTTTGGCCATTTACCAAGAATGTCGTATTGGACCCCTTATCACACAATTCTATCGCACCATGAGGTTTCACACTAACCACTTCAAACGGACCCGACCATCGAGATTTAAGCTTTCCTGGAAAAAGCTTTAGCCTTGAATTAAACAGTAGAATTTCTTGACCTGGTTCAAACTCACGATGTTGGATATGCTTATCATGCCATCTTTTGGTCTTCTCTTTATACAATTTGGCATTTTCATACGCATGCAATCGAAACTCATCAAGCTCGTTGAGTTGTAGCAATCTCTTCTCACCGGCCAAGTCCATCTCCATATTTAGCTTTTTAATCGCCCAATATGCTTTGTGTTCAAGCTCGACGGGCAGATGGCAGGCCTTCCCATAAACCAACCTGTACGGAGAAGTGCCTATTGGGGTCTTGTACGCAGTGCGATATGCCCATAATGCGTCATCCAGCTTCCCGGCCCAGTCCTTTCTATTCATACTTACTGTCTTTTCCAAAATCTGCTTGACCTCTCTGTTGGAAACTTCTACTTGACCACTCGTTTGGGGATGATAGGCAGTGGAAACTTTGTGCTTGACTCCGTATTTTGCAAGAATATTATTCAGCAGTTTGTTACAAAAGTGAGTTCCCCCGTCGCTTATCAACACTCTTGGGGTCCCAAAACGTGTGAAGATGTGCTTCTTTACAAAGCCTACCACAACCTTTGCGTCGTTAGTAGGAAGAGCTATGGCCTCTACCCACTTAGAAACATAGTCGACCGCCACCAAGATGTATCTGTGTCCGTTAGAATATGGGAATGGTCCCATAAAATCAATCCCCCAAACATCAAAAAGTTCTACCGCCAGTATATTTTGCAAGGGCATCTCGTGCTTCCTCGTGATAGTTCCAGTTCTTTGGCATCTATCACAATTTTTAACGAAGGCATGTGCATCCTTAAATAATTTTGGCCAATAAAAACCTGATTGTAGCACTTTTTGGGCGGTTCTATCCCCGCCGTGATGACCTCCATATGGTGACGCATGGCAGTCATGTAGTATAGCCTTCATCTCTTCCTCAGGAACACACCTTCTCACCAACTGATCTGCACACTGCCTATATAGGAATGGCTCATCCCACACGTAGAACCTTACATCATGTAAGAATCTTCTTCTATTGTCAGCTGTCCATTCTAGTGGCGTTACCCCACTTGCGATAAAATTCACATAATCTGCATACCATGGGGCTTCACCTGAGGTGATTGCTAATATTTGCTCATCCGGAAATGTTTCTTTAATTGACCCTCCTTCAGCTACATGGTTCCGGCTCTCTAATCTGGACAAATGATCGGCCACTTGATTTTCTGTCCCTTTTCGATCTCGGATCTCTAAGTCAAATTCTTGCAAGAGGAGGACCCAATGAATCAGCCTCGGCTTGGCGTCTTTCTTTTCAAATAGGTATCTGATAGCTGAATGATCTGTGTAGACGATGACTTTGGTTCCCACTAGATAGGATCTGAACTTGTCAAATGCCCACACCACTGCAAGCAACTCCTTTTCAGTCACTGTATAATTTATCTGAGCTGGATTCATAGTTTTGCTTGCATAATAAATGGAGTGAAAGATTTTATCCCTCCTTTGCCCCAACACCGCTCCAATTGCTATGTCACTTGCATCGCACATCAACTCAAATGGTTGTGCCCAATCGGGGCCAATGATAATTGGTGCAGTCACCAATCTTCCCTTTAGCTCCTCAAATGCTTTCAGACATGCGTTATCAAACTTGAAGGTAACGTCTTTCTCTTGAAGCCTGCACAAAGGGGAAGAAATTTTCGAAAAATCTTTAATGAAACGACGATAAAAACCTGCATGACCCAAGAAACTGCGAATGCCTTTGATGGATGTCGGCGGGGGCAATTTTTCGATCGTCTCCACCTTTGCTTTATCCACCTGTAGACCATCTTTTGAAACCTTGTGCCCCAAAACTATACCTTCACGTACCATGAAATGGCACTTTTCCCAGTTTAGCACCAAGTTCGTCTCTTCACACCTAGCTAGCACTTTATCAAGGTTCATTAAACAACTATCAAAAGAACATCCAAACACAGAAAAATCGTCCATGAATACTTCTACATATCTTTCAACCATGTCAGTGAAAATAGCCATCATACACCTTTGAAAAGTCGCAGGTGCATTACAAAGACCGAAGGGCATTCTCTTGAACGCATACGTGCCATAAGGACATGTAAATGTAGTTTTCTCTTGGTCTTCTGGGGCTATAGCAATCTGATTATACCCCGAATAACCGTCCAGGAAACAGTAGTATTCCTGGCCAGCTAATCTATCAAGCATTTGGTCAATAAAAGGAAGGGGAAAATGGTCTTTCCGGGTGGCATTGTTCAGTTTTCTGTAATCTATGCAAATTCTCCATCCAGTTACAGTTCTTGTAGGAATTAAGTCATTATTTTCATTAACTACTACGGTTATCCCCCCTTTCTTCGGCACACATTGAACGGGGCTTACCCATTTACTATCAGAGATTGGAAATACAATACCTGCATCAAGCCACTTAATCACTTCTTTCCTTACCACTTCTTTCATGATTGGATTTAGTCGGCGTTGGTGTTCTACACTTGGCTTGTGTCCGTCCTCCATGAGGATTTTGTGCATGCAGAAAGCTGGACTAATGCCTTTAATGTCAGACATTGTCCACCCAATTGCTCGCTTGTGCTCACGTAGCACCCTTAATAGCTTTTCTTCCTGTAATTTAGACAAGTGAGCAGAAATAATAACAGGTAAAGTGTCAGAACTTCCCAAATAAGCATATTGAAGGTGAGGGGGTAGGGGTTTAAGTTCCAAATTTGGAGCTTTTTCAATTGACGGCTTTGGTGGAGGGCCACTTGGCCTATTCAGGGGCTCAAACGGGATTATTCCTTGCATGTAACCACATGATGTATCTAGGATTCCCTTCATCTCCTCAACCTCATCATCCATCTCCAAGCTATCAAACATCATGATTGCTTTTTCTAAACAGTCGCCTAGATATACACTCGTGTTAAGAAGTTTCTCATCCACCTCCACCACAGATATCATAGAGAGCTCCTCATAGTGGCGGGGGAGTTGGATTGCTTTGTAGACATTGAAGACTGCCTCCTCGTTGTCCACTCTCATAATCATTTTCCCTTCTCTCACTTTAATTATTGCATCGCCAGTAGCCAAGAGAGGTCGTCCCAATATGATTGGAACTTGTTCATCAGCCTCGAAGTCTAGAATAATGAAGTCAGCTGGGAAGATGAATTTTCCAATTTGCAGCAACACATCTTCAATCACTCCTTCGGGGTAGGCTATGGACCTATCAGCTAATTGCAACATCACGGTGGTTGGTCTCGGAGCTCCCAGACCTAATTGCTTAAACAAGGATAACGGCATCAGATTTATGCTTGCACCCAAATCACACAGAGCACGTCCCACGTTAATATTACCGATTTGTACTGGAATGGTGAAGCTGCCAGGGTCCTTAAGCTTTTGGGAAGCTTGTTTTGGACCCTTGATGTGCACTCCTCAGTAAGTGCAACCGTCTCGAACTCAGTCAATTTCCTCTTATGAGCCACTATGTCTTTTATGTACTTAGCGTACTTTGGAATTTTCCGAAGTACATCCACTAATGGAATATTTAATTGAACCTGACTCAACATGGCGAGAAATTTGTTGAACATGCGATCATCATTCCTTTTCTGCAATCTTTGGGGGAAAGGTGGTGGTGGCCTTGTAACCTCCATTCGCTCTGAACTTGCATCATCTTCCTTTGACTCTTGTGTTGCCTTAGGTGTCAACTCCCCCCAGGTATAGGTTTTTCTTTTATCTTCCTTGGCACTTCCTCTAGTTCCCTCCCGTTTCTAAGTGTAACTGCATTAATTTGAGGGTTCTTCTCTGTATCACTGGGAAGTGAGCCTGTAGGTCTAGTATTTTGGTTTGCTGCTAACTGCCCCATTTGCCTCTCAAGATTTCTGAAATCGGTCCTGAGCTGTTGATTGTCTAGTAACAACTTTTTCAGCAAGTCATTCGTACTTTCTTCCATTTGTTGGGGTGGCTTCTGAGGTTGAGTAAAATTCCCTTGAGGCCTATACTGATTCTGTTGACTTCCGCCCCATGAGAAGTTAGGATGATTCCTCCAGTTTGGGTTGTAAGTGTTCCCATATTGCGCATGTTGATTCATAGGACCTCTGTTTTGTTGCCCCACATAGTATATAGATTCAGGATTCGTGGGGCACATGTCAATCATATGACTGTCTCCGCATAGTTCGCAACAAATAGACATCTGCTGTACATGTTGCATTTGTTGTGTTGTCATTCTATTCATCTGATTTGCCAATTTTGCTATATCGGCTCTCATGGCGGAAAAGTCATCAAGCTCAATCAAACCGGCGGCCTTCTGTTTAATTCCCCTTCGTGAATCCCCCTCTCCTTGCCAATTATGGTCATTAGCAGTGAAATTATTTAGCAAGAGTTGTATTTCACTATACGGTCTTGCCATGCAACTACCCCCACAAGCTGAGTCAAGATTCATCTTTGATGCTTCATCTAACCCATCAACAAAAGTGTGACCCAATACCTCATCAGTTTGACAATGATGCGGGCAGTCTCTGAGTAGTTTCTTGTATCTTTCCCAAGCTTGACGAAGTGTCTCGCCATCCCGTTGTTGGAACCCAAGAATTTGGCTCCTCAACGACTTTGTCTTCTTAGTTGGGAAAAACTTGATTAGGAATTTCCTTGCTAGATCATCCCAAGTGTGGATAGAGTTCGCGGGCTCCTTTTGCAACCATTCTTTAGCTTCCCCCAACAGTGAAAAAGGGAATAGTGTCAGCCTGACATAGTCCTTGGAGACGTTCGGATAATTGTAAGTGTCCGTGATTTCCAAGAAGTTCTGAATATGCCTCTGCGGGTCCTCATGAGATAGACCCACATATTGTCCTGTGGACTGAATCAGCTGTACCATGTACTGTTTGAGTTCAAAATGCCCAGTGATATCAGGCTTCACAATAGCCTGAGTCATATTCGCAAGATTGGGCCTTGCGGCTTCAATTACCGGACGCTCTTCATTGCCTGCCATATCTATTGGCTGTGGTTGGACTGCGATGTCCAAATCTCTTTCTATTCTCGTTCTAGCTTCGTGTTCCCTTCTCACTCTATGTAGTGTTCGTTCGATTTCTGGATCAAGAGGAATGAGGTTGTTTGCACTTCTACTCCTCTGCATTCGAGAGAAGACCCTGCGTTGACACAAACCAGGCAAACTGAAAATTAAAACTTGAAAACAAATATCTAATAAAAGCTTAACTTAGTCACGTAGCTAATTTCTAAGTCCCCGGCAACGGCGCCAAAAACTTGTTGCGACCAAACACACTCACGCAAGTATACGCGGTCGTCAAGTAATAAAGTGACTAAAAGTCGGATGTCGAACCCACGAGGACTTATGATTAGCTATTAACTAAATTAGCCTATCTTAATTATCTAAACAAGAATTAAATCTAAAAATATTTTATTCTAAACTAATTAAATAAGAAAAATATAAATAATAAACTGTGAACAGAGAAAGAGCAGATTTTTATAATATCAATGTAATGAAAACGATCTAGGGTTATGGGCTATCTAACAATCCTATTGTATTCTTCAATTTAATTGACCGACTGATTTATCTAGCTTATTGGTTGACAGGGTTAATGCTCATAAGAATCTGTCGAGTTCTTACTCGCCTATTCAAGCTAACCTAACGCCTATATGTCTATGGAGTTAGAATCAACAAGAACGCCTTTATGATTCCTGTAAATCAACCAAGCAAGGCAATTAGGTATATATCTATCCTAACTACGAATCCGTTCCCCGATGCCCGAGTTCGAGAACTTGCCCTACTCAATCCTATATGCAATATAGAATTCCCACTTTCGAGTTCAATTCTAGATTCGTAGATAATATTCAATTGGTGATCAAGCAATTAAATAATTAAGTGCAAGATTGAATAAATAAACTAATATGATAAATCAAGAAGTCAAAATCAATATCCGAATAACAATAGTCATGAAAGAACCACAACCCTAGAACGTGAAGTTTAGCTCCACATAGACATGGTAGCCAAACAAATCATATAAAGAAACATAAAAATTACTAAGTTTGGTGGGAGAAAGAAGAAACTTGATGAATTCCGGCCTCCACAGCTTTTTCGTGGCTTTTTTTTCTCTTCCCAATATGTTCGATAACCTAAAGGATGCGTTTTTGGCTTATATATTGCGTACAAAAGTCGTGGGCCAAAGCTCTCCTATTCCTAGTCCAAATCGGCTTCAGGGATTGATGCTAAGGTGGATGCGACGCATCCACCTTGTCCTCTATTTCTCAGCTTGCATGCGATGGTGGACGCGACGCATCCAGCTTCACTTCTACTTCCCAGTTTCGCACGCGATGGCGGACGCTATGGCCCAACTTCACTGCTAAGGTTGCATGCAGGATGATGTTTTCCTATGTTGGATGCGACGCATCCAACCCTTCTTCCTCTGGCTAAACCACCTTTTCTTCATATTTTGCACTCCGAACACCTTAAATCGTCACACATAACTTAATTAGTCATCAAACCAATAATTACACCATGTTGGGTGTTTTAAAGATTGAATAACATCAAAAAGTGGTTAAAACATGGGCAAAGTAACATCAACACATATCGAAATATGCCAAACATCATTATCCTTAATTGAATTGTTGAATATCCTTCGTAATTTTCTCAACCTTAAAAGAAGTAGAAATCCTATATCTTAGTCGACTTATTTTATTTGGCATTATTGGATTCGTGTTAGCTTCCCTGTTGTTGAGGTGTATATTGTGGGATTCATTGCTACACCTTAGTTTTTTCTTTGTTGAGCTGTTCGCTTTACGCCTAGCATTTCAGACTGTGGTTATTCCTTGTGATTTGGTCCCACATTTTCCTGTGATTTAAAAGTTCTTGAGTTGATTTACTTGTCGTACTTTGTATTATTGCCATTGTTGTTGTATTTGTTGTGCTGATGCACGAGGTTGCTGCCGTACGGTTGTTATTATTATGATGCACGAGGTTTCTGCCGTGCGGTTGTTGTTATGGGATTGCACGAGGTTTCTGCCGTGCTATTGTTACTATTTATATTTGCACATGCGGCGTGACAAGGTGGAATATATATATGTGTGGGTTGCGCATGTGGCGAGACAAGGTGGGAACATTATTATGCACGTGTGGCGAGACAAGGCGGGCATTTATGTTACTATTGCACACGTGGCGAGACAAGGTGGGCTGGGTGAGGGATTAATTTGTGATGATTTATGGCATGGGGGCATTCTTGTTGTTGATATTTGTGTAGTGGTATACGTACCTGTGTGAGCTTTATCTTGTGAAAGCTGTGAGAAAATATTCTACGTGTTGTCCGTTCTTCTTCGTCCTTATGCTTATTTGCTGGTATGGACTATGTTAGGACACTTGCACAAGCATACACGTAGTTAAGCACTCTTATCGGATAAGAGGTGTTCTTGATATTGTTAAGCATATATGCCCACCCTAGTTTACTTGTCTTCTATGTGAGAATGGCTCTATTGGCACGTGAGTCGTCAGTGTGGTTATGAGGTGTTATGAGGGCACAGGATGCCAAGTGTTAGGGTTCAGGTATTGATACCTGTGAGTTGTGAATTGTCCGAGGTTTGGTACCTCGTGGAGTTGTTGACTAAAACCTGATGTAAAAGCTGTTGTAATTACTGAGTTATTACTTGTCCTTGCTGTATTCGTGATTCCGGATTTAGGTTGTGTTCCATTCACTTTGTCTGCATCATTTTCATGATATTCTGCTGATACTTGTTGTTTCTTGCTTTAATGCCATTACTGTATTGTGAGCCATATTGCATAGTCTTTATGTAGACATCATACTTCTGTTATTCATGTACTTATATCTGTTCGGTTTATTAGACCAGTGGGTGTCTTGACTGTTCCTCATCACTACTCCACCTAGATTAGTCTTGATACTTACTAGGCACCGCTGTGGTGTGCTCATGCTATTCCTCTGCATATTTTTGTGCAGATCCAGGTACTTGTTCGTTAGCTAGCTGTGTGGACTGTTGCTGTGGAGACTCAAGGTAGACCTACTGCTGCGTTCGCAGGCTTCGAAGTCACCTTCCAGTTTTTGTTTTGCGCTGTTTATTCTTATTTCTGGATAGTTGTATTTAAAAGTTTTCTAGCAAACACTCTGTAGAGCTTATGACTTGTACTACCGGTTTTGAGAATTGTAAGAGATTCTATTTAAATAATATTATTGTTTTAATTATTATTAGGCTTACCTAGTCCCTAAGACTAAGGGCCATCACGATACCCAACAGAGGAAAATTTGGGTCGTGACATTATATCTCAATTTTGAGGGTGTTTTGGTGAAGATTAGATTTGATTTTGGCTGAATTTCATATTGAAACTCGAAGAAGAAGAAGAAGAAGAAGAAGAAGAAGAAGAAGAAGAGGAGGAGGAGGAGGAAGAAGAAGAAGAAGAAGAAGAAGAAGAAGACATGACATACATTATACTTACGAAATTGTAGTAAAATTGTAAAAAAATTATATTCTGTTGTTTATATATATATTTTTATTTAACTATTGTATGAAAGTTGAACAATATTGTATAAAAATTATATTTAAGCTGTATGATATTGTAGTTGTATATAACTGAGTAGCAATAATGTATGAAAATTATAGATAAGTTATAGATAAGTTGTATAATATATAATTAGTTGTATGAAATTTATTTATACTATGTATAAATCAGATACAAAATTTACAAAAGACATATTGTATAAAATTTATATAAAAATTGTATTTACGTGGTATGATATTGTAGTTGTATATAACTGGGTAGAAATAAAGTATGAAAGTTGTAGATAAGTTGTATATTATATAATTAGTTGTATAAAATTTATTTTTACTATGTATAAATTAGATACAAAATATACAAAAGACATATTGTATAAAATTTGTATAAAAATTATATTTAAGTGGTATGATATTGTAGTTGTATATAATTGGGTAGAAATAATATGTGATAGTTGTAGATAAGTTGTATAATATATAATTAGTTGTATGAAAAAGGTTCACATTGATATTAGAAAAATAAATTTGAGTTATACTAAAATATTGTTTGAAAAAGAGAAAAATAAACTGAAAGCACGATTAGTAATTTCCAGCTGCATGCTTCCGTCGAAGTTCTAGTACGTACGCGCAAAGCATAAAACTGTTACTCCTCATCTTAAAATTTCTAGTCAACTGAAAGTCACTTTTACTTGTTTTAGACCAAAAGCAAATATAAAGTAATTCACTTTTCGAAAACAAAACATTTCAAAAGATACGAAATCACAGATTCTTATTTTGAAATTAAGACGCAGTAATTTACGTATTATTATTTGATCAAAATCAACTTTTATTAATCGAAAAGAATGGGGCAGGGAGTCCTCCTTCTGTTCCACTTATTTGTTTGATACAACTTTCTAATATTAATTTATAACAAGAAAACAACTTTGAATAGTTTATTGAGTAGACAAATCTGTTCGCAGCCGCAGGAGAGATTCCGTACCAATATTCTAGAGAGAAGAAAGAGAAGAGGAGGAAAAAAAAGAAAAATAGTGTAACTAAATCCCTTGATTGAAGACACTAATAATGGACTGAGAGCATTTTAAGGTGAAATATATATATATTTTGTAAACAAAACTTATATAGATCGGGTAAATACCAAAACATGGACATTTTTCGTAATAAAGTTTCAAATAGTGTTTACAGGAATAAAAAAATTCCAAAACTAAAAGCCCATTCACCGAGAGACAACTAGCCACACATATTGCCTGGACCATTTAGGTGCAATATAAAATGTAGAATTTCCAAATAAGTCATAACTTACCAATCTCTAGCCATTAATCATACATTTATTAAAACTAGTCAAGCACATATAAAGTTAAAAATCCAAATAAATAAGGTTCTTTATCTCTAAGAATCATCACACGCAAAGATCTCCTCCATATTTTTAAGCGTGATCAGCAATATTAGATGCAAGACGGAAAGGAAATTTCATGGATGAGGTCGCAAACAAGGTGATGAAATACATACACACACACACACACACACACACACACACACACACACACATATATATATATATATATATATATATATATACTCTTTTCAATGGATGTGGTTGAAATTCATTGAAAACATATAGATGAGTCAATGTATAAATTTTAAGGAAGATTGGACGTGATTTGGTATCAAAATTCGTAGTTCAAATCGAGTTCAATTTTTTTTCCTGGTGTATAAACATGTATCATGCATGTATCATACACACAAGTATACATGGATATACATGTGATACCCATTTAATACAAATATAATTCACGTTCATCTTCTACTTCGATTTTCAATTCAAATCACCTCAAAATTCCACCAAATCATCCCAAAACTGAGATTCAAACTTCTTAAGATGTACCCAATCTATTCTAATAACATCCACTCAAAAGAAAGCAAAAATTTGACCTTTTTCGGCTATAAATAGCTAATTGGCTAATATTGGTAACATTTAGCTTATATTAGTAATATTTTATGAATTGATCAATTTTCGTAATAAACTACTTATAAATAGACATAATTGGTAGTTTCCATAGAATAAATTGGAAATCCACATGTTTCCTGGGTCATCTAGGTGCAATCTAAAATGTAGAATTAGAAATTGGAAATTTTCTCAATTAATATATAATTATCTAAAAGAAACTTACGACGCGACATCAGCTGATAGTGAATAGGCTAAAAAGTTAAGGTGCAATTCTTAAATTTAGCGAGTCAGAGGTCATATCTTAAAACTTCCTTACAATCTACAGAGACCTTTAAATGCTAGAAATAATTTTTCTGATATCTTAAGTCTAGATAAATAATTTAAGTAGAATTTGGTTTTATATGAAAGACATGTAATTTTGAATATATAGTTCAAATACTCAAAAGTATAAAGTCAATAGGTGTGTGCAATCACTTTTATCTATTTTATATGTCGGCATGACATGAAAACTTAATATAAATCTAAAGTCTATTTATATGGCTTATTTGACTATAATTATATGATAATCCCTGAAGGATTTCAATTGCTTGAAGCATATACAATTCTTGATCTTGAAGTACCATATCCTCAGTGCAATTTATGCACAAATGTATCTTGCTATAACTATAAGCATGATAATGTGATAGCTCAATTTATGTCTTGCAATTGATTTATGATTTATCGGGTTAGTTGGTTCGGGTCCGAAAGGAATTCAGAATGAAACGAGACACTTAGTCTCATAATTAAAAATTTAAGTTAGAAAAGTGGACCGGATATGGACCTATGTTTAAACGACCTCGGATTTAAATTTTGATGATTCCAATAGCTCCGTATGATAATTTTGGACTTAGAAGCGTGTCCGGAAAAACTTTTTGGAGGTCCGTAGAGGAATTAGGCTTGAAATGCCGATAGTTGAATTTTTGGAAAGTTTGACCGGGAGTTGACCTTTTTATATCGGGGTCGAATCCGATTCTGAAAATTTTAATAGGTATGTTATGTCATTTATGACTTGTGTGAAAAATTTGAGGTCAATCAGACATGATTTGATAGGTTTCGGCATGTTATTTATAGAAATTAGAAATTTCAAAGTTTGATAGGCTTGAATTGGGGCGTAATTCATGGTTTTAGTGTTGTTTGAGGTGATTTGAGGATTCGATTAAGTTCGTATGATGTTTTAGGACTTGTTGGTATATTTGGTTGAGGTCCCGAGGGCCTCGGGTGAGTTTCGGATGGTTAACAGATCAAAAATTGAACTACAACAGCTAGTGCAATTTCCTTCTATTGGAAATTTCTTCTGCCAGATTCGAGCCCAGAAATCTCTCAGAATCGAACCCAGAACCTGCGAGAATTGAGCCCAGATCGAGCCTAGGATCGAGGGCCACGATCGAAGCCATGATCGAGCCTAGGGTCGAGGGACATGATCGAAGGCCAGGGTCGAGGGCCATGATCGAGGATCAGGATCGAAGCCACGATTGAGGACCAGGATCGAAGGCCAAGATCGAGGCAGAACCGAGGTTGTCTAGGCAGAATTATAAAAACAGGGATTTCGTCCCATTCGCCATTTTTGACAAATTGGAGCTTGAGGAGAGGCGATTTTTGATATATTTTCAAGGAAAATTTGAGGTAAGTCCCTCGTGATCATTTCTACTCCATAATATTGAATTATCATCGAATAATCCGGCTAGATTACATGATTTTGAGGTGTAAATCGGAGATTGGAATTTAAAAATTTGGAAATAAGATTTATATATTTAAGGGTCGAGTTGAGGTCAGAATTTGGTAAAATTGGTATGGGTAGACTCGTGGTTGAATGGGATTTCGGATTTCATAACTTTTATCGAGTTCCGATATGTGGTCCCCACGGGTGATTTTTGAGCTAAAATTCGGATTTTTATGAAAAATTAGCATTTTCTTATGGAATTAATTCCAATAAATTTTATTGACTAAAACGAATTATTTGTGACTAGATTCGAGGCATTCGGAGGCCGATTTGCGAGGCAAAGGCATATCAGAGTAAAGAATTTCACGCTATGAGGTAAGTAACAATTTTAAATCTGGTCTGGAGGGTATTAAACCCGAATTTTGGTATCATGTAATTATTTTGGAGGTGACGCACACGCTAGGTGACAGGCGTGTGGGCGTGCATCGAGGGGATTGTGACTTGGTCCGTCCCGGAAAACTGTAAAGTTGAGTAATTTGTTGTTAGTTATATGCTCTCTATGTGTTGATAAAATTTGACTGTAAATCATGTTAGAAATCATGCTTAGGCTATGTGATAGTACTGTTGGGACCTACAGAGGTCGTGTACTTGTTGAATTGCCTGCTAAATGCTATATGTACTTAGTATCAGTTTTTACTTGCACATTTTATCTCAGTTTCTGCTATTATTATTATTGATACATCATATCATTGTTGTTTGGGCTGATTTCATGATTAATGCGAGCCCGAGAGACTGGAGAGATTTATGACTGAGAGAGGTCGAGGGCCTGATTGTGAGATATTTATATCATAGCACGTGAGTTGTCCGTGCAACATGTGAGTTGGCCGTGCAGATCCTTATATCATACTATAGCACGTGAGTTGGCCGTGCAACACGTGAGTTAGCCGTGCGGATCCAGATATTTATACTATAGCACGTGAGTTGGCCGTACGGATCCAGATATTTGTATTATGGCACGTGAGTTGTCCGTGCAGATTATAGAGTTGGGTTGTAGGAGCCCCTCCGGAGTCTGTACACCCCCAGTGAGCGTGGGTACCCATTGAGAGTGAGTGATGAGGGCTGGGAGCCCAGGGAGTGATGAGGGCTGGGAGCCCAGTGAGTGATTGTTGTCCTAAGATATTGTACTTGATTTCCATTTGTTGTTGCACTTAGTTTCTATATGTCATTGTTGTGAAATCTCTGAAAGATTTTGATATACGGATTACATGAACAAGAACTGTATAAAAATTGATTTGGCATTAAACTGCCAGATTTGATAGCTTGTCTATTCTTTGCTGGAATTACTGGAAATAAATCATAACTGTGTAGCTCGTTACTATCTTCAGTTCCTTATTTATTATTGTAACTTGCTGAGTTGGTTGTACGCATAGTACACCCTACACTTCGTGTGCAAACCCAAGTGTTCCTGGACATAGCGGGTGTTGATTCTTCCGCACAGCTGATTTTCTGGAGATTCAAAGGTAGCTACCGTGTTTCGCAGACCTTGTCTCCTTCCCTATTTCCTTGTTTACTGTATTTGGTCTTAGAATATTATAGACCTTTTTCTTTTGACTTGTATCCATATTAGATGCTCATGTACTCAGTGACACCAGGTTTTGGAAAGTGTTCGTATCGGTATTTGTGGGATTATGTATTGTATTTAAAATATTATATTTTTAGACTTAAAAGAATTTGTGGTTCATTGAGATTTTCGGCTTGCCTAGTATTGAGATAGGCGCCATCACGACAGGTTAGGATTTTGGGTCGTGACAAGTTGGTATCAGAGTCTAGGTTATGTAGGTCTCACGAGTCATGAGCAGGTTTAGTAGAGTTGTGGATCGGTACAGAGACGTCTGTACTTATCTTCGAGAGGCTGCGGAACCCTTAGGAAAATTTCACTTTCTTGTATTCTGTCGTGCGAATTTGTTGATTATGGAAACTAAATTTCTTCTATTCTATTCTCTCACAGATGGTGAGGACACGTACTACCGGATCAGATGGTCAACCACCAGTGCCACCAATTAGGGCCGCGAGAGGCCGGGGCCGTGGTAGAGGTCGGGGCCGAGGTAGAGGTCGAGGTGTAGCTCGTACCACAATTTTAATAGCACCTGTAGTACCACCAGTTGTTCCAGATCAGGAGCAGATTCCAGATATAGTTGAGCCGACAGGATCAGCTCAGGCACCAGCTGTGCCCATTGAGATTGTAGGCATTCAGGAGACTTTGGCCCAGATATTGGTAGCCTGTACTGGTCTTGCTCAGGTGGTTTCGGCTCAGGCCACACCTGCCACTTCTTAGGCTGGGGAAGGTACTCATACCCTCGTTGCCCGTACTCCAGACCAAGTAGTACAGGGACTTCAGATACCGGGAGCACTACCAGCCCAGCCGGTTGCAGCTGCTCAGGCTCCGATAGTTCCTATTATGGAAGATGATGAGCAGAGGAGACTTGAGAGATTTTAGAGGCTTCAAACTCCACCATTTAGCGGTACTAAGTCAGAGGACGCTCAGGATTTTCTGGATATGTGCCAATGGAGGCTTCAGACAACAGGTATTTTGGAGACCAGTGGGGTCTCATTCACTACTTTTCAGTTTTCTAGGGCTGCACTCAGATGGTGGGAGACTTACGAGAGACGTAGGTCTGTTGGCGCAGCACCCCTTACTTGGCATCAGTTCTCCGTGGTCTTTTTGGAGAAGTTCGTACCTCAGTACCGCAGAGAAGAGCTGCGCAGACAGTTTGAGCAGCTTCGCCAGGGTGATATGTCCGTGACGCGGTACGAGATGAGATTTTCTGAGTTGGCTCGTCACGCAGTCTGGTTGGTTCCCACTGATAGGGAGAGGATTAGGAGGTTCATTGATGGCCTCACATATCAGTTGTGGTTACTTATGACTAGGGAGAGAGTATTTGGTGCTACTTTTGATGAGGTAGTGGATATTGCTCGGTAGATAGAGATGGTTCGTAGCCAGGAATATGGAGAGAGAGAGGCTAAGAGGCCCGTGGTCCAGGTGATTACAGCGGTGTTCCTTCAGGGGGTCAGTTACACCGTGGTAGGGGTCGTTCTTACAGACACGCTCAGACAGCTCGTCCAGCTCATCGTGGTGCATCAGCTAGCCACGGTTCTTACAGTGCTCATTCAGGCCAGTCTTCATTCAGTGCACTACCAGCGTAGAGTTCTCATCATGCCTCGTCCGCACAGGCTTCTGCATGTTATTCCTCGGGTTATCAGGAGCAGCAGTTCCATCATATGAGGGATTGTTTCGAGTGAGGAGAATTTGGTCATTTCAAGAGAGAGTGTCCTAGGCTATTGAGTGGGGCTTCACAGCAGAGTTCTCGACTGACGACACTAGCACCAGTAGTTACACCACCTGCCCTGCCATCTCGGGGTGGGGGTCATGCAGCTAGGGGTCGCCCAAGAGGGGAAAGCCGATCAGGTGGCGAGCAGGATCGATTCTATGCTTTTCCTGCCAGGCCAGATGTTGTTGCCTCCGACGCAGTGATCACATGTATTATTTCAGTGTGCCACATGGAGGCTTCTATATTATTTGACCCTGGTTCCAGTTATTCATATGTATCATCGTATTTTGCTCATTATCTGGATATGCCCTGTGAGTCCTTAGTTTCACCTGTTTGTGTATCTACACCGGTGGGCGGTATTATTACTATGGATCGTGTGTATCGGTCGTGTGTAGTAACTATTGGGGAACTGGAGACTAGATTTGATCTCTTATTACTCGGTATGGTTGATTTTGATGTAATCCTGGGTATGGATTGGTTATCTCCATGTCATGCTATTCTGGACTGTCACGCAAAAATCGTGACGTTGACAATGTAGGGGTTGCCAAAGGTTGAATGGAAGGGCTCTTTAGATCTTGTTCCTAGCAGGGCAATTTCTTATTTGAAGGCCCAACGTATGGTTGGAAAGTGATGCTTGTCATATTTGGCCTTTGTGAGAGATGTTGATGCAGATACTCCTATTATTGATTCAGCACCGGTCGTGCGATACTTTTCGGATGTATTTCCTATAGACCTGCCGGGTATGCCACCCGACAGAGATATTGATTTTGGTATTAACTTGGTACAGGGCACTCAGCACATTTCTATTCCTCCGTATCGTATGACACCAATTGAGTTAAAAGAATTAAAAGAGAAACTTTAGAAACTATTTTAAAAAGGGTTTATTAGGTCTAGTGTGTCGCCTTGGGGTGCACCGGTTCTGTTTGTGAAAAAAAAAAGATGGTACTATGCAAATTTGCATTGATTATAGACAATTGAATAAAGTTACAATCAAGAATAAATATCCATTGCCGCGTATTGATGATTTATTTGACCAGCTTCAGGGAGCAAAGGTGTTCTCCAAAATTGATTTGAGGTCTGGGTATCACTAATTAAAAATTCGGGATTCGGATATTCTAAACACGGCATTTAGGACTCGTTATGTCCACTATGAATTTCTTGTGATGTCTTTTGGGCTAACCAATGCCTCAACAACATTTATGCATTCGATGAATAGTGTATTTAAGCCATATCTTGATTTATTTGTCGTGGTATTCATTGATGATATTCTGGTGTACTCACGTAGCCAGGAGGAGCATGCACAACACTTGGGTATTGTATTACAGAGAATGAGAGAGGAGAAACTTTATGCAAATTCTCTAAGTGTGAGTTTTGGCTTAGTTCGGTGGCATTGTTGGGACATATAGTGTCCATTGAAGGATCTAAGGTGGATCCGAAGAAAATAGAGGCAGTTCAGAATTGGCCCAGACCATCCTCAGTTACTAAGATTCGGAGTTTTCTTGGCTTGGCCGGTTATTATCATCATTTCATGGAGGGTTTCTCGTCTATTGCATCGCCTATGACTAAATTGACCCAGAAAGGTGATCCGTTCAGGTGGTCGGATGAATGTGAAGAGAGCTCACAGAAGATCAAGACCGCTTTGACTACAACCCCAATATTGGTGTTGCCTACAGGTTCAGAGTCTTATATTGTGTATTGTGACGCATCATGGATTGGTCTCGGCGCAGTACTTATGCAAGACGATAGGGTGATTGCCTATGCGTCCAGACAGTTAAAGGTACATGAGAAGAATTATCCAGTCCACGATCTTGAGTTAGCAGCTATTGTTCATGCCTTGAAAATTTGGTGGCATTACTTGTACGGTGTCCAGTGTGAGGTATATACCGATCATCGGAATCTACAACATTTGTTTAAACAGAAGGATCTTAACTTGCGATAGCGAAGGTGGTTGGAGTTGCTTAAGGATTATGATATCACCATTCTCTATCATCCCGGAAATGGCAATGTGGTGGTCGATGCCTTGAGTCGTAAGGCAGAGAGTTTGGGTAGCTTAGCATACTTACCGGTAACAGAGAGGCCTTTAGCCTTGGAGGTTCAGGCCTCGGCTAATCAGTTTGTTAGATTGGATGTTTCCGAGCCAAATCGAGTTTTGGCCTGTGTGGTTTCTCGGTCTTCTTTATATGATCGCATTAGAGAGCGCCAGTATGATGATCCACATCTGCTTGTCCTTAAGGACACGGTTCAGCATGGTGATGCCAAGGAAGTCACAATTGGAGATGACGGTGTATTACGGATGTAGGGCAGGCTATGTGTACCTAATGTAGATGGTTTGCGTGAGCTGATTCTCCAGGAAGCTCACAGTTTGTGGTACTCTATTCATCCAGGAGCCGCAAAGATGTATAAGGATTTGAGACAACACTATTGGTGGAGGCAGATGAAGAAAGATATAGTTGGGTTTGTGTCCCGGTGTTTAAATTGTCAACAGGTAAAGTATGAGAATCAGAGACCGGGCGGATTGCTACAGAGACTTGAAATTCTGAAGTGGAAGTGGGAGCGTATTGCCATGGACTTCGTAGTTGGACTCCCACGGACTTTGAGAAAGTTTGATGTTGTTTGGGTGATAGTAGATCGGTTGACCAAATCTGCGCATTTTATTCCAGTCGGTACTAATTATTCTTCAAAGCAGTTGGCTAGGATTTATATTCGCGAGATTGTTCGCCTACACGGTGTGCCGGTGTCCATTATTTTAGTTTGGGGTACGCAATTTACCTCGTAGTTTTAGAGGGCAGTGCAGCGAGAATTAGGCATACAGGTTCAGTTGAGTACATCATTTCACCCTCAGATGGACGGACAGTCCGAGCGCACTATTCAGATATTGGAGGATATGCTATGCGCTTGTGTCATTGATTTTGGGGGATCTTGAGATCAATTTCTACCACTCGCAGAGTTTGCTTACAATAATAGCTACCAGTCAAGCATTCAGATGGCTCCGTATGAAGCTTTATATGGGAGACGGTGTCGGTATCCGGTGGGTTGGTTTGAGCCTGGTGAGGTTATACTATTGGGTACTGACTTGGTTCAGGATGCTTTAGAGAAGGTCAAAGTAATTCAGGAACGACTTCGCACGACACAGTCTAGACAGAAGAGTTATGCCGACAGAAAGGTTCGTGATGTTGTTCACATGGTTGGGGAGAAGGTTCTGCTTGAGATTTCACCCATGAAGGGTGTGTTGAGGTTCGGGAAAAAGGGCAAGTTGAGCCCTCGGTATATTGGGCCTTTTGAGATACTTAAGAAAATTAGGGAGGTGGCTTATGAACTTGCTTTGCCACCTAGTCTATCAGGTGTTCATCCAGTGTTCCATGTATCCATGCTCCGAAAGTATGTCGGGGATCCGTCTCATATTCTGAATTTCAGTACAGTACAGTTGGACAGTAATTTGACTTATGATGTGGAGTTGATGGCTATTTTAGATCGGCAGGTTCGAAAGCTAGGGTCAAAGAATATAACATCAGTGAAGGTGCAGTGGAGAGGCCAGCCAGTTGGATAAGCTACTTGGGAGATTGAGCAGGAGATGCAGAACAAATATCAACACTTATTTGAGACTCCAGGTATTATTCTAAACCCGTTAGACGACGAACGTTTGTTTAAGAGGGGGAGAATGTAATGACCCGGCCGGTCATTTTGAATATTATAACCCTGTTCCCCCATTTACTTCTCAATTTATGTCTTGCAATTGATTTATGACTTATCGGGTTAGTTGGTTCAGGTCCGGAAGGAATTCAGAATGAAATGAGACAGTCTTATAATTGAAAATTTAAGTCAGAAAAGTGGACCGGATATGGACCTATGTGTAAACGACCTCAGATTTGAATTTTGATGATTCCAATAGCTCCGTATGGTGATTTTGGACTTAGGAGCGTGTCCGGAAAATATTTTGGAGATCCGTAGAGGAATTAGGCTTGAAATACCGAAAGTTGAGTTTTTGAAAAGTTTGACCGGGGTGTTGACTTTTTGATATCGGGGTCGAAATATGATTCTGAAAAATTTAATAAATATGTTATGTCATTTATCACTTGTGTGAAAAATTTGATGTCAATCGGACGTGATTTGATAGGTTTCGGCGTTATTTGTAGAAATTAGAAATTTTAAAGTTCAATAGGCTTGAATTGGGGCGTAATTCATGGTTTTAGCGTTGTTTGAAGTGATTTAAGGATTCGACTAAGTTTATATGATGTTTTACGACTTGTTGTTATATTTGGTTGAGGTCCCGAGGGCCTCGGGTGAGTTTCGGATGGTTAACGGATCAAAAATTGAACTACAACAACTGCTGCAATTTCCTTCTGTTGGAAATTTCTTCTACCAGATTCGAGCCCAGAAATCTCTCAGAATCGAGCCAAGAACCTGCCAGAATTGAGCCCAGGGTCGAGGGCCACGATCGAATCCATGATCGAGCCCGGGGTCGAGGGACATGATCGAAGGCCATGGTCGAGGGTCATGATCGAGGATCAGGATCGAAGCCACGATTGAGGCCCAGGATCGAGGCCTGAGATTGAGGACCAGGATCGAGGGCCAGGATTGAGGCCTAGGATCGAGGACCTCGATCGAAGGCCAAGATCGAGGCAGAACTGAGGTTGTCTGGGCAGAATTATAAAAAGAGGGACTTCGTCCCATTCGCCATTTTTGACAAATTGGAGCTTGAGAAGAGGCGATTTTTGATATATTTTCAAGGAAAACTTGAGGTAAGTCCTCTGTGATCATTTCTACTCCATAATATTGAATTATCATCGAATAATCCGACTAGATTACATGTTTTGAGTTGTAAATCGGAGATTGGAATTTAAAATTTTGGTAATAAGATTTGTAGATTTGAGGGTCGAGTTGAGGACAGAATTTGGTAAAATTGGTATGGCTAGACTCGTGGTTGAATGGGCTTTCGGATTTTATAACTTTTTTCGAGTTCCGAGACGTGGTCCTCACAGGCGATTTTTGAGCTAAAACTCGGATTTTAATGAAAAATTAGCATTTTTTTATGGAATTAATTCTAATAAATTTTATTGAATAAAATAAATTATTTGTGACTAGATTCGAGGCATTTAGAGGCCGATTTGCGAGGCAAAGGCATATCAGAGTAAAGAATTTCACGCTCTGAGGTAAGTAACAGTTTTAAATCTGGTCTGGAGGGTATTAAACCCCGGATTTTAGTATCATGTGATTATTTTGGAGGTGACGCACACGCTAGGTGACGGGCGTGTAGGCGTGCACCGAGGGGATTGCGACTTGGTCCGCCCCGGGAAACTGTAAAGTTGAGTAATTTGTTGTTAGTTATATGTTGAGTAATCATGTTAGAAATCATGCTTAGGCTATGTAATAGTACTGTTGGGACCCACAGAGGTCGTGTACTTGTTGAATTGCCTGCTAAATGCTATATATACTCAATATCTATTTTTTACTTGCACATTTTATCTCAGTCTCTGTTATTATTATTGATACATCATATCATTGTTGTTTGGGCTGATTTCATGATTAATGGGAGCCCGAGAGACTGGAGAGATTTATGACTGAGAGAGGCCGAGGGCCTGATTGTGAGATATTGATATCATAGCGCGTGAGTTGGCCGTGCATATACTTATATTATACTATAGCACGTGAGTTGGCCGTGCAGATCCAGATATTTATACTATAGCACGTGAGTTGGCCGTGCAGATCCAGATATTTGTATTATGGTACGTGAGTTATCCGTGCAGATTATAGAATTGGGCTGTAGGAACCCCTCCGGAGTCTGTACACCCCCAGTGAGCGTGGGTACCCATTGAGAGTGAGTGATGAGGGCTGGGAGCCCAGGGAGTGATTGTTGTCCTAAGATATTGTACTTGATTTTCATCTGTTGTTGCATTTAGTTCCTATCTGTCATTGTTGTGAAATCTCTGAAAGATTTTGATATACGGATTACATGAACAGGAACTGTATAAAAATTGATTTGTCATTAAACTGCCAGATTTGATAGCATGTCTATTATTTGCTGGAATTACTGGAAATAAACCATAATTGTGTAGCTCATTACTATCTTCAGTTCCTTATTTATTATTGTTACTTGCTGAGTTGGTTGTACTCATACTACACCCTACACTTCGTGTGCAGACCCAGGTGTTCCTGGACATAGCGAGTGTTGATTCTTCCGCACAGCTAATTTTCTAGAGATTCAGAGGTAGTTGTGTTTCGCAGACCTTGTCTCTCCTTCCCTATCTCCCTGTTTATTGTATTTGATCTTAGACTATTATAGACCTTTTTTTTTCACTTGTATCCATATTAGATGCTCATGTACTCAGTGACACTAGGTTTTGGGAAGTGTTCGTATCGGTATTTGTGGGATTATGTATTGTATTTAAAATATTACATTTTCAGACTTAAAAGAATTTGTGGTTCATTGAGATTTTCGGCTTGCCTAGTATTGAGATAGGCGTCATCACGACAGGTTAGGATTTTGGGTCGTGACAATATCTATCAAGAATGATATTCATTCAAGTTAATATGACTGATTTGTTTATCAATGAAGATGGTGCACAAGATTGTAATGCGAAGGCTCAAATATGTGAATTGATTGTCTCGTCAGGGGGAGTTAATACGCATTGTACTCTTTTCCCCTTACAAGATTTTGTCCCACTGAGTTTTTCTTGCAAGGTTTTTAACGAGGCAACCAAAAGGCGTATTTCTAAACATGTGTACTCTTTTTCCATTTTTAGAATTTGTTTCCCACTGGGTTTTATTTTAGTTAAGGTTTTAACGAGGCACATTATCTATTGAATAGACATTCAAGGGGGAGTGTTATAAATAGTATTTTATTTATTGTGAATGTCTATATTTTAGAGAGATTTTAGGGTTTTTTACTTGGTGGCTAAGTCATTTTTTCCTATAAATAGAGGGTTCTATTCCATTGTAATTCATCCCAAATCAATAAGAATTCTCTCTCCCTACTTTTCTCTATAATGTTCTTTTTCTTCTTTTATTATTTTATAACACTTCTAGTATTGTATCTAATTCGAATTTGGGAAAAGGGTCAAATATAACTCACGATTTTCATATATTGTCTACATTTAACCTTTGTTATACTATCGAGCCAAATTTACCCCTACCATTATACTATCGGCCCCAATTTACTTCTACAATCAGTAAACTTTTAAAAATACCCCTTGATCTTTAAGTAATCCAAAATCTCCCAAATTCTTTTTATTTAAATCACTTGTTGCTCTTCTTGTTGCATTATTTTCAAAAACTACTATTGATGTGAATGTAAAAGTTACTAGACTATAAAAATTATTCATAATTTCTTTTTAAATTACTAATGTACCCATTTCTCTTCTTGTCATAAATAAAATTGGTTTAGAATTTTATTTATTTTTCAATCATATACACACCGTTAAATTTAGTGGGTCTATTTATTGTGTATTATATGCAGTTGATCAGCAAGTATGTACATGTATATTCAAATATATTTTGTCATTGTCTGGTTAGTATAGAGTTCGATCAACTAACTTAAAAGTGCAAAATGTGTAGGCATTTAATTAAAGCAAAATTGAATTAGACAATGTGAGGAACTTCAACTTTAGCACTAAGACTTGCAAAGTCTCCATACATCTGGTGCAACGAATTCATTAAAATTGAGATGTTGTAAATACTTTTAGAATTTAGAAAAGCTACATAATTTAGATTTTTCAATTTACTATATTTTGTTTATTCAGTTGTATATTTAATATTTTTTTTCTCTTTTTTTTCTAATTCAGAAAGAAAGTAAATGCCAATTATTTAAAAATAGTGGACCAAAAAGAAAAATAAGTGATTTAAATAAAAAGAATTTTGGAGATTTTTGATTACTTAATAGATCATGGGGTATTTTTAAAAGTTTACTGATTGTAGGGGTAAATTTGTCCCGATAGTATAACGGAGATTAAATATAGACAATATATAAAAGTAGATGGATATATTTGACCCTTTTTCCTTCGAATTTAGTATATTTTGTATAGGGTATCAAAGGCGAATGATTTATTGGAATTTTCTTCATTCTCAAATCTCCAATTAAAAGCTCTGACTATGGGTGAAGTCCCCGTGTTAATATCAAAGGAAGTATTAATATATATTTGAGTTGCTTTTACATGAGCAACAGAAGAAATATTAAGGCAATAGAAAAGTGAACGTAATAGAATGAACATCATATTAAGTGTAAATGGAATTTGATAAATAGATTTGAACTATTAGTATAAACAAAACTATGTAAAACTATGTAAAAATATTTTATTAAAACAATGTTAACCAAATGCGGTGAACATTGGAACTTCCTAGCAGACTTCCAGGCTCCAGCAACTCTTTACCTCCATAAGCGCAAAAACCTGTGTTAACAGCCCATACAACATGGTCTAAGACTAAAGGAATTTTTACATATCTATACACTATTGGAAACTTTATTACTCCTTCTATTCAATTTTAAATTTAACTATATCCTATATACAAATTTACACATTATACACACTTTAGGAATTAAACGAGTATCCCTTTATATTAGGAATCAATTATTTCTCATGCTTATTCTCTATCCATCATGCGCTCTCTCTCTCCGTCTCTCTCTCTCTCTCTCTCTCTCTCTCTCTCTCTCTCTCTCTCTCTCCTCTCTCTCTCTCTCTCTCTCTCTCTCTCTCTCCTGCGCTCTCTCTCTCTACGTCTCT
This sequence comes from Nicotiana tomentosiformis, assembly GCF_000390325.3. Classification (NCBI taxonomy): domain Eukaryota; kingdom Viridiplantae; phylum Streptophyta; class Magnoliopsida; order Solanales; family Solanaceae; genus Nicotiana; species Nicotiana tomentosiformis. Next base: position 138,505,909 of record NC_090814.1, read on the forward strand.
CTCTATCTCGCAATCCCTAATTCCAGTAATGTAGAGAAAGGAAAAGAGAGTAACAATTCCACCATTGACAGCCATTAAACAACTTTGAAGTTTCGAATTCGAATTTGGGTTTTCAAAAACCATTATTTGTTTGGATTGGGTGTTGTTGCAAACAATTGAGAATATGGTTTGGAGTTTATATCTCAATTTTGACGGTGTTTTGGTGAATATTAGATTTAATTTTGGCTGAATTTCATATTGAAACTCGAAGAAGAAGAAGAAGAAGAAGAAGAAGAAGAAGAAGAAGAAGTGACATACATTATACTTACGAAATTGTAGTAAAATTATATTATGTTGTTTATATATATTTTTTTATTTAACTATTGTATGAAAGTTGAACAATATTATATAAAATTATATTTAAGTTGTATGATATTGTTGTGGTATATAAATGAGTTGAAATAATGTATGAAAATTGTAGATAAGTTGTATAATATATAATTAGTTGTATGAAATTTGTTTATACTATGTAAAAATCAGATACAAAATATACAAAAGACATATTGTATAAAAATTGTATTTATGTGGTATGATATTGTAGTTGTATATAACTGGGTAGAAATAAAGTATGAAAGTTGTAGATAAGTTGTATAATATATAATTAGTTGTATGAAATTTGTTTTTACTATGTATAAATTAGATACAAAATATACAAAAGAGTATAAAAATTATATTTAAGTGGTATGATATTGTAGTTGTATATAACTGGATAGAAATAATGTGTGAAAGTTATAGATAAGTTGTATAATATATAATTAGTTGTATGAAAAAGGTTCACATTGTTATTAGAAAAATAAATTTGAGTTAAAATAAAATATTGTTTGAAAAAGATAAAAATAAACTGAAAGCACGATTAGTAATTTCCAGCTGTATGCTTCCGTCGAAGTTCTAGTACGTACGTGCAAAGCATAAAACTATTGTGTAACGACCCCACTTGTCGTTTTAAGAATTTACGCCTCTTTCAGTGACTTAAGAATTTACGCGTGTGTGGTCGAGTTTGATTTACGGATGATTCTGAGAGATTTGGGACACTTAGTCCCTGAGAGGGAAGCTTAACCCTTCGAATTTTTACCGTAGTCGGAACTGTGTGAAGACGACTCCGAAATAGAGTTCTGTCGGTTACGTTAGCTCCGTTGGGTAATTTTGTTCTTAGAAGCGTGTCTGGACCGCGAATTTGAGGTTTGTAGCCAATTTAGGCTTGAAATGGATAAAATCGAATTTTTGAAAAGTTTGACCAGGGGGTTGACCTTTTGAAATCGGGGTCGTAATGCGATTCCGAGAGTTGGAACAACTCCGTTATGTTATTTGGGACTTGCCTGCAAAATTTGAAGTCATTTCGGATTAATGTGATGTGTTTCGGCACAAGTTATAGAATTTGAAAGTTCAAAGTTCATAAATTTTGATTTGGGGTGCGATTCATCATTTTGATTTTGTTTGAGGTGATTTGAGAATTCGACTAAGTTCGTATGATATTTTAGGACTTGTTGGTGTAATTGGTTGAGGTCCCGGGGGCCTCGGGTGTGTTTCAGGATAATTTTGGATCATTTCGGGCTGTTTCGGAACTGCTGTATCTGGTATCTGACTTCCTTCTTCGCGAACGCGAAGGGAGTCACGCGGATGCGAAGAAGAGTTTTGAGGCTGGTGGGATTTAGCCTTCGCGAACGCGAAGGAGGTCTCGCAAACGCGAAGGTATGCCTGAAGAACCTACGCGAACACGAGGGGCCAGTCGCGAATGCGTAGAACGAAGGAGGGGACTGGGCCTGGAGTCATCAGCCTTCGCGAACATGAAGCAATAGGACCTGAGTGCATCGCGAACGCGAGAGCTTGAACGCGAACGTGTTGATATGCATGGCAGGCCTTCGCGAACGCGACGCTGGTAACACGAACGCGAAGAAGAAATTGTGGAAGCCAGTTTTTGGCCTTCACGAACACGAAGCAATGGTCGCGAACGCGAAGAAGGCCTATCTGGGCAGAATTAAAAGTCCCAAAAACGGGGGTTTGAGTTCATAACTCAAAATCTAATTTGGAGCTCGGTAGAAGGCGATTTTTGGAGAGATTCTTGCATGGGTGTTTGGGGTAAGTGATTCTTATCCAGTTTTGATTAATTTCCATGATTATGTCTTTGAATCCATCATTTAACGGAGGAAAATCAAGATTTTTGTAAAATCTTCCAAAAACAAAAATTTAAGATTTGGAAGTCGAGTTATTATTGGAATTCGATAAAATTGGTATGGTTGAACTCGTATTGGAATGGGTGTTAGGATTTCATGAAAATTATGTCGGGTTCCGAGAGGCGGGTCCCGCATTGTCTTTTGTTGCCTTTTTGGAATAAATTTTTAAGTCGGCGTATTATTATCCGAAATTGTTTCCGATGAATTTTAATGAAGTTATATAATTAATTTGGATAGATTTGAATGGCCCGGAGGTCAATTCAAGCAAGAAGGCGATTTTTTCATATCGACATAACTTCAAAGAGGTAAGTGTCTTGCTTAACCTCGAGTGGGGAAAATTCTCCTTAGGCATTGAGTCTTATGTGCAATTTGATAATTGAAAACCATGTACGCGAGGTGACGAGTACGCACTTGGTTTATATGTGCAAATTTTATTGAGTTAAAGTCTTGAACATATTGTGTAGTAAATTGGATAATTGTTGACATATATTTAATCATCTACTTGTCATGCCTAAACCCTTGTTGTTGACTCTGTTGTTATATGAAAATGTGATGTGATTGTTATTTGATTATTTATGAAATTTTGTGAATTTGCTGGTTTGATAATGTAACGACCCGACCGGTCGTTTTGAGAGTTATAACCCCGTTTTTCCCATTTCTACTTTTTTTTTGTGTTATTCAGCTATATTATGTTATATCAGGTTAGTTGGTTCGGGACCGAAGTGGTTTCAGAGTGAATTGAGACACTTAGTCTCTTAAGTAGAAACTTAAGTTGAAAAAGTCAACCGGATATTGACCTATGTGTAAACGATCTCGGATTTGAATTCTAATGGTTCCGTTAGCTCTGTTAGGTAATTTTGGACTTAGGAGTGCGTCCGAAATATGATTTGGAGGTCCGTGGTAGAATTAGGCTTGAATTAGCGAAATTGGAAATTTGGCGATTTCGGTCGGCAGTGAAAAATTTAATATTGGGGTCAGAATGGAATTTCGGAAGGTTTGTAGTATCATTTGTGACGTGTGTGCAAAATTTGACGTCATTCGGACGTGGTTTGGTTGGTTTCGGCATCGGTTGCCGAATTTGGAAATTTAGAAGTTCTTAGGCCTGAATCCGAGGGTAGTTTGGTGTTTGGATGTGGTTTTGAGTGATTCGAAGGTTCGACTAAGTTTGTATGTTGATATATGAATTGTTGGTATTTTTAGTTGAGGTCCCGAGGGCCTCGGGGTGATTCCGGGTGGTTAACGGATTTGTTGAATTTGGACTTTGCAGCTAGAGCTGCTGCTTCTGCTATCTCCGCACATGCGGAAGAAAGGGTCGCTGGTGCGCGTGGGGAGTGAGCAGGTGCGGACGACACTGGGCCAAGGCTGGGAACGCAGGTGCGAAGAATTGACCGCATCTGCGAGCCCGCAGGTGCGAGGCCTTGAGCGCAGATGAGGAGTTTGGGTTGGTTTCGCCGATGCGCACCTAGGACCGCAGATGCGAGTCCGCAGGTGCGAGGAAGGTGTCCGCAGGTGCGGAAGCAAGGTGATTAAGTGAGTTGCGCAAGTGCGGATCCTTGGACCGCAGGTACGGTCGTGCAGGTGCGAGAAAATGGCCGCAGGTGCGAAAAACCTGGGCAGAAACCATAAATAGAACCATTCGCGAGTTTGGTTCATTTCCACCATTTCTATTCGGTTTTTGGAGCTTTTGGGAGAGATTTAAAGAGGGAATCAAGGGGATTTCGTTGAGGAAAGTTACTTGAGCTCTAATACTTGTATATATGGTGATGGTTCCGTTGTTTAATTATGGTAATTAGTGAAAATGAGGGATTAGGGCTTGAAAATTTTGGAGAGTAATTTAAGGATTTGAAGGACCAAACGATGTCGGATTTTTGATTTATTTGGTATGGTTAGACTCGTGAGTGAATAAACTTTCTAGTTTTGTAAATTTTGTCAGATTTCGAGACGTGGGGCCGGGTTTGAGCCAATTTTTGGTTTTGGTCTAATTTTGTAGTTTTTCTTGGGGAATTCAATCCATTAGCGTGTATTGATGGTATTGTACTGATTGTGAATAGATTCAGAGCATTTGGAGGCCGAATCCAGAGGCAAGAGCATTGCGGGTTAGAGATTTGACCGGTTTGAGGTAAGTAACAATTGTAAATCTAGTCCTGAGGATACGAAACCCCGAATTTTGTATCATTCTACTATTTTTAGTAACGCACATACTAGGTGATGGGCGTGTGGGCGTGCACTGTTGGGGATTGTGACTTGGTTCGTCCCGTAGCAACTGTAAAGTTGCATACTTTGTTGAAACTACATGATACTTATAAGTTTTAGAAAGAGTTTCTGTAAATTGGGCTGAATGCCATGTTTGGGCCTTGCATCAGTGCTGTTTGGACCCTTATGGGCTTTTTCTTACTATCCTCTCATTGTTTTCGATTGAAAATCTATACTCAATCATGTTTATACTTGTTTACCACATAACTTAGTTTTATGACTCTATTTTGATGCATATAAATATTTTGGGCCGAATGCCCTGTTTTACTGAAATGCCCGATGAGCTTGAGAGGTTTATGACTGAGTGAGGCCGAGGGCCTGATTTGTGAGGATGAGTGTGGATCGAGGCTGCCAGCCTGCAACATACTTTATTATTATAGCACGTGAGTTGTCCGTGTAGCACGTGAGTTGTCCATGCAGATTATTAGCGCTTGGGCTGAAGGAGCCCCTCCGGAGTCTGTACACACCCCCAGTGAGCGCAGGTACCTACTGAGTGCAAGGGCTGAGTGCTGTGTGACTGGGAGGCATGAGTGATTGTGAGGTATGCCCGAGTGACAAGAGTGATTGTGAGGTATGCCCGAGTGGAAAGAATGATTATGAGGTATGCCCGAGTGGCACGAGTGACTGTGAGGTTTGCCTGAGGGGCTGTATATGAGTGATGTTTTGCCCGAGGGGTTGTTTATGATTTCATCATTTTGCTCACCTTTGCATTTTTCCTTTGTCTGAAAACTATTGAAAAATACCTTTAAATGATTATTGTTTTACTGGAACTGGGTTAAACGAGATGTTTTGATTCAAATCCTGATTTTAAAAGCATGTGGTATTTTATTGAGATTTCCCGATATGAATGTTATATGCTTTATTGCTCGTCACTACTGCTCAGTCTTTATTTATTTTTGTTACTTACTGAGTTGGCGTACTCATGTTACTCCCTACACCTTGTGTGCAGATTCAGGTGTAGTTGGACACGGTAGCGGTTATTAATTGTTCTGGTTGCAGATTTTCTTGGAGATAGCAAAGTAGCTTTTGGCGATCGCAGCACCTGCTCTTCTCCCTCTTATCCTTCTCTAGTTGTATTTAGCTATTTTCCAGACCGAGTTAGCCTTGATATTGTTAGACATATTATAGTAGATGCTCATGACTAGTGACACCCCGATGTCGGGCTTTTCTTTTCCGCACTTTTGTTTTTCTTTGATTTGAACTCCTTAAATGAAGGTTTTATGTTAAATAGTATTGAAATTATCTTTGAAATGAAAATATCAGTTTGTTTGGAAATGAGTCAGCTTGCCTAGTTCCACGATAGGCGCCATCACGACAGATTAGGTTTTTGGGTCGTGACAGATTGATATCAGAGCCTAGGTTACATAGATCTCACGAGTCATGAGCGAGTTTAGTAGAGTCTTGCGGATCGGTACGGAGACGTCTGTACTTATCTTCGAGAGGCTGCAGAACCTTTAGGAAACTTCACATTCTTGAAATCTTGTCGTGCGAATTTGTTGATTCTAGTAACTAAACATCTGTTGTTTCATTCTCTCAAAGATGGTGAGAACTCGTGCTACCGGTTAGGAGGGACAGCCACCAGTTCCACCATCCAGGGCCGCGAGAGGCCGAGGCCATAGTAGAGGTCGTGGTAGGGGCAGAGGTGCATCCCGTACAACAGCTGGGGCAGTACCTGCAGATCCACCCGTTGTCCCAGATCAGGACAAGGTCCCAGTTGTTGATGCACCGGCTCAGGCACCACCTGTGCCTATTGTGATTCCAGGCCTTTAGGAGGCCCTAACTCAGATTCTGATAGCGTGTATTGGCCTTGCTTAGGCAGTTTCTATTTTGATGGTCACAGCCACTTCTCAGGCCAGGGGAGGCACTCTGACTCCCATCGCTCGCACACCCGAGCAAGTTGTTCAAGGACTTCAGACACCGGAGGCACCACCAGCCCAGTCGGTTGTAGTTTCTTATGATTATGTGATTCCTACTATGCCTGAGGATGATCAACGTAGGTTGGAGAGGTTTGGGAGACTCCAGCCATCACCTTTTAGTGGCACAGAGAGAGAGGATGCTCAAGACTTTTTGGACAGGTGTTAGAGGATACTCCATTATGCTGGTATTTTGGAGATTTGTGGGGTCTCATTCACTACCTTTTAGTTTTCTGGGGTTGCACTCAGATGGTGGAAGACTTACGAGAAGCGTAGGCCTGTTAGCGCAACACCCCTTACTTGGCAGCAGTTCTCCGTGGTCTTTTTGGAGAAGTTCGTGCCTCGATCTCGCAGAGAGGAGCTGCGCAGACAGTTTGAGCGGCTTCGCCAGGTTGATATGTCTGTGACACAGTATGATATACGATTCTCTGAGTTGGCCCGTCATGCTATCTGGTTGGTTCCCACGGACAGAGAGAGGATCATGAGGTTTATTGATGGCCTCACTTATCACCTACAATTGTTCATGACCAGGGAGCGGGTTTCGGGTCCTACCTTTGATGAGGTTGTCGACATTTCTCGGCAGATTGAGATGGTTCGCGGTCAGGAGAGGGTTGAGAGGGAGGCCAAGAGGCCTCGTGGTTAGGATGGTTTCAGCGATGCTCTTTTTGGGGGTCAGTTCCAGCACGGTAGAGGTCGTCATTTCAGATAGGCTTAGTCAGCTCGACCATTTCATCGGGGTGCATCATCTGGCCATGTTTCTCACAGTTCTCATCGGGGCCACTCATCACTTAGTGCCCTTCCAGTTCAGAGTTCGTCCCGTGCTCCACCTGTTCAAGGCTCTTCCATGCCAGGGTCTTCTACCAGTCATCCCGGTGCTAGGGGTTCCCTTCAGTTTCTGCCGCCAGCACCAGTGAGTTATTTTGAGTGTGGGGAGCTTGGACATATGTGGAGGCAGTGTCCTCATCGTGATGGAGGTCTATCTCAGCAGAGGATTCAGCCTCCGACTACAACACCAGTTACCTCACCACCCGCCCAGTCAACTCGGGGTGGAGGTCAGTCAGCTAGAGGTCGCCCTAGAGGGGGAGACGAATCAGGGGGTGGTCAGGCCCGTTTCTATGCTCTCCCTGCTAGACCAGATGCTATTGCTTCAGATGCTGTGATTACAGGTATTGTCTCAGTTTGTCACAGAGATGCCTCAGTATTATTTGACCCTGGTTCCACGTATTCATATGTTTCCTTGTATTTTGCCCATTTTCTGGATATGCCCCGTGAGTCTCTAGTTTCTTATGTTCATGTATCTACTCCTGTGGGCGATACTATTATTGTGGACCGCGTATAACAGTCATGTGTGGTGACTATTGGGGGTCTGGAGACCCGAGTGGACCTTTTGCTGCTCAGTATGGTCGACTTTGATGTGATATTGGGTATGGATTGGTTATCTTCATGTCATGTTGTTTTAGATTGTCACGCTAAGATGGTGACGTTGACTATGCCGGAATTCCGATGGTTGAGTTGAGCGGTTCTGTAGATTATGTACCAAGTAGGGTGATTTCATATTTGAAGGCTCAGCACATGGTTGAGAAGGGTTGCCTATCTTATTTGGCTTTTGTGAGGGATGTTAGTGCAGAGACTCCTGTCATTGATTCTGTTCCGGTGGTATATGATTTTTCGGATGTGTTTCTTGCAGACCTGCCGGGCATGCCGCCTGACAGGGATATTGACTTTGGTATTGATTTTATGCCGGGAACTCAGCCCATTTCTATTCCACCGTATCGTATGGCACCGGCGGAGTTGAAGGAATTGAAATAATGGCTTCAGGAACTCCTTGATAAGGGGTTTATTCGGCCTAGTGTGTCACCTTGGGGTGCACCAGTTCTATTTTTGAAAAAGAAGGATGGTTCCATGAGAATGTGTATTGATTACAGGCAGTTGAATAAGGTCACAGTCAAGAACAAGTATCATTTGCCTCGTATTGATGATTTATTCGACCAGCTTCATGGAGAGAGGGTGTTCTCCAAGATTGATTTGAGGTCCGGTTATCACCAGCTGAAGATTCGGGATTCAGATATTCTTAAGACAGCTTTCAGGACCCGACATGGCCATTATGAGTTCTTGGTGATGTCTTTTGGGCTGACCAATGCCCCAACAATGTTCATGCATTTGATGAACAGTGTATTCCAACCCTATTTGGATTCATTCGTTGTTGTATTCATTGATGACATTCTGGTGTACTCTCATAGCCGGGAGGAGCACGCTCAGCATTTGAAGATTGTATTATATAGATTGAGGGAGGAGAAGCTTTATGAAAAGTTCTCCAAATGTGAGTTTTGGCTCAGTTCAATAGCATTCTTGGGGTACGTGGTGTTCAGTGAGGGTATTCAGGTGGATCCGAAGAAGATAGAGGCGGTGCAGCATTGGACCAGACCGTCCTCAGCCACGGAAATTAGGAACTTTCTGGGTTTGGTAGGATATTACCGTCGCTTTGTGGAGAAATTTTCATCTATTGCATCGCCCTTGACCAAATTGACCCAAAAGGGTGCTCTATTCAGGTGGTCGGATGAGTGTAAGGAGAGCTTTCAGAAGTTCAAGACTGCTTTGACCACAGCTCCAGTGTTAGTTCTGCCATCAGCTTCAGGTTCTTACACCGTGTATTATGATGCCTCGAGGATAGGCATTGATTGTGTTTTGATGCATGAGGGTATGGTGATCGCCTATGCCTCACGCCAGTTGAAGACCCATGAGAAGAACTATCATGTTCATGATCTTGAGTTAGCAGCCATTGTTCACGCCTTGAAAATTTGGCGTCATTATTTGTATGGAATTCATTGTGAGATCTATACTGATCACTAGAGTTTGCAGTATCTGTTAAAGTGGAAGGATCTTAATTTTCGTCAGCGGAGATGGTTGGAGCTTCTTAAGGATTATGATATCACTATTTTGTACCATCCGGGGAAGGCCAATATGGTGGCCGATGCTTTGAGTCGCCGGGTAGAGAGTTTGGGGAGTTTAGCATATCTTCCAGTAGCAGAGAGACCGTTAGCATTGGATGTTCAGGCCTTAGCGGGCCAGCTTATCAGATTAGATATTTCGAAGCCTAGTCGGGTATTGGCTTGTGTGGTCTCCAGGTCTTCTCTTTATGACCGTATCAGGGAGCGTCAGTATGATGACCCCCACTTGCTCATTCTTCAGGACAGGGTTCGGAGAGGTGATGCTACAGATGTGACTATTGGCGATGACGGCGTTCTGAGAATGCAGGGCTGGATATGTGTGCCTAATGTAGATGGGCTTCGAGAGTTGATTCTTGAAGAGGCCTACAACTTGCAGTATTCCATCCATCCGGGTGTCGTGAAGATGTACCGGGATTTGAGGCAGCACTATTGGTGGAGGCGGATGAAGAAGGATATAGTTGGGTTTGTGGCTCGGTGTCTCAACTGTCAGCAGGTTAAGTATGAGAATCAGAGACCGGGTGGCTTGCTTCAGAGATTAGAGATCCCAGAGTGGAAATGGGAGCGGATCACTATGGACTTTGTAGTTGGGCTCCCACGGACTTCGAGGAGTTGGGTACTCAGGTTGAGTTGAGCATAAATTTTCACCCTCAGACGGACGGGCAGTCCGAGCGCACTATTCAGATATTGGAGGACCTGTTGCGTGCTTGTGTCATTAACTTTGGGGGTTCATGGGACCAGTTTTTGCCACTCGCGAAGTTTGCATAAAACAACAGTTATCAGTCGAGTATTCAGATGGCTCCGTAGGAGGCTTTATATGGGAGGAGGTGTAGATCTCCGGTTGGATGGTTTGAGCCGGGTGAGGCTAGGCTCTTAGGTACAGACTTGGTCCAGGACGCATTAGATAAGGTGAAATTGATTCAGGAGTGGCTTCGCACGGTGCAGTCTAGGTAGAAGAGCTACGCGGATAGGAAGGTCCGTGATATGTCTTTTATGGTTGGGGAGAAGGTTTTGCTAAAGGTATCACCCATGAAGGGTGTTATGAGGTTTGGGAAGAGGGGCAAGTTGAGCCCCCGGTTCATTGGGCCTTTTGAGGTGCTTCAGAGAATAGGGGAGGTGGCTTATAAGCTTGCCTTTCCACCCAGCTTATCGAGTGTGCATCCAATGTTTCATGTTTCCATGCTCCGGAAGTATATTGGGGATCCGTCCCATGTTTTGGATTTCAGCACGGTTCAGTTGGAGGGTGATATGACTTATGATATGGAGCCGGTGGCTACTTTGGATCGGCAGGTTCGAAGGTTGAGGTCAAAGTATATAGCTTCAGTGAAGGTGCAATGGAGAGGTTAGCCTGTGGAGGAGGCCACCTGGGAGACCGAGCGGGAGATGCGGAGCAGATATCCACGCCTATTCGAGACTCTAGGTATGTTTCTAGATCCGTTCGAGGACAAACGAATGTTTAAGAGGGGGAGGATGTAACGACCTGGCCGATCGTTTCGAGAGTTATAACCCTGTTTTCCCCATTTCTACTTCTTTTTGTGTTATTCAGCTATATTATGTTATATCAGGTTAGTTGGTTCGGGACCAGAGTAGTTTCAGAGTGAACTGAGACACTTAGTCTCTTAAGTAGAAACTTAAGTTGGAAACGTCAACCGTATGTTGATATATGTGTAAACGATCTCGGATTTGAATTCTTATGATTTCGTTAGCTCCGTTATGTGATTTTGGACTTAGGAGTGCGTCCGAAATGTGATTGGGAGGTCCGTGGTAGAATTAGGCTTGAATTGGCAAAATTGGAAATTTGACGATTTCGGTCGACATTGGAAAATTTGATATCGGGGTCAGAATGGAATTTCGGAAGTTGGAGTAGGTTCGTAGTGTCATTTCTGATGTGTGTGCAAAATTTGAGGTCATTCGGACGTGGTTTGGTTGGTTTCGGCATCGGTTGCCGAATTTAAAAATTTAGAAGTTCTTAGGCTTGAATCCGAGGGTAATTTGATGTTTGGATATGGTTTTGAGTGATTCGAAGGTTCGACTAAATTTGTATGTTGATATATGACTTGTTAATATTTTTGGTTGAGGTCCCAAGGGCCTCAGGGTGATTCCGGGTGGATAACGTATTTGTCGAATTTGGACTTTGCAGCTGGAGCTGCTGCTTCTGCTATTTCCGCACCTGCGGAAGAAAGGGTCGCTGGTGCGCGTGGGGAGTGCGCAGGTGCGGGCGACGCTGGGCCAAGGCTAGGAACACAGGTGCGAAGAATTGGCCGCATCTGCGAGCCCGCAGGTGTGAGGCCTTGAGCACAGATACGGAGATGAGGAGTTTGGGCTAGTTTCGTAGATGCGCACCTGGGACCACAGATGCGAGTCCGCAGGTGCGAGAAGGGTGTCCGCAAGTGCGGAAGCTGGGTGATTAAGTGAGTTGCGCAGGTGCGGATCCTTGGACCGCAGGTGTGGAAGCTGGGTGATTAAGTGAGTTGCGCAGGTGTGGATCCTTGGACCACATATGCGGTCGCGCGGGTGCGAGAAAATGGCCGTAGGTGCGAAAAACCTGGGCAGAAACCATAAAAAGAACCCTTCGCGAATTTGGTTCATTTCCATCATTTCTATTCGGTTTTTGGAGCTTTTGGGAGAGATTTGAAGAGGGAATCAAGGGGGTTTCGTTGAGGTAAGTACTTGAGCCCTAATATTTGTATATATGGTGATTGTTCCGTTGTTTAATCATAGTAATTAGTGAAAATGAGGGGTTAGTGCTTGGAATATTTGGAGAGTAATTTAAGGATTCGAAGGACCAAACGATGTCAGATTTTGATGAATTTGGTTGGTTAGACTCGTGAGTGAATGAACTTTCTAGTTTTGTAAATTTTGTCAGATTTTGATATGTGAGCCCGAGGGCCGGGTTTGAGCCAATTTCAGGTTTTGGTCTAATTTTGTAGTTTTTCTTGTGGAATTCATTCCATTAGCGCGTATTGATAATATTGTACTGATTGTGAATAGATTCGGAGCATTTGGAGGCCGAGTCCAAAGTCAAGAGCATTGCGGGTTAGAGATTTGACCGATTTGAGGTAAGTAACGATTGTAAATCTAGTCTTGAGGGTACGAAACCCCAAATTTTGTATCATTCTACTATTTTTAGTGACACACATACTAGGTGACGGGCGTGTGGGTGTGCACTGTTGGGGATTGTGACTTGGTCCATCCTGTAGCAATTGTAAAGTTGCATACTTTGTTGAAACTACATGATACTTATGAGTTTTAGAAAGAGTTTCTGTAAATTGGGCTGAATGCCATTTTTGGGCCTTGCGCCAGTGCTGTTTGGACCCTTAGGGGATTTTTCTTACTATCCTCTCATTGTTTTCGATTGAAAATCTTAGTCATGTTTATACTTGTTTACCACATAACTCAGTTTTATGACTCTATTTTGATGCATATAAATGTTTTGGGACGAATGCTCTATTTTACTGAAATGCCCAAGGGGCTTGAGAGGTTTATGATTGAGTGAGGTTGAGGGCCTGATTTGTGAGGATGAGTGTAGATCGGGGCTGCCCGCCTGCAGCATACTTTATTATTATAGCACGTGAGTTGTCCGTGCAGCACGTGAGTTATTCGTGCAGATTATTAGCGCTTGGGCTGAAGGAGCCCCTCCGGAGTCTGTACACACCCCCAGTGAGCGCAGGTAACTACTGAGTGCGAGTGCCGAGTGCTGAGTGACTGGGAGGCAAGAGTGATTGTGAGGTATGCCCGAGTGTCAAGAGTGATTGTGAGGTATGCCCGAGTGGCAAGAGTGATTGTGAGGTATGCCCGAGTGGCATGCGTGATTATGAGGTATGCCCGAGTGGCACGAGTGACTGTGAGGTTTGCCCGAGGGGCTGTTTATGATTTTATCATTTTGCTCACCTTTGCATTTTTCCTTTGTCTGAACACTGTTGGAAAATACCTTTAAATGATTTTTTTTTACTGGAACTGGGTTAAACGAAATGTTTTGATTTAAATCCTGATTTTAAAAGCATGTGGTATTTTACTGAGATTTTTCGATATGAATGTTATATGCTTTATTGCTCGTCACTACTGCTCAGTCTTTATTTATTTTTGTTACTTACTGAGTTGGCGTACTCACGTTACTCCCTGCACCTTGTGTGCAAATTCAGGTGTAGCTGGACACAGTAGCGGTTATTGATTGTTCTGGTTGCAGATTTTCTTGGAGATAGCAAGGTAGTTGTTGGCGATCGCAGCCCCTGCTCTTCTCCCTCTTATCCTCCTCTAGTTGTATTTAGCTATTTTCCAGGTTGAGTTAGCCTTGATATTGTTAGACAGATTGTAGTAGATGCTCATGACTAGTGACACCCCAATGTCGGGCTTTTCTTTTTCGCACTTCTGTTTTTTTTTTATTTGAACTCCTTAAATGAAGATTTTATGTTAAATAGTATTGAAATTATCTTTGAAATGAAAATATCGATTTATTTGGAAATGGGTCATCTTGCCTAGTTCCACGATAGGCGTTATCACGACAGATTAGGTTTTTGGGTCGTGACAGATAATTATTGGAATTTAATTTTATTTTAAATTTTTCCCTCTGCAAATAATTAATTAAATGAGCTTAAGAAGAGGTGTTTATATAATTATTAAAAAATTGATCTTTTATGAATACTTTGCTTTATGTTGAGTGATTTCTATCTCTATTGATTGTTTTTGGGTGTTGTACACATTGTGTGAGGAATTTGGCTATTTGCTGTGAAATTAGTTGACTTGGTTGTAACTTTGAAATTTAGTTGTGGCCATTGGGCAAATTGTGATATGAATTGATTTTTGTTATGTTGTTGTGATAATTTTCCGTGTAAATTGTTGTGTTGTGTGAGTTGTTATTTTGGGGAGATAAGGGTGGCATTTTACCGTTTATATTACGTGGTTATAAGGGTGGCATTTCACTGTTGTGTTTGTTGGCTATTGATATTTTCTGGGCGGAGCGATAAGGGTGGCTATATGAGCGATAAGGGTGGCAATGTGAGCGATAAGGGTGGCTATTGATATTGTCTGGGCGGAGCGATAAGGGTGGCTATAGGAGCGATAAGGGTGGCAATAGAAGCGATAAGGGTGGCTATTGTCAGGGACGATATGTGATGATGTGGGGTTGTGGTGTTGACAATTTTCATGTGATGTTGTGATTTTCTTGTGTTTAATTTTTATATCTTGTGCAACTTGTCTTGTTGTTAGTAAATTGATAATAATCTGATTTATGTTGAAATTGGGAGCCTGTGGCTATTGCGAGGCGGTTTATAAAATAAAATGTGGGTACGAGGTGGCGTGAATTGTGATATGAAATGGGGATATTGGCACGTGAATTGTCCGTGCAGTTGTGATATAAAAATGTGGACACGAGGTGCTGTGATGAAATGATAATGATATTTGGCACGTGAATTGTCCATACAGTTGTGATATGAAATGAGGGCACGGGGTGCCGGGCAAATATGATAATTTAATTATGGGCACGAGGTGCCGTTGAAATATTAAAATGGACTAAGACCCGTATTTTGATGATTTTGAAATGAGGTGTCACATGGTGACTTTTTAATTGAAAGAATTATATTCAAAATATTTATTTGGAAGGATTTTTACTTAGAAAGTATTATATAAAATAATTATATTTTGAAAGATATTTATTTGAGGAAATTGTATTTGAAAAGATTTATTGAAAGAATTATATTTGAAAAATAATTATTTGAGAAAACTATATTTGAAAGAGAGTTATCTCGAAGAACTATGTGAAAGACATTTATTTGAAGGACTTGATTTAATTAGGTGTGATTATGTTTATTAATTGCTGAGTGACATTAATAATATTCATGTTGTCTGTTGTGCATATCACTGGTTGTTTTATTCCGCCTTTATTATTATTATTATTATTATTATTATTATTATTATTATTATTATTATTATTATTATTATTATTATTATTATTATTATTATTATTATTGTTGTTTCCTATTATTTTATAAATTATATTGCACATGTTATTAGACTAGTGAGTGTCTTGACTGTACCTCGTTTCTACTCCATTGAGGTTAGTCTTGATACTTACTGGGCACCGCTGTGGTATGCTCACTCTACACTTCTGCACATTTTGTGCAGAGCCGGGTATTGAAGATAACAGACTTGAGCAGAGTTAAAGCGGGATCGTAAGGATTCAAGGTAGAGCTGCTTGGTTGTCGCAGTCCCTTGGAGTCTTTTTATTTCATTGTACTGTTAATTTGTAATCAAACAGTATTGTATATTCAGTCCTCGTGATCATTCCATGTATTCAGTTAAAGTTCGTGACTCAGTACTACCAGTCTTGGAAGGTTGTATATTGTAATTATTTCCGTTGTTAGTAAAATAAAAATCGGCTTACCTAGTCTTAGAGACTAGGTGCCATCACGACTCCTACGGTGGGATTTTGGGCTGTGACATGTTGGTCCTCATTTTAAAATTTCTAGTCAACTGAAAGTCACTTTTACTGGTTTTAGACCAAAAGCAAATATAAAGTAATTCACTTTTCGAAAACAAAACATTTCAAAAGATACGAAATCACACATTCTTATTCTGAAATTAAGACGCAATAATTTACGTATTATTATTTGATCAAAAATCAACTTTTATTAATCGAAAAGAATGGGGCAGGGAGTACTCTTTCTGTTCCAC
Organism: Nicotiana tomentosiformis; assembly: GCF_000390325.3. Lineage (NCBI taxonomy): Eukaryota > Viridiplantae > Streptophyta > Magnoliopsida > Solanales > Solanaceae > Nicotiana > Nicotiana tomentosiformis. The sequence continues at coordinate 138,521,899 of NC_090814.1, forward strand.
TTATTTGTTTGATACAACTTTCTAATATTAATTTTTAACAAGAAAACAAATTTGAATAGTTTATTGAGTAGACAAATCTGTTCATGGATCCCAAGGGAGATTCCGTACCAATATTCTAGAGAGAAGAAAGAGAAGAAGAGAAAAAAAAAAAGGAAAATAATGTAACTAAATTCCTTGATTGAAGGCACTAATAATGAACTGAGAGCCTTTTAAAGTGAAATGTATATATTTTTTAAACAAAACTTGTGTAGGTCAGATAAATACTAAAACATGAATATTTTTCGTAATAAAATTTCAAATAATGTATATGAAATTCCAACACTAAAAGCCCATTATTTATAAGAATAAATTGGAAATCCACATGTTTCCTGGGTCATCTAGGTGCAATCTAAAATGTAGAATTAGAAATTGAAAATTTTCTCAATTAATATATAATTATCTAAAAGAAACTTAAGACGCGACATCAGCTAAGACGCGACATCAGCTGATAGTGAAAAGGCTAAAAAGTTAAGGTGCAATTCTTAAATTTAGCGAGTCAGAGGTCATATCTTAAAACTTGCTTACAATCTACAGAGACCTTTAAATGCTAGAAACAATCTTTCTGATTCTTGAGCATTTTTTTTTTCTTTTTGGGTTTGTTGAGTTCGATTTCATTTCCAAAGGTTATTACCTGCAGAATTAGAATGAAATAGCCGTTCCAATGTGTAGAGTCAATTAGTTATGTGGTCAATTACAAGTTTTTCTTTAACTTTTATGTCAAATTTCCAAATAGATTTATTTTAAACATCTGAAATAAAAATATAGGAAATCTCTGCTATTCAAATAGTAAATAATATGAAGTACTATTATTTTGAATCACTTCCTCTTAATTGTTTATCATCGATGATACAGAGCCAAGAAAAAAGAACAAAGAAAATACTTATGCACGGAATATAGGTACATAACAATACAGCAGCAGTTGGTGGAAAAAAAACAATACATTAGCAGCTAGCAAACATAAAAATCATACTTTAAGTTGCAGACAGAGAGTAATAAGCTGGCGAATAATAAGTGCCAGAACATACGAGTAAAAACTAAATACAGACAAGAAAATAAAAATAAAATCCACTGATAGTATTAGCGCTTCCTATTTGCTGGCTCCTTATGGGCATTGAAATAAACAGTGGCGACGGGAACGCCGAGATCAAGCTGATGCGCAAACGCCCGAGTGCAGAAATGAGACCTAGCTAGTGGCGGCTGCAAAATTCCCGGCATTGGCCCCTTCTGTCGGAAAAGTACCACTATGTACCTGTGGATCCCCACCGGCGGACGTGGCCCCATATACCCCAATACCTCCTTCCCTGCAATTTATATTTTATACCCATTCAAAATTAGTGAATTACTTGCCAAATTGTCTTATTTTAGCCCTCACAGTAAAAGGAGAAGTGAGATATGGAGTGGACACGTGGCAGGAAAAATGCTTACTAGGCTAACTCCGGCTTACATCTAGCTGTACAAAGGAAAACGAATTTGGACTTTAGAGATTTATTCTTTTAATCTTTACCAGAGCTCTCTCTTCTTTTCGTCTTTTTCTTTCTTATGTGTAAAGGAACAGAGTGTTATAATTTGGGTCTCACTAAAATTCAGAAAGAGAGGCTCGATTTCTTTAATATGAAAGACGACGTGTCATAAAGAATGAGCTGAGGATTATATTGTCCAAGACCATATTAAGGGGATCCATTTAATTTTTTCCCACCTAATGTGCGACTCAACAGCGTAAGAACGTAATTAATTCGAATGATTTTTTCGTTTGCATGGAATTTGGTTTGCTGCTTCATTTTTTGAGAGTCAGCTAAGTAACAGTGAATGTTTTCTGATTTTGGAAATGCTTGAAATTAAATGATTAATTTACCTCGAGCGACGTTAGTGCACCCTGGTATGTCTGTCACAATCCTGAAGCAATCCGAAATACGTGTGAGGTGGTAAACACATAAAGAAAAATAGTCAACAAATTAAAAGGAGAAAAAAAAGATTAAGAGAGAGGTGATCAGATGAATTTGCTTAGGAAAAATACTGACCAATGCACCCACTCTCGCATATTTGGTTCACTAGGACTAGGAGCATCTGGATCCGTCATAACCTACACCATCAATCGCCACGCATGTATTAATTTTCTATATTTTCTGATCTTTTTATCGAGCATGGAATTTAAGAAAAAATAATCATTTTAATATATTATTCTGAAGTTATTTATATATTATAATTTTAAACATATTTTATTACTATAAAAAAATATTATTAAATATAAAATAAAAAGTTTAACATTAAAGAATTTTCAAATATAGAAAGCACTATTCTTATAAAATTTAAATTCAATTAAAGGTCTTCTAAATATAAAAAGATATTACGCTTCTTTTAAAGGATTAAAAAGTGTCACATAAAATAGAGCGGAGAACGACGAACCAGAGTGTAAAGGTCAGCAGCATGGCCACCCACAGTGATTTTTGGAGGATCAGCCGCAATAGAGGGTTTGATATCGCAACCATTTGTAACATGTTTGTTGCCAAAGTGCACAGACATAGTGACACTGGGCACGAACATGTCCACTACATCCCCAATTACTCTTCCAACCACCAACGGATCAACTTTTGCAGCCATTAAAATGGAAATATATGTTTGTTGGGAAGTAAAAATGGATATATAACACTAATTTGAGGTACTGGGGTTTAAATAGCAGCATGAAGGAAAAGACAGTCCTTAAGGGATTTTGTGCAACCTACGTTGTGAACATGCATAGGGCAATAGAAAAAACAAGGCAACACGTGTCATGTGATTCCTCTGCCCTGAAACTAAAATCCATAAGAATTTCTTAATAAGGTCTTGACACGCGTTGTTACTACGAGGAAAATCTGCCATCAGTTACAGAAGAAAAAAGAGGAGTACTATAATGGAAATGGATCCAACAGCTAAAAAGCTAGAATTCACTGTGCTTAAGATAAGGAGATGAAACAATTGAAAGGCGATATTTAATGGGGTTGTCCATGTAAAACATGCATGTATTGCAACTTTCCTTTTGCTTTTTTTTTTGGTACTGCTTCTGTCTTGCTTTTGATTTGTTGTTTCCCCAGAAATCCCACACCCCTACGAACACCCAAAGTGCGCAAGGATTCCCTCGTTAAAGTGAACGTTAAGATCGTCAGTCATAACTTCTTTCACAAACGTAAAAAAGATACACTTGATTCTCTTTTTCTGTGCACTCAATTCGAGTTGAAGTACTCGTTTCTCATTCTTTAGCAACTATTCTAATAACGAATTACCTTAGCGTATTTATGCAACAAGGACTTCATTTATATGCAAATTGCACTATATATCAAGTTACTGAAAAGCAAATTACATGTAAAATAATCAGTCAATTAAACATTGCAACAAGGATTAGTCTCAAACAAGTCGGGTTGACTCTATGAATTCTTGCTGATTAAATTTATTCATTTAAGCTCAACTCGTGTTATCATCATACCAAATAAAAATAAAAGTGAGAAATAAGTTGAATACATATAAATTTTAACAATATTTGAATTTTTTTTTACTGGAAAATAAATCTATGATACTCTAGAAAAGTAGTAGGTTCAACTAGTAGTGTCAAGTATATGGATCTTTTTCTTCAAATGTGTCATATATATTAGCTAAGCCTTTGATTCCACAAAAACTAAACATCGACATAAAAAATCTTTACATAATTAACTAGTGCTGTACGACACACATGAAATGCTAGGTTTACGCAGATAAGATTTGTGAAAACTGAAAATGGGAAAAGTGTATATTTGGTATATATATAGAGTGATATATGAGGCAATTCCACAGTCTACACTAGTTAAAATTGTAAAAGAGATTAAGAGTATAATTGTTTGATAATATAACAGTCCTTTTTTTCTCTGTAGAATCTTTGTGAAATCGGTCAGATACGTACTTATGTCATCTTTAACTTTTAAGTGCTCCAAATTATAAAATTTTAGTGCCAAAATTGACTTTGAACGACTACTTTTTAGTCTTCCCTTTAATGGCATGTTTGGATTCGATGAAAATTGTTACAGAACTTTGAAGCATAGTAAGTCAAGTTGCTTAAGTATTGAAGCACAAATTCCAGATTCATTTGAATATTAAGGATAGATTTGAATTTTTACGTTGCGGGCATATAAGTAGCTGAAAGTGGAAAGCAAGAAAATATATTGAGATCTTTATTAAGTAGTCTAAATCATAAAATAATTGGATTGTATTACCCTTAAAACGAAAGACTTGCAGTAAATTTAGTGTACGTAATCTTGATTATATTTTGGCTTTCATTCTACTAGTTCAAAAATTTATTATCCAGGACTTCCCTTTTCTTTTAAAAGATGTATTAGAACATTGTCATATATATAGTTGGAACGCCAATGATTTAGGGTAAATTGTATCGTTTGAAGGGGAGCCTTGGTGTAACTGGTAAAGTTGTTGTCATGTGACCAGGGGGTCACGAGTTCAAGCCGTGGAAACAGCCTCTGGCAGAAATGCAGGGTAAGGCTGCGTACAATAGACCCTTGTGGTTCGGCCCTTCTCCGGACCCCGCGCATAGCGGGAGCTCAGTGCACCAGACTGCCCTTTTTTGTACCGTATTTAAGCAAAATCGTCTGGAGTTATTTTCTTTTTCATGTGATCAACAAAAGTTACTATTTAGCTATTTTATACTATTCAATTGCAGGAATGAATGAACGCTTTCCTAATCAAAAGATAGGAGAGCACCCCTTCTCCCGAAGTTACGGGGTCATTTTGCCGAGTTCCTTCCATATGGTTCTCTCAAGTGCCCTAGCCCAAGGTTAGATTTCTAAGCCTTATTTTAACTTAAACTTCTGCAAATATTTACTTCTACAAGTACTGTAGTAACTTTACTTCTACAAATATATTAACCTATGGAGTCTATTGTGTAGAAAGAAGTTAAGAATTCGTCTATTACGATCATTTTCCTGCAACTAAACCTTCTCATTAGTTCAATCCTTATCATCGTTATTGCAATAGTGCTTTGGCTAAGCTAGCAAGTTCTGGTATTTCAATTTCACAGTAGCACTATCAAGGAACAGCCACAGCTTCATTCATTTGCTGAACAGTCGTTACACAACCACAAAAATTACAATTTTCACTAACCTAAATCAACAAATACAGAGGAATGAATTTACCCTACGAGACATTTGAACAAGGACTATATTTTTTAGAACAAGGATCAAGTGCTGTAGATTAACTAGTATCTGGAGAGCAATGCAATGAAGCATATGTATACTAAAAGAAAAGGTAGGACATAAGGATAAGTTGATGCTTGAACAGCAACTGCAGAAGATTGATCATTGATCTCTGAGGAGTCGACTGCAAATGGCATGCCATCGCTGTTAAGCGTGCACGACTGAGGATCAGAACTGCTTTTGCTCAACATTAGAGCCCTCAAAACAGCAGAAACTGTATGAATATAACCTGATCTGTTTTTGTTGAGAAGCCAAGTTAGACCCATCAATTGGCAATCTCTGCTGCGCATTTTCCTAGTCCTATCCTCTGACCTGCTCTTGTTTTCGACTCTGCCCTCACTAAGCTGCATTGTCGTTCAATGCATTAGATAAGAAACATTAACCTTCTATTGGTAAATCTGTTAGATAAGAAACATTAATCTTCTATTGGTAAATCTAACTAGTTAGTACCACCTTATACCGCATGCTTAGTCATTTGACAAAACTCACACTTTCACATGATTCCCAACACCAAGTACAAAATTCTTTTAGCTAACAAACAGATGCATATTTGCAGGTAAAATGTCATCAACCAGGGCTAAAAGAATTTACAATACCAATGATAAAAGTAATTTGAGATAAAACTGCTCAAAATACAGGAACTACAACTGGCAACGGACACCCTAATGAGAGGTGATGTCATGAGATTTGTGTATCCCCCCACTCCACTCCAATAGAGGATCCAGCTAAATATCAGCTCAAGTTGATATTAGGGAATATTCCATATTGCTTTTTCGGTAAACTAAAAGGTCTTAGGAGGCTCCTAGAATTCCAATGACCCCTTCTAATTCTGACTCCTCTTTCCTCTTTTCTTTTTTCTTTTTTCCTTAATAAGAAGGAACTAAGAAAGCAATTTAGAGGAAGAAAACCACACACAAGCAGACCAAATATCAGAGGAGTTGCCGTCTGAACAACCGCTAGACATACTAGTATATATTTTTCCCTGCTGTATGAGATCAATGCCTATTTATTCTAGTTTAATTTGACTACCCTATATATACAAACAGGTGGTGATACTTTATTACTGACATGCATTAATTCTGTTTTTTTTTTTTTTGGTGATCGATATGCATTAATTCTGAGCCCTCTAATAATGTGATTACCTTCATTCAAGCTTAGTGTAGAGTGTAGACACTTCAATGGATGAGCGAACTAAGTTTAGAAGTTGTACCAAAGCTGAATTAAACATGAAACTTATGTCGAGCTGCTCTCCTTGAAAGGAATGTCACTGCTCTAAGACTGTTTTACAGATCAATCTTTCTAGTATATGCAGGTGAAGAAAGAGTAATTGAGAACAAGAGAAGATGATTTTGACTTCTGTACCTGACGCGGACATCATCATAGAAGCTACCTTAGTTTAACTAAAAATATACAAACTAAGTCCATTGGGTTCTGAAAACTTAGCCACTTAGGTGCCATTTCTGTCGCGGAGCATTAAAGCCTTGCAACTGTCAAGTATTACAAGAAAATTACAGAGATAAGCATATAGAGAGATTACTTAAACCAAAAAGAGGTGTTATTTGAACAGACATGGAATATGAATTTTGGTCATAGTTTATAGATGCAATGTGTTATCTTCATCAACTTTGCCGGATATGGAAGTGCACGGTAGCCCTAGCCCCGGATATTTGTAACAAACAAAACCCCACGAAGCTCATACTTTCTCTTCTTTCTTTATCTATAGACTATAATTCACCATTTTCCCGCATGTAAACTTAATTTTAAAAAGCAAAGTAGACAACTTTCCCAATCTTTCACATTTCATATCAACATCTTGACATTTTCACTCTATATTTCAGACCCACATTATGCCAAATATAAATAATTGTATCAAGGCTGCAGCTTTTATATTACTCATTTAGAAGAAGAAGAAGACTGTTAACGTACCAGATAAAGACTGTTCAAGCACTTGGAGCAACCAGCAAGACCAGTATACCCATTACTGCTCAAACAATCTCTTTCCAATTTCTTCACGCTTTTATCACCCACCAATTTCCCTTGTGAATTCACAGCGAATGCTTCTGGGCAACTAAGCGGATGCAGCCTAATCCCACAGTAACAATAAACTACATCACAAGTCTCATTTGGCTTCACCAATTCAATGCCTCTGTTTCCTAATGCCTTTTCAAGTGAGTCCACACACGTCTCAGAATCATCTGGAAGCACCGGCATATCAACGGACGTCGACTGCGGGAGCTTCGTTACTGCTCTGTGAAGTGCGGTTTCAGAGTAAGCCGAGTAGAGCCACGCGGCTAGAACCGGGCAACAACGGGTCCGGTGTACTTGACCCGAATTACTTCTGGACCCACAGGATGACTTAATGCTGTGGTAGAGTTCATCAGGGAGATCTAAAGGGCAACCGGCGACGTTGGACTGCTCCGGGAAAGCGGGAATTGTGGCCGGCGGTGAAGGGGAAGGTAAGAATGTTTGAGAATGGACCTCAGCCGGGTCGGGTTCGGGTAAAACCGGAAGGGCGGGTAAATTGGGTAGATTGCTCAAGAAAAGTAAAGTAAAGAAGAAGGAAACAAGGAAAGACATTGCTTTGAGAGTGAGGGAAAAGAGAAATTGAGTGCTTTGGCAATTTGTATAGAGAAAGAGTAGAAAAAAATGGGAGTTGGGTGGCTTTATTGAGAGGCCATTGATTATGGTTTGGTTATTTACTTTTCGCTTAAGGTGGTGAGAAATACTAACGTGGCTTAAAGGATTAATGAAGTGGATAAAAAGTTTAAAAATCAATATTCAAATCCCAGACTAAACAAAAAAAACGGTGTATGTTTTTTTTTCCCTCAATTATTTGCTTGAATTTTGATAGATAAAATTATACCATAAAATAATTAAAATATATACAAATAGATTGAGCACCACCATTTTAAGAAAAAATAGATGTGGTGTTGAATTTTAACATGATTTTTTTACGATTATTTTTTCTTTGCAAATTTATCGAAAAATATCTTTTTGAGTCGCGAATTTATCAAAAACAATTTTCTACCTCCACAAATAAGGGTAAAATCTGGTATTTTTGTAGTTGTTGTAGATGTGGTGTTGAAGGAAATCAGAATCAATGGGAGCTAAGGAGGAGGTCTTGTGCTATAAGGCTATGGTGGGGCATGGGGATTGGATAAAGTATGTTTGTTTGAAATACTCTCTTGAGGCTTAGATCTCAGAATAATGATGACGATGTGCCTTATAATTAAAAATAGAGAACTATATCTAATAGTATATATTTGTTTGTTCTAGTTTTGTCATGATTTTCAAATAATTCTTGGACATGCCAAGAATCATAGAATGTTGCCTGTCTTGACTCTTGAATGTGGCAAGATATGCTAAGCCAGTTGATAGCATTACATTATATCTCTCTAGTTCAAAGATATTAATCATTAGGGGAAATAGGGTTCACCATCATTTAAAACCCATTTATTTGTATTGATTCACTCTTTATGTTAATGTTTTATGTAGAAAAAAAATTACAACGAAAAGATAATGTTTTGCTCTTCTCCTCACGGATAAATACTAATTCCAAAATGGCTGGAGCAATATGCATTTTTTGTTACTGTTTTTGCTAAGTTTAATATCCTATTAGGGAAAGATCGATCTTGTTGCAAGAATCTAGAATTGCATACAAAGGTCAAAGGTTAGTTTGATTTGTTTGCATTGTTTAGGACTCAAGCTTACGTGTATCGACCAGACTACGTGGCATATTTATGCAAATAAAGCTATTTAATTAAATCAAAATATGAAATTAACTCGGATTACTCAAGTCTGTGCCATTGAATAATTTTAGTTACTGCATTTTTAAGTACTAAAAAGTTACTTCCAACATTTATCTCTGAACGTGAAATGTAGCTACTTCCTTCAATCCAAAGATATGAAACTATAAATGGAAGTAATTAATGTCGTTTAATTGTCTACCACTTTTTAATAGATCCATATAAATTGTTTTATTTAAATATTCAACAGATTGAGTTGATATTTGAGTTTACATATATTCAAGACGTGTTATATGAGATTTAATACTCCGTCATTTATAGTCAACCTGTTTTTCTTAAATCTGTGTACTATTTTCAGTGACGCCTAATATATTAAGTAGTACGTAATTATAATGGATATTTCATCACCTAATACATATACTTTAAGCATTAAAGTGCGCTAACAAAAAGCAGCTATGAGTAATATATTAGTACACTGCAATATAGTAGGAAAAAGGCCCATTGGCCATTAGACCTTTTTTGTTTTATGTCGTATAATTATAATACTAATATTTACTCCAAAAGCAATAGTAATGGTGAGTTGATCTCATAATTACTAGGTTTTGAACCAGGACAACATACTTATTACTTAAGATACTGAGCAGTGACTGAACTTAGTAACCTTTTGAATATATACTGCAATTAAAGTGCTCCAATGCAAGTGGTCAAGACTCAAGAGAGCATTTTTCAATTTCTTTTATTTATTGGTACTTTGATAGGTTCTAAATATAAATTTATCTTTATACAACTTATACAGTATTTAAGAATTTTAATTCATTAAATTATTGATCACACGTTAACTTTGATGTAAATTTCCTATTCAAAATATAAGAGGCGATATGAAATAATTTAGATTAGATTAAATAAGTGTGGAAAAAATGGCATGAATTGGAAGGAGAAACAGATCACATGGTATACTTGGGAATTAGCTGCAATTAACTCCAATAATTGGAGTTTCTCGTGAGTCGTGAGGCAGCTTTTTTGTATTCAACCCCTGCATCTCCGTATTCCTTGTGCGACCTACTTGTCTTTTTCAGTACTATTCTTCTTTTGTCCCTTTTCAATTTTCATCCTTATGTTTACATTAATAGCCCTACTTCCACGTCTTAGCTACATCAACCTCTGAAAAGGGGGGAAAATTGCTTGCTACATCTCACACACACACACACACATATATATATCTTCATGGAGACCCCGAACGAATTCCGAGATGGGGGCGTCGAGGTCGAGCGTTCGAATCGATCGAGGTAACATCGACCGATACAGGTCCCGAACATCGATGCCCAAAAGTGATCACCTAGCTCGAAACCAAGACCGAGGTTCCGATCCGATACCGAGCTCGAGTCGGTATCGAGTTCACAGACAAAAAGCTGTTACAACCGCACCAAAGGAGAGAATCTCTGCGGGAATTAAGGGGGAGACACACCATCATGGGTCCTCCACTAGTAATATTTATTCCATCATGTTGCTATAGATAAAGTAGTGATCCTTGGCTATAAAAGAAAAGATAGTTTGTAATAGAAGGCACTTTTTGGCTGGGATTAAGAATTCATTGTGTTTATCCTTCTAAAGCTCACTAAATATCTTTGTTCATCATCTTCTATTTTTGCACTATAAATACGTGTATTGTTATTTTCAGATCAAAGGAATCTACTTGCCCTTAGAACCATACATAAATTCAACGTTATCTGATTCTTCGGGTAAACAATATCATATATATTGATTTAGAATATGAGCTGTCGCTGCCTCCAACTTATGTATAAAGTAAGAAGAAAAAAAGTCAAGGCAGAGACTTGTTGTTAATATGATATTATATACTATATTGTAACAATAACAATTACATAATTCTGAATAAGTTAGAGTCAGCAATATTAATATTCACTTCTTCACTTAACATCAACTTATATCATCGTATTATTATAAAGATTTATCATGAATTGATAAGTTTTATACCGGTTGTCAACCTACCACAATCGTTCTCCGACAATGTGAGCAAGCTTATAGAGACGAAGTTAACCTATAAAATTTATGTATATGACAAATTGTTACCGATACAGGACAAGCAATTGATCAATCGGGCGGATGTGCAAGAGAAAGAGCAAAATGAATAATGAACTAGTGCTCATGCTCGGTCACGGATACATTATTTATCGTACAAGTATGCAATAAAATAAAGTAAAAAAAGACTGTGTATTCCATTTCTTTTATTATTTTCTTTCCTTCGTGAGTGATCATCGATTAGAATAACCTAGTAATTTAGCAAATGAAGATGGAAGTAGTATACAATAACTAACTAATCGAATAATGGAAACTGTCATTAGTGTTAAAAGACACAAAAGATATGTTTTGGGCACTGTGTTCAAAAGCTGTTTGGACTTTATAATATTTTATTAGAAGGGCCGGGAACTAGATTCGCTTGAATAACCAAATATTAATTTCGTTTCTTCTAATTGTCTTTATCTTTATTCTCACGCTCTTTTCTTATTCTATTGCAATCTGGCTTTTATATATTACACACACATATATATATATATGTATATCACAAATATCTTATATCAACTAAATTGAGCTCACACTCAAATCATTGCTTATGACTATGTACACCATACTTTGACCCTCCTTAATTTTAACGGACTTGACTAAAAAAGGTTAGTCTGATAGTGAATAATTAACTCCACTCCTTCCCCACACCAACCCATTCCCAAAGAAAATTTCTAGTAAGCCGTGGCACAGAATTAGAGGTTCGGCCATATATATGTTATTTTTAAATTTTTTGAAGTATATGCTTATACTAAGTTCAATTCTGCAAACTATATGTGAATTTAAAGTCATTCTCAAACTCAAATAAATGAAGAGATTTTATAGTATATAGATTGACTATATGTCATCTTAAAGATGGTTTAATTAATTACTAATAAAGGGATTCAAATAGCAAACCCAACTATAAACTATTTTGTAAGCGATGCACACTATTTGTGTTCGTTGCCATAAAAGTATATATTTCGTAGCCTATCATAAACAACTTGCGAGATTTATTTATTGGTAATGATATTTCTTCTTAATAATAAACAAATTTATATGCGGGACAAATTTGCAGGGTCAAGCCTTTTTTTGTTGGATGACAAAGACGGATCCATGATTTAAATTCTATGGGTTCAACTTTTTAAATTTTTAACATTGAACCCTATATATTTCGAAAGCTATGAATTCAATTGAACCCGTCGATAATACTCTACATCCGCCCCTGCTGGATGAACTCATTAACTCGATCTAGAGATATTTTTCTTCTTATATCACTCGTTCATTAAGGGCATCTCCAACCCTCCCCCATTTCTCCAAAATGCAGTCCTTTATTGCCAAAATGTGGCTCCAATGCTCCCCCATTTTTGCCCCCAAAATGGGGGTGAATAGTGTTACTCCAGATTTGGAGTGACACTATTCATCTTCTCCATTACTATTCATCATTACTTTTATTATTATTTTTATTATTTAATTTTTTAATTTATCTCTTTATATATACCTAATTATATTTATGTAATATCTTTATAATATTAATTTTACATCTTAACTTTGGCGTATAATTTTGATAAATTAATTTTCGTGTATTTATTATTTTAATGTAAAATTATAAGTTAATTTTATTATAAGTTATTTTTATGTAAATTAATTTTATTTATGGGAGCATACTAGAGGTAAAAATTGAATATTTATGTAATATTTAATCTGAATTTTATCATAATATAATATATATTTAATTATCTTATATCTCAATGATTTCACTTTTATTTGAATTATCCGTTAATATATATAATTTATAATATTTGCTTACAAATTATATTATTTAAAAATTTATGGTATAAAATAATTTTATATCAAATTATATGTGATGAATATGTAAAAAAGATAGAATTTCTTTAATAGAAATAAGAAAATAAAATTTAAATAAAAGATAATAATATAATATTGAAGAGAGAAGAATATAAAATGGAATATTCTTTTTTGAGTAAAAAATGGAGTAATGGTTAGAGTAACTTTACTCCATTTTGGAGGAGAAAATGGAGGTAAGGTTGGAGATGGCTTAAGGAAAAATAAGACCAGACTTTTTTAACTCTCAATTCAGCTCTACTTTTGCTTTACTTTATTTTTTTGGTAAGAGGGAAAACTCGCAGCCGCTACAACCTTTGTCACAGCCTCTGCCCTTCGGGTGAGTACTCTGTGGTGAGCACTTTGTGCGTACTGGGTAAACTTTCCCCTGTGTAATAGGCTGCAAACCACATAGGGAATGTAAATCACACTAGGCAAGCCAGATGCGACAGGCTCAACCCAGAAGGCATTGAGGGGGGATTCGATCCCAGGTCATCTATATGGATGAATGGATAACCACCCTCCAAACCAACTGGGCACCCCCGAAGGGTTTTCTTTACTTTGTTACCAGTGTTTTAAAAGGCGTGAGTGTAAGGCGAGGCGTTGTACATATACCTCAGCGAGGCGTAAGCCCCGAGGCGTGGAGCGTAATGTACCGCCCCGCATATTTTTCGACCGAATTTCTCGCCTAAAGGGCTGCAAACGGAGCCAAACTTGGCTGCCAAAGACCAGAGGATTTTTGCACATGAAGGCAACAATCCCACAGGCTATCAGGGCCCTCATGGAGGCCACACTCTGCCAGCAAGAACACATGCTGCATAGCTGGGTAGGACCCCAGCCAGCCAGGACAATCATGGATGCAACTATCTTCCAGCAAAGGCATGTGCTGCACAATTGGGTAAGACCACAACCTGTCTTGGCAATCATGGAGGTAACTATCTGCCAGCAAGAAGTGGGGCATAACAGCTGGACAGGAACATTGGCACATGGGCTGCCAACACAATCATAGAGATCATATGATGCCAACATAAAGCAGTGCTACACAGCTAGACGGGTCCACTGCCAGCAACTCTGCAGTGGACATTTATTGTATATATAGACATGCTTAGGCCTTGTTAGAAGGCAAATCTCATATACTTGTTTTTTTTTCTTTTGTATATGAAGTAAATCTGATGGCCTTGGCCTCCTAATCTCGCCCAAATCATACCTCAGTTTGGGGTTGTGAAGCGGTCGATTGCAATAATAATACCTAACTAGGAGTAGGGATCGAATCCACATGGAGCGTAGATGGGATTAGGTATTTATTCGGACTAAGCACGTAAAGTGTCTAAGATGCACTTTTACAAACTATGTTTTGATTCTACTTCTAAATTATGCCACGGTTTGCAAATGTAAAGCTAAAGAATAATATTTTTGGTGTTATTTTTCAAGTATGCAAAAAGATCTAGGGTTGTGACTTCCACCTAGGTGTTTGCCTAACGGGTTGTGGGCTTTAGAGCGGGTTTTATTGGTCGGGATATATTATAGCAATCAACACATAATTACCCACTAAATATCTCTCGGTAATAGAGTGGTTTTACCCAATTTGGCTTTCTCAAGTCCAAATGGGTAATACACAAAACAGTTGATAGATGCTCAAGTCGGGTTTTACTATCTCTAGATTCAACCCTTTAATTGGGACTATAAATTTCTTGAGTTCATCCCAATTTCTTGTTAGCCAAGTTTTTCTAGACTAAGTCTCTCTTTCTCAAGTAGAGACTAAGTCAAATAGGCTTGAATCAATATTTGCAACCATTAATTCTATAATTATAGAAAAAACTAGGCTAAATATTACACACCCAACCATAAACAAGCCTTAAATCAAACACACATTAGGTACTCACACTAGGGTTGGGTCACAACCCTAGCTAGAAATTTAGCTACTCGTAGTGGGTGATGAAGAAAATAAAGAAGAAAAAATGATTAAACTCATATTTAATGATAAATAAATAAAAATCCAATGTAAAATAAACAAGCTATGATAAAGTTTCCTAAAACAGTAAAGAAAAATGGCTACCAACTTTCAGATATTCCAAACTTGACCTAATTTCGTGAAATTATTCTATTTATACAAAACTAGAATTTTCGGACAAAATTGCCCTTTAGGAGGTTCTGCGGCCGCACAATTCTGTGTGCGGTCCGCACTTTTCTTCAGCTCTTTATAGGAGTGGATTCTGCGGCCGCACAATTCTGGATTACGGCCGCATCTCTTGAGTTCTGCGGTCTGCATAATTCTGGGTGCGGCTGCACATTTGATTTCTGCGGCCTTACAATTATAGTGCAGTTCGCAGTTCTTGTTGGGCTTGAACTTGACACTCTCTGAACTTTGACTTCTACGGCCGCACAATTATTGTGCGGTTCACACTTTACACTGAAGCTCTGTTGAATTTTCTTCTTATTCTACGGCCGCAGACAAAATTCCGCGGTCCGCACTTTAGCCCTTTTTGCTTGATTTTTGTCCTTGTTCAAAATCACTCCTTCTTGAGATAAATTTCATCACTTTGGCTCATTTTCCAATACTCCTACAAGTAAGCATATTTTATCAGTTTTCGGGAATACCTTTAAGCATTTTTGAACTAAAACAAAAGTCAAAAGGCGCCAATAAGTAGTAAAAATCTCCACTTATCAACTCCCCCAAACTTAAGCTTTTGCTTGTCCTCAAGCAAATAAGGTAATTCCCACCTCCACAAGAAAAGAGCTATTCCAGCTAAGCTAAGGTGAATCAAACATACATCAATTAGGACCAACAATTACCCACACACTCATGAATCATCAACAAGGCAATGTTTTGAAGGTTAAAGCACAAATAGCTCTAATGTGACACTTGAGCATCAAGAGTTGACTTTACTCATTAAGGAAGTTCGCACTTTCATGTAGGTCATTGTAGATCCCAAACTCCTCATCCTATACTCTCCGTTAGCTCATCTCACTTAAAAATGTAGCACTCAATTCAATAATTTTTGAAAAGTTCGCTCATCACTCTCAAAACAATGTCACAAGTACGGCTCTAAGTACCATAAGCTTGCCCCTGATGTAAATCACTACTAATGTAAGCTCACTCGGCTTGAAATCACGTAGGGCCTTTTCTACATATAATAAAGGCTTTTGGACTAAGGTAGGAAATGTTGGAATAGAACGGGTTCATCTTTCCTTAAACACTCCATTTTCTCTTTTTGGCTCATGCCTTGCCAACTCTTTGAGTCATTTTTTTTTTCTTAGGGGAACTAGAGAGACTTGACATCACTCTGTCTTGGTCATGATATTTATTTTCTCGTTCTTTGTTTTCTCCATGCTTTGCACTTTTGCTTTTCTTTGAATCCCTTCAACTCTTCAATTTATTCACTTTCTTTTTGTGTTTTTCGTTTGTTTTTTCTTTTTCTTCATTTCTTTTCTCTTTTGTACCTTGATACCACTTTCAAACTCCTCATCTCTCCCCCAAACTTATGTTTTCGCCAATTTGCTTCTCATGAGTATTAGGGAAAGTTCGAGGTGCCAAGAGAGGGTTACTACAAAACGGGTAAAGGCTTGTAACATGGTTATCAAATGAGAAAGGCTTTAGGCTAAAAAGGGTTGACTAGGGATAACATCATTGGTGGGCCATGAAAAATTTCAAAACGATCCAAGGAGAGCCTACAATCACTTCTCGAGCCAAGCAAAACTTAGAATTTTGCCTAGAAACGCATTCAGGGCAAGTTATAGACCATTCGCACGGGTACTTGGACTTGTAACAAAACATCTCACCTCTCACACCGCTGGATTGTTCAAGAGGATAGAGGCGAGGGCCCACAACAACCGTATTCAAGATTGAAAATCGCTAATGGTTCAACTAAACCACTTGATGATTGCCTAAGTCAACACAAGAATCACAAGGTCACTAATTAGAGCCATTTCTTTTCAAGAACTTGTTTTTAACCATAAGCGTGTAGTTAAGTGTGTTGGTACCAAGCGAAGTATGCTTGACCCTCTTATTCATTATTACTACTATTTTTACCTAATCATCAAAAACGGACTCAATCCCTTAAGATGGTTGTCATGCCATCCATCGTTGGGAAGAGCCACCCAGTTTACATAAAAATCACCTTTGGAAAGAACCGTGACATTAAGAAAACCAAAGGCTTATTTATCACTTAAACATAAAAAGAAGCTTAGCAAATTAACAAGAAGCTATTAAAGTAAATAAGAAGCTAAACTACTAAGAAACAAAATAAAGAAGCTATGAAGTAACTACTGAAAGAAAAATGAATATACAAGCCGAGAATGGGAAAGAGAATATATATATCAATAGAGAGGGAGGAATATATACATAATGAAAAAGAAAATAAAGATAAAAAGAGAGTATTATAGTTATGACAGGCCAATGTCATATCAAATCAAAATAGACCACCCCTCTGAATAAGAATAAGCATTGTCCTCAATGCTTAACAAAAATCAAAATAAGGGAGGGAAGAGAGTAAAGAGAACTCCCTATGTGGTCTCAGTGTGCATGGAAGCATCACCACCCTCAGGCTCCTCCAACCGGATCTCATCATCCTCTGCTAGGGGAGTAACGAGGTTGGTGAACATCTGAAGCACCTCCTCAACAGTATGGGCATCAAGGTCTGGCTTGTCAGACTGGACAGCTGGTGCCACTGGTGCTGATAGTGCTGCTGAGTCTACTGATACCGATGGATCTGTCTCTATCAGTAAGTCAAATGGAAGATCACCAACTGTTGCTATCTTGGTCACCTTTTTTCTCAACTTGTCCCCTGATTTTCTTGAGGCTTGTGATTTCCTCATCTTCTTCACATGTTTACCCAACTCCTCAATAGCTCCCCCATGTGCCACCAATGTATCCATGATGCTCTTCTAATTGTCCAAGATCTTCTTCAATGTTTCCTTCACTGATGGAGGAATCTGTGGTGCTGGTGGGGTAGAAGACTGAGCTATAACAGTACTGGATATGTCAAACAGCTTTGCAGTATCTGTCTGCATCTAGTTGTTGAGACTCGCCAATGTCTGGGAGACTCGCAGCGCAGTGAGTGGATATGTGGAGGAGGAAGGCACTGATACTGAAGCTGATGGTCTAGAAGATGGAGGTGGTGGTGTCACGACCCAAACCGATGGGTCGCGACGAGTGCCCGAGTCCTACATGTCGAACATCCTTAAGCAGGCGTCTAAGATATACACATGAATAACATACATGAGTGAAACCTGTCCAAAAGACATATGTACATATACATGCGGAATACAGTGGGACGAGCCGGCAAGGCTGCTATAGACAATAATATACCCAAAACTGGAAGCCATACTCTCCAACTATACATAACTGTCTGCAGACCTCTAACAGAATATACAATTGTACAAGGATGGGACTAGCCCCCGTCATACCCATATATGTATACAAACATATCGTACCAAAATGCAAAGCAACTCCGGGTCAAATGGAGCACACCAACTTTCGTTGATCAAGGATCCTAAGAAGGGGGACCGTCAGTTTGACTAGCTGCACCTGCGGGCATGAAACGCAGGCCCCGAGAAATAAGGCGTCAGTACGAATAATGTACTGAGTATGTAAGGCATAAAAATAAGTACATAACAGACATAGATTAAACATGGAATAAGGAATTCTACTTGTAAGTCTAAATCACTTTGTAAATCCTGAAATATTTATAATGTCATGCACGCGCGTATAAATGTCGTGTCATGCATGGGTGTAGGTGTTCATAACATCATCAAGCCTCTGAGGGAATCCTATCATATCATCATGGCCACTATGGGCAAAATCATCAACATATACCAGCTGATCAGGTGGTGGTGTGTATATAATGCCGTAACCTTTTCCTATACTTTATATATATATATATATATATATATATATATATATATATACACACATATATACGCATATATAACGCCATCTGGTCATGGGTCAATGTACATGAATGCAATGCATGAGAAGTACGTCAATAAAATCCCTCGGAATTGTCATAGGACCATTATGCATCTGATTAATACCATGAAATAAACTTTATGAACTTACATATTTTCTGAGACCCATAACAGACGATAAAATATTAAGACATATGGGGAATCAAGAACATAAGCATCTCTAGCATTTCTATGAATAGAGTCATTTATGGAAGTTGTGCATTTGCTTATTTCGTTTGTATCGTATAGATCATGCCAAAAGAAAATAAGGGATAAATTTAACATACCTGAGCCGATCCTCTTGACAATCCTTCTAACACACGCCAATCGCGACGAAACACGTAACAACGAGATCGAAATAAGGAACATTTCGTATGAAATGCTTGAAGCAATAACGTTGCTATTGCAAAATCACCTTTGTTGAAACTCTTTCTTAAGAGATGAGAAATAATGTTACTATGTAAGGAAAGCTTGGCTGAAGCTCTTAGAAATAATGTTACTATGTAAGGAAAGCTTGGTTGAAACTCTTAGAAATAACGTTACTATGTAAGGAAAGCTTGGTTGAAACTCTTTCTCAAGAGATTAGAAAATGTTTTTGAACTATAAATGTTATCCTTAACTTTTAGGTAGGCCCTACATTTCAAGCTTGGTGTCACATTTCTTTCTTAAAGTGTGACACCTTTCAACCCTTATTAATAGTCATTAAATGGGAAAGGGATGCTTGCCACGTTGGGGGGGGGGGGGGGGGGTTAAATCTTATCCAACTCCTTAATTAACTAGGCAGTCTTCTATTACCCAATAATTAATAAATTACTCACATAATTAAGAATTACCTCAACTTACTTAAAATACTACTCACTTTTTAACATACCTTATACACCTTACTATCATGGTCATGTAGTACCTTGTATGGCACTAGTCCATAAATACCGGGTATTATAGCTCGGACCGTATTTTATCCCAAATCGATAATCTTCCATGAAACTCATTTTCTTTGATTCGTTTACCCTTTAGCCTTCACGACACTTTACTTATCGCCTGTTATAAATAGCATGAATGCTTATAAACTCAAGATAATCACATCCCAAGTCTACGTCGATTAACTGACGACAAAACATTAACGTATGAAAATGCGAAACGTAACATCCTTCCCCCCTTAGAAACATCCATCCTCGAATGTTTAACTCCCCGGGATCTATATAAATTTGGCAGGGTCGCCTTTGTAACAGTACTACTGTCAACCCTTTCTGTAGAAAGCCCAATAATTCAATGTCACATAAGACCACAAACATCAATAACGACGATGGCCTCACACGACCAATGGTAATAATTAACACAAGAATCCATACACGTACCTTAAGGCTGTGATGTCTCTATCGGATCCTTCTCTGGAAGAGGAAATAAGTGAGGATATCTAGACTTCATGTCTTCTTCGGCTTCCCAAGTCATTTCTTCCACATTATTGTTTCTCCAAAGTACTTTCACCAAAGCTACGTCTTTAGTCCTCAATCTCCGAACCTGTCTGTCTAGTATAGCAATGAGAGTTTCCTCATATGATAGCTGCTCTGTGACCTGAACATCATCAACTGGCATGACTCTAGAAGGATCTCTGATACATTTGCGAAGCATAGACACATGAAAGACTGTATGTACAGACTCCAAGTCAGAAGGCAAGTCTAACTCATATGCTACCTGGCCTACCTTACGTATGATCTTATATGGTCCAATGTACCGAGGGCTAAGTTTTCCTTTTTTTTCCAAACCTCATAATGCCTTTCATCGGTGATACTTTTAGGAATACCCAATCGTCAACCTGAAACTCCAAGTCTCGTCGTCGATTATCCGCATAAGACTTCTGATGACTTTGAGCTGCTAATAGCCTTTCCTGTATAAGCTTAATTTTCTCGATTGCCTGTTGTACCAATTCTGGTCCTAATAACGTAGTTTCCCTAACATCGAACCACCCTATAGGCGACCTACACTTTTGTCCGTAAAGAGCTTCGTATGGAGCCATCTGAATACTGAAATGATATCTATTATTATACGTAAACTCAATAAGATGTAGATGATCATCCCAACTACCCTTGAAGTCTATCACACAAGCCCGTAACATATCCTCAAGTGTCTGAATAGTGTGCTCAGCCTGTCTGTCTGTCTAGGGATGAAATGTTGTACTAAGAGTTACCTGAGTCCCCAATCCTTTTTGGAAGGACCTCCAAAAATTAGCTGTAAACGGAGATCCTCTATCAGAGATAATAGATATAGGGGCACCATGCAGTCGTACTATCTCCTTAATGTAAAGCCTTGCATAATCCTCTACGGAATATGTAGTCCTAATAGGCAGAAAATGGGCTGATTTTGTAAGTCTATCAACAACCACCCATATAGAATCGAACTTACATTGGGCATGAGGTAAGCCTACGATGAAATCCATATTGATTACTTCCCATTTTCAAGTCGGAATCTCCATAGCCTGCAATAATCCACCAGGTTTTTGATGCTCAATCTTGACCTGTTGACAGTTAGGGCACTGAGCAACAAACTCCGCTATATCCTTTTTCATTCCGTCCCACCAATATACTTCCCTGATATCATGATACATATTTGTTGCTCCTAAATGGATATAATAGCGAGAATAGTGAGTTTCTCCCATAACCTGCCTATGCAGCCCTGCAACATTAGGGACACATAATCGTCCTCGATATCTGAGGACCCCATCTTTTGTAATCTCAAACGGTGTCTTCTCCTTCTGAGGGGTTGTATCTCAATAATGAACTAACACAGGATCCTCATACTAGCGTTCCTTCACTTTAGTTACTAAAGAGGATGTTGCCGTATCCTGAATAGTAATTCCAATATCACCTGAATCCAGTAACCAAACTCCAAGACTAGCTAGATAATGAATCTCATGGGCTATTTCCCTCTTCTCTGGCTGCAAATATGACAGGATACCCATAGATCTATGGTTGAGGGCGATGGCTACTACGTTCGCCTTCCCTGGATGGTATAAAATATCGACGTCATAGTTTTTAAGTAGCTCCAACCATCTTCTTTGACGTAAATTCAATTCCTTTTGCTTGAAGATATACTGGAGGCTCTTATGATCCGTATAGATATTAACATGAATGTCATACAAGTAGTGCCTCCACATCTTTAGTGCATGTATCACTGCGGCTAAATCTAAATCGTGGGTCGAGTAATTCTTCTCGTGCTTTCTTAGTTGTCTAGAAGCATAAGCTACAACCTTACCATGCTGCATCAGTACACAACCCAATCCAACTCCCGAAGCGTCACAATAGATAACATAACCATCGGTCCCTTCTGGGAGCGTTAGAATCGGTGCTGAAGTTAATCTGTCCTTCAATGCCTGGAAACTCCGTTTGTAAGCATCAGTCCATTGAAACTTTGCTCCTTTTGAGTCAACTTTGTCAAATGTGCTGAAAGAGGAGAAAAAACCTCTACAAATCTCCTGTAATAACCTTCCAAACCGAGAAAGCTACGAACCTCCGTCGGTGTCGTGGGTCTAGGCCAAGTCTTTACTGCCTCAATCTTTTGTGTATCAACCCGGATACCCTCACTTGAAATGACATACCCAAGGAAAGCTACAGAACTCAACCAGAATTTACACTTAGAGTATTTTGCATACAACTTTCCTTTTTGTAGAACTCCGAGCACAGTACGCAAATGATCTGCATGCTCAGTCTCTGAACGAGAATACACCAATATATCATTAATAAATACGATGACAAACAGATCTAGAAAGGGTCTGAAGATACGGTTCATCAAATCCATGAATACTGCTGGGGCATTAGTCAAACCGAATGACATGACACGAAACTCAATGTGCATGTATCTGGTCCTGAATGCTGTTTTCGGAATATCCTTCTTCTTAACCCTTACGTGATGGCACCCGAACCTCAAGTCTATTTTTGAGAAACACTTGGCACCTTGCAACTGATCAAATAAATCATCAATCCTCGGGAGTGGGTACTTATTCTTGATCGTCACCTTATTCAACTGTCTATAATCTATGCACATCCGCAAGGAACCATCTTTTTTCCTCACAAATAACACAGGTGCTCCCCACAGTGATGTATTAGGTCTGATAAAGCCTTTATCAAGCAAGTCCTTTACTTGTTCCTTCAACTCTTTCAGCTCTGCGGGGCCATTCTATAGGGAGGAATAGATATTGGTTGAGTATCTGGTAGTAGGTCAATGGCAAACTCAATTTCTCGCTCTGGCGGAAGACCCGGGAGCTTATCAGGAAAAACATCGAGAAACACATTAACCACCCGGATAGACTAAATGGTTGGTGACTCTACTTTCACATCCTAAACCTGAACCAAGTGATAAATATAGCCCTTTCTGATAATCTTCCTTGCTTTGAGATGGGAAATAAATCTACCTCTCGGCGACGCCGTATTACCTTTCCACTCCAAAACAGGCTCCCCTGGAAATTGAAATCGGACTATCTTTGATCTACAATCAACGTTGGCATGACAATAAGCCAACCAATCCATACCCATGATAACATCAAATTCTACCATATCTAACTCGATTAGGTCCGCTACGGTAGATCGACTATGAACTACTATTATACAACCTCTATATACTCTCTTAGTTATCACTGAGTCCCCAACAGGTGTAGACACCTCAAAAGGTTTAATCAATTCCGGTTTTATTCCAAACTTACTAGCAACCAATGGAGTAACATATGATAAGGTGGAACCTGGGTCAATCAGTGCATATACATCATACGAAGAGATTGATAATATACTTGTAACAATATCAGGTGATGACTCCTGATCTTGTTGTCTTGCCAACGCATAAATGCGGTTCGGGGGACCTCTCGAGCTAGATGCTCCGCCTCTACCTCTACCACGACTCATTGGTGCTTGTGAACCTTGCCCGGTGGGGGGGGGAGGCGTACTGATGATGACGAACCAGCTATAGATATCGTTGGCTGAGCTATGCTTGCATCACCTCTCGTCGGACAATCCCTCATAACGTGGCTCGGATAATCACAAGTATAGCAAACACCCAACCCCATACGACACTGCCCGGCATGCTGCTTACCACACTGAGCACATCGTGGCAAGGGCAGCCTCATCTGACTTGACTCACCCCTATACTGAGAACCTGAGGCCCTGGAATTCTGACCATGCCTTGAATATATGGAACGATCAAATCTCTTACCGCCAAACTGAGGGGGCATTCTAGCTGATGTATGGGCTGGATACCTCGGGTATTATGGTCTCTAACTACCTCGAAACTCACCAGAAGAACCCGAAGACCTCGCTCTCTTATTCTGGACCCTATCATGCTCACGATCGGCCCTATGTTTCTGCTTACACTCCTCTACGCCCTGAGCGTATGCGTGAATACGAGAAATATCCATGTCTGCCTGAAGTGAGACCGACATACAATCGTTAAGTAAGTGCGATTCTAACCCCATCACGAACCGGTGAACCCCATCCTCCATCTTAGATAGAATAGTGGGAGCATACCTAGCCAACGAGTCAAACTGAAGACTGTACTCCCGAACACTCATGTTACCCTGCCGAAGGGTTAAGAACCTATTAACTCTGGCCTGTTTAAGCTCTGGTGGCAGATAATGATGAAGAAAATCTTCTGTAAACTCCTGCCATACTGCTGGATGGGCATCCCCACCTTTGGACAACTCCCAAGACTCGTTCCAATTTACTGCAATATCCTGAAGTCTATAGGAAGCTAGATCAACTGACTCAGTCGCAATGGCCTTCATTACCCTCAAAGTCCTCTGCATTCTATCGATAAATACCTGAGGGTCTTCGTTTGGATCTGCCCCAGTAAATACCGGAGGGTCCAAATTAATGAAATCATGAACCCTCGCACTGACAGACCTATCTGCATAACCAATACCTACTTCCTGACGCCGAGCCTATGCGGCTACTAATCGAGTTAATAGTTGAATAACATCTCTCATCTCCTGACCCGGTGCATCTGGCTGAGGGGCTGAACGTACAGGGGTGGACGCTGGAGCTGGTGCCCCTCGGAGCTCTTTTGGAGAGGGTGGGGTATGTGAAGTCTGAGATGGAATCTCACTTGAAACTCTCACCGAGCCTTGGTAACTCGTGGCGCTCGACTAGTAGTCTCACCAGCCACAGACTTTCCCTTCTAGGTGGCTGTAGTCTTCGGAGGCATTGCTAAAATCGTAACATTTCGTTAGAAACATGAATTCTTATATCACACGATCTAAGATAAGGAGAGAGGATAACATCCTATATGTCCTGTAGCCTCCTGTCTATAAGTGTGGAGCACAACACACCCATAAACAAGACTCTACTAGACACGGTCTGTAGACAACCCTAGGATAGAACTGCTCTGATACCAATTTTGTCACGACCCAAACCGATGGGCCGCGACGAGTGCCCGAGTCCTTCCTGTCGAACATCCTTAAGCAGGCGTCTAAGATATACACATGAATAACATACGTGAGGGAAACCTGTCCAAAAGACATATGTACATATACATGTGGAATACAGTGGGGCGAGCCGGCAAGGCTGCTATAGACAACAATATACCCAAAACTGGAAGCCGACAAGGCCACATACTATCCAACTATACATAACTATCTACGGACCTCTAACAGTATATACAACTATATAAGGATGGGATTGGGCCCCGTCATACTCATATATGTATACAAACATATCATACCAAAATGCAAAATAGCTCCGGGTCAAATGGAGCACACCAACTCTCGCTGATCAGGGATCCTAAGAAGGGGGACCGTCAGCTTGTCTACCTACACTTGCGGGAATGAAACGCAGTCCCCGGGAAATAGGGCGTCAGTACCAATAATATACTGAGTATATAAGGCATAAAAATGAGTACATAACAGATATAGATGAAACATGGAATAAGGAATTATGCCTGTAAGTCTAAATCACTTTGTAAATCCTGAAATATTTATAATGTCATGCATGTGCATATAAATGTAGTGTCATGCATGGGTATATGTGTTCATAACATCATCAAGCCTCTGAGGGCATCCCATCATATCATCTCGGCCACTATGGGCAAAATCATCAACATATACCAGCTGATCAGGTGGTGGTGCGTATATAATGCCGTAACCTTTTTTCATATTCCATATACATTTATATACATATATACGCATATATAACGCCATCTGGTCATGGGTCAATGTACATGAATGCAATGCATGAGAAGTACGTCAATAAAATCCCTCGAAATTATCATAGGACCATTATGCCTCTGATTAATATCATGAAATAAACTTTATGAACTTATGTATTTTCTGTTACACCACATATTGTCGTACATGAAAGTACGCCATAAAAAATTAATGAAAGCTCGGAAATGAGATGTTACATCCCGCATTTTCGTACGATAAAGTTTCGTCGTAAGTTAATCAACACAAGTTCGGGAATAAAATTATTTCGTGATTATAAGCATTATGCTATTTTAAACAAGTGATGAGTAAATTGGTGAAGGTGAGAGGGTAAGCAAATCGAAAAAAATAAATTTCGTCAAAGTTTGGCATTTTGGGATAAAATATGGCCCGAGCTAAAATACCCGGTATTTATTGAATAGTACCATACACGGTAGTACATGGCTATAATAGTAAGGTGTACAAAGAGAATTAAAAGTGAGTAGTATTTTAAATAATTTGAGACAATTCTTAATTATGTGAGTAATTGGTTAATTATCTGGTAGCGGGATATTACCTAATTAATTAATAAATTAGTGGATAAAGATTTAAAATCCCCACCCCATCCCCACGTGGAAGAAAGCCACATCTTGAGCAAATGACTCTTAGTCATTTTGATTAGGTGGCAACCTAAAATGCTAGTTATAAGACATAGTCTTTGAGTTTGATAAAATAATATAGAGGTAATAACATATTCTTGTAAAAATGTCTCCTTGGTACCTACATCAGTCTTGTTTTTGCTAGACTTCCAGAACACTCCACTATCACTGGCGGTTTCATTCTTGTCCAGCCGACAACTAAGAATTTTAGTTTGATTTTCTTATACCAAAGTCGAACCTCTCTGTCTCTCAGAGTTGTAACTAAAAGACCTAAGAGGCTTTCTTGTGTACTGAAAGGGATATGAAATGTTTTAGAGGTGAATTTGGTAAAGGTATCTTCCTGGAGATGAGTAGTTGGATGTGTTTTTCATTGATTTGAAGGAAGAACAAATGATACTAGGTACAATTGACCGTTCAGCAAGACCTGAACTTAAATAAGAGATGAAAGAATCGCAAAATGTCTTGTAATCAAACAATTCCAACAAAAATCATTAGCACATTAGCAACGTAAGGTTTTGCAATTCTAAGAGAGCATGGTACAATATTTCTCAAGAACATCATAGGATTTTCCCCTACTTCGATCCGCCGTTATGTGTCGTCGCAATCCATAGGTGTTAAAGGGATTGCCAAGAGAATCGGTTCAGGTATGTTAAGGCTATCCCTTCTTTCTTTTTGGCATGATATATACGATACGAACGAAACAAGCAAATGCATGATTTCCATAAATGACTATTCATAGAAATATTAGGGGTGTCTATATTCTTGATTCCCCATGTGAATTATTATTATATCTTCTGTTCATGGGTCTTAGAAAAATACGTATTTGATAAAATTTATCCGACTGGCATATTATTTTTATGACATTCCGAGAAAATATTATTAACGTATTTCTTATGCATTTCATGCATTTATACATGTACATTGACCCATGACCAGATGGCGTTATATATGAGTATATATGTATATTATATGTATATGGGATATGGAAAAAGGTTACAGCATTATACACGCACCACCGCCTGATCAGCCGGTATACGTTGATGATTTGCCCACAGTGGCCGAAATGATATGATGGGATGCTCTCAGAGGCTTGATGATGTTATGAACACATATACCTATGCATGGTATGACATTTATATACATGTGCATGACGTTATAAAAATGAAATGATTCACAGAGCTATGGAGACGTATATGTCGAGTCTTTTAATCCATGTTTCTCTCATGTCTATTATTTACTGATTTTCATTCATTACATACTCGGTACATTATTTGTACTGATGTCCCTTTTGCCCGGGGACACTGCGTTTCATGCCTGTAGGTCTCGATAGTCAGGTCGAGAGTCCTCCAAGTAGGCGATCAGCTCAGCAGAAGATATTAGTGCACTCCATTTGCTCCGGAGTTGCTTGTTTGGTCAGTATGATTTAGATGTGTATGGTTTGGTATGGCGGGGCTCTGTCCCGACCTTTATGATAATTATGTGCTCTTAGAGGCTTGTAGACAAATGTTGTGTACGTGAAAGATTGTACGGCCTTGTCGGCCTATGTTTTGAATTTATAAATGATCATGTTGGCCTATTAGGCCCGTATGTCACGTGCATATAATGAAGTAATAAGAAAGATACGTTACGTTGGTACTCGGTTGAGTAACGTACCGGTGCTCGTCGCGGCCCATCGGTTTGGGTCGTGACATTTTCTGAGACCCATGAACAGACGACAAAATAATAAGATATATGGGGAATCAAGAACATAAGAATCTCTAACATTTCTATGAATAGAGTCATTTATGGAAGTTGTGCATTTGCTTCTTTCATTTGTGTCGTATAGATCATACCAAAAGGAAAGATGGGATAGCCTTAACATACCTGAGCCGATCCTCTTGACAATCCTTCTAACACACGCCAATCGGAACGAAACACGTAATAGCGAGATCGAAATAAGGAACAATTCGTATGAAATGCTCGAAGCAATAACGTTGCTATTGCAAAATCATCTTTGTTGAAACTCTTTCTTAAGAGATGAGAAATAACGTTACTATGTAAGGAAAGCTTGGTTGAAGCTCTTAGAAATAACGTTACTATGTAAGGAAAGCTTGGTTGAAACTCTTAGAAATAACGTTACTATGTAAGGAAAGCTTGGTTGAAACTCTTTCTTAAGAGATTAGAAAAGTTTTTTGAACTATAAATGTTATCCTTAACTTTTAGGTAGGCCCCAAATTTCAAGCTTGGTGTCACATTTCTTTCTTAAGGTGTGACACCTTTCAACCCTTATTAATAGTCATTAAATAGGAAAGGGATGCTTGCCACATTTTGGGGGGGGGGGTAAATCTTATCCAACTCCTTAATTAACTAGGCAATCTCCCATTACCCAATAATTAATTAATTACTCACATAATTAAGAATTACCTCAACTTATTTAAAATACTACTCACTTTTTAACATACCTTATACACCTTACTATTATGGTAATGTAGTACCTTGTATGACACTAGCCCATAAATACCGGGTATTATAGCTCGGACCGTATTTTATCCCAAATCGACAATCTTCCATGAAACTCATTTTCTTTGATTCGTTTACCTTCACGGTACTTTACTTATCGCCTGTTATAAATAGCATGAATGCTTATAACCTCAAGATAATCTCATCCTTGAGTCTACATTGATTAACTGACGACAAAACTTTAACATACGAAAACGCGAAACGTAACAGGTGGCATGTCAGCTGTCTCGGTGGAAGGCCCGACTGTTGTGAAAGGCATGTAAGCTGTAGAAGGCATAGCAGCAGAATTTGCAACCACCATCGATGGCTCATCAAACTGTCCTACGGTAGTATTTGCCTTACCCTTGAGCTTTGGGTTCCTCGGGTCCTTCAAAGAATACCAGGAGATGGGCTTCTTAGCCCGAACCTTCATATCAAAGCTCCTCGGCTCCACCCCCACATCTGTGAGATACTCCGTGAGGGTTTTGGGATATGGGTAGGAGCTCTCACCCTGTCTGACAACTACTGACATGTTGGCCGACATGATGTCACCCACATTGATTGGGTACCCGACCATGATAGATGCCACCAAGACTGTCCGGGGAATTGGAAGATTGTTCTCATTTTGGCTCGGGTCTATGTTGCTGCACACAAATGTTTGCCACCCTTTTGCTTCAAAGTTGAGGGTAGCTCGTGCAATGGGAACCCCCGCTGTGATCCATGGTGGTGGTGGTCCTGGGGTTTCCAAGATCTTTGCTAACTTAGGGCGAGCTGCATCACCCATTGAAAACCTTTCCAAGTACTGAACTGGCTCCACCTCCTCAAACCCCAAATAGGTGTTCAGAGTGCTTTGATCAAATCGAACCTTCAAGTTTCTCACCTTGGTCACTTTAGTACCATTATTGATATGTTCCACATTGGCATAGAACTCCCATACTAAATGCTCCTTGGAATCCGTAACACTCTGAGTGAACCATGTACACCCCTTCCGCTCCCTGAACTGTTTAGCCACATTTGGATTGAATCTATCCAAATCCTTGAATAGAAACTGTCGCTCAAGTGTGAGCGATCTCTGGGGCCACCACTATCTGAATTTATTAAATGCCGTTAAGCTCACAAATCTGTCTTCCCAGACTTCCTTCTTTTTCGACCTCTCTAGGCTGTCCACTCTCGTATCACCCCCTCCACCATCGTTTGGAATGTCGTCATCATCATCATCATCTACTGGGACTGGTGCGATGGGAGTGTGTGTAGATGAGGTTTCTAAACCCTGGCAGCCTTCATCCGAACCCTTAGAAGAGCTTGCTGAGGTGGAGGGTTCATTTTGGAGTTGGTATCTCCCAGGGAACTGTGGTGGTTGAGATTTGGCCTTAGGTTGTTCCTCCACTAAGTGACCCTCGGAAGCTTCCCTAGATGGGATATAAGAACTTGATTCTGAGGGCTCTGTGGCCCTACCTCTCCCAGTGGTTGGCTTCTTTGATATTGCTTTCTTCTGCACTGCAAGAGGTTGAGTACCCCTGCCTCGGCCTTGGGAAGGTTCACCCCTCCCGTTGTCTGCAATAAAAAGTAATATGAGTTAGTTAAAGTTCAGAAGCAGGCTAAAAACAATTGCAGACAAAACAGTATGCAAAGGTGAAAGTGCGGTCCGCACAATTCTGAGTGCGGCCGCATATTGCCTTGCACAGACCACATAATTTTAAAGTGCGACCGTACAATTGAAGCACGGATCACACAATTGTGAGTGCGGCCGCACAATTCCAGGCCCAGTAATACCAGTTCTCTGAAGTTTGGTTCTACGGCCGCAGATCATTTTCTGCGGACCTCACAATTTTGATTGTGGTCCGCACATTGAATGCACAGACTTGCCCTAAAACTAAGGATCTGCGGACTGCACAATTTCATGTGCGATCATACAATTCAAAATTAGACGGCACTGAACTTAGGTTTTTCAATTGTTTTGCACAATTTAGACATGGTATTGGCATATTAGACATGATACATGATTTAGCCAACCCCCAATGAGTACATATGAAATTACCCACACAATTTTAAGCACACATGATGAATCATCTGACATTTAGGCCTAAAAATAACTATACTAATTAAGAACAAAAACTAAGAAAATTTGGAAAAATTTAAACACGAATTGAACATACCAGTGATGAAGGATGCAAGGGAGAATCTAGGACGATGAAATGAGTGTGATGTTTGAAACAATTTTTGTGCATTGTGCTTGCTTAGGTGCCAAGAGTTCAAAGTGTGTAAAGTTTGGAACAGTGAGAGGAGGGCCTATTTATAGGTTGAAAATGTGTAGCTGAGTGCGGCCGCAGATATTTGTGCGGACCGCACAATTTTAAGTGTGGCCGTAGATTGGCTAATTCTTTGCAATTTCAAACTTCAGAGAGTTGCATTTTTGGGTTTCCAGTTGTGCGCCGCACAAAGAATTATATGGCCGCAGACTCCTTTGTGTTGTGGCATGCAAGATTGTGCGGTCCGCACAATAAATGTGAGGTCCGCACTTTTTCAACACTTAGCCATTTTTTCGAGCACAGTTCCTCCAAAGCACACTCATTCCCGCAATTCACTTCAAAACCAGTTAGCACAAAACAAAACCTATTTAAAAAGAAGAATAAAAAGAAATATGGGTTGCCTCCCAAGAAGCGCCTGATTTAACATCGCGGCACGACGTAGATTACCATCAATCACTTGGAATGAATTAATGCCACAACGTGGCCATCATCAACTTTTCCAAGATAATACTTCACCCTGTGACCTTTGACTCTAAACACTTCATCATTTTTATTCTTCAAGTCTAATGCACCAAAGGGTGTCACATTCACAACCTCAAACAGACCACTCCACTTAGACTTCAACTTTCCTGGAAACATCCGTAACCGAGAATTGAACAACAACACAAGATCACATTCTTTGAACTCCTTGTTGTGGATGTACTTGTTGTGGAGGTACTTCATCTTCTCCTTATATAAGTAAGAACTTGTATATGCATGGTACCAGAATTCATCAATCTCATTCAATTGTGCCACCCTTAAGTTAGCAGCGACATCCCACTCAAGATTTAACTTCTTCAATGCCCACATAGTCTTGTGCTCAAGTTCCATTGGAAGGTGACAAGCTTTCCTGAACACCAACCGGTATGGAGACATCCCAATCGGTGTTTTATAAGCCGTCCTATAAGCCCAAAGAGCATCATCAAGTTTCTTCGACCAATCCGTCCGGTTGGCATTCACTGTCTTTGACAAAATACTCTTGATCTCCCGGTTGGAGACTTCTACTTGTCCGCTTGCTTGAGGATGATAGGGGGTCGTGACTTTGTAAGTGACACCATACTTGGTGAGTAAGGTATCAAAAGCTTTGTTGCAAAAGTGTGATCCCCCATCACTTATAATGGTCCTTGGAGTACAAAATCTTGTAAAGAGGTTCTTTTTCAAAAATGCCACCACACTTCGAGCTTCGTGGTTGGGTAGAGCAACGACCTCAACCTACTTTGACATATAGTCCACAACTACCAAAATGTAGGTTTTCCCACAAGAGCTAACGAATGGTCCCATGAAATCAATCCCCCACACATCTAAAATGTCAATTTCCAAGATGGTGGTGAGGGACATCTCATTTTTCTTAGAAATTCCACCGGCCCTTTGACATTCATCACAACGCTTGACTAGATCACTAGCGTCATTGTAGAGAGTAGGCCAATAGAATCCACAACTCAACACTTTTGCCACTGTTCTCGCTCCACCATAGTGACCATCATATGGTGAAAAGTGGCAAGCTTAAAGAATTTCTACTTGTTCTTCCTCCGGCACACATTGTCGAATCACACTATCGGTACAAATCCGGAAGAGATAAGGTTCATCCCAATAATAGTCAAGGCAATCTCGTTTGAAGAGAACTCATTCGTTACAATACCACTCATAAGATAATTTGCTAAGTCAGCGAACCATGGCATCTCGGTCATTGAAATGGCTAGAAGTTGCTCGTCGGGGAAGGAGTCATTAATCTCAAGGCCGTCATGTGGCCTCCCCTCCTCCTCCAATCGATACAAGTGGCCCGCCACTTGGTTCTCATTGCTTTTGCGGTCTTGGATTTCTAGATCGAACTCTTGCAATAAAAGCACCCACCGCATTAACCTCGCTTTTGAATCCTTTTTGCTCATTAAGTACCAAAGCGCCGCATGATCGGTGTGGACAATCACCTTTGTACCCATCAAGTACGGGCGAAACTTCTCCATAGCAAAGACAATAGCAAGGAGCTATTTTTTGGTCACCTTGTAATTGACTTGGGCATCGTTCATGGTCTTACTAGTATAGTAGACCAGATGGAAGATTTTGTTTAAACGTTGCCCTAAAACTGCTCCGACCGCCACATCACTTGCGTCGCATATGAGCTCAAAAGGCAATCTCCAATCCGGTGCGGTGATAATAGGAGTAGTAGTCAATTTGAACTTGAGCAATTTGAATGCCTTCATGCAAGCCTCGTTGAAATGGAATTTGGCATCCTTCTCCAAAATCTTACACAAGGGGTTCACCACTTTGGAAAATCCTTGATGAAACGGCGATAGAACCCCGCATGACCCAAGAAGCTCCTCACTCCCTTCACAGATGTAGGGGGTAGGAGTTTAGAAATCACCTATATTTTGGCCTTGTCGACCTCAATATCATTCACTGAAATTTTGTGGCCAAGGACAATTCCTTCCTCGACCATGAAGTGAGACTTCTCCCAATTGAGCACCAAGTTTGTCTCCTCACATCTTGCCAAGACCTTATCCAAGTTTTTCAAGCAATCATCAAAGGAATTCCCAACCACATAAATATCATCCATAAAGGCCTCAAGAAAATCCTCCACCATGTCGGTGAAGATAGCCATCATACACCGTTGAAAAGTCGCACGTGCATTACATAACCCAAATGGCATCCGCGAGAATGCGAAAGTACCATAGGGACATGTGAAATATTCTTCTCTTGGTCCTTCGGAGCAATAAGAATTTGATTTTAGCCGGAATATCCATCAAGGAAATAATAGAAAGCATAACCGACTAACCTATCAAGCATTTGATGAAGGAATGGAAGTGGGAAATGATATTTCCTTGTGACTTTGTTGAGCTTGCGATAGTCCATACATACTCTCCACCCGGTTACCGTTCTTGTAGGAATCAACTCGTTCTTATCATTGGTGATCACAATCATGCTCCCTTTCTTTGGGATACATTGTACCTGAGAGATCCACGAGCTATCAAAAATGGGGCAAACAACCCCGGCATCCAACCACTTTATGATCTCCTTCTTAACCACCTCTTACATTGCTTCATTTAGTCTTCTTTGATGTTTAACGGAGGGTTTGACATCCTCCTTCAAAATAATCTTATGCATGCAAAAGGCGGGGCTTATACCCCGAATATCCGCCAAGGTTCATCCGATAGCTTTCTTCCTCTTTTGTAGCACCGCCAAAGTAGAGTCTACCTGTACGTTAGTCAAACAAGAGGAAAGAATAACTGGTAAAGTAGAACACGGGCCAAGAAATTCATACCTTAGATGTGAAGGCAATGGCTTTAACTCCAAAGTGGGAGGCTCCTCGATTGAGGGCTTGGTTGGATGAGTCTTCAGGTTTTCAAGATCTAAGGAAAATTTGCGGGGTTCATAAGTATACGACCCCATTCCTTGTAATGAATTCACACATTCCACATAGCCATCCTTCTCATCATCATCATGATTAAGCAATACGGCCTCCAAAGTATCATCAACATTCATCATGGCACTAGCATCATCAACAATCACCTCGGTCACTAAGTCCACAAACGAACAAACTTCATTGCTATTTGGTTGCCTCATAGATTTGCACACATGGAAAACCACCTTTTCATCACCCACCCGGAAGGTGAGCTCGCCGGCTTCCACATCAACAAGTGCCTTCCCCGTAGCAAGGAAAAGTCTACCCAAAATAGGCACCTTATAGCCCACTTCACAATCAAGAATCACAAAGTTCGCCGGAAGGATGAACTTATCAACTCGAACCAACACATAATCAATAATACCCAATGGTCTCTTTATAGTACGATCCGCCATTTGTAGCCTCATAGAAGTGGGTCTTGGTTTCCCAATCCCCAACGTTTTGAAAATCGAGTAGGGCATCAAGTTGATACTCGCTCCTAGATCACAAAGAGCTTTAGCAAAGTCGGCGCTTCCAATGGTGCAAGGGATTGTGAAAGCGCCAGGATCTTCCAATTTATGAGCCATTAAGTGCACAATTGTGCTCACTTGATGTGTCATCTTTATAGTCTCACAATTCATCAACCTTTTCTTTGTCACCAAATCCTTCATGAACTTTGCATATCCGGGCATTTGTTCCAAAGCCTCAACCAATGACACATTAATAGATAAGCTCTTCATCATGTCAATGAACTTTTTGAATTGGTTTTTGCCATTTTGCTTGGCAAGCCTTTGAGGGTATGGAGGAGGAGGCCTTGGCATTGGTGCCTTAGCCTTTGGCATTACCGGTTCCGGTATGTCGATAATGTGTTCCCTAGACGGATTCACTTCTTTTTGAGTCTCCTCCATATTTTCATCAATATCAATTCTCCCTTCGTCATTTGCTTGCACCACATTGTTTGGAATCTAATCTTCTTAAATCACATGTTCATCATCCATAATTTTTCTTTGACTTGAGGTGGTTGCATCCCCACCTTTTCCACTCCTTGTAGTCACGACCATGGTATGTGCCGTGTTGTTACCACCCTTCGGGTTTACTACCGTGTCACTTGGTAGTGCCCCCTTAGGACAAGTGTTTAAAGCTTGTGATATTTGCCCCAATTGAACTTCCAAATTGCAAATTGAAGTGTTGTGAGAGGCTAGTTGAGCATCGGAGTCGGCATTCTTCTCCATCATTTGTTTAAACATGTTCTCAATTCGCCCCATCTCATTATTGGAAGATCTAGGCCCATGAGACGGATAAGGAGGCAGGTTGCTTGGTTGTTGATACATCGGGTGCCTTTGAAAGCCCAACCCCCGAGTTCCTTGGTTATTATTCCAACCCCCTTGGTTGTTGCCTCCCCAATATCCTTGATTGTTGCCACTCCAATTGCCTTGATTATTTTGATTGTTCCAATTACCTCGGTTGTTACCACCACTCCAATTGCCTTGGTGGTTTGAGTTCCAATTCCCTTGATTACCTTGAGATCGCCATTATTGTAGATTCGGGCCTTGAGAGTTGTTTCTTTGCCCTTGGAAGTTGTTCACATATTGTACTTCCTCTTCTTGTTCATTGTAGGATTCATCTTGGTCAAACCCACTATCTTCTTGCACATATTGTTCCGCACGGTTTTGCATTTGTTGACCCTTTTGCCTTCGCTTGTTCACCATCATATTTACTCCTTCCATTGCATTTACTTTCTTAGGACCTTGAACTTGTTGAAGTTGAGCTTTGGCTAATTGATTCATTGTAGTGGTCAACTCGGCAATTGCTTGCCCATGATTATGTAATTCTTTATGTAGGTGAATCACATTTGGAACACCTTGAGTAACATTTGCTCTACTTTGCCATGCCGATGAAGTATCCGCCATTTTATCTAAGATCTCACAAGCTTCGGCATATGGTGATGTCATGAAATTTCCACCGGCAAGTTGGTTGACCACGCATTGATTGGTAGTATTGATCCCCCTATAGAAAGTTTGTTGAATCATAGCCTCAGTCATGTCATTGTTCGAGCACTCTTTCATCATAGTACGATACCTCTCCCATCTCTCGTGAAAAGGCTCATTGGGTTCTTGCTTAAATGATAGAATCTCGTCTCTAAGAGTAGCCATATGCCCGGGAGAAAAGAACTTGGCAATGAATTTCTTCGCCAATTCATTCCATGTATGGATGGAATGGTTTGGCAACCTCTCTAACCAATCCAAGGCTTTTCCCCGTAATGAAAAAGGAAATGGCCTCAAACTTAAAGCATCCTTAGAGACGTTTGTCTGTTTACTCCCCCAGCAAGTATCCACGAATCCTTTCAAGTGTTTATACATATTTTGATTCGGAGCCCCGGTGAAGAATCCCCGTTGCTCTAGCAATGTAAGCATAACATTAGTGATTTGGAAGTTGCCCGCCCTAATGTGGGGCGGGACTATGGCACTTGCATATCCTTTGTTTGGCAACACCCGGTGTGGAGCCGCTCTTGGTGGAGGTGGGGGAGGGACGGGAACATTGTCAGGAGGCGGCCGGCCTCATCTAATTGCTTGAGGTTCAAGAGGAACCTCATCAACTTGGTCATCATCCATATCCTCCTCCAATGGCAAGTTTCCGAGAAGATCATTGTCGTTGAGAGCCATTTTTGTACCTACAATTGTTTCACCAAAAAGATTAGTAACACGGATAGAAAGGAAGACAAGTCACACACAAAACCAAATATATAGCTAAATCCATTTTTAGGTCCCCGGCAACGGCGCCAAAAATTGATCTCGCCCAAATCATACCTCAGTTTGGGGTTGTGAAGAGGTCGATTGCAATAATAATACCTAATTAGGAGTCGGGATCGAATCCACAGAGAGCGTAGATGGGATTAGGTATATATTCTGAGTAAGCGCGTAAAGTGTCTAAGATGCACTTCCACAAACTTTGTTTTGTATCTACTTCTAAATTATGCTACGACTTGCAAATGTAAAGCTAGAGAATAATATTTTTGGTGTTGTTTTTTAAGTATGTAAAAGATCTAGGGTTGTGACTTCCACCTAGGTGTTTTCCTAACGGGTTGTGTGCTTTAGAGCGGGCTTTGTTGGTCGGGGTGTATTATA
Organism: Nicotiana tomentosiformis; assembly: GCF_000390325.3. NCBI lineage: Eukaryota > Viridiplantae > Streptophyta > Magnoliopsida > Solanales > Solanaceae > Nicotiana > Nicotiana tomentosiformis. The sequence goes on from NC_090814.1 coordinate 138,559,822, forward strand.
GTAATCAACACACAATTATCCATTCAATACCTCTCGGTAATAGAGTAGTTTTGCCCAATATGGCTTTCTCAAGTCCAAATGGGTAATGCACAAAACAATTGATAGATGCTCAAGTCGGGTTTTACTATCTCTAGATTCAACCCTTTAATTGGGACTATCAATTTCTTGAGTTCATCCCAATTTCTTGTTAGCCAAGTTTTCCTAGACTAAGTCTCTCTTTCTCAAGTAGAGACTAAGCCAAATAGGCTTGAATCAATGTTTGCAACCATTAATTCTACAATTATAGCAAGAACTAGGCTAAATATTACACACCCAACCATAAACAAGCCCTAAATCAAACACCCATTAGGTATCCATACTAAGGTTGGGTCACAACCCTAGCTAGAAATTTAGCTACTCATAGTGGGTGATGAAGAAAATAAAGAAGAAAAGATGATTAAACTCATATTTAATGATAAATAGATGAAAATCCAATTTTAAAATTGACAATCTATGATAAAGTTTCCCAAAACAGTAAAGAAAAACGGCTACCAACTTTCAGATATTCCAAACTTGACCTAATTTTGTGAAAGTAGTCTTTATATAAAGCTGGAATTTTTGGATAAAATTGCCCTTTAGGAGGTTTTGCAGCCGCACAATTCTGTGTGCGGTCCGCACTTTTCTTCAGCTCTTGACAGGAGTGGATTCTGCGGCCGCACAATTCTGGATTGCTGCCGTATCTCTTGAGTTCTGCGGTCCGCATAATTCTGGGTACGGCTGCACATTTGATTTCTGCGGCCGTACAATTATAGTGCGGTCCGCAGTTCTTGTTGGGTTTGAATTTGACACTCTTTGAACTTTGACTTCTGCGGCCACACAATTATTGTGCAGTCCGCACTTTACACTGAAGCTCTGTTGAATTTTCTTCTTGTTCTGCGGCCGCAGACAAAATTCTGCGGTCTGCACTTTAGCCCTTTTTGCTTGATTTTTGTCCTTGTTCAAAATCACTCCTTCTTGAGTTGAATTTCATCACTTTGGCTCAATTTCCAATACTCCTACAAGTAAGCATATTTTATCAGTTTTTGGCAATACCTTTAAGCATTTTTGAACTAAAACGAAAGTCAAAAGGCGCAAATAAGTAGTCAAAATCCCCACTTATCACCTCCCAATCCTTGTGTGTCTTTCATTTCATTATCTTCCCAACCTTTGAGTTTGTGTGATTGCCTTGGTTCAAGCATGGCATTGTGCTTATTTATTGGTTAGGACTGAAGCTAGAGTAGCAGTCAGGCTATGTTGTTGTTCGCACGGAGCCCTTAGAAATCGGTCCTGTGACAAGTGGTATCAGAGCAAAAAGTTATTACCATGGCAACTGATGGAGATAATGTTACCTTAGACAACATTCGTGGGAGAGATGAATCACCAACAAGGAGACCGAAACCAAAGAAGAGAGGGATGAGCAAAGTGCGAGATCCCACCATAGCTGTAACAAGTGAGGTGCCAGCTTTTGAGCTACCCCCACAACAGGTTGGCCATGGCGAAGATTGTGAGGATTCTGCCTCAAATCTTTTAGACGTGAGAATGGATCTCACCGAAGCTGGTTTAGCCGCTTTAAATCGGCACATTAAAGTTCTTGAACACAACTCTAGCTCGCTTGAGTCTACTGACGTAGATGCACTAGGAGACTTTAAAGAGACGTTAGATCAAGTGATTGATGAGCACAAGGAAGGTATGACCAACCTTGAGCTTAAGCTGACCGAGGCTGTATCGGCGTTGCATGGGGAAATTGAAGCCCTAAAACAACAACTACAGGCAGCAAGGTTTGCTGGTGGCACTAGTCATGTAACAGTGCATGAAACCAAAATTGAGGGCCCAAAACCAAAGAAGTTTAGGGGCAAACGAAATGCTCAAGATGTAGAGAACTTCATCTGGAAGATGGAGGACTACTTTGAGCACCTCAGCATCATTGATGAGGCTGCCAAGGAGCAGCAACGATGTATCTAGCCGACACTGCTATGCTGTGGTGGAGGAGGAAGAAAGCTGACATGGAGAAGGGAACTTTCTCCATCAAGAGTTGGGAACAGTTCAAGTTCGAACTGAAGCGACAGTTCTACCCCCAAAACGTTATCAATGAGGCACGTGGGAAGTTGAGAGAGCTCAGGCAAATAACTTCCATTAGTGAGTACGTGAAGGAATTCACTAAACTCATCTTGCATATTTCGAACATGGAAAGCGATGACTTGTTATTCACTTTCATATATGGCCTTCAAAACTGGGCCAAACAGGAATTGCAGCGGCGTCAAGTCCAAGACATCGATGAAGCTATTGCGGTGGCTGAGTCCTTAAATGATTATAGGGCAGAAGCCATGAAGGCAAAGGACACCAACTTCAAACTTGGTGGAGACCATGGATATCGGGACAAGGGCAAGAAATTTGCTGCCCCTGACCGCAATTCCAACGAAGAAGGCAACAAGGCGTCTCATTGGCGCGACCGGTATCACCAAAGGAAGAAGGAGGTTGGTCCTCGCAACAGTTGTTACATCTGCAAGGACCCTAGTCATCGCTACAAGGATTGTCCTTCTTTGAAGAAACTTGGTGCCTTAATTGCGGCCAAGCGGAGGCAAACAGAGAAGGGAGTCCAGGCTGAGGCACAAGTCGGGGAAGCAGTTCAACAACAACCGGGCATAGCTCATCTTGGCAACATGATACTGGGCGCAGTAGTAGCCAAAAAGCCTGCTTTGAATCCACCTGCCCAAGGGAAGTATGACATCGCCAAACTAGTTCACTCGTTAGGCAACAATATGATTGGCAAGGAGCCCCGATCGAGGGAGACATGGTCCCTGTTCGTGGATGCAAGATTGAGCGGACAATCTGTCTGTATCATGGTGGATATCTGCGCGACACACAATTTTGTGTCGGAAGCAAAGGCTAAGTCACTTGTCCTTACGGTTGGTCCTAGAAGTTCCATGTTGAAAACCGTAAATGCCAACTCCACCAACGTGAAAGTAGTTTCCCGGAATGTGCAGCTCAACTTAGGAGCTTGGCAGAGAAATGTGAGTTTCTATGTCGCTCCCCTGGATGTGTTTGATATGGTATTGGGACTGGACTATTGGGATGAAGTGAAGGCCTTCATCTTCCCAAATCTCAACCAGATTTACATTTATGATCCGAAGGGTCCATGTGTGGTACCGACAGTTCGGGTGCCGCAAGTTGTTAGTCAGCTGCCCGCGATGCAAATCGTGAAAGGCTTCAAGGAAGAGAAAGCCACAGTTTTGGCAGTCGGGACAGAGACTAAGGAGGACAAGGTTGACAAAGCCTTGCATCCATGTGAACATCGAGTCCTTAAGGAGAATAAGGACTTCATACCGGGAGCAAAGCCACTTGCCATGGGTCCGTATGGCATGGCACCTCCGAAGTTAGAGGATTCTATGAAGCAACCCGAAGAGTTGCTTGAGTCGGGGCATGTCAGTCCGTCAAAGGCACCCTGTGGAGACAAGGGTGATGTGGAGCGAGGGCAATCCAGCCGACCAAAGGTTTTCATAACCCCTTCGGTCGTCGACAAGGAAGTCGAGGCCATTATCAACCATCGAGTGGTACAAGGCGTAGGTTGGGGCAATTCAAGCACCCAATTTCTTGTCCATTGGAAGGGGCAACCACCCGAGAAGGCATCATGGGAAAAATATAAGGTGCTATGGCCATTCAAAGATCAAGTTCATAATTACTTGAAACTTTGTGGCGCCGCGGTCGTCGCCATTTTAAGTGGGGGAGAGTGTACCGCCCCGCATATTTTCCGACCGAATTTCCCGCCTAAAGGGCTGCAAACGGAGCCAAACTTGGCTGCCAAAGACCAGGGAGTCTTTGCACATGGAGGCAACAATCCCACAGGCTGTCAGGGCCCCTCATGGAGGCCACACTCTGCCAGCAAGAACACATGCTGCACAGCTGGGTAGGACCCCAGCCAGCCAGGACAATCATGGAGGCAACTATCTGCCAGCAAAGGCATGTGCTGCACAACTGGGTAGGACCATAGCCTGTCTGGACAATCATGGAGGTAACTATTTGCCAGCAAGAACTGGGGCACATCAGCTGGACAGGACTATTGGCACATGGGCTGCCAACACAATTATGGAGATCACATGATGCCAGCCTAAGCAGTGCTACACAACTGGACGGGTCCACTGCCAGCAACTCTGTAGTGGACATTCATTGTATATATAGACATGCTTAGGCCTTGTTAGAAGGCAGATCTCATACACTTGTATTTCATTCTTTTGTATATGAAGTAAATCCGAAAATTGGCCTAGGCCTCTCAATCCTCGTGTGTCTTTCATTTCATTATCTTCCCAACCTTTGAGTTTGGGTGATTGCCTTGGTTCAAGCACGACATTGTGCTTATTTCTTGGTTAGGAGTGAAGCTAGAGTAGCAGTCATGCTATCTTGCTGTCCGCACGGAGCCCTTAGAAATCGGTCCCGTGACAGTAAGCCCCATAGGTATTTAATTTTTAATATTTTATAAAATAATATAATTACAGTAAATATTTATAAACAAGTAAAATTGCATAAAAATTAAAGATATATATATATATGTGTGTGTGTGTGTGTGTGTGTGTGTATGTGTGTGTGTGTGTGCGCGCGCGCTCCATCCCCACAAAATATATATATATATATATATATATATATATATATATATATATATATATATATATATATATGTGTGTGTGTGTGTGTGTGTGTATGTGTGTGTGTGTGTGCGCGCGCGCGCGCACTCCATCCCCACAAAAAACTAGTCAAAATAATTTATTATACGCTACTTAGAAGCACAAGTAATTTGAGTCGAAAAGAATAAAGTTTTCTACATGGAGGAACAAAAATGATGACTAACCTGCAATTTGAACTTTGAACTTGCTGCTACGAAGGAGAATGGAGTTCTCTTTGTATTTGTAAAAAAAGATTGAATATTTGTTGCGTTTGGGAGATATTAGCAGACAAACGGACAAGATAAAAAATTAAAAAGACCATGATTTAGGGCTTCAATCAATAAAAAAAGGTCTTGACTTTTAAATTTAATACATTTCAGTTCCTTTTTAAAACTTTTGAGTAATTACCAAGTTGATTTTTGAGAATTTGGGTATTATATGAAGGACTTATTCAACAAATTTTATTTTAATTTTAAAAAGTCTCTGGGGCTTACGCCTCAAACATCCATGCGTACGCCTCGAACGCCCGGGTATACACCCACAACGCCCGGGCATACGCCCCGAATTATTTGGCGTACACTTCTTGAAACTTTCGTCCCACACCATCGCCTCAGGGCTCGTCCCGAAAATGCCTTTTAAAACACTGTTTGTTACTATGCTAAAAAAGAGGGAGAACTTCTTACCAAATAATGGGTAATCCTTTGTATATTTGATTAATAACTTGACATTCTGAATCCATCTATATTTTTTAGTATTAATTTATCTGAGATTTTTTTTAGCCTAATTAACCAGGTAACGTCGTTAATTTGTCCCAAGAATATTGACTTTCTACTTGAAATATTGTGCGCATGGGGAAGCCCTTGGGTGTGGTGTGCACCCTTACACTGTATAAAGCTGCTAGAAAACAAAAAAGGTAAATGCCAGAGCTTTTCTGCAAATTAAAGTGCTCTCTTTTGCTCTCCTCTTTTTGGAAGGAGAGTGAAGTTTCGTAGCAGGAAGAAGGCGGGCCATAAGGTGGTCTGACCCAATAAATGTTTTCACGTAATGTCGTATGGAGGGGTAAATACTCCTCTTCCAAATTTTTGGGCCAAAAAATATATCATATTTTTAAATTTAGAAATAATTTAATTTTAAATTTTTTATTTTATTCTTTATTAAAATGATTTACAACACACAAATATATATAATTTATTTTATATCATAAGTTTTAAAAGTCTTATTTAAATTTTATGCCGAGTTAAACACTGACAAATAAATTTGAGTACAAGCTATTGAGAGTCTGAGACATTGAGATCTTAGCGCTGGCTTGAAAATCAACTGTAAGTCAGAAATCATGCTCCCAAGCGCGTCGTAATAAAAGATATAGTACCATGCCAAAACATGAGAAGAGCGCATATATAAATTCTTTGTCATTAATTCAGTAATAACTTAAGTATTTAATAGACGTATTTACTTTTCATGTGCTCACCCTACATCTACACGGAAGCAAAGTTCTGGGGTCCTGAAATCAATTTGGTTCCAACGGTCAAAATAAATGTTAATGATTCAACTTATCCTTTTTTCCTTTTTCCAAAGCTTGTAGGTAAAATATTATATCATCGGAACCTAAAATAGTATCTGAACAATTTCTTAGAAAAGATTTTGGAAAATTTCGGAAATAATTTTTTAAAAGTTTGTATGAAAAATAAGTTTTGTTTGAAACTTCTTATGTCTATTTTTTTGTATATAGCAAACAATATTTTTTATATTTTTTTCGTAAATACAACAACACCAAATCCAGTAAAATTTCATAAGTGGGGTATGGATAAGCTATTTTATTGTAAATACTTTTTTAAAACCCTTAAATAAAATAGGTATGTGTTTTTTTTAAATAAGCAATTTGGACGACCCAACTATATATGCATGCAGTGATCACGACGGGAAGTGGACATAAAATAACTCATGAAGTCAAATTGGATGTTCTAAATTCTAACGGGGAAATTGATAATGTATCGCCGCTCTCAAAATAATAGTCGAAAATATATATATTTTTTGTACACATATATAGTAACTCATGAAGTCAAATTGGATGTTCTAAATTCTAATGGGGAAAATGATACTGTATAGCCGCTCTCAAAATAATAGTCGAATATATATATATTTTTTGTACACATTATGTATGTTATATATAAAAATTATACAAATTTTATATATTATTTTGACTATTAAATATAAATATTTTTTTTACGCGGGCTAAAAATGATAATACCCGTTAGATATGTTTGATGTCCTTTGTTCTCCTTTTAATTGCGGTCCCAAGTATGCAGCCCCGTCATAGTATAGAAACAATATGGGCACTTTTCAAAACAGTGATATGTTGGTTGACCTTTTTAACTTGTACACATTTTGTTTTTTCGTTTGCATTCGTACTCGATTTTTTGTTAAAAGCATTTTTAAAAGACGATTTTGCCCTTCTTTAATAAAAGACTACTTTCTCTCTGGGTATACGACATTCTTTTGTCTTTGTCTCTCTCCTTCTTCGCGATTTTGGATGTTTCTCTAAAATCAAACGATTTTCGCCACTGCATTCTGCTTGATTTTGTAAATGTTTCTTCTCCAACAAAATTAAGTATAATCACATGTATGCTTTTAATGGTTGCTTTTGTACATTGCATTAACTGTGTATGAGGTTTAAATTTAGGATCAGTTTTATAATTTAATTTCTGAGTTTTTTGTTGCCGTTGATAGTAATCTTAGTTGAATCATTTTTCATTTTTTATTTGTGCTAAAAGAGTTTTCTAGGTTTTTACTTTAATCAGTGCATTTGTTTTGTAGGTTTTACTTTTACGGTTAGTGTTTTTAGGTTTTTTGAAACTGTGTTTATGTTTTTATGAGAATGTTATATATTCTTCAGTGATTTTTGGAGACGTTGAAATTTTTAAAAATTTTGAGACTCAAATAGATGATGCTATTAAAGTCTGAAGTTTATAATACTCCAAGCATAACTTAAGTCTATAAAGTGTGAAGTTAGAAGGCTTTAAAATATAACTTAAGCTAAATTGTTCTGAAGTTTTTAATGATTCTTTTGATTTGGTATAAAGTTATAAAAGCAGTAAAACATAAATTATACCATAATGTTCTGAAGTTATTTTTTTCACCTGCAATTGTTTTTCAACAGATGGCATCTACGAAATCCAAAGCACCTAAAGATCCTAAAGCACCAAAAGCACCTGGAATACGTAAAGCTCCTTCAGTCTCTGTTGCTGTACCTACAAAATCAGGGGAGAGATATTATGAGTTTCGAGATTGGTTTAACTGTCGTGCTTACTGGAAGGGGAACCACGATTTGAAGGGTTTAATTACAACTTTCTTGACTCATGCACAATATGAGAAGCTGAATAATGGTACATTTCAATATATCATAGCTATGGAGAATTTCCATATGGCTATGTTCATTGTTTGATTCTTTCTCGCGTATTCACCAATGACCGAGATTCTATTAATTTCATGATTTTTGGCCGTGATGTGTCGTTCAGCCTTGAAGACTTTCACATTATGAGCAGTTTGAGGATCACAACACAATGTTGAAAAACCAATTAAACGACATAGTAAGATTCTGAAGCGCTATTTTAAGAAGTCTAAGGGTGTGACCTTGAAGGACATTCGAGAGTATATGATACAGAATTAAATTAAAAAGGATGATGTGAATTTCAAATACGTATGCGAGAGTGTTGAAGATGCTTTGAAGCTTATAAAAATTATTATTATGAAGTCTATTTTGTTCGGAAGAAAACATGAATTAACTGTGGTGGAGGAGTATGCAGCTATTGTTGAAGACGACAAGGCTTGTGTTAATTATCCTTGGGGTAATGCGCCTTATGAGAAGCTTATTACCTCAATGAAATATAATTTGGACAACAAGGATAAAACCAATGCAACTGAGTATACTGTAGGTGAATTTCCATATCTATTATGTGTTTGGTTCTATGAGCGCTTCCCAGATATTCAGAACAAGTATTTAAAAGATGACGAATACAGTGATGTCCCTCAGGTGTAACGATCCGACCGGTTATTTTAAAAATTAGCGCCCCGTTCGGTGGCTTAAGGTCTCGAGCAACTTCGTATTATATTTTATGACTTGCGCGTGTGGTCGAGTTTGGTTTTCGGATGATTCGGGGTCAATTTGGAAGAAGGATTCTTGTTTTAGAAGCTTAAGCGGTAAGAGTTAATCAGAGTTTTGACTTTTATATAGAGGACTCCGAAATGGCATTTTGATGATTCCAATAGCTTTGTATGGTCATTTTGGACTGAGGCATGTGTCCGGATTTGGATTTGGAGGTCCCTAGGGTAATTTGAAGCATTTCGGCGAAAATTAGAAAGTTGAAGTTTTGGAAGGTTGAGAGGTTTGATCGAGAGTTGCCTATGGTGATATGGGAGTCGGAATGCGATTCTGAGAGTTGGATTAGCTCTGTTATGTTATTTGGGACTTGCATGCAAAATTTAACGTCATTCCGGGTTGATTCGATATGTTTCGGCATGAGTTTTGGAAGTTAGGAGATTTGAAAGTTCATAATTCGATTCGTGGTGTGATTCATAGTTTCGGCATTGTTTGATGTGATTCTAGGCCTCGAGTAGGTCCGCCTTGTGTTATATGACTTGTTGGTATATTCGTACGGGGTCTTGAGGGGTTCGGGTGAGTTTTGGATGGTTTTTATGCTTTTGGTCAGGTCTGGTTCTGGTGTGTCGCACCTGCGCATTTTGGAGTGCAGGTGCAAAGATACAGTCGCTTCTGCAATGTTGGACCTGGACTGGAGTTCCACTTCTGCGGATTTAAGAATGCAGGTGCGTGGCTGCATCTTTGGTGAGCCTATCGCCGGTGCGAGTTTGAGGATCCAGTTGGAAGTTCGCTTCTGCGGCATCGCAGATGCGATGGGAAGCTCGCAGGTGCGAAGACTGGGCTGCTAAGTGAGGGCCACAAATGCGAGATTTTACTCACAAAAGCGAGATCGCAGGTGGGAAATCTTTGTCCACAAATGCGGAAAGTGCTGGGCAGAGAGGTTATATTCGAGGGTTTGCTATTTTCTTCATATTTTGAGATATAGACCTCGGATTTAGGCAATATTTGAGGGGTTCTTCAAGTGGTTGTTTGGGGTAAGTGATCTTTAATTGATTTTGATTTTATTTCATGATTTTATCTTTGTTTTCATCATTAAATTAGTGGATTAAATTGAAATTTGGGAATTTTTTTTAAAATCTTTCAAAAGTGTAAAATGATGATTTGAAGGATGAATTAATGTGAGAAATTGATACTTTTGATATGGTTGAACTCCTATCGGAATGGGTGTTCGGGTTTTGTAAATTTTATAGGGTTCCGAGGTGCGGGCCCTTTGGGTTGACTTTTTAGTTCTTGTTAAAGATTGAAACTTTATTATCCGGAATTGTTTTTATGAGTTTTATTTATGATTTGAAGTTATTTTGGTTAGATTTGAGCCGTCCGGAGGTTGTTTCACTCGTGAAGGTCATTTTAGAATATCAATCTAGCTTATTTGAGATAAGTATCTTGTCTAACTTTGCGTGAGAGGAAACTACCCCTTAGGATTTGAGTCCTTGTTGCTAATTTTGTCATGTGAAGGCCGAGTACGTGCTCGGACTTATTTGTGAAAATTTGACCGTTTAGTGCTATTAGGTTCTTATGTCCATTAATTATGAAGTTGTTTTGTCATGTTAAATTCCTCATTTACCAAATTCACCCTTACGTGTCTTATTTGTAATTTATTGCTCCATGTTTTACCCTTATTGTCGATTAAACTCTTATGTGCCTTAACTGAAGTTGTTGCCTCTTTTATTGCCATGATATCCTTTCCATAATTGCCTATCATTAGTTGAAGTTATTATTATATTTTTCTATAATTTTCTTATCCTTAATTGAATTTGTTGTATCTCTTCCGTAATTGCTCAACTCTAAATGATGTTTTGTTATCCCTTATCATTGTTAACTTATCCTTATTTGGAATCATTGATTCATGTTATCCCTCTTACCGTCGAATTGTACTTTTGTGGAATCATTACTACACATTATCTCTTCCTTGTTGAGCTATTGCTATGTTGTACCATTATTTCCTGCTGTGTCTTTCTTTGTGAGTTCGTTCTTCCCTTTTCTTTGTATTATGAAGTTACTGAGTTAATTTACTTGCCGTATTCTCGTGTTATTGTCGATGTTGTTGTTGTATTTAGTGTTGTTGAGCCGAGGGCTATGTGTGGTTGTGATATTGAAACTGTTTTGAGGAAATGTTGTGGCATATGGGCACACATTATGAAAGTTATTTATTTGAGTTGTTATGTTTTTGGCATACGTGTTTTGTTGAGAGAATTGTTATGTTGTTTGCACGAGGTTTATGCCCTGCAGTTGTTATTGTATTTGTACGAGGTTTCTGCCGTGCCGTTGTTATTGTGTTGCACGAGGTTTCTATCGTGCTGTTGTTATTATTGATACGCATGCGGTGGTATAAGGTCTGGGTATTTAAACACATGCGGTGAGATAAGGTGGGCTTGAAATGCGTGGCTAGTAGGGGAATTACTAGAAGCCATGCGGTGTGATAAGGTGGTCTAAAGCGCGGGATGCTATTTCGTGAAAATGATTTTCAAAACTAAGTATAAAGGCTCCCGCGGTGATATAAGGAAAGTTGTGATTCATTTTACGATTTGAGATTACGAGGTGATACCTCGGGAGGGCTCTTGTTATCATTTCCCTTTTCTGTGCACTTGTATTTGATTGTTGTTTTCCTTAGCATGCTACTAATTATTTTCCTCCGTGATGCACTTTTTGCTCAGTTCTATGTAGCTAATCTTGTTATGTCGGTCGCTGCTTCAAACTTCATTGCTGCTTTTATTACACTGTACATTTCGTAGTGATCATTTATTATGGGCCATTCATTATCTCTACTCCTATTTGTTGACTGGAATTATGGTAGAACACTTGCACAAGCATACACGTAGTTAAATCACCCATATCGATTTCAAAAGGTCAATCCTGACGTCATTAACCATTATACGTACTCTTGTCTACTTGCCTTCTGTGTGAGGAATGTTCTACTGGCATATGAGTCGTCCGTGCAGATATGAGATGTAATGTGGGCACAAGATTCCAATTGATTAGTGCTCAAGAATTGGGACCATGAGCTGTGATTATGAGGTTCGGTACCTCGTGGAAATGCTTGAAAAAATCTGGTGTGACAACGGTTGTTCTTATTGAGTTGTTGCTGGTTTTTCCTTCTTTTGATTTAACCGGACTTAGACTGTGTCCAGCTTACTCTACGACATTATTACCTGACTGCTTCCTGTTAAATATTGTTGCTATTGGTGTCTTGTTGCAAGTATTGTTTGATATTCCTTATCATGCTTAGTTGTGTATTAATATTGTTTTTCTCTGTTAGTTCACCTTCACACTTGTTTGGGTTGTTTAGTCCGGTAGGTGTCTTGACTGTCCCTCGTCACTACTCCACCGAGGTCAGTCTTGATACTTACTGGTACCGCTGTGGTGTACTCATACTACGCTTCTGCACATTTTTTGTGCAGATCCAAATGCCTCAGATATTGTTGATTATTAGCTAGCTAGTCGAGCATTGCTGTGGAGACTCAAGGTAAACCTGCCGTCGCGTTCGAAGGCCTCAGAGTCACCTTCTGATATTGTGCTTGTACTGTTAAATCCTTTTTCGAACAGTTGTATTTATGGATTTTGTTTCTAGTAAACTCAGTAGATTTTATGACATGTACTACCTGATGGTAGGCTATAATTCCGTATTTAGTCGCTTATTGCACTCTAATTCACTGCACTTTACTTACGTTGAGCTTTAATTAGGCGTGTTTTGCACTTATTGTGTGTTTTATGCCCTGTAGAAGTGATTCCGGGCTATATAGATATTGTGGCATGAATTTCTGCTATTTTGGAGTTTTGAATTCTGAGTAAAAGCCCAAGGGTTAAGTTGGGATCGTGTTCGGGGATCAACAGATGATAATACACTTTAAGAACGAAACGAAGAATCGAGCAGGCATACTGCGCATTGTCCAGTAAAATACACATAACATTTCGCTCGGAACTCCGTTTGTGCTCCACAATATATCGTTGGAAAGCTATTTAAAAGGGCTACAACTTTAATATTTTATGTTTTCCCAAATTCCCAACTTTTCACTTAGGTGAGCGACCAAGTGCGCGATCGCGCACCTGGGCGCACACTTGGGGCAGAACAATGTACAAAATGCGCGACCAAGTCCGCGAGTAGGACTCCAAGTGCACGACCGTGAATGTCCTGTCTGGGAAAAGTCCTATTTTGCTAAGAAAAGGGTAGTTTCATCCGGGATTTATTTTGGGGGCGGATTAAATACTCCAAAACATCATTTTTGACAGACTTTTGACATACCTTAGACCTAGGGAAGCTAAGGAGAAGAAGGAGAAGCAAGAGCACAAGGATTTCATACTTCCTTTCTCATTCATGATTTGTGTTTGGATTGTATTTATGTTTTCCTCTATTTTTATTTCATTTGTGAAAAACTCCTCCATGTCTATGGAGTATAACCATTTGGGTTTTGATGGATTTAGTGTATTGATGGTTGTTTGTCGATTATAACTCTATGTTTATGTATTTGAATTATTTTTTGGAAGATTTAATTATTGCATCTATGTTCACTTATTCTTGTAATCGAAAGAGGCATAACTTGTGATATATTTGCAATATGTTGTTGGTTGAGTTCATAGATTCTTCTGTGTAATTGAAAGAGGCTAGTTGAATTCTTGATTAAACCTAATTAGGAGAAAAATCGAAAGAGGTTCTCCTAAAGCCCAATCCATTACGAATTCTTGCATATCTTCATCGAGCATAAATTGGTTCATATTGTGAGGTTGAAGCTTAATCGAGAGAGGAGTTTCTACTAAACATTTGTACTAATAATTAAGTGAATTTGAGAGACTCACTTGAATATTAGAAGTGAATTATCTAGTGTTAGATCCCGAACGATTATCTTGCACCTATCCTATCAACCCATATTTGCTCCCATTGATAACTTCCTTGCCTACCTTTGTTGAGATTGTCATTAGTCAATAGTTTAGGTTCTTATTTAGTTTCAATTCTTAATTGTATAAATCTCCATTGTTGATCCTCCTGGATAGTAATCGAGCTACGAACTACAAGAATACTGTTTAAATCCAATCCCTGTGGAGACGATAATTATACTATACTATGTTTGACTAGCGAGTATAATTTAAGTGTGTATTTTGCGCTCGTAAAATTTTGGAGTTGTTGCCGGGGATTGGCAATCAATATTGTTTGAAATAGTTTGTAGTGCTAATTCAGGAATTAGCTTTTATATTTTCTTTTTCTTTCTCTTATTTTTAGTTTTGTTGTGTTAACTTCTCTTCACGATTTCTTTTGTTGAAGAAATCTTTAAGAACATATTCTTGATACTGAACTCTATATGCTGTAAAGATGGAGTACAACCAGCCTAAGAGAACGGTTGAAGAGTTAGCAACTGAACATTGTCAGCGGTCTGCTATGTGTTTTAAATACGGTGGAAAACATCTACGGGTTGATTGTCAATGAGGTAGATATTCTTCCTATAGTTCATCTTTCGAACACTCTCACTTTGTCTCTAGTCCGTACATGTATGAGGATTCATATGAATACAATTCTGACTCTGGTTGGGATGAAAACCCTTATTATGATTGGAATGCAAGCTAAGTGAGACCCACCTCAAGAGGAGAATGTTAGTTTAGAAGAGCTTATGTATAAGTTTATTAATAAGGTGGATGCGAGGTTAAAGGAAGATAGGTTCACACATGATGTTGAAGCCTCTAACAACCTGACAATGTAAGTGGATCAACTAATAAGTTCACTTTTAGAAAGGTCATTGCATTGTGATGGTGAATACATGGAGGAGATACCATGTGAGAATGAGCCTACCCAAAATGATGAACATCTACAGAGAGAGTTTTTCACTCTGCAAGAGGACTCTGTCTCAACTGAGATGATTGAAGATGAGGCTTTGGTTGATTATGCATCAATAAAAGAAGATTTCAAATCCCCTTCCTCTAATCCACATTTATAATTTTTAATAGAAGAGAATGAGGAACAAATGGTCATAGACATACTAGAAGAATACTCAGCTGACCTTTCTTCTTCATTTTCTTATTCTAACCTTGATCATGTGGATTTTGTTTTTGGGGATTTATAGGAATATGCATGGATTGATCTCGTGAATGAATGCAGAAACAAGTTGAGGATAATCATACAAGAATAATCCACCGCTCAAAATGAGGCCAAGAAAGAAAGAAAAGACCAGGTATTTCAAAAATCTCTAAAGGACTTTGGCCCAAAAATCTCTAAAGAACTTTGGCCTGATGAGCTCCATAAAAAATCGTGAGGAGCGAAATCGAAAAATGCATTCAGAATTAGGGGTGGAGTTCACAAGTTCTCGCAAACCGAAAAGGTCCAGGGGAGTTTTCTTTACCTCTTGCTTTTTATTTGTGTGTCATGGGGACATGCCACAATTTAAAGTGTGGGGTGGGGATGTACATATATAAATACCTGTTTGTTTGTGTTTCTTATGTGTGTTTGCATTTCTTGTGTGTGTTTTCATTTCTTTTGATTGAAATTTTTAAAGTCGAAAAAAAATAATATTTTCTTTAGATAATATAATAATTTCCCCTTGATTTTTCTTTGTGTCGTGGTTCTTTTCCAAGGGTTTTGTTTGAACCGGGTGTAGTTAATTTTTTTTAGGAGTAGGAGATCTTGTGCTGTGATTTTAAATGAAAGCAATATCTCTTGACTTCATTATGCCTTTAGAATAATATGTGCTTTAGTTGTGACGCTTAGGCTCAGTTTTTGACTCTTGTATAAACATCTTAAATTGTATGTTCTTAACTTTGCTTAACTACTTTGATTAGAGTGTCTTGATGAGTTCGGTCCTGAGTTAGTTTTATGACATGTGTCTGTGAGGTTTTGTATATTCTGTGCAGTGCAATTGATGTCTAGAACTTGCCCCGTGTATTTGAAAAGTGAAATAATAGATTTTTTCAGTCTTGGAAGATATATAGGCATTTATTTGTTGAGCCAGCTTTATATGTTACCCACCAAATTGTTATGTATCGTAGTTAACCCCGTTGAGCCTGTAATCCTGTTTCTTTGGTAACCACATTACAAGCCTTATCTATTTGAACCATTTACCTCTCGTGAGCACTTGAAATTGGTATGAACTTTGTAAAAATTGAAGTGTGGGGTGGTTGGTTTTGCTTTTGAGTGGAAATATTAAAATAAGGAGAAAGGTGCACTGTTGTGAAAAAGTATGAGCCACTTGAATCGAAAAAGAAGATGAAGAAAAAAATAGTTTATATTCATTGATAGTGGTAACTCTTGATGTATTTGTGCTTAAAGAATTTGGGAGTTGACATAAACGGATGTGAAGGTGGAATTATGGTTTGACATAAGTTAGGGGTTTAAAGGTTAAGTAAATGTATTAAAAGTGCTTAGAGAGGTGTAGTTACTCTTATATCTAAATGTATCCTACCCGTCCCGTAACCTATATTACAACCAATTAAAGTCCTACTTGATCCTTGACTGAACTAGCTCGATTAGTAGAGTAGTACACTACGGGCAAGCCTATGGTGGATCTTTTGTGGCATATGAATGTTATTATGAGAGTGAGTGAATTCTTTCTATCTTGAGTTCCTAATTATTCTTAACTTTTATTATGTGTAGAACTACTCTCTATTGTTGGGTGAGGGCACTTGATTCATGAAGGAAAGGTAATGTCATTGACCTCTGTGTTAGAGTAAGTGAGCAGGTTGTGAAAAATGCGTGGTGGTTTTGAGTCAAATCTTGAACCGAGGATGTTACGGTATTGTGCTTGATCTGTTCTATTATTCTTGGTATGATGAGTTAGGAGAGTTGTTTAAAAAGGTCGTGTCTATGTGAAGTGTAGTTTGATTGCTCGAGGAAAAGCAATGGTTTAAGTGTGGGGTATTGATGGTAGGCTATAATCCCATGTTTTAGTCCCTTATTTCATTCTAATTCACTGCACTTTACTTACGTTGAGCTTTAATTAGGCGTGTTTTGCACTTATTATGTGTTTTATGCCCTGTAGGAGTGATTCCGAGCTATGTAAATGTTGTGGCATGAATTTCTGCTATTTTGGACCTTTGAATTCTGAGTAAAATCCCAAGGGTTAAGTTGGGATCGTGTTCGGGGGTCAACGGATGGTAATGCACTTTTAGAACAAAACAAAGAATCGAGCAGGCATACTGCGCATTGTCCAGTAAAATACACATAACTTTTCGCCTGGAACTCCGTTTGGGTTCCACAATATATTGTTGGAAATATATTTAAAAGGGCTACAACTTTTATGTTTTATGTTTTCCCAAATTCCCAACTTACCACAGAGGTGCGCGACCAAGTGGGCACGCACTTGGGGTAGAACAATGTGCAAAATGCGTGACCAAGTGCGCGAGCAGGTCTCCAGGTGCGCGAATGCGCATGTCCTGTCCGGGAAAAGTCCTATTTCACTAAGAAAAGGGTAGTTTCGTTCGAGATTTGTTTTGGGGGCGGATTAAATACCCCAAAACACCATTTTTGACATACCGTAGACCTAGGGAAGCTAAGGAGAACAAGGAGGAGCAAGAGCACAAGGATTTCATACTTCCTTTCTCCCTCAAGATTCAGGTTTGGATTCTATTTATTTTTCCTCTATTGTTATTTCATTTGTGAAGAACTCCTCCATGTCTATAGAGTAGAACCATTTGGGTTTTGATGGATTTGGTGTATTGATGGTTGTTTGTGGATTATAACTCTATATTTATGTATTTGAATTATTTTTTGGAAGATTTAATTGTTGCATCTATGTTCACTTGTTCTTGTAATCGAAAGAGGCATAACTTGTGATATATTTGCACTATGTTATTGGTTGAGTTCATAGATTCTTCTAAGTAATCGAAAGAGGATAGTTGAATCCTTGATTAAACCGAGTTAGGAGGATAATCGAAAGAGGTTCTCCTAAAGACCAATCCATTACGAATTCTTGCATATCTTCACCGAGCTTAAATTGGTTCATATTGTGAGGTTGAAACTTAATCAAGAGAGGAGTTTCTACTAAATATTTGTACTAATAATTAAGTGAATTTGAGAGACTCACTCGAACATTAGAAGTGAATTATCTAGAGTTAGATCCCGAACAATTATCTTGCATGTAACGACCCGATCGGTCATTTTGAGCTGTAACATGTCATTTAGTGGTTTGATACCCTGAGCAGCTTCACTTCAGGTATTATGACTTGTACATATAATCGGAATTGAATTTCAGGAAGTTCAGAGTTAGTTTGGAAAGAAAATTCTAATTTCGGAAGCTTTAAGTTGGAAGAATTGACTAAAGTATGATTTTTGAGTAGACGACCTCAGAATCGGGATTTGAAGGTTCCAACAGGTTTGTATGATGATTTTGGACTTGGGCGTATGTCCGGATCGGGTTTTGGATGATCCGGGAGCGTTTCGGCGCATATTGTGGAAGGTTGGCATATTTGGAAGAATTTACTAAATTTGGGTTGAAGTGCATTTCAATGTTATTGATGTCCGTTTGGGATTCCGAGTCTGGGAACAGCTCCGTAAGGCGATTCTGGTATTGGGAGCGCGTCCGGATATGGATTTGGAGGTCCGTAGGTTATTTTGGGGTCATTTGGCGAAAGTTAGAAATTTAAAGGTTTTTGAGAAGTTTGACCGGGAGTGGACTTTTTGATATCGGGGTCGGATTCTGATTCCAAAAGTTGGAGTAGCTCCATAATGTCGAATGTGACTTGTGTGCAAAATTTGAGGTCAATCGAACGTGATTTGATAGGTTTCGGCATCGAATATATAGAAGTTTGAAGTTCTAAAGTTCGTTAAGTTTGAATTGGAGGGTGATTCGTGTTTTTAGCGTTGTTTGATGTGACCTAAAGGCTCGATTAAGTTCGCATGATGTTTTAGGACTTGTTGGAATATTTGGTTAGGGTCCCGGGGGCCTCGGGTGAGTTTCAGATACTTTACGGATCGACTTTTGGACCAAGGAAAATGCTAAGGCAGCTAGTATTTACTGTAACCGCACCTACGAGGTTTTGGCCGCAGGTGCTGAGCCGAAGAAGCAGCCAAGATGGTCGCAAAAGCGGTTCTGGCTGGGGAAGGCTGGGACCGCAGATGCGGCCAAATTCCACAGAAGCGGGACTGCACCTGCACACGAAGAGCTGCAGAAGCACTGCCGGGCCGCAGATGCAGGAAATGTTGGGATGAGCTTGAACCACACCTGCGATGGAATTTCCGCAGGTGCGAAGATCGTGGTTGGGCAGTGTTTTCTTTAAAACGAGAGTTGGGTTCAATTTCACTTCATTTTGTTCATGGGAGTCGATTTTGGAGCAGGTTTGGAGTGCCATCTTCATCCTCTATTATGGGGTAGGTGACTTCTTCTCATTTTGGGTTAAATACATGGTTTGTATATGGATTTAAACATGGAAATTAGTAGAAATTTGGGATTTTGAATAAAAACTTAGAAATTGGTATTCTTGAATTTTGATCACGAATTTGGGCATGAAATTGAGAATAAATTATATAATTGAGTTCGTAGTGTTATGGGTAGTGTTTGTCTTCGAATATTTTCGAAATCCGGGCACGTGGGCCCGAGGGTTGCTTTATTGATTTTTCGAGCAGTGTTGGGAATTTGTCTAATATGATTTGTTATGAGTATTAGAGTATATTTTTATTGGTTTGCACATTGTTTGACTAGTTTTGGAGCGACGGGCATCGGTTTGAGGTGTTAGAGGGCTTTGGAGCTGGTTATGGAATTTTGGAGTGAGGTAAGTCTCCTGTCTAACTCTGTGAGGGGGAAACTACCTCTAGGTGGTATATTTGATGTGTACAACTTGTTGCGGGGACTACGTACGCACGAGGTGATGAGAGTCCGTACGTAGTTAGATTCATGTTATTGTCCGGGTAGACTTAGGTTCACACCATGCTGTACTTGTACTATAGGGATTATCCTTGCTTGTTTAATTCCTTATTTTACGTTTCTACTTGAGACTAGATTTGCTATTGTAGAGACTTCACGATTTGTCACCGAATAACTTTACTCCTCCTACGACATGTTTCTGTGATATATATATGTTTTCATGGTATATATGTTTCATTGAAAGTTTTTTGTTAAAGAATTACAACTCGCACGTTTATTCGTGAGTGGGGTCAAGGACCCGTCAAAGCTTCTTATTCTAATGGGATCGGGCCGTTCGCCTCGGCAGGATTATGCATTTCACTCTTATGGGATCGGGCCGTTCGCCTCAGCCGGAATTTGAATTTCACTCTTATTGGATCGAGCTGTTCGCCTCGGCAGGATTTATGTACCACACTCTCATGGGAGCGGGCCGTTCGCCTTGGCAGTTAATAGATGTATCTATGGTTCGGGTTGTTCGACCCTCGGCAATGCACAGTTTAAATTCTTATGTTGGATCGGGCCGTACGCGTCGACATTTCCTATATCATATCCTCATGGATTCGTGCGTAATATTTGGCAAAAAGCCAGTATATCTGTGAGTTTTCCCGATTTGAGTTATGACGATCTATCTGTGAGTTTTCCCGGTTTGAGTTATGACTAAGGAGGGAATTTCTAATGGAGAGCTTGAGTTCCTCGTAAAGAGTGGAAATTTGTACCACATGATTTATTACTTGTTTATTTTATTTATTTACTTTGCCTCGTATTTGCTCACCTCTTTATTGTACTTGATATTGTTGGACCACTAGTGAGTGTCGATATCGACCCCTCGTCACTACTTCTCCGGGGTTAGGCTAGATACTTACTGGGTACACGTTGATTACGTACTCATATTATACTTGCTGCATATTTTGTGCAGGTACATATGTGACTAGTGGCCTTGTGAGAGCAGAGGTGCGTATGCATGCGGGGACTTACGTGAGCTGCATTCCATATTACGACCCGCAGCCAGCAGAGTCTCCTTCAGAGTTATTTGTATTCTTCGTGTCTTAAGTTATCTTCCGGACAGATGTTGTACTTTATTTTTACTTCTTAGTTGATGCTCATGCACTTGTGACACCGGATTTTGGGGTGATTATGGGTTGTTCTGTATTAAAATTGTTAAGAATATTATTATTTACACTGTGAATTTCATCTTTTACTATTTAATTGAAGGAAAATATGATTTCAAAAATAATAAAAATAAGAACCAAATCAAGTAGTTATTTTTGGCTTGCCTGACGGCGGTGTCCGGCGCCATCATGACCTTAATGGATTTTGGGTCGTGACATTGCACCTATCCTTTCAACCCATATTTTCTCCCGTTGATAACTTCCTTGCTTACCTTTGTTGAGATTCTCATTAGTCAATAGTTTAGGTTCTTATTTAGTTTCAATTCTTAATTGTATAAATCTCCATTGTTGATCCTCCTGGATAGCAATCGAGCTACGAACTACGAGAATACTGTTTAAATCCAATCCCTACGGAGACGATAATTATACTATACTATCTTTGACTAGCGAGTACAATTTAAGTGTGTGTTTTGCGCTCGTCACTACCTGTTTTGGGAATTGTAATTATGTATAAGATTTTTATCTTGTATTTATCGTTCGATGGTTGAATTCTTCTATTTATTTAGTAAGTGTTAGGCTTACCTAGTCTTAGAAACTAGTTGCCGTCACGACATCCTACGGAGGAAAATTGGGGCCGTGACATCAGGTTTCCAGGATGTTACGTTATCCATGTTTGGGAGAGCCTAAATTTAAGGAACTTCATACAGATTACTTCAGTAATCATGGTGTAAGTTAATGTTCTTTATTTTTCTTCTTTTTTTTCCTGTAGTTTTGTTAATGTGTTGACGTATCAGTTTTACTTTATTTTTCCTAATATACTTTTTTTTATTAAATAGAAATATCTGACATTTAGAGTATTGGAGATAATTCCTACCGAAGAGAAATTGAATTCAATGCCTTTAATTGGACAATTACCATGCAGCCGCAGTCATTCGAAGGTAGTGAATCCGGTTCCTTCAACTGGTGAATCACCACGTAGTCGTAGTCGATCAAAAGAAACAAATCGAACTCTTGTAATTGGAGAATCACCTCATACCCAGAGTCGTTCTAAACGTTATACAATGGTGTTTGATGATGAATTAGTTAACATAATATATCGTGTAAGTTTTTTTTGTGTGTTTAGTCTGAAGTTTTTCATACTATTTTTTTTCCTAACTATAGCATGTTTTATGTGAAGTTTTGGTTCTATATTTTTCTGAACTTTAGCATTGTTTTAAGCTGAAGTTTTTGTTCTGTGTTTGTAAAACTACAACATGTTTTGTTTGTAGTTTTTATTTTGTATTTGCTGAACTTCAGCATTCTTGGAGTTGAAGTTTTGTTCTGTGTTTGTAATACTACAACATGTTTTTGTCTATAGTTTTTATTCTGTTTGTGATGAACTTAAGCATTCTAGGAGCTGAAGTTTTGTTTTGTGTTTGCAAAACTAAAGCATGTTTTGTCTGCCGTTTTTGTTTTGTTTTTGATGAAATTCAGCATTCTTGGAGCTGAAGTTGTGTTCCGTGTTTATCAAACTATAGCATTTTTTGTCTGAAATTTTTGTTCTACATTTGCTGATCTTCAGCATTCTTAGAGCTGATTTTTTTTTTGTATTTGTAAAACTACAACACGTTTTATCTGATGTTTTTGTTCTATTTGTGATGAACTTCACCATTCTAGGAGTTGAAGTTTTATTTTGTTTTTGTAAAACTAAAGCATGTTTTGTCTGTTATTTTTGTTTTGTTTTTGATGAACTTCAACATTTTTGGAGCAAAAGTTATGTTTAGTGTTTGTCAAACTATAGTATTTTTTGTCTGAAGTTTTTGTTCTGTATTTGTTGAACTTCATCATTCTTAGAATTGAAGTTTTTTCTGTATTTGTAAACTACAACATGATTTGTCTGAAGTTTGTGTTATGTATTTGCTGAACTTCAGCATTTTTAGAGCTAAAGTTTTTTCTATATTTGTAAAATGACAACATATTTTGTTTGACGTTTTTGTTCTGTATTTGATGAACTTCAGCATTCTTAGAGCTAAAATTTTATTTTGTGTTTCTATCTCTGAAATTGTTGTGTTGTTTCTATTTCTATACTAGAGGGTAACGAGGGAGTTTAAAAACCATGCAACAGAAGAAAGGCACATGATCGCGAAAGAAGTTGTTCAAGAGTTTCAACAGGGCGAGCGATCTGTTATTGTGGATGAGGTTGTGAAAAAAATTAAGGTAGGCTTATTTACATAGAAGTATTTTATCCTACTAATGTTATTCTTTTATTCAGAATAATTATTGTTAGTAATTTTTGAGAGGAATATTTTGATATGAAGATTGAAATGTTGTTTGAGATTGTCGACAAGTCAAAAGGAAGAGATGATGGCGATGCAGATTTTGAATTCATGACCTATCGATAATATGATAGGATGAACGAGTCCTTCGAACCTCAATCTAATATTAATACTGCTCATGATGGACCAGATAAAGTCCCAGTTGAAAATGTAAGAGGTGAGCAAGCAGTTGTTGAATGCCAAGTTCAAGTAATTGAGAAAGTTCAAGGTGTTGAATGGCAAGTTGAAGCGGAAGGTTCTAGAGTTGATAGACTGAGCAAAGTTGCTGGATATGATGAACAGTTAGTTATCAACCGAGAATGTAGGAAGCAAGAAAGGTGCAAATGATGAAGTTGTCGATACTGAAGAACACATACCGAGTTTTGATGTGGGTACTCTTAATACAAAAGGCAATGCATTTGCGGGTGCAGATGATGAACCTGTCGGTACTGATGAACACGCACTGGGTTTTGATGTGGGTACTCGTATTGGAAAAGGCAATGCATTTGCAGAAGCATTAACTATTTGCCAAGAATTTTAGGAGGAGACTGTTACATCCCGTACCTTAGCATTAGGATGTGCCGTAGTAAATTCACATGATTTCCAAGGGATTATGTCTATTAGGAGGTTATATAGAGGGTTTAAGACATTATTATTATTATGAGACCCTGTAAGTTTACAACCTTGATACCGTTAGATATTATGTTAGTATGGTATTTTCTTTTAAGTGAAGTATTTTAGTAAAAGTTTTATAAGTATAATTTTGGATATTTACCATTATTACTATTTTCGTATATGATAAATTATACACCTAATATGAGAAAGTTTAAGAGATTTTCTTATTGTAAAAATAGAAATTATTTTCTCACAAGAAAAGAAGGTTATCCTTTTACCATTTTAAGAATAAAGCATACGAGAATTTTTACTCTTTAAATGAGATTAGGAAATATATGTATTTTTACATGGATGTTTTAATGAAATAAGAGTGTATGTATTTATTTGTATGGTACCACATGACCATGATAGTAAGTTGTATAATGTATATTAAAAGTGAGTTGTATTTTAAGTAATTTGAGATAGTTCTTAATTATGTGGGTAATTGATTAATTATTGGGTAATTAATTAAAAAGTGAGATAAGATTTACCCCCCACGTGGCAATCATCCTTTACACTTAATTGACTAAGCATTAAAGATTGTAAGGTGTCACATTTTGAGAAAGAAGTGTGACACCAAGCTTAATTGTGGGCCACCTAAAAAGAGTTGAATAATAACTACAATGTCTTATAAAAGAATTCTCACAAACACTTTCCATAACTTCATTAACGTAATTTCTCTTAAAGCTTCTGTTAGGAATGACAATCTTAATCTCTTCAAAGTTCAACAAAACTTTCCATACCTTTTAACCTCATTTTCTGAAGAGCTTAATTCAAGTTTCTCATAGTTACTTAAGGAGAGGTTTCGGCCAAGATAGTCTTTGCATAAGCAACGAGCTTTTCATACAACGTGTTCCGTATTTTGTCGCAATTAACACGTTTTAGAGGAGTGTCAAGAGAATCGACTCAGGTATGTTAAGGCTATCCCTTCTTTCTTTTGGCATGATCCAAGTAACGATACGTAAACGTAATGTTATTCCATAAGTGATTCTACTCTTAGCAGTTAAGGATACCTATGTTATTCATTCCGGTAAAGTGATATTTAAGCATGTCTACGTATGTCCCTAGTCCCTATTGAAATATATGACAGAGAACTTGTGTTAAAATATATGTGTTAGGATTTGTTTATAAATATAGTTTTTATAGTTTAACTAAACATGCAGTAATTATATGCATATAATGAACAAATATAACGTGATTAATTGTGATAGTAGATAAAGACGTGTAATAAGTAATAGAACTAATATTATGTAATAAATATGATTAAAATATTGAATGAAGTTGTGTATGGTATATGATAGAAAAGTTAATGTTTATAATATAGTGATACATGTACATGCATCTTCATGCATTTACCACCGTGCTACGGCCGGTCGGGCAGTTACCACCGGTTGGGCAGTTATGTATCATTATTTACTACCGGTTGGGCAGACATGCATATTCATTTACCACCGAGCTACTGACGGTCGGGCAGTCATGTATTTACCACCGAGCTACGGCCGGTTGGGCAGTTACATATTTACCACCGAGCTATGGCCGATCGGGCAGTCATGCATTTACCATCGAGTTACGGCCGGTGGGGCAGTTACATATTTACCACCGAGCTTTGGCCGGTCGGACAGTTATCACTGATCAGTTGGGCAGTCATGCATCATACGATATGGATAATAGTCTCAAAGAGAAGTATTATATATATAGGAGTATGCATATATATATATATATATATATATGAGTATAATAAGTATGCATATACAGTGGCACTTCAGAGATTCAGGTTGATTCTTATATGTCTTTAATTAATATTGACTTTTTGTTATGTTTCAATTCTGTCTTACATACTCAGTATATTATTTGTACTGACGTCTTTTTATTGGGGACGCTGCATTTATGCCTACAAGTATAGATAATCAGTTGGACGAGCCTTCATAGTAGACGAGGTTAGCATTCAGCGAAGGATCGGTAAGACTCCACTTCATTTGCAGTGCAGCCGAGTCTATAAGTCATCGTGTCAGTATTTTGTTACAGATTTATGGGTAGACCGGTACCCTGTCCCATTTGATGTCAAATAATCTTAGAGGCTTTGTAGACAGAGGTTCATTTTGTACAGCATGTTAGAGGCCTTGACGACCCATATGTATTCATGTTTTAAGAAAAATGGTTCAGTGATACAGTGTTGCCCACTTATAGTTATACATTACGAGTTGTGGCTATGTTGGCCCATGATAGTTACAAAAAATAATAGTTGTAGAGTGATTCGCTCGGGCCAGTGAGGCACCGGGTGCCAGCTACGCCTCCCCAGGTTTGGGGCGTGACAAAGTGGTATCAGAGCGGGTCGTGTCCTAGGAAGTCTACAAAGCCGTGCCTATTAGAGTCTCACTTATTGGTGCGTTGGACGCCACATTTATAATTGAGAGGCTATAGGGCATGTAGGAAATGTTACCCTTCTTCTGTTTCTAGATCGTGCCATAGAGTTGAGTCGTAAGAAGTCAGTATGGAGCTTTCGCCAGGTTTTGTATGCACCAGAGGTGCAGGTATTACAGTAGAACTTTCAGGCATAATTTCCACCTATGTTTAAGGGAGGTTATGAAAGAAACAACAGATACAATGAAAAATCAAAAGGTAAGTAAGATAAAGGTGAAAAAGATACGAGATACTCAAGTACAAAAGGTTGTGAAAGTCGAGAGCTCAGATAGAGGTTGGGTTTTTAGTTTAGTATACATAGGAGACCCTAGTGAAAGTTTTAAAAATCTCAAAGAGTTAACATTCGAGGACGAATGTTTCTAAAGGGGGGAAGGATGTTACATCCCGTACCTTAGCATTAGGATGTACCGTATTAAATCCACATGAGTTCCAAGGGATTATGTCTATTAGGAGATTATAGAGGGTTTAAGACATTATTATTATTAGACCCTATAAGTTTACAACCTTGATACCGTTAGATATTATGTTAGTGTGGTATTTTCTTTTAAGTGAAGTATTTTAGTAAAAGTTTTATAAGTATAGTTTTGGATATTTACCATTATTACTATTTTCGTATATGATAAATTATACAGCTAATTTGAGAAAGTTTATGAGATTTTCTTATTGTAAAGATAGAAATTATTTTCTCCCAAGAAAAGAAGGTTATCTTTTTACCATTTTAAGAATTAAGCATACAAGAATTTTTACTCTTTATATGAGATTAGAAAATATATGTATTTTTACATGGATGTTTTAATAAAATAATAGTGTATGTATTTATTTGTATGGTACCACATGACCATAATAGTAAGTTATATAATGTATATTAAAAGTGAGTAGTATTTTAAGTAATTTGAGATAGTTCTTAATTATGTTGATAATTGATTAATTATTGGGTAATTAATTAAAAAGTGGGAGAAGATTTAACCCCCTTAACCCCCAACGTGGCAATCATCCTTTACACTTAATTGACCAAGCATAATTGTGGGGCCACCTAAAAAGAGTTGAATAATAACTGCAATGTCTTATGAAAGAATTCTCACAAACACTTTCCATAACTTCATTAACGTAATTTCTCTTAAAGCTTCTGTTAGGAATGACAATCTTAATCTCTTCAAAGTTCAACAAAACTTTCCATACCTTTTAACGTCATTTTCTGAAGAGCTTAATTCAAGTTTCTCATAGTTACTTAAGGAGAGGTTTCGGCCAAGATAGTCTTTGCATAAGCAACGAGCTTTTCATACAACGTGTTCCGTATTTTATCGCAATTAACACGTGTTAGAGGAGTGGCAAGAGAATTGACTCAGGTATGTTAAGGCTATCCCTTCTTTCTTTTGGCATGATCCAAGTAACGATACGTAAACGTAATGCTATTCCATAAGTGATTCTACTCTTAGCAGTTAAGGATGCCTATGTTTTTCATTCCGGTAAAGTGATATTCAAGCATGTCTACGTACGTCCCTAGTCCCTATTGAGATATATGACAGAGAACTTGTTTTACAAATATATGTGTTAGGATTTGTTTATAAATATAGTTTTTATAGTTTAACTAAACATGCAGTAATTATATGCATATAATGAACAAATATAACGTGATTAATTGTGATAGTAGATAATGACATGTAATAAATAATAGAACTAATGTTATGTAATAAATATGATTAAAATGTTGAATGAAGTAGTGTATGGTATATGATAGAGAAGTTAATGATTATAATATAGTGATACATGTATGTGATGACCCAAAATGTCATCTTTAAATTTAATTATTAATTATGTATTCTAAGCTCTCGAAAAAGTAATATTTATCATTACTCGACTTGCGTGCGCAGTCCGTAAAATTTTCCGGAAAATTTTTATGTGAAAATAGATTAAAATATAAATTAGAGCTTTAAAACTCAACTGCGTTGACTTTGGTCTTCGCGTTCGCAAAGAAGATCTCGCGTTCGCGAAGGTGTGGTCAGTGGAAGCATCGCGAGCGCGAGGAGTAGGACGCGTTCGCGAAGAGTGTTTTCTGAGTGTGAGGTATTGTTCTTCGCATTCGCGAAGGGGAGGACGCGAATGCGATGGTATGGTCTGTGTGTGCATCGCGAACGCGTGAGTGTCGTCGCGTTCGCGAAGGAGAGCGAGGCAGTTGGGAACCCCAGTCTTTTGTTCTACGCGTTTGCGAGATAAGGGACGCGTTCACGAAGGTATGAGTTAGCAAAGCTTCATGTTCGCGAAGTGTTGGTCGCGTTCGCGAAGAGGAAAGTTGGGAAGCACATTTTTGTGCTTCGCGAACGCGAGACAAGGGCCGCATTCGTGAAGAAGAAACCATTGGACAGAATGTTTAAGTTCAGATTTTTCATTTTTAACGATTTGGAGCTCGGATTGTGGCACTTTTTGAGAGATTTTTAGAGAAAACGTTGGGGTAAGTGTTCTTAACTCAATCTTTATTAGAGTATCCGAATCTATCACTATTTGTAACAATTAATTGTTGATTTAAGTTGGAAAAAATTAAAAACCCTCTTGGATAGATTTGAGGATTTGAGGGTCGAACTGTTATTGGAATTTAGTCATTTTGGTATGGTTAGGCTCGTGGTTGATTGGGCGTTCATATTTCGTAACTTTCGTCGGATTCCGAGACGTCCATTTGTGAGTTAATTTTAGATTTTTATTGAAAAATATAGTATTTTATTATAGAATTAATTCTATAATTTTTGTTGACTGTATCGAATTATTTATGACTAGATACGAGTCGACCGGAATCGGAAAATCGAGGAAAAAGCATATTACTTGATTAAATTGGAGCAAGTCGAGGTAAGTGACTTGTCTAACTTTGTGTGCGGGAAATTTTCCTAGGATTGGTATTAATTGTAATGTGATGAAAGTCGTGTACACGAGGTTACAAGTGTGTACACGAACTAAATGTGAAGGATTATGTGTTCAAATTATGAAGATCACTGTTGCATATTAATTAAATTATTAAATCTTGTTATATTCTCCATTATTGATTTGATTTGTATATCTTAAATTTGCTTGATCTTTTCCTGCTAATTGTTTTATCTGTTTAATTAAAACTTGGTTTCTTTTATACTGTGCATTATTTGAAGGTTGATTTTC
The DNA here is from genome assembly GCF_000390325.3 of Nicotiana tomentosiformis. Lineage (NCBI taxonomy): Eukaryota > Viridiplantae > Streptophyta > Magnoliopsida > Solanales > Solanaceae > Nicotiana > Nicotiana tomentosiformis. Next base: position 138,589,084 of record NC_090814.1, read on the forward strand.
TTTAAATTAAATATTATTAATATGAAATATTTGACATTTCTAAATTTGATATTGAAGTAACGTATTAAAGATTTTGAAATATTATTTTCCTGAATTATTTATTCCTGAATATTTCGTAAGAATTTTGGTACTCATTGTGATGGAGCCGTGAGCTCTTTATTGTGGAAAAATATTGTTGTTAATTTATTTTTGGAAAATTGAAATATTGGGCACTTGAGGTACAAATTGTGATATATTGTGATATTGATACGCATGCGGTGGTATAAGGTCTGGGTATTAAAACGCATGCGGTGAGATAAGGGTGGCTTGATACGCGTGGCTAGTAGGGGTGACTACTAGAAGTCATGCGGTGTGATAAGGGTGGCTAAAACGCGGGATGCTATTTCGGGAAAAAAATATTTTCTTTAAATAAATTGTGAAGGCTCCCGCGGTGATATAAGAAAGTGAGATATTGTGAATTTATTTATGATTTGGGACTACGAGGCGGTACCTCGGTAGTGCCCTTGTTGATATTGATTTATGGCCATAGTTGCCTTCGATTAAGTGTTGTGATTTTCATAAAGTTGAAAGGAATTCTGTTTTGATTCCACGAGATATTATTTGCAATTATTTGGTGTCATTAAATGTGACATATTATTTGATTCATTTTCATAGTCATTTTATCTTATTAAATTATTTAAAATATTTTTCCATGTCATTATCTATTCTCTAGTAGGGCCTGACCTGACCTCGTCACTACTCTACTGAGGTTAGGCTTGGCACTTACTGGGTACCGCTGTGGTGTACTCATACTACGCTTCTGCACATCTTTTTTTTTTACAGATCTAGGTACATCTTACCAGTCTAGATGTCAGTGAGTTACCTGCGCACGGAGACTTCAAGGTATATCTGCCAGCGTCCGCAGACTCTGGAGTCCCCTTCTATCATTTTATGTTGCTTCCTTATTTTTCTTTAGAGCTTGATACCTAGAAACATTAAGAATAAACTTTTAGAAGCTTGTGGCTTATTTCCACCGAGTTTTGGGAGTTATAATTATTTGAATTGTAGTTTATTTATTTCAGATATTTATGATTATTCTGCATTGATAGGCTTACCTAGTCTTAGAGACTAGGTGCCATCACGACCTCCTACGGAGGGAATTTGGGATCGTGACAGTTGGTATCAGAGCCCTAGGTTCATAGGTGTTATGAGTCACAAGCAGGTTTAGTAGAGTCTTGCGGATCGGTACGGAGACATCTGTACTTATCTTCGAGAGGCTATGGAACTGTTAGAAAATATTCACTTCTTTGATTCCTTATCGTGCACCTTTGTTGATTTCAAAGTTCTAAACAATTGTCTTTCTATTCTCTCACAGATGGTGAGGACACGCACAACTGGATCTGATGATCAGACACCCGCACCCCCTGTTGGAGCCGCAAGAGGCCGGGGATGGGGCAGAGGCCGAGTCAGAGGCCGAGGAAGACCACGTGGTGCAGCCAGAGTACCTGCACGAGCCACCACACCAGAGCCACCAGTAACTCCAGGTGGAGAGCAGGCACCTGAGACGCCTGTTACTACTCCTGCACTTCAGGAGACTCTTGCCCAATATTTGAGCATGTTTGGCACTCTAGCTCAGGCAGGGTTAATTCCACTTGCTCCTGCCATATCTCAGGCCGGGGGAGGAGCACAGACTCCCGCCGCCCGTACTCCAGAGCCACGGGCCCAAGTTGACCATGCCCTAGAGATCACATATCAACAAGTGGTGTCAATTGCTAGGAGATTGGAAGGTATGCAGACTCGGGAGAGGGAAGAGAGGGAAGCTAAGAGACTCCGAGATTCTGGCACATATAATAATTCTCGTGCCCCAGTTGCAGCCCGTCATGGTAGAGGTTATGTGAGCCGTCCTATTCATTCAGCGCTTCCAGCTTCCAGTAGTATTCCGGCTACTCCCAGACCTCAGGTTCCATATTATGCACCACCAGTGTCTTCTGTACCTCCTGTACGGGGTGCTTTCAGCGGGCAGTCTAGTCGATCAGGCCCGAGCCAATCCCAGCAGCCACGTCCTACGAGGCCTTATTTTGAGTACGGTGACACTCGTCATATTATGAGAGATTGCCCCAGATTTAGGAGGGGTGCACCTCCACAAATTTCCCAGGCCCCACCTGTTCCACAGGTTCCTCAGGCTTCTCAAGCCATGATTACTACACCAGTTGCCACTCCACCTGCACAACCAGCTAGAGGTGGAGGACGGGCAGGTAGAGGTCGCCCTAGAGGGGGAGGCCAGGCCATATATTATGCCCTTCCTTCTAGGACAAATGCCGTTGCATCCGATTCTGTTATCACAGGTATTATTCCGGTCTGTCATAGAGATGCATCAGTCTTATTTGATCCAGGCTCCACTTATTCTTATGCGCCATCTTATTTTGACCCGTATTTGGGCGTATCACGTGATTACTTGATTTCTTCTGTTTATGTATCTACACCCGTGGGTGAATCTATTATTGTAGACCGTGTGTATCGGTCGTGTTTAATTGTTATCAGTGGTTTTGAGACCAGATCTGATTTATTATTGCTCAGTATGGTGAATTTCGATATTATTTTGGGCATGGACTGGTTGTCGCCCTATCACGCTATTCTTGATTGTTACGCCAAGACGGTGACATTGGCTATGCCAAGTCTACCGTGGCTAGAGTGGAGAGGTACCTCGGATCATGTTCCTAGTAGGGTTGTTTCATTTCTTAAAGCTCAACGAATGGTTGAGAAGGGGTGTGATGCGTATCTCGCCTATGTGAGAGATGTTAGTATTGATACTCCTAGTGTAGAGTCAGTTCCTGTAGTAAGGGATTTTTCTGATGTATTTCTAGCGGATCTTTCGGGTATGCCACCCAACAGGGATGTTGACTTTGGCATTGATTTATTACCGGGCACTCAGCCCATTTCTATTCCACCATACCGTATGGCCCCAACAGATTTGAAAGAATTAAAAGAACAGCTACAGGAGTTGCTTGATAAGGGTTTCATTTGGCCCAGTGTATTGCCTTGGGGTGCTCTTGTATTATTTGTAAAGAAGAAGGATAGTTCTATGCGGATGTGTATTGATTACCGCCAGCTGAACAAGGTTACAGTGAAGAACAGGTATCCATTGCCATGTACTGATGACCTATTTGATCAGCTTCAGGGTGCCAGGGTATTCTCTAAAATTGACTTGCGTCAGGCTATCACCAGTTGAAGATTCGGGAGCCAGATATCCCAAAGACTGCTTTCAGGACTCGGTACGGTCATTACGAGTTCCTTGTGATGTCTTTTGGGCAGACCAATGCCCCAGCAGCATTTATGCACTTAATGAATAGTGTATTTCAGCCCTATCTTGATTCTTTCATCATTGTGTTTATTGACGACATTCTGGTGTATTCCTGGAGTCGGGAAGATCATGAACAACACCTGAGGACTATGCTGCAGATTTTGAGAGAAAAGAAGTTATATGTAAAATTCTCAAAGTGTGAGTTCTGGCTTGATTCGGTGGGATTTTTGGGTCATATAGTTTCATGCGAGGGGACCAAGGTAGATCCGAAGAAGATTGAAGCAGTGCAGAATTGGTCCAGACCGTCCTCAGTTACGGAAATCCGGAGTTTCCTTGGTTTGGCTTGGTATTATCGCCGATTTGTAAAGGGTTTCTCTTCTATTGCTGCATCTATGACCAAATTGACCCAGAAGGGTGCTCTGTTCAGGTGGACCGAGGAATGTGAGGAGAGCTTCCAAAAGCTCAAGATAGCTTTGACTATAGCCCCAGTATTGGTATTACCTACAGGTACAAGATCTTATACTGTGTATTGTGGCGCGTCGCGTATTGGTCTCGGCACAGTGTTGATGCAAGACGGTAGGGTGATTGCCTACGCGTCCAGACAGTTAAAGGTGCATGAGAAGAATTATCCTGTACATGACTTGGAGTTAGCAGCTATTGTTCATGCCTTAAAAATTTTGGCGGCATTATTTGTACGGTGTCCATTGTGAGATCTACACCGATCACTGGAGTCTACAACATCTGTTTAAACAGAAGGATCTTAATTTGCGGCAAAGGAGATGGTTGGAGTTGCTTAATGATTATGATATCACCATTCTCTATCATCCTGGGAATGCCAATGTGGTGGCCGATGCCTTGAGTCGTAAGGCGGAGAGTTTGGGCAGTTTAGCATATTTACCGATAGCAGAGAGGCATTTAGCCTTGGATGTTCAGGCCTTGGCTAACCAGTTTGTTAGATTGGATGTTTCCGAGCTGAGTTGAGTTTTGGCTTGCATGGTTTCTCAGTCTTCTCTTTATGATCGTATCAGGGAACGTCAGTATGATGACCCCATCTGCTTGTCCTTAAGAATACAGTTCAGCACGGTGTTGCCAAGGAAGTCACTATTAGAGATGACGATGTGTTATGGATGCAGGGCATGCTATGTGTGCCTAATGTGGACGGTTTGCGTGAGTTGATTCTCCAGGAGGTTCACAGTTCGCAGTATTCCAATACATCCGGGTGCTGCATAGATGTATCAGGACTTGAGACAGCACTATTGGTGGAGGCGGATGAAGAAAGACATAGTGGGGTATGTATCTCAGTGTCTAAATTGTCAACAGGTGAAATATGAGTATCAGCGACCAGGTGGATTACTTCAGAAGTTAGAGATTTTAGAATGGAAATGGGAGCAAATCACTATGGATTTTGTTGTTGGGCTCCCACGGACTCAGCGGAAGTTTGATGCAGTTTGGGTGATTGTGGATAGGCTGACCAAATCAGCTCATTTCATTCATGTGATTACTACTTACTCTTCAGAGCAGATGGCTCTGGTATATATTCGTGAGATTGTCAGACTTCATGGTGTACCAGTATCTATCATCTCTGATCGGGGTACACAGTTTACCTCACAATTTTGGAGGGCAGTACAGCGTGAGTTGGGTACTCGGGTAGAGTTGAGTACAATATTTCACGCTCAGACGGACGGGCAGTCCGAACACACTATTCAGATACAGGAGGATATGCTTTGTGCGTGTATGATAGATTTTGGGGGTGCTTGGGATCAGTTCTTACCACTTGCGGAGTTTTCTTACAACAACAGTTACCAGTCAAGCATTTAGATAGCTCCGTATGAGGCTTTGTATGGTAGGCAGTGCAGATCTCCAGTGGGTTGGTTTGAACCGGACGAGGCTAGACTAGTGGGTACAGACTTAGTTCAAGATGCCTTGGAAAAGGTTAAGTTGATTCAGGATCGACTTCGTACAGCCCAATCTAGACAGAATAGTTGTGCGGATCGGAATGTTCGTGATGTTGCATTCATGGTTGGTGAGCGGGTATTGCTCCGGGTTTCGCCTATGAAGGGTGTGATGAGGTTCGGGAAGAAGGGCAAGTTGAGCCCTAGGTATATAGGGCCTTTTGAGATTCTTGAAAGAGTTAGAGAGGTGGCTTACAGACTTGTGCTACCACCTAGTCTCTCTGCAGTTCATCCGGTATTCCATGTTTCTATGCTTTAGAAATATCATGGCGATCCGTCTCATGTGTTAGAATTCAGTTCGGTTCAGTTGGACAAGGATCTATCTTATGTAAAGGAACCAGTGGCTATTATGGATAGGCAGGTTCGAAAGCTGAGGTCAAAGATCATTGCTTCCGTGAAGGTTCAGTGGAGGGGTCATCCGGTCGAGGAGGTAACTTGGGAGACCGAGCTTGATATGCGCAGCCGTTATCCACACTTATTCACCAGCTCAGGTACTTTTTCTAACTCCGTTCGAGGACGAACGTTTATTTTAGAGGTGGAGAATGTGATGACCCAAAATGTCATCTTTAAATTTAATAATTAATTATGTGTTCTAGTGTTCTAAGACCTCAAAAAGCACTATTTATTATTACTCGACTTGCGTGCGCAGTCCGTAAAAATTTTTCGGAAAGTTTTTATGTGAAGATGGATTAAAATATGAATTAGAGCTTTAAAACTCAATTAAGTTGACTTTGGTCAACATTTTGAGCAAATGAACTCGGATCAGTGTTTTGACAGTTCCGATAGGTCCGTACCGTGAATTAGGACTTGGGCGTATGCTCGGAATCAAATTCCGAGGTCCCTAGCCCGAGATATGGAATTTTGATGAAAAAATTAAAAGTTTAAGTTCAAATAGTGACCGGATGTCGAATTATATGCAAACAACCCCGAAATAGAATTTTGATAATTCCAACAGCTCCGTATGGTGATTTTGGACTTAGGAGCATAATCAAAATTTTATTTGGAAGTCTGTAGTGGAATTAGGCCTGAAATACCGAAAGTTGAATTTTTGGGAAGTTTGACCGAAAGGTTGACTTTTTGATATCGCGGTCGAAATCCAATTCTGAAAATTTGAGTACCTTTGTTATATTATTTATGACTTGGGCGCAAAATTCGAGGTAAATCGGACCTGATTTTATAGGTTCCGAAGTCATTTGTAGAAATTAGAAATTTCAAAGTTTATTAGGCTTGAATCTATGTGTGATTCGAGTTTTAGCATTGTTGGATGTGATTTGAGGATTCGACTAAGTTCGTATGGTGTTTTAGGACTTGTGGATATATTTGGTTGAGGTTCCGGGGGCCACGGGGTGTGTTTCGGATGCTCAACGGGTCATTTTTTGGACTTAGAGAAGTAGTAGATTTTTCTGGTTTTTGTTGTAGAAGTTTGTTCTTCGCGTTCGCGAAGAAGATCTCGCGTTCGCGAAGAAGATCTCGCTTTCGCGAAGGTGTGGTCAGTGGAAGCATCGCAAACGCAAGGAGTAGGACGCATTCGCGAAGAGTGTTTTATGAGTGTGAGGTTCTGTTCTTCGCGTTCGCGAAGGGGAGGACGCGAACGCGATGGTATGGTCTGTGCGTGCATTGCGAACACGTGAGTGGCATCGCGTTCGCGAAGGAGAGCGAGGTAGTTGGGAACCCCAGTCTTTTGTTCTACGCGTTCGCGAGATAAGGGACGCGTTCGTGAAGGTCTGAGTTAGCAACGCTTCGCATTCGCGAAGCGTTGGTCGCGTTCGCGAAGAGGAAAGTTGGGCAGCACATTTTTGTGCTTCGCGAACGCGAGACAAGCGTCGCGTTCGCGAATAGGGACTTCGTCCCATTTTCCATTTTTAACGATTTGGAGCTCGGATTGTGGTTTGAGAGATTTTAAGAGAAAACGTTGGGGTAAGTGTTTTTAACTCAATCTTTGTTAGATTACCCGAATCTATCACTATTTTTTTATAATTAATTGGTGATTCAAGTTGGAAAAATTCGAAAACCCTCTTGGATAGATTTGAGGATTTGAGGGTCGAACTGTTATTGAAATTTAGTCATTTTGGTATGGTTAGGCTCGTGGTTGATTGAGCGTTCATATTTCGTAACTTTCGCCGGATTCCGAGACGTGGACCCCACGGGCCATTTTTGAGTTAATTTCGGATTTTTATTGAAAGATATAGTATTTTCTTATAGAATTAATTCTATAATTTTTGTTGACTGTATCGAATTATTTATGACTAGATACGAGTCGACCGAAATCAGAAAAACGAGGAAAAAATATATTACTTGGTTAAATTGGAGCAAGTCGAGGTAAGTGACTTGTCTAACCTTGTGTGGGGAAAATACCCCTAGGATTGGTATTAATTGTAATGTGATGAAAGTCGTGTACACGAGGTGACGAGTGTGTAAACGGACTAAATGTGAAGGATTATGTGTTCAAATTATGAAGATCACTGTTGCATATTAATTAAATTATTAAATCTTGTTATATTCTCCATTATTGATTTGATTTGTATATCTTAAATTTGCTTGACCTTTTCCTGCTAATTGTTTTATTTGTTTAATTAAAACTTGGTTTCTTTTATACTGTACATTATTTGAAGGTTGATTTTCTTTAAATTAAATATTATTAATATGAAGTATTTGACATTTCTAAATTTGATATTGAAGTAACGTATTAAAGATTTTGAAATATTATTTTCCTGAATTATTTATTCCTGAATATTTCCTAAGATTTTTGGTACTCATTGTGATGGAGCCGTGAGCTCTTAATCGTGGAAAAATATTATTGTTGATTTATTTTTGAAAAATTGAAATATCGGGCACTTGAGGTGCAAATTATGATATATTGTGATATTGATACGCATGCGGTGGTATAAGGTCTGGGTGTTGAAACGCAAGCGGTGAGATAAGGGTGGCTTGATACGCGTGGCTGGTAGGGGTGACTACTAGAAGTCATGCGGTGTGATAAGGGTGGCTAAAACGCGAGATGCTATTTCGGAAAAAAATATTTTCTTTAAATAAATTGTGAAGGCTCCCGCGGTGATATAAGTAAGTGAGATATTGTGAATTTATTTATGATTTGGGACTACGAGGCAGTACCTCAGTAGTGCCCTTGTTGATATTGATTTATGGCCATAGTTGTCTTCGATTAATTGTTATGATTTTCATAAAGTTGAAAGAAATTCTGTTTTGATTCCACGAGATATTATTTGCTATTATTTGGTGTCATTAAATGTGACATACTATTTGATTCATTTTCATAGTCATTTTATCTTATTAAATTATTTTAAATATTTTTCCATGTCATTATCTATTCTCCAGTAGGGCCTGACCTGACCTCGTCACTACTCTACTGAGGTTAGGCTTGGCACTTACTGGGTACCGCTGTGGTGTACTCATACTACGCTTCTGCACATCTTTTTTTTACAGATCTAGGTACATCTTACCAGTCTAGATGTCAGTGAGTTACCTGCGCACGGAGACTTCAAGGTATATCTGCCAGCGTCCGCAGACTCCAGAGTCCCCTTCTATCATTTTATGTTGCTTCCTTATTTTTCTTTAGTCCTTGATACATAGAAACATTAAGAATAAATTTTTAGAAGCTTGTGGCTTATTTTTATCGGGTTTTGGGAGTTGTAATTATTTGAATTGTAGTTTATTTATTTCAGATATTTATGATTATTCCGCATTGATAGGCTTACCTAGTCTTAGAGACTAGTTGCCATCACGACCTCCAACTGAGGGAATTTGGGGTCGTGACAATGTACATACATCTTCATGCGTTTACCAATGTGCTAGGGCCGGTCGGGCAGTTACCACCGGTTGGGCAGTTATGTATCATTATTTACTACCGGTTGGGCAGACATGCATATTCATTTACCACTGACCTATGGTCGGTCGGGAAGTCATGCATTTACCAACGAGCTACGGCCGGTTGGGCAGTTACATATTTACCACCTAGCTACGGGTGGTCGGGCAGTCATGCATTTACCACCGAGCTACAGCCGGTTGGGCAGTTACATATTTACCACCGAGCTACGGTCGGTCGGGCTGTTACCACTGATCAGTTGGGCAGTCATGCATCATACGATATGGATAATAGTCTTAAAGAGAAGCATTGTATATATATGAGAGTAATAAGTATGCATATACGGTGGCACTTCAGAGATTCAGGTTGATTCTTATATGTCTTTAATTAATGTTGACTTATAGTTATGTTTCAGTTCTGCCTTACATACTCAGTACATTATTCGTACTGATGTCCTTTTGTTTGGGACGCTGCATTCATGCATGCAGGTATAGATAATCAGTTGGACGAGCCCTTATAGTAGATGAGGTTAGCATTCAGCGAAGGATCGGTAAGACTCCACTGCATTCGGAGTGCAGCTGAGTCTATAAGTCATCGTGTCAGAGTTATTTTATAGATTTATGGGTAGGTCAGTACCCTGTCCCATTTGATGTCAAATAATCTTAGAGGCTTTGTAGATAGAGGTTCATTTTGTACAGTATGTCAGAGGGCTTGACGGCCCATATGTATTCATGTTTTAAGAAAAATGGTTCAGTGATACAGTGTTGCCCACTTATAGTTATACATTACGAGTTGTGGCCATGTTGGCCCATGATAGTTACAAAAACAAAATAGTTGTAGAGTGGTTCGCTCGGGCCAGTGTGGCACCGGGTGCCTGCCACGCCTCCCCAGCTTTGGGGCGTGACAGAGACACACATGAAGTTGTCACTACATGTATAAATATGTTCTATGTTATGTTTTATATATATGTATATATTTTTTTTAGGTCATTGATTCCCCCCTATGAATATGCAGTGGAAGTTGAAAACAGTGGTGCTTAAATTGCTACGACTCAAAAGTTCTTCAATGATGCTGCATTGCATGAAGATAGAGTCGAGAAAATCCTTCCGCAGAATACTCCAAGGCTCGACGATGATGTTGCACCATTGAATGAAGATGGAGGTGCTAAGATCGACAAAGGTATGCAGTCTAGCGATAGCGCAGTGGAAGGCAAACATCAAGGTATTCTATACATCTCGCACTTATTACATTTGATCCAAGTTTTTATTTTCAATTTGAAATTTTACATACTTTTTTTCCTTTTTGTGCTTTTTGATGATTATTCAGAAAGACTTGATGCAACTGAAAAAGAAATTGGTGAGCTCATTCGGCTATATGAAAAAGGAGAAATACATCTCTTCACACCTGTTGGCTCACAGACAGGTGTGAAGTGTCTTTGTAGTATTTTCAAAATTTAGTCAGTATTATTTAATATTTTTCCATTTTTTTCATAAAGATTTAGGTATATCTGAGGGTAATGCAAGAGGATCCGTTGGTATGCAAACACCATGTGTGTCGAAACACTTAGACCATGTAGTTATTTGCTACAATTCGATTACAAGCCATTTTTTTTTGACTAATGTGTGTTTGTAGTAGTTGTATTTATGTATATATTTTCCTTGTTTTTGTAGATCTCATCTAGTGCATCATAACTTCTTCCAAATCCTAAGAGAAGGAATCTTTCCAATTCTCCTAACATTTTGCGTGACACCAGTGATATCCCCAACTTCAATTTATGTTCATTTTCACTAGGTAGTACACAAGAGATTGGCGCAGAAGGTAATTCTGTTGCTATTGTTATTAATGAAGAGAGACAATAAGATCATGAACAACAGGGAGTTGGAGAAGTATCTGTCCCTATGGCTGTGGATTTTTGTAACGACCCGACCGGTCATTTTGAGATCTAGCCTGTCAGTCAACGGTTTGAGACCCTGAGCAACTTCACTTCAGGTATTATGACTTGTGCTTATGGTCGGAATTGAATTTCGGGAAGTTCGGAGTTAGTTTGGGAAGAAAATTCTAATTTCGGAAGCTTTGAGTTGGAAGAATTGACTAAGGTATGAAATTTAAGTAAACGACCTCGGAATCGGGATTGGAAGGTTCCAACAGGTTCGTATGATGATTTTGGGCTTGGGCGTATGTCCGGATCAGATTTTGGATGACCCAGGAGCGTTTCAGAGCCTATTTTGGAAGATGGCATTTTTGGAAGAATTTCCTAAATTTGGGTTGAAGTGCATTTCAATGTTATTGATGTCTGTTTGGGATTCCAAGTCTAGGAATAGCTCCGTAAGGCGATTCTAGTATTGGGAGCGCTTCTAGATGTGGATTGGACGTCCGTAGGTCATTTTGGGATCATTTGGAGAAAGTTAGAAATTTAAAGATTTTTGAGAGGTTTGACCAGGAGTGGAATTTTTGATATCGGGGTTGGATTATAATTCCGGAAGCTTGAGTAGGTCCGTAATGTCAATTATGACTTGTGTGCAAAATTTGAGGTCAATCAGACGTGATCTGATAGGTTTCGGCATCGAAGGTAGAAGTTTGAAGTTCTAAAATTCATTAAGCTTGAATTGGGGTGCGATTCATAATTTCAATGTTGTTTGATATGATGTGAGGCCTCGAGCAGGTCCGTGTTATATTATTGGACTAGTTGGTGGGATTGGACGGGGTCCCGGGGGCCTCGGGTGAGTTTCGGATGCTTAACGGATCGATTTTTGGACTAAGGAAAATGCTAAGGCAGCTGGTATCTGGTGTAACCGCACCTGCGAGGTTTTGGCTGCAGATGCGGAGCCGCAGAAGCGGCCAAGAGGGTCGCAGAAGCAGTTTCGGGCGAGCTGGGTAGTGCCCGCAGGTGCGAGACTTCTTCTGCATCTGCGATGGAGCATATGCGGCCTCTTGGAGCGCAGAAGTGGAGTGGAGCGCAAGAGCGAGGTGCATTTGCGCACCTGCGATGTCGGAGGAGCGGGACATTGTCCGCAAGTGCAAAGGGGCGGCCTCCAGTGTTTTTCGCAGAAGCGGTCTTGGTGCCGCAGAAGCGACACAGCAGAAGTGGCCTTTGGCTTCGTAGGTGCGTAAGTCGCCTAGGCAGAATGTATAAGTTAGCCAAATCGGGTTTTGGCTCATTTCACCTGTTTTCTCTCGTTGGAGCCGGTCTTGGGTGCGATTTTTGAAGTGACATTTTGTCATCCTTCATGAGGTAAGTGATTTCTACTAGTTGTGAGTTACATACAAGGTTTATACATGGATTTATGCTTGAATATTTGTAGAAATTTGGGATTTTGAAGAAAAACCTAGAAATTGGTATTTTTTTTTATTTTGACCACGAAATTGGACATGGAATTTGGAATAAATTATATATTTGTGTTCGGGATGTCATGGGTAAAGGTTTCTCTCGTTGGAGCCGGAATCCGGGCACGTGGGCCCGAGGGTTGCTTTATCAATTTTTCGAGCGGAGTTGAAAATTGTTATAAATTGATTAATTATGGGTATTAAAGTATATTTTGATTGGGTTGCATCTTATTTGACTAGTTTTGGAACCGAGGTAACCGGTTTGAGGTGTTAGGGCGGTGTTGGAGCTGGTTTTGGAATGTCGGAGTGAGGTAAGTCTCCTTTCTAACCTTGTAAGAGGGAATTAACCCCATAGGTAAAATAATTCAATATGTGCTTCTATTTGTGGGGGCTACGTACGCACGAGGTGACGAGAGTCCGTGCGTATCTACGAATATGCTTATGTTCGGGTAGTCTAGGACCCAGATCATGTTATAACTGCGATGCTTATCCTACTTGTTAATTTAAATTGCTTAAATCATATTGAAACTTGGTTAAGGAAGTTTAAAAGGTTAAACTCCATTATTCTTGACCGTAAATGAGAATTTGCATTTCTTAAATAGTTGCCTTAATAAATCTTAAATTTGGTTTTTTAAAATTGTATTTACTCTTTTGTGGAGCGGGCCGAACGCCTCGGCAGAATAAATAGATGTATCTATGGTTTGTGCCGTTCGACCCTCGGCAGTGTACAATTTAAATATTTATGATGGAGTGGGCCGTACGACCTCGGCATGATTTGCGCATGATATATCTTTGGAATTGATAATAATTGATATTGCTTTCATTGGCCAGAGGTCCAAATAAATGTTAAATGCCGAACATAAATTTGGAAATTTCTTATTAACAAAAGAGTTGTTTACTTATTTCATGATATTGAGCTTACAGCCGTTCTACGTAATCCATGCTTAGTTATATCATTGATATTTTATTTATAGCCCATAGTAAGTGTCGAAGTCGACCCCTCGTCACTACTTCTTCGAGGTTAGGTGGGATACTTACTGGGTACACGTTGATTTACGTACTCATACTACACTTACTGCATATTCTTGTGCAGGTACATATATGTCTAGTGGCCTTGTGGGCGCAGAGGCGCAGTTATTGCAGGGAATTAGGTGAGCTGCATTCTATACTACGATCCGCATCCAGCAGAGTCTCCTTCAGAGTATTTATATTTTCCCTGTCCAAATTTGTATTTCGGACAGATGTTGTATTTTAATTTACGTTCCTAGTTGAGGCTCATGTACTTGTGACACCGATTTTTGGGGTGGTTATGGGTTGCCCAGTATTGAAATTAATAAAAATATTATTATTTATTTTGTAAATTTCATCTTTTACTATTTAATTTAAGGAAATATGATTTCAGAAATATTATAATGAGAACCAAATAAAGTATTTATTTTTGGCTTGCCTGACAGCGGTGTCCGGCACCATCACGACCTTTAATGGATTTTGGGTCATGACAACATGGTATCAGAGCACTAGGTTCACTTAGGTCTCACGAGTCATGAGAGAGTCTAGTAGAGTCTTGCGGATCGGTATAGAGACGTTTGTACTTATCTTCGAGAGGCTACAAGACTGTTAGGAGCACTTTCCTTCTTGATTCCTCATCGTGCGATTCGATTCCTTTGAGGCTTATGCCTTCATTCCATTTATATTCAGTCTTATGCGACGTGAAACGCTTGTTATAAATTGGGAATCGAGGAATTTTAATGGTACAATAGATATGGTGCAGTATGTTTCTCCCTGTGTATTTGATTGGGCTATTGTTGTCACCTTGCGAAAGGTCCTTCTGTCGTTACAGCTCAGTATCATTATTACCTAAGGTTTTGAGGTTTGGCGTTGATTATTATGATGATTCGTGCGTTGCTATCGCACCGTGTTTGTGTAATGGTAGGATGGTTGTCTATGCATCGAAGTAGTGAATGACTTGGAAGGAGGTTTACTTAGTGCATGATTCGTAGATCCAGTATTTTATTTCCGGTGAAGGAAAGGCAATCAGACTATGAATGTTCAGGTTTGGGGTTGACGGAGTAATGAGACTTGGTATTTCGAGCATGGTGGAATTTTCATCTGTGATGTGGTGTCGTCGCCCTGGATTGAATGTGTTAAGCTCACCGATGTTATGGTCTTCATCAATTTGCCTTCGGGGCAGGGTAGTATGAAATAGTGTCGGGGAAGCGGCTGTCAGAGGTCACAGTGTGCGGTTGTTCAGGACTTAATTAGTGGCCCGAGTGTTGAGGGCTCAAGAAAGATGATCTTCGGAAAAGTTTAAAGTTGATAGCGATCGATTGGTTCAAGTGCTACAGAGATAGATTTTGATTTAAGGCAACAACTGGGTAGCGAAGGATGAGGAAAGACATGTGGGAGGTGTCTTGTCGCGGTTAAGTTTCCAGAAGGCCAAGTATGAGAAGCAAAAATCGAGTAGTTGCTTAAAGGAGAGGGTTTGACCAAAGTGGGAGAGTGGAAGAGTAGTATATGGGTTCTGTGGTAGGATAGTTACACGCGTTGTGGAAAGTTTAGAGTGATTTGGAACTCATGGTGGACAGTGACTAAGTATACGAACTTAATTTGGAATATTGGCTTCTATACGGAGAAGGGTTGGATACGACGGAAAGGAGTTGCATGATATGAAGAAGGATACAACATGACTTTGGATTGGAAGGTATTGTCGCACCTTTAGTTGGTGTCCATGAGGAGTGAACGGACTTGTACAGCTGGTGAACGAGCACGAGCTTAGGATGGTTTATTGGTTTTGTGGTAATTGTACTCGGTGCAGTGATGTTGAAAGATGTCGGCATGGAATTTCCACATGTGGGTTATTTATGGTGAGCAGGTTAACTGTTGCGTGATGTTGATGAAGCTTCTACGAAGAATTTTATTGGCTATCCGGTAAGAGGTCGAATATGTAAATGTGGCTAGTGATTCAAAGCGTCCATGAAATGCTTAACAGGTAGATTTCGAGGAATTTGGAGCGTCGATTGTGCAAGGTCATGTTAGTAAGGAAGAAGGAATCTTGGTAGGTTCCAGGGTCATGCAATAGTAGCTTCAAGCTAAGTGGGAGAGCCCCACCGCCTACGATTGGATTGCATGGTTGTCTACGTGTGAGTTTTCTGGTTATCGAATTATTGGTGGGTTGTTACGACTAAGGAAAGAGAACATCAGTGGTAATTTGAGCAAAGGATTTGAGGAATATGTGTTGTAATTGGCCTTATCGATTCATGTTCAGGTTTTGGTAATACTCAGAGTTTATGCTTCGTGGGGATGTGATGTACAAAGAAAAGAAATTTAGTCGATTGCTTCTTTGAGAGGGTGTACCTGTGCTAGAAGGGCCTTGGAGTTGATTATATTTGGGACCGAGTCAGAGTCGGTGACTCTCAACAACAGTCCTAGTGGATTCAATAGTTAAAGTGCGATGCCTAAGGATTTCGAGTCCGTAGTATGGCTAAGTATCGAGCTTTTGCATCAGATTATGGAAAGGGGCTTGGAGTGTTTTATGTTGTCCTCGGTCTGCGATGTAGCATTAGAGGAATAAGAGAAAATAACTTCGGATTCGTAAAGGAAATATCAGAATGGGTGTACCAGTTGAAGATGCAAATGTGCACACAAGAAGGGTATGAGATTGTTTGTGGGGTTTGAGACAAACGTGGTCTCATGAAATAAGGTCACTCAGGATGAGTGCGGATTTGGGTTCATGATGCTTTGAATGGAGCTATTATTATTTCTAGGGCAAGTCCCGAGTAAATTAGAAGAAGTGGCTCGGTTGGTAATGGTTGAATCAGTATGGTTATGGCAGTGACCAGTTTCTCCAGCGTGAAGTTATACATGTGGTTTGTGGTTGTACACTTAGGCTTGAGCGCCACTACAACTTGGTTGATTTGGGAGGTATTCGATTCATATGGCCTGTTGTGTGTAAATGGATCCCGGAAGGGACATGGTGGATTAGACCACTACTTGGGGTTTTATTTTCTGCGGTTATGGGAATTCAGTCACGTGTTGCAATAGTTCTCCTGAAATGAGTCAAGTGAGAGGTTCCTATATGATGAAGTGTGTATTCTATTAGTGGTTCAGGAGTTATGATGAAATTCTTGTACTCTTGTGCATTGGCATGATTAGGTGCAGTGAGTAGCATGGGAATTGGAAGTTGAGGATCAAGGTTGCAGTTCGGTGCTGACAAGAATGTCACGAGCTCGGATGATCAAGGAAGAATTCAGATGTTTAGAGTGAGTTGGTATTGTCTTTAACGTCACCTGAGATCGGTGTCCTGCGTAAGAGGCTTGGTGTATTGATTTGCGGCTTCTTGATTTTCTTTACAACATTAGTGTGGCCGGTGGTATGGATGTGCAGACTTGTTACCTGCTGCAGAAGGTCGTGGGAGCGTATCCTACGGGAAGATTGTATAAGTGTGACATGTAGTCACTTGATTGATTAAAGATTGGAACCAAGTATGGAGATTTGGTACTATCGCTAATGTGAGAGTTTAGGCCTGAAAGGCGCTCTATTCAGCTGGTTATGAATTGTTGAAGTTTGTTCCGGATTTGACGGCTGTTCTTATATATCATGGGAAAAAGGGTTGTTGTGTATCCTTGAAAGGTTATTAGCCCAGTGCGGTATGATCAGAATCGACTTGAGATCTGTGGACGGATCTAAATGTGAATGTGGGCTCTATATCAGGCCGGATGTGTTCATTTTAGCATAGCGCTATTTTCGGAGGGGTCTTCGGGCCTTGGATGTTATTTTTGTTGTCAGCCTTTCCGTGTAGTCTCTATTGTGCCATGTGGGTTGTGAGGTGGTTTGATTATTCGCACCCGTATTGAGATCCCGTATAGTTTGTGGTGTTATATGAGCAGGATGGCTCTCAAGATGCAGGTCATTTATTGCACCTTAGTTGTGCTTGAGTTTTATAGCGTATGATGCAACTCGTCTCCCCGGGATTTGTATTATGCACTTGGCGTGCTTATGGTTGATATTCGGGCATTTCGTGAGTATAAGCATTTCTTTCGATTATCATATGTGGATCGGGTGGCACGCCGCCACGAGTATGTGGTTGGATCGGGTGGCACGCCGCTACAGATATGTTGTTTGGATCGGGTGGTACGCTGCCACAGTATCATGTGTGGATCGGGTTATACGCCGCAATAGTGTGATATTGAGCACAGTTCCCTATATCTATTCCTGTGTGTTTTGTCCCGCATTTTCTGGGAAAGATTCATGACACATTTTTAGTTGTTTAAATAGTTACGTGGGTTGAGTAGTTCTTTCCAGAGTTCGTTTTCCTTATGAACCACAGTCAAATTTGTGGATTGTTGGCACATGGTGGCATCATATGAGACCTTTGGTAGTGTTTGTGGTGGTTTATTGCCGGAACGACTTGTAATGGGTGAGACGAGATTTTTGGACCTGAGATCAGTGCGATCAGATTTATATGAGGCATATTTAAGAGCAAATATCGTTATTTGGTTCATAATGAGGTAATGATTCTTGTCGGGAGGAGAGACTCAATGATTCGTTGACTCGGAAGTTGGTTATGAATTTCTACGCATCCTTTCTGTTGTGCTAGTATTGCGAGAGATGAAACAGGACTTATATGCTTCGTGAGGTGCGTGTGGGCATCATATTCGTGGGATTTTGACTATCATTGTCAGAGAATGTTATTATGCTCATGTGGGTTACACGGTGCATGGTATGAATTCAGTAAAGGTATGCAATCAAGTATTGGTGCATCGTATAGTGATGGATATGGTGTTCGTATGTTGGAAACAGACCTGGTAGAGAATTTCAAAGGTTGGAATTTGGCTCTAAGGCTTATTTGACTAGATAAAAGGGAGGATTTTCAGGTTTGCTCGAGCAAATGTGCTCAACTGGGTTGTGGTAGCACGGGTAGGTGCACGAGGTGTTAAACAATGATTTCGGACAACTCCAGAGCAGTTCTTAGCACGTTCGAGGACGAACGTATGTTTAAGTGGGAGAGAATGTAACGACCCGACTGGTTGTTTTGAGCTCTAGCACGCCATTCAGTGGTTTAAGACCCTGAGCAGCTTCACTTCAGGTATTATGACTTGTGCGTATAGTCGGAATTGAATTTTGGGAAGTTCGGAGTTAGTTTGGGAAGAAAATTCTAATTTCAGAAGCTTTAAGTTGGAAAAAGTGACTAAGGTTTGAAATTTAAGTAAACAACCTCGGAATCGGGATTGGAAGGTTCCAACAGGTTCGTATGATGATTCTGGGGTTGGGCGTATGTCCGGATCGGGTTTTGGATGACCCGGGAGCATTTCGGCGCCTATTATGGAAGTTGGCATTTTTGGAAGAATTTCCTAAATTTGGGTTGAAGTACATTTCAATGTTATTGATATCTGTTTGGGATTTCGAGTCTAGGAATAGCTCCGTAAGGCGATTCTGGTATTGGGAGCGCTTCCGTATGTGGATTGGAGGTTCGTAGGTCATTTTGGGGTCATTTGGCGGAAGTTAGAAATTTAAAGGTTTTTGAGAAGTTTGACCGGGAGTGTACTTTTTGATATTGGGGTCGGATTCCGATTCCAGAAGCTTGAGTAGTTCCGTAATGTCAATTATGACTTGTGTGCAAAATTTGAGGTCAATCGGACATGATTTGATAGGTTTCGGCATCGAAGGTAGAAGTTTGAAGTTCTAAAGTTCATTAAGTTTGAATTGGGGTGCGATTCATGATATCGATATTGTTTGATGTGATTTGAGGCCTCGAGCAGGTCCGTGTTATGTTATTGGACAGGTTGGTCGGACTGGACAGGATCTCGAGGGCCTCAGGTGAGTTTCGTATGCTTAACGGATCGATTTTTGGACTAAGGAAAATGCTAAGGCAGCTGGTATCTAGTGTAACCGCACCTGCGAGGTTTTGACCGCAGGTGCAGAGCCGCAGAAGCGGCCAGGAAGGTCGCAGAAGCGGTTTTGGGTGAGCTGGGCAGTGCCCGCAGGTTCGAGACTTCTTCCGCATCTGCGATGGAGCAGATGCGGCCTCTTGAAGCGCAGAAGCGGAATGGAGCGCAGGAGTGGGGTGCATTTGCCCACCTGCGATGTCGCAGGAGCGGGACATTGTCCGCAAGTGCGAAGGGGCGGCCTGCAGTGTTTTCCGCAGAAGCGGTCTTGGTGTCGCAGAAGCGGCCTTTGGCTTCGCAGGTGCGAAAGTCGCCTGGGAAGAATGTATAAGTTAGCCAAATCGGGTTTTGGCTCATTTCACCTCTTTTCTCTCATTGGAGCCGGTCTTGGGTGCGATTTTTGAAGTGCCATTTTGTCATACTTCATGAGGTAAGTGATTTCTACTAGTTGTGAGTTACATACAAGGTTTATACATGGATTTATGCATGAAAATTTGTAGAAATTTGGGATTTTGAAGAAAAACCTAAAAATTGGTATTTTTGGAATTTGACCACGAAATTGGATATGGAATTTGGAATAAATTATATATTTGAGTTCGTAGTGTCATGGGTAAAGTTTATCTTCGAAAACTTTCAGAATTCGGGCACGTGGGCTCGAGGGTTGCTTTATCGATTTTTCGAGCGGAGTTGGAAATTGTTATAAATTGATTAATTATGGGTATTAGAGTATATTTTTATTGGGTTGCGTCTTATTTAACTAGTTTTGGATCGGCGATCACCGATTTAAGGTGTTAGGGCGGCGTTGGAGCCGATTTTGGAACGTCAGAGTGAGGTAAGTCTCCTTTCTAACTTTGTAAGAGGGAATTAACCCCATAGGTGAAATTATTCAATATGTGCTTCTATTTGTGGGGGCTACGTACGCATAAGGTGACGAGAGTCTATGCGTAGCTACTAATATGCTTATGTCCGGGTAGTCTAGGACCCAGATCATGTTATAATTGCGATGCTTGCATCCTACTTGTTAATTTAAATTGCTTAAATCATATCGAAACTTGGTTAAGGAACTTTAAAAGGTTAAACTCCATTCTTCTTGACCGTAAATGAGAATTTGTATTTCTTCAATAGTTGCCTTAATAAATCTTGAATTTGGTGTTTTTAAATTGTATTTTCTCTTTTGTGGAGCGGGCCGAATGCCTCGACAGATTAAATAGATGCATATATGGCTCGCTTCGTTCAACCCTCGGCAGTGCACAGTTTAAATATTTATGTCGAATCGGGTCGTACGACCTCGGCATGATTTGCGCATGATATATCTTTGGAATTGATAATAATTGATATTGCTTTCATTGGCCAGAGGTCCAAAAAAATGTTAAATGACGAAAATAAATTTGGAAATTTCTTATTAACAAAAGAATTGTTTACTTATTTCATGATATTGAGCTTACACCCGTTCTACGTAATCCACGCTTAGATATATCATTGATATTTTATTTATAGCCCATAGTAAGTGTCGAAGTCGACCCCTCGTCACTACCTTTTCGAGGTTAGGCGGGATACTTACTGGATACGCGTTGATTTACGTACTCATACTACACTTGTTGCACATTTTTGTGCAAGTACATATATGTCTAGTGGCCTTGTGGGCGCAGAGGTTCGGTTATTGCGGGGACTTAGGTGAGCTGCATTCTATACTACGATCCGCAGCCAGCAGAGTCTCCTTCAGAGTATTTATATTTCCCCTGTCCAAATTTGTATTTCGGACAGATGTTGTATTTTAATTTACATTCCTAGTTGAGGCTCATGCATTTGTGATACCGGGTTTTGGGTGGTTATGGGTTGTCGGTATTGAAATTGTTAAAAATATTATTATTTATTTTGTAAATTTCATCTTTTATTATTTAATTGAAGAAAATATGATTTCAGAATTATTAAAATGAGAACCAAATTAAGTATTTATTTTTGGCTTGCCTGACAGCGGTGTTCGGCGCCATCACAACCTTTAATGGATTTTGGGTCGTGACAATTTCGCCCTTGCTACTGAACCGCATCAGTTAGTTGCGACTGAGCAGCAGGAGTAGCAAGCAAAAAGAAAACCAACTAAAGTATGGAAAAAGATTCGTATGGAGAGTATTTAGTTGAAATCTCCTTACATCATTCCTAAACAAAAGGCAAGGGGGAAAGATTGGAAAGCCGGAATGACTACACGAAGATGCCCCTTCCAAAGTCATTCTTTACCAAGCTTGTGGACCCTAACTCTGATCTTGCAGATGATGTAAGTTATTAAGTTTGTTTTTGAATTGGTTTTGAACTGTATTTCCTAAAACATCAGCCTTGTTTGTTTTGAAGTTTTTGTAGTGTAATTTGGTAAACTTCAGACTTATACATGCTTAAGTTTTTTAGTTCATTTGCTTAAAATTCATACTAAAACATGCTGAAGTTTTGTCCTGCAGTCCTTAGTTTTGTAATGAGTTTTTTTCTAAACTTCAGACTTATACATAGTGAAGTTTTTTAGTTCATTCCGTAACACTTCATACTAAACATGCTGAAGTGTTTATCCTGCAATATCTAGTTTTGTAATGAGTTTTTTTTTCTAAACTTTAAATTAAACGTGCTTAAGATTTTTAATTCATTTCCTAACACTTCATACTGAACATGCTTAAGTTTTTGTCCTGCAGTTTCTAGTTTTGTAATGAGTTTTTTCTAAGCTTCATACTTATGCATGCTGAAATTTTTTAGTTCATTTCCTTACACTTCATACTAAACATACTTAAGTTTTTGTATTGCAGTCTGTAGTTTTGTAATGATTTTCTTCTAAACTTAATATTATGCATGCTGAAAATTTTTAATACATTCCCTAATACTTAATAGTAAACATGCTTTAGTTTTATCTTGCAATCTGTAGTTTTGTAATGATTTTTTTCTAAACTTCAGATTTATATATGCTGAAGTTTTTTAGTTCATTCCCTAACACTTCATACTAAATATGTTGAAGTTTTTGTCCTGCAGTCTCTAGTTTTGTAATAATTTTTTTAAAACTTCAAACTAAACATGCTGAAGTTTTTTTTTAGTTCATTTCCTAAAATTATTTTTTACTTTGAATTATATTGTGGTTAAGTTCACATATTTTCTTTTTATGTTGTTCATTTGCATCATATTGAAGTGGCCGTATATTTCTTGTACAAAAAATATTGCTATCACCTTCCAAGTTATCCAGAATCAAAATGTGCAGTAACAAATTTACTTTTTGATCAGTATATGACTAAGTTGGCTTGTGTTCATCCTTCAGATGAACAGAAATAGAAAACTAGAATAAGGAAGGAAAAGAGAATGGAGAAGAAAAGAAAAAATGAAGATAAAAAGATCAAATCAAAGAGAAAGCGGGCTGTCAAAAAATAAGTGATTGAGGAAGCTGTGGATTCTGAAGAGAAGTGGAGATTGAGGAACTTACCGAGTTTTCCTGGATTGGTTTATTGAAGAATCAACTGGTGAAAAGGTGGCCAACTACGTAAGAGGCATTGACCTTTCATGTGGTATCTCATGGGCATCTGTCGAAAAAGTATTCTTTCCTTTTCGACTTAAGCCAAGACCTGACCAGTTATCTACGTACTACTTTCTTGGAATTCTGCACTTTAAAACCAAAACTATATATGTGTATGATTCTTTGAGTGATTTACCATATGACAGTGTGTTGAAACATGTCCAAAATTATACCCGGTTAATTTCACACTTGCTCGAATGCTTAAAATTTGGCACACAAAATAAATCTTATGGGGAAAATGCTCAAAAAACTTTTACGATTAAGTGGATGAACACACCCCTACAGCAGAACAAGTACGTGTTTGGCATATGTTTACCATGCATCTTATTTTTATGGTTTTTTCTTTATTTTTAGAGCTGTGTTATTGTATTAATTAATCTTTAATTTTTTTCATATTTTTTTTTGTAGTGTTGATTGTGGTATATTTGCTCTTAAGTTCCTTGAGATGCGGTTAAAGCAAGATGAAGTCTTCAAATTCAAACAAAGTGACGTGTTGACATTCAAGAGAAATTGGCTGCGAATCTTTGGGCTCATGGAAAGTGGAAAGAAGAAACTAGTTATGAAACTCCAGAAGAGCAACTAGGTTATGACTATGGAGAATATGAAGACACTTTATGTGAATATTTTTGATAGAGAATGAATTGTAAATGAAAAATATTTTTTTTTATTTTTCAATGATGTAAGTGAAAGAAAAATTGGGGTTGAGAATATAGATTATTTTTTGTGAATTATGTGTTGTCTATCTTTTAAATTTTTGTTCTCTTCGCATTAATTAGTCTGAAGTTGTCTTGGATTGTATCAAATATATTTGTCTCTTTTATCATGAACTTAAGCATGTTTTGTGAAACTTTAGCATGTTTAGCATGAAGTGTTAGAAAATGAACAAAAAAACTTTAGCATGTATAAGTCTGAAATTTAGCAAAAACTCATTAGAAAATTACATACCGTAGGAGAAAAATTCAGCATGTTTAGTCTGACGTTTTGGCAAATGAACTAAAAAACTGCTTGTTTAGTCTGGAGTTTAGGAAAAAAACTCATTACAAAACTACATACTCTATGATAAAACTTCAGCATATTTTAGTATGATGTTTTAGCAAATGAACTAAAATATTTCAACATGCATAAGTCTGAAGTTTTGCAAAAAGTCATTAGAAAATTACAGACTGCAAAATAAAACATCAGCATGTTTAGCCTGAATTTTTAGCAAATAAACATAAAAACTTCAGCATGTTTAGTCTGAAGTTTAGGAAAAAAAAACTTATTATAAAACTACAGACTGCAAGACAAAAATTTCAGCATGTTTATTATGAAGTTTTAACAAATGAACTAAAAAAATATCAACACACATAAGTCTGAAGTTTTGTAAAAGCTCATTAGAAAATTACAGACTGCATAACAAAACTTCAGCATGTTTAGTCTGAAATTTTAGCAAATGAACATAAAAACTTCAGTATGTTTAGTCTGAAGTTTAGGAAAAAACTCGTTACAAAATTACAGACTGCAGGACAAAACTTCAGCATGTTTAGTATGAAGTTTTAGGTTATTTTTTATGTATGTGTGAAGTTCTCTTGGAAAACACTAATCATCTAATTTGAAGTTTCATGTGAGCCTATATCAACGTGAAACAACTGTAATGACTCGACCGATCATTTTGAGATCTAGCACATTATTTGGCAGTTTGAGGCCTTGAGTATCTTCACTTCAGGTATTATGGCTTATACATGTGGTTGGAATTTAATTTCGGGAAGTTCGGGATTGATTTGGAAAGAAAATTCTAATTTCGGAAGCTTTAAGTTGGAATAATTGTCTAAGGTTTGACTTTTGAGTAAACGACTTTGGAATTGATATTTGAAGATTCCAATAGGTTTGTATGATGATTTCGGGCTTGGGCGTATGTTTGGGTTGAGTATCAGATCACCCGGGAACATTTTAGTGTTTATTATCGAAAGTTAACATTTTAAAAGTTTAAGAATTTCCTAAGTTTGGTTTGGGGTGGGGTTTGGTGTTATCGATATCTGTTTGGGATTTCGAGCCTTGGAATAGGTTCGTATCATAATTTTTGACCTGTGTGCAAAGTTTGGCGACATTCCGGAATGTTTTGATATGAATCAGACGCGTTCGTCGAGGTTTAAAGGTTTGGAATTTTAAAGAAGGGTTATGATCGTCGATCCATAGTTTTTAGGTTGTTTGGCATGATTTGAGGCCTCGACTAAGTTCGTAATGTGTTTTGGGATGTATTGGTATAATTGGTTAAGGTCCCGAGGGCCTCAAGTGGATTCCAGACGGTTAACGTGATAAATTTTTGGACTTAAGGAAAAGTTGGAGGGTTCTGGTTGCTGGTGCAACCACTTCTGTGGAAGCTTCATCGTAGAAGTGGCCTCGCAGAAGCAAGGCAGTGGACCGCAAAAGTGGCTATAAGGGAACTGGGTTGAGGCCGCAGGTGCGAAGGAATTCCCGCACCTGCTTGACCGAAGAAGCGGTTGAGAATGAACTGGATGAGGTCGCAGGTGCAAAGAAATTCCCGCACCTGCATGATTGCAGATGCGACCATTGGAGCACAGGTGCGGACCTTGCTGGGGAGGCTGGGACCGCAGATGCGGTCAAATTTTGCAAAAGCGAAACCGCACCTGCGGATGAAACATCGTAAAAGCAAAGGCGCAGAAGCGTTGAAGGGGCCACAGATGCTGAGGTTGAGGGGCCTAAAGGGAGCTGCAGAAGCGGACTTTGTGCCACAGAAGCAACTAATGGACCGCAGATGCAAAAGGTCGCTAGGCAGTGGTTCTTTCAAAACGGGGGTTTGCCCCATTTTCACTTCATTTCGTTCATGGGAGCCGATTTGGAGTGCCATCTCCATCATCTATTATGGGGTAAGTGATTTCTTCACATCTTGAGTTAAATACATGGTTTATATATGGATTTAAACTTGAAAATTAGTAAAAACTTGGGATTTAGGTAGAAAACCTAAAATTTGGTGTTTTTAGATTTTGACCACGAAATTGGATATGGAATTTGAAATAAGTTATATATTTTAGTTCGTGGTGTTATAGGTAAAGTTTATCTTCGAAAATATTCGGAATCCGGGCACATGGGCCCGAGGGTTGTCTTTGTTGGCTTTTTGAGCTGAGTTGGGAATCATTATAAATTGTTAGATTATATGTAATGGGGTATATTTTGATTGGTTTGCACGTTGTTTGACCAGTTTTGAAGAGACGATCATCGAGTTGAGGTGTTTGAGTGGCGTTGGAGCCGGTTATGGAACTTCGGAGCGAGGTAAGTCTCATGTCTAACCTTGTGAGGGGGAAACTACCCCATAGGTGATATTTATTATTATGTGCAACTAGTTGTGGGTGCTACGTACACACGAGAAGATGAGAGTCCGTACGTAGCTAAAGCATGTTTATGTCTGGGTAGACTTAGCACTTTATCATATAATAATTAAATTATTTGAACTCGTTCTGCTTGGTTAATTAATTAAAGTTATCTCTGAATTTGATTTAGAAATAAATATATGAATAATAGGCCGAGCCTTAACACTTTGAGTTGTGGGCGATTTATTTGAGAAGCGTAAAGATGATATTCGTTATGTGCTCATGTACTGTATTGTAACACGTGTCTCGTGATTCGATAACTTCCTTCCTTTTCTTGTGGAGCGGGCCGAACGCCTCGGCAATATATAGATGCATCTATGGTTCGTGCCGCACGACCCTCGGCAGTGTACACATTATTCTAGATTAGGCCGAATGACCTCGATGGAATCATGCATTATATCGCCATTAGTCCGAATATTCACGAGATAAACCTTCCACGGATGCCCGACACTTTATGGTATTCCTTATTGTAATGACCCGACTTGTCGTTTTAAGAATTTACGTTCCGTTCGGTGGCTTAAGGTCTCGAGCAGCTTTGAAATGTGTATTATGACTTGCGAAGGTGGTCAAGTTTGGTTTTCGGATGATTCAAGATTTAATTGAAAGAACAATTCTTGTTTTGGAAGCTTAAGTTGAAATAATTGACCGGATGGTGAATTATGTGTAAACGACCATGAAATTGAGTTTTGATGATTTCAATAGCTCCGTATGGTGATTTTAGACTTAGGAGCGTGTCCGAAAATTTGTTTGAAAGTCCGTAGTGAAATTTTGCTTGAAATGGCGAAAGTTGAATTTTTGGGAAGTTTGACCGGGGAGTTGACTTTTTGATATCGGAGTCGGAATCCAGTTCTGAAAATTTTCATAAATCCATTATGTCATTTATGACTTGTATGCAAAATTTAAGGTCAATCGGAATTGATTTGGTAGGTTTCGGTATCGAATGTAGAAGTTAGAAATTCTTAAGTTGCTTAAGCTTGAATTGGGGTATGATTCGTGGTTTTAGCATTGTTTGATGTGATTTGAGGTTTCAACAAAGTTTGTATGATATTTTAGGACCTATTGGTGTATTAGGTTGAGGTCCCGAGGGCCTCAGGTGAGTTTCAGAGTGGTTTCAGATCATTTTTAACTGTTGGTTTTTTTTTAACAACAATGTGCGAAATTTCTGATGTTCAGAGCTGACTTTGGAAGCTTATATCTCGAAATCTATGAGGAATCTGGAAATTATCTATAACGACCCGGCCGGTCGTTTCGAGAGTTATAACCCTGTTTTCCCCATTCCTACTTCTTTTTGTGTTATTTAGTTATATTATGTTATATCGGGTTAGTTGGTTTAAGTCCGGAAGGAACTCGGAGTGAAATGAGACACTTAGTCTCATAATTGAAAATTTTAAGTTAGAAAAGTGGATCGGATATGGACCTATATTTAAACGACCTCGGATTTGAATTTTGATGATTCCAATAGCTCCGTATGGTGATTTTGAGCTTAGGAGCGTGTCCGGAATATTATTTGGAAGTTCGTAGAGGAATTAGGCTTGAAATGCCGAAAGTTTTATTTTTGAGAAGTTTGACCGGGGGATTGACTTTTTGATATCGGGGTCGGAATCCGATTCTGAAAATTTGAATACCTTTATTATGTTATTTAGGACTTGTATGCAAAATTTGAGGTCAATCGGACGTGATTTGATAGGTTCGGGAGTTGTTTGTAGAAATTAGAAATTCCAACGTTCATTAGGCTTGAATTGGGGTGTAATTCATTATTTTAACATTGTTTGAGGTGATTTGAGGATTCGAATAAGTTCGTATGATGCTTTAGGACTTGTTGGTATATTTGGTTGAGGTCCCGAGGGCCTCGGGTGAGTTTCGAATGGTTAACGGATCAAAAATTGAACTAGAACAACTGCTGCAATTTCCTTCTGTTGGAAATTGCTTCTGCCCAGAAATTGAGCCCAGATGTGAGCCCAGATCGAGCTCAGGGTCGAGGGCTACGATGTGAGCCCAGATCGAGCTCAGGGTCGAGGGCCACGATCGAAGCCCAGATCGAGCTCAGGTCGAGAGCCACGATCGAAGCCATGATCGAGCCCAGAGTCGAGGGCCACGATCGAAGGCATGATCGAGGGCCAGGATCGAGAACCAGGATCGAGGGGCCGGACCGAGGACCAGGATCGAGGACCTCGATCGAAGGCCAAGATCGAGGCAGAACCGAGGATGTCTCGGCAGAATTATAAAAACAGGGACTTCATCCCATTTGCCATTTTTGACAAATTGGAGCTTGGGGAGAGGCGATTTTGATATATTTTCAAGGAAAACTTGAGATAAGTCCCTTGTGATCATTTCTACTCCATAATATTGAATTATCATCGAGTAATCCGACTAGATTACATGATTTTGAGGTGTAAATCAGAGATTGAAACTTAGAAATTTGGAAATAAGATTTGTAGATTTGAGGGTCGAGTTGAGGTCGGATTTTGGTAAAATTGGTATGGGTAGACTCGTGGTTGGATGGGCTTTCGGATTTTGTAACTTTTGTCGGGTTCCGAGACGTGGGCCCCACAGGCGAATTTTTAGCCAATTTCGGGTTTTGGTCTAATTTTGAAGCTTTTCTTGTGGAATTCATTCCATTAGCGTATATTGATGGTATTATACTGATTGTGAATAGATTTGGAGCATTTGGAGGCAGAGTCCAGAGGCAAGAGCATTGCGGGGTAGAGATTTGACCGGTTTGAGGTAAGTAACGATTGTAAATCTAGTCCTGAGGGTATGAAACCCCGGATTTTGTATCATTCTACTATTTTTAGTGACGCACATGCTAGGTGACGGGCATGTGGACGTGCACTGTTGGGGATTTGTGACTTGGTCCGCCCCGTAGCAACTGTAAAGTTGCATACTTTGTTGAAACCATTGATACTTATATGATTTAGAAAGATTTTCTGTAAATTGGGCAGAGTGCCATGTTTGGGCCTTGCGCCAATGCTGTTTGGACCCTTAGGGGCTATTTCGTATCATCCTCTCATTGTTTTCGATTGAAAATCTATACTCATTCATGTTTATACTTGTTTACCGCATAACTCAGTTTTTATGACTCTATTTTGATGCATATAAATGTTTTGGGCCGAATGCCCTGTTTTACTAAAATGCCCGAGTGGCTTGATTTGTGAGGATGAGTGTGGATCGGGGCTGCCCGCCTGCAACATACTTTATGACTGAGTGAGGCCGAGGGCCTGATTTGTGAGGATGAGTGTGGATCGGGGCTGCCCGCCTGCAGCATACTTTATTATTATCGCACGTGAGTTGTCCGTGCAGATTATAGCGCTTGGGCTGAAGGAGCCCCTCCGGAGTCTGTACACACCCCCAGTGAGCGCAGGTACCTACTGAGTGCGAGTGCCGAGTGCTGAGTGACTGGGAGGCATGAGTGATTGTGAGGTATGCCCGAGTGGCAAGAGTGATTGTGAGGTATGCCCGAGTGGCAAGAGTGATTGTGAGGTATGCCCGAGTGGCACGAGTGACTGTGAGGTTTGCCCGAGGGGTTGTATATGAGTGATGTTTTGCCCGAGGGGCTGTTTATGATTTCATTATTTTTGCTCACCTTTGCATTAAGCCTTCGTTAGAAAAACTGTTGAAAAAAAATATCTTTAAATGATTTTTACTGGAACTGGGTTTATACGAGATGTTTGATTCAAATCCTGATTTTTTTAAAGCATGTGGTATTTTACTGAAATTTCCTGATATGAACGTTATATGTTTTATTGCTCGTCACTACTGCTCAGTCTTTATTTATTGTTGTTACTTACTGCTTTGGCGTACTCACGTTACTCCCTGCACCTTGTGTGCAGATTCAGGTATAGCTGGATACGGTAGTGGTTACTGAGTGTTCTGGTTGTAGATTTTCTTGGAGGTAGCAAGGTAGCTGTTTGGCGATCGCAGCCCCTGCTCTTCTCCCTCTTATCTTCCTCTAGTTGTATTTAGCTATTTTTCGGGCTGAGTTAGTCTTGATATTGTTAGATATATTGTAGTATATGCTCATGACTAGTGACACCCCAATGTTGGGCTTTTCTTTTCCGCACTTCTGTTTTTCTTTGATTTGAACTCTTTAAATGGAGGTTTTATGTTAAATAACCTTGAAATTATCTTTGAAATGAAAAATATCATTTTGTTTTGGAAATGAGTCGGCTTGCCTAGTTCCACGATAGGCGCCATCACGATAGGGGTTAGTTTTGGGTCGTGACATTATCAAAACATGAAAGTTGTAGCTCTTTAATTCTAATGTCCAGAATGATAAACCATTCATCATTCGTATATTTGTACAAAAAGTTATAATCGATTGACTGAAGCTAATACTGCAGATTTTGGCTACAGCAGTGTGCATCGCCAGAAATTTCTGCTGCCTAGGGCTGACTTTGGGAGCTTATATCTTGCAATCTATAAGGAGTTGGGTGATAAGCAAAACATGAAAGTTGTATCTTTTTGTATCTAGTTTGCAGAAATTTAAACCGTTTTACAGTTGGAGTTGAGTACAAGAAGTTATGGTTGATGCACTACAGGTTGTCGGGGAAGAGTTTTGGAAGAGTTTGATGTTTTCAACATAAGCATGTAATGATCCAAAGGTCCATTTTTAATTCTAGAGATCGAAATTCGATTTTGAGACTTCCGGGATTTTGATAATGAATTATAGGAGTAATCTGGAAAGTTTGGTCTAATTTCATCAAGTTGCGATTGGGTTTTTAGCGCAAAACATGAGTTAATTGTTTAACGAGCGAAATTGGTTTCGCATTGAGCAAATGAGCTCCGAATTGAGTTTCAATTGAACGACTAGGTTCGTATTATTATTTGTGACTCATAGGAATAAAAATCGCCAAATTCTGAATTCATATGATGGAGTTAGAGCCTTTTTAGTGAAATAAATAAATGTTGGTGCAAGCAAGTTCTGGTGTGGACCTTTAGTGACGAATAATGAACTTTTAGTGTCGGAAAATGGACTTTTAGTGACTGATGGGCAGAAACTTAAGAACCAAAAATGGTCATTTCCTTCATTTCGTTTTGGATTTTTGGAGCACGGTTCTTGGGCGATTTTGAGGATTTCTTCACGACTTCGACTTGGGTAAGTATCCTATATCCAAAAGTGATTATATTTCATAAATCCATGGTTATATTCATCATTTATTTCGGATTTAAATGGAAGAAATCAAGATTTTTGCAAAACTTTTCAAGAACGAAAATTTTAGATTTGGAGGTCGAGTTATTATCGGAATTTGATAAAATTGGTATGGGTAGACTCGTAATTGAATGGGTTGTCGGATTTTGTGAGTTATGTCAGATTTTGAGACGTGGTCCCCACGGGCAATTTTTGAGTTAAATTTTGAATTTTGTTGGAAAATTAGTATTTTCATATGAAATTAATTCCTATAATTAGTATTGACTGAATTGAATTAATTTGGATAGATTTGAGCTGTCCGGAGGTCAATTCAAGCAAGAAGGCAATTTTGGAATATCGGCCTAACTTCAAAAAAAGTAAGTATCTTGCCTAACCTTGAGTGAGAGAATTATCCCTTAGGCATCGAGTCTTATGTGCCATTTATGAAATGTGAAAAGCCATGTACGCGAGGTGACGAGTACGTACTCGGGCTTATATGTGCAAAATTTAGTGGGTTAAAGTCTTAGGCATTATTGTGTAGTAAGTTGGATAATTGTTGGCATTTATTTAAATCCTCTATTTGCCATGTCTCAATCCTTGTTTATCGATTTTTTTCATATGACAATTTGATGTGATTCTCACTTGAATATTTATGTGAATTCCTTGAGTTTGTTGATTTGATATTTCCTGAAAATAATTATATTATGGATTTTCCATCTATAAATAATTAATTAAATAAGTTTAAACTGAGGCATTAATATAATTATCAAGAATTTGGATTTAATGAAGGCGTTTCCATATACTGAGTATTTTGCATCTCTGTTGATTGTTTTGAGGTTTTATATACGTTATGTGGAGCCTTGGGCTATTTTTGAGAAATTTATTAATTTTACTATATCATTGAAGTTGGTTGTGGTCATTGGGCAAATTGTGATAGGAATTGATTGTGTTGTGTTGTCGTGATAATATTTCGGGTAAATTATTATGTGATTTGAGTTATTATTATGAGGATATAAGGGCGACATTTCACTGTTGATATTATGTGGGTATAAGGGTGGCATTTCACCGTGGTTATGTATGTTGGGATATTGTCTGGGCGGAGTGATAAGGGTGGCTATTATATAGAGCGATAAGGGTAGTTACTGATATTGTCAGGGCGGAGGGATAAGGGAGGCTATTATAGGAGTGATAAGGGTGGCTATTGTCAGGGATGATATGTGATGATGTGGAGTTATTGTGTCGGTAATTTTTATGTGATGATGTGGGGTTATTGCGTTGATAATTTTCATGTGATGTTGTTATTTTCCTTGTGTTTATTTTTATATCTTGTGCAAATTATCTTGTTGTTTCGGTAAACTTGATAATAGTCTAATCTATGTTGAAATTGGGAGCCTGCGGCTATTGCCAGGCGGATTATGAAATGAAATGTGGGCATGAGGTATCCTGAGTAAATAATAATGATATTGGCACGCGAATTGTCCGTGCAGTTATGATATGAAATGTGGGCACGGGGTGCCGTGAGTAAATGATGATGATATTGGCACGTGAGTTGTCCGTGCGGTTGTGATAGAGAAATTGGCACGAGGTACCGTGGAAATATGAAAGTGGGTTGAGACCTGTATTTTATAATTTTGAAATGAGGTGTCCCAGGGTGACTTTTATTCGAAAGATATTTATTTGATAGAATTATATTTGAAAGAATTATATTGGAAAGATATTTATTTAAAGGAATTATATTTGAAAGAGATTTATTTGAAAGAATTATATTTGAAAAATATTTATTTGAAGGGAGTATATTCGAAATATATTTTTTTGAAAGTATTATATCCTGAAGATTATTATTTGAAAAACATATAGGTGAAAGGTTTATATTAGAAGGACTTGATTAATTAGTTGTACTTGTATTCATTATTTGTTGAGCAATAATTATGGTGTTCTTGTTGCCCGACTGTGTATATCACTGGTTGATTATTGTTGACATCATTTTTATTTATTTCCTATTATTTTTGTATACTATATTGCACAGGTTATTAGACTAGTGAGTTTCTTGATTGTACCTCGTCGCTACTCCACTGAGGTTAGTCTTGATACTTACTGGGTACCGACTGTGGTGTACTCATACTACACTTCTGCACATTTTTGTGCAGTGCCAGGTCTTGGAGTTATCGGACTCGGACAAAGTTAAAGTGTGATCGCAAGGATTCAAGGTAGAGTTGCTTCGTCGTCGCATTCCCTTGGAGTCTTTCCATTTTATTGTACTGTTAATTATTAATCAAACAGTATTGAGTAATCGATCCTTGAGATCATTTCATGTATTCAGTTAGAGTTTGTGACTCAGTATTACCAGTCTTGGGAGGTTGTTTGTAATTATTTCCGCTGTTAGTTTCTATTAAAAGAAAATGTCTTGGATTGTAATTATAATCGGCTTACTTAGTCTTAGAGACTGAGTGCCATCACGACACCTGTGGTGGGATTTTGGGTCGTGACACTTATTTATTTGATATTGATACTTGACATTTTCTGAGCTGTTATGGTAGAATACAAGATTTGGAAATTCATGCTTTAAAAGAAGTAATTGGGAGATTATTTAACTTACAGATTTACCCCATCATTATCGCATGCTTCATATCTGCTTATGTTTTATTATATTGCTTTATTGGACCTTTAGTAAGTGTCGATGTCGACCCCTCGTCACTACTTCTCTGGGGTTAGGCTAGATACTCACTGGGTATGCGTTGATTTACGTACTCATGTTGCACTTCTGCACTAAATGTGCAGGATCTGACAGGTTCATTTGATGGTCACCTTGGCGCGTAGGCGCACCTGTTGAGGAGACTTTATGTGATCTGCATTCCAGGCTACGCATCACAGTCCACCGAGTCTCCATTGTACTATTTATTTTATTCTGTCTTATTACATTCGGGACAAATGTTGTATTATTATTGTACTCCTTAGAAAATACTCATGCACTTGTGACACCGGGTTTTAGAAGTTCCTACTAGTTGTTTGTTATTGTAGCTCACGTAGTTATTATCATTTTACCCCATATATTCCATTTTAGACTATTTAATTAATGGAGATTATGATTTTGAAAGTAATAAAATGAGTAAATAAATTGATAAATCAACGTTGGCTTGCCTGATGGCGGCGTTAGGTGCCATCACGACCTATAGTGGATTTTGGGTCGTGACAGCTTAGTATCAGAGCGTTAGGTCTCACGAGTCATGAGCAAGACTAGTAGAGTATTGCGGATTGGTACGGAGTTGTTTATACTTATCTTCGAGAGGCTACAAGGCTGTTAGGAGCACTTCCCTTCTTGATTTCCTCATCGTGCGGTTTGATTCCATTGAGGCTTGTGCCTTTATTTCCTTCCTACTCAATCTTATGTGACGTGAAGCGCTTGTTGTCAATTGGATGTCTAGGAGTTGTATTGGTACTGCAAACGTGGTGCCGGGTTTTTTTCCTTGCATGTTCGGGCAGGCTATAATCATCGCCTTGCGGAAGGGTATTCTATCATTCCAGTTTAGTAGTTGTACTTCCTATGGTTTTGAGGCTATGCACGGATTGCCATGATGTTCATACGTTGTTAACGCACACCGTTGGTGTAATGGTAGGGTATTTGCTTATGTGTCGAGATAGTGAATGACTTGAAAGGAGGATTTTTTAGTGCATGGGTTAGAGATTCAGCATTTAAATTCCAGTAAAGGAAGGACAATCGGACTATGGATGTTAAGGCTTTGGTTAATGGAGTAACGAGACTTGATATTTTCGAGCGTAGTGGAATTCTCATTTGTGATGTGGCGTCGTCGTCCTTGTTAGAATGCATTGAGGTCCGCCGGTGTTATAGTCTTCTTTGATTTTGCCTTCGGGGCAGGGTGTTGTGTAATGGTTCCTAAGACGCGGTTGTCAGAGATAGCGGTGTGTAGCGGTTCTGAATCGAATTGGTGATTCTAATATTGATGGCTCGAGAAAGATTATCTTCCAGGAGGTTTAGGGTGGGTAGCAATTCATTAGTTCAGGTGCTATAGGTATGGATTTTGATTTGAGGCAGCAATTAGGCAGTGAAGAAGGAGGGAGGATATGGCGGGAGGTGTCTCGCGGTTGTTGGATTACTAGCAGGCAAAGTATGAAAAGCGGAGGTCGAGAAATTGCTTAAAGGAGATGGTTTAACCAAAGTAAGAGTGGCAGATTATCATATGGATTCTGTGGTAGGCTAGCCACGTTCCTTGAGAAAGTGTAGAATGGTTTGGGAATCGTGATGGAAGGTGATTTGGTCTACGGATTTTATTTGGGATGGTGGCTATTGTATCGAGGAAGATTGGATATGGCAGGAAGGAGTTTTCTTGAAATGAAGAGGGATGTGAAAACTTGACTGTAGTTTTGGGATGCAACATGACTTCAAGTTTGGAGCGTATTGTTGGGCTTTCAATTGATGTCAATGGGGAATGAACAGACTTGTAAAGCTGGTGGACGAGCGTGGGCTCAGGAGGGTTTACTGATATCGTAGTAGTTGTAACCAGTGCAGCGATGTAGGAGGATGTCAGCATGGAATTCCACATGTGGGTTATCTCCTGTGAGCAGGTTAGCGGTTGCATGATGTTGATGAAGCTTCGGCGAAGAATACTACTTGCTATCTGGTGATACGTCAAATATGTGATTATGACGGATGATTCAAAATGTTCATAAAAGGCTTAACAAAAGACTTCGAGAAATTTGGCGAGTTACCGATACAGGATCATGGTAATTGAGGAGGAGGAATCGTTGTGGGCTCTACATTATGTGATGGTAGCTTAAAGCTAAGTGGGGGAGCCCCACTATCTACGATTGGATCACGTGGTTGTCTACTTGTGCGGTTTCTGGTTATCGATGCATTGGTGGATTATTTATGATTAAGAAAAGAAGATATCAGGAGTAATTCGAGCATGGAACTTAGTGAATGTGTGTTATACTTCGCCTTATCGATTGAGGTGCAGGTCTGGGAGGACTTAGAGTTTATCCTTCTTGTGGATGTAATGTACAAGGAAAAGAATTCATTCGGTTGCTTCTTTGAGAGGGTGTTCATGTTCTAGCAGAACATTGAAGTTTGGTTATATTCGGGATCAGGTCAGAGTGGGTGACTCTCAACAACGGTCCTAGTGGTTTCAAGAATATAAGTGCAGTGCCTAATAATTTCGGGTCTGTTTAGTGGTTACAAATCGAGTTTTCACAGTGGTTTATGAACGGGACTTTGAATGTTCTATGTTATCATCGGGTATGCGGTGCAGTATCGGAGGGAAGGAAGAAATAGCTTCGGATTCACGGAAGGTCTTGCAAAATGGGTGTACCAGTTGGAGATGCTATTGTGCACTTGAGAAGGGTATGAGATGATTCATGGGTATTAAGATGATGTGGTCTCGCGATTTGGGTCACTCGGGATGAGTGCGGATTAAGTTTGTTATGTTGCGAATGGAGCTATTACTATTTCTAAGTCGGGTCAAGAGTAAATTGGATGAAGTTGGGTCTGTTAGTAATGGCTGAATCAATATGATTGTGGCAAAGATCAGTTACTTCGGCGTGTGAAGTTATACATGTGGTTTGTGGTTGTACGCGCGGGCTTGATATCCACCATAACTTGATTGATTTAGGAGGTATTTGATTAAAATAGCCTTGCGTTATAAATGGATTTCGGAGGAGTCATGGTGGTTTAGATCGTGACTTGAGGTTTGTATTTTCTGCGGTTTGGGAATTCAGTTGCGTGTTGCATTGGTTCTTCTGAAATGAGCTAAGTGAAATGTTTCTAGCCAATAAAGTGTTTATTCTACTGGTAGTTTAGGGGTTATGATGAATTCGTGTATTCTCGCGTAGCGGCATGATAGGTGCAGTGAGCGGCATGGGAATTTGAAGGTGGAGGATCAAGGTTGCGATTCAGTATGACAATAATGTCACGAGCTCGGATGAGCCAGGAAGAATTTAGATGTTCAGAGTAAGCTGACATTATCCTAATGTCACCTAGGAATGGTGTTATATGGAAGGAGCATTGTATATTGATTTGCGGGTTCTTGAATTGCTTTACAGAATTTGTACGGTTGGTGGTATGGAGGTGCAGACTTTGCTACCAAGTGCAGAAGGTCGTGGGAGCGTACCCCATGGGGAGATTTGTATGAGTGTGACACGTTAGTCATGTGATTGTTAAAGATTGAAACCCAGTACAAAGACTTTGGTACTATCGTTAATGTGAGAGTTTATACCTGGAAGGCGCTCTATTCCTTTGGATGTAAACTGTGGGAGTTTGGTCTGGAGTGGACGGCTGCTCGTGTGTGTCATGAATGGGGCCATTATAGATCCTTGGAAGGTTATTGGCCCAGCATGGTAGGATTAGAATCGGTTTGAGTTCCGTTGGTGGGCCTAATGTGAATATGTGCTCTAAGTCAGGTCGAATGTGTTCATTCGTAATAGCATGGCTACGGAGGAGTCGTCGGGCATTGTATTTTATTCTCGTCGCCAGCTATTCCATGTAAATCTCTATTGTGCCATGTGGGTTGTGAGACGGTTTGATTATTCGCACATGTGTTGAGGTCCCCTGTAGCCTGTGGTGTTGTGGGAGCAGGAAGGCTCTCGAGATGCAGGTCATTTATTGCACCCTAGTTGTGCTTGGGTTTCGTAGCGTATGGCACTACCCGTTGCCCCAGGATTTGTATTATGCACTTGGCGTGCTTGTGGTTGATATTCGGGGTATTTCGTAAGTATAAGCATTACGTCTTGATGTGTGTTTTATTCTTGATTGTTATTTGCGGATCGGGTGGCATGCCGCCACAGATATATTTCTTGGATCGGGTGGCACGCCGCCACGGGCATGTTATGTGGATCAGGTTTCACGCCGCAACAGTGAGATGTTGAGTACGGTCCCCTATACTTATTTTGTGTATTTGTTTCTCATTCTTTGAGAAAGGTTCATAGCATCCCTTCGTCCATTGGACCTGAGATTAGTGCAATCAGATTTATATCAGATATATTTAAGAG
The DNA here is from genome assembly GCF_000390325.3 of Nicotiana tomentosiformis. Lineage (NCBI taxonomy): Eukaryota > Viridiplantae > Streptophyta > Magnoliopsida > Solanales > Solanaceae > Nicotiana > Nicotiana tomentosiformis. The sequence goes on from NC_090814.1 coordinate 138,627,377, forward strand.
CAAATATCGCTATTCAATTCAGAATGAGGTAATGGTCCTTGTCAGGAGGAGAGACTCTATGATTTGTTAATTTGGCAGGGGGTTATTAGTTTCTACATATATCTGCCATCGTGACAGTATTTCGAAGGTTGTAACATGATTTATATGCGTCATGAGATGTATTGCGGGCATCAGATTCGTGAAATTCTAGCTAGTGTGGTCGGAGGATGTTATTATGGGCAATCGACTTCTATGGTGCGGGGTGTGATTTCAAAATAGGTGCATGAATGTGTTTTGGTATAGTGTGTGTTGATTGATACGGTGTTCGTGTGTTAGAATCAGGTGTTGTTAAGAAATTTGGAACTTGGAATTTGGTCCTAAAGCTTGTTAGCTAAAGTTATAAGGAGGATCTTCAATATGGCTCGAGATAATGTGCCTCACTGGGTTGTGGTGGCACGAGTAGGTCCCCTGTTAAACAGTGACTTTGGACCACTCTAAGCAGTTCTTAGCACGTTCGAGGACGAACGTATATTTAAGTGGGGGAGAATGTAACAACCCGATTGGTCATTTTGAGCTCTAGCGCGTCATTCTGCGGTTTGAGGCCTTGAGTAGCTTCACTTCAGGTATTATAACTTGTACGTGTGGTCAGAATTTAATTTCGGAATGTTCGGGATTGATTTGGAAAGAAAATTCTAATTTCAGAAGCTTTAAGTTAGAAGAATTGAGTAAGGTTTGACTTTTGATTAAACGACCTCGGAATCGGGATTTGAAGGTTCCAATAGGTACGTATGATGATTTCGGGGTTGGGCGTATATTCGGGTTGAGTATCGGATCACCCGAGAGCATTTCGGCGTTTATTATGGAAAGTTAACATTTTGAAACTTTAAGAATTTCCTAAGTTTGGTTTGGGGTGGGCTTTGGTGTTATCGATGTCCGTTTGGGATTCTGAACCTTGGAATAGGTTTGCATTGTGATTTATGACATGTGTGCAAAGTTTGGCGACATTCCAGAATGTTTTGATATGAATTGGACGCGTTCGTCGAAGTTTAAAGGTTTGGAAGTTTAAAGAAAGGTTTTGATCGTCGATAGTTTTGATGTTGTTTAGTGTGATTTGAGGCTTCTACTAAGTTCGTAATATGTTTTGGGGTGCGTTGGTATAATTGGTTAAGGTCCCGAGGGCCTCGGGTGGATTCCGGACGGTTAACGGATCAATTTTTAGACTTAAGAAAAAGCTGGAGGGTTCTGGTTGCTGGTGCAACCGCTTCTGCGGAAGCTTCATCACAGAAGCGGCCATGCAGGCAGTGGACTGCAGAAGCGGATAGAAGGGAGCTGGGTAGAGGCCGTAGGTTAGAAGGAATTCCCGCACCTGCGTGACCGTAGAAGCAGCCCGGGCGCCACAGAAGCGGCTGAGAGTGAATTGGTTGAGGTCGTAGGTGCGAAGAAATTCCCGTACGTGCGTGATCGCAGATGCAACCATTGGAGCGCAGGTGCGGACCTTGCTGGGGAGGCTCGGACTGCAGATGCGGTTGAATTCCGCATAAGCGGAACCGCACCTGCAGATGAAACATCGCAGAAGCGAAGGCACAGAAGCGTTGGAGGGGCCGCAGATGCGGAGGTTGAGGGGCCTGAAGGGATCCGAAGAAGTAGACTTTGTGCCATAGAAGCGACTAATGGACCGCAGATGCAAAAGGTCGTTGGGCAGTGTGTTCTTTTAAAACGGGGGTTTGACCCATTTTCACTTCATTTCGTCCATGGGAGCCGATTTTGGTGTGCTATCTTCATCATCTATTATGGGATAAGTGATTTCTTCACATCTTGAGTTATATACATAGTTTATATATTGATTTAAACACGAAAATTAGTAGAAACTTGGGATTTTGGTAGAAAACCCACAATTTGATATTTTTGAATTTTGACCATGAAATTGGATATGGAATTTGGAATAAGTTATATATTTTAGTTCGTGGTATTATGGGTAAAGTTAATCTTCGAAAATTTTCGGAAATCGGGTACGTGGGCCTGAGGGTTGCCTTTGTTGGCTTTTTGAACGGAGTTGGGAATCATTATAAATTGTTAGATTATACATATCGGGGTATATTTTGATTGATTTTCACGTTATTTGACTAGTTTTGAAGAGACGGGTATCAGGTTGAGGTGTTTGAGTGGCGTTGGAGCCGGTTATGAAACTTCAGAGCGAGGTAAGTCTCGTGTATAACCTTGTGAGGGGAAAACTACCCTTAGGTAATATTTATTGTTATGTGCAACTAGTTGTGGGTGCTACGTATGCACGAGGTGATGAGAGTCCGTACGTAGCTAAAACATGTTTATGTCCGGGTAGACTTAGGACTTTATCATGTAATAATTGAATTATTTGAACTCGTTATGCTGGCTTAATTAATTAAAGTTATATTTAAATTTTATTTAGAAATAAATATATGTATAATAGGCCGAGCCTTAACACTTTGAGTCGTGGGCGATTTATTTGAGAAGCGTACAGATTATATTCGTTATGTGCTCATGTATGGTATTTGTAACACGTGTCTCGTGATTCGATAACTTCCTTCCTTTTCTTGTGGAGCGGGCCGAACGCCTCGACAGTATATAGATGCATCTATGGTTTGTGTCGCACGACCCTCGGAAGTGTACACATTATTCTAGATCGGACCGAACGACCTCGAGGAATCGTACGTTATATCGCCATTAGTCTGAATATTCACGAGATAAACCTTCCACTGATGCCCGACACTTTATGGTATTCCTTATTTATTTGATATTGACACTTGACATTTTCTTAGCTGTTAAGGTTGAATACAAGATTTAGAAATTCATGCTTTAAAAGAAGTAATTGGGAGATTATGTAACTTACAGATTTACCCCATCATTGTCTTATGCTTCATATTTGCTTATGTTTTTATATATTGCTTTATTGGACCTTTAGTAAGTGTCAATGTTGACCCCTCGTCACTACTTCTCCAGGGTTAGGTTAGATACTTACTGAGTACGTGTTGATTTACGTACTCATGTTGCACTTCTGCACTAAATGTGTAGGATCTGTCAGGTTCATTTGATGGTCACCTTGGCGCGTAGGCGCACCTGTTGAGGAGACTTTATGTGAGCTGCATTCCAGGCTATGCATCACAGTCCACCGAGTCTCCATTGTACTATTTATTTTATTCTGTCTTATTACATTCGGGACATATGTTGTATTATTATTGTACTCCTTAGAAAATTCTCATACACTTGTGACACCGGATTTTGGGGATTCCTACTGGTTGTTCGCTATTATAGTTTACTTAGTTATTATCATTTTACCCTGTAAATTCTATTTTAGACTATTTAAGTAATGGAGATTATGATTTCAAAAGTAATAAAATGAGTAAATAAATTGATAAATCAACGTTGGCTTGCTTGACGTCGGCGTTAGGTGCCATCACGACCTATAGTGGATTTTGGGTCGTGACAACAACTTCATGTCATATAAGCATGAAGTTTTAGCTTATGTATCCTTGAAACTTTAGACTCTGAAGGTTACTCTAAGTCTATATCAACGTGAAACAACTTCATGCTAAATTAGCATGAAGTGTTAGCTTATACTTTCATAACAATGGACTTATTAGTCTGAAGCTACATTCCTTTATATTTTAAAACTTCAAACTTATCTTTTTTGTATTTACCAGCTATTTTTTGTCTTTTACCACCTATTTTATATTATATTTAATTTGTCTGACCATATAGTAAATGACCCGAAAAATTACTTTTGCATTTATAAATAGTAAATGAAGTCTTTCAATTAATTATGTGCAAACTTTGACTTTTCAGCCTGAAATTATATTTTTAGTATGGAAACACTGCGGACTTATTAGGCCGAAGTTATATTTCTTTTTGCATTTACCACCTACTTGTTGTCTTTTACCACCCACTTATCTTGTTACATTCAATTTTTCTGAACGTAAAACAGTAAACAGACCTGAAAAGTTACCTTTGCATTTATAGATATTAAATTGATTAGGTGCCAACTTTGGTTATATTAATAACCTATTCCCTTGAAAATTTCATAGTCATACATAGCCTTCTATCATATTTTTTAAAATTTATATTCATCCATAGCCTTTTAGCTTTTTTTAAAGAAACAATGTGAGATGCTAGCGGAAGCAAGAAGCTTACAATGGATGAACTTATGCAGAAGTGGGAGAGTTTAAAGTCTGATTAGAATAATAACGTACCAATGACCAATCTTATGCAAAAGTGAGAGCAAATAAAGGTTGATTGGGAAAGAATTAGACCATAGTTTTTTGCCGATGAATCATTCTAGAATAGGCTGAACCCCGAACGCAGTTGTGAACGTTATTCAACCTCGTTCGACAAGGTGATGCAGTAGCTTGATTCTTTTAAATTTCCCATCAGGGACTATATCAAGATGGAAAATAGCTTGAAAAGTCTTCCTTATCTTATGGACAGAGTAATAATTGAACAAAATAAGTTAAGTGATCAGTTCAACAAGTTGAAGTGCGATCTCATGAGACTTTGTGGTCTTTTTGCCCGGGTATCCTATAATTATTTATGATTCGGATGATGATGAGATATATCGAAAAATTAATGAGTACTGTTCTGATGATGGTGGTGATGCTTAGTTTTTTCAATCCCTTTTCTATATTTTTCTTTTGTATTTTTGTTAATGTTTTTATGGCTTTCTTTTGCTTTGTGTGATTTCTTTTTCATGTAATATGTTATATAAATAAAAATTATGTTTTATTTTTGTGTATAATTTATTTGAATTTTGATGGCTGCATTCTCATTTTAATGTAATAATATAGTACGTGCCAACATAAAACTTCATGCCTTATAAGGATGAAGTTAGCATATATAAGTTAGAAACTTCAACCTTTTTGGTCTAAAGTTATCATCTATAGCTTTTGAGAGTCAGACTTTATAGGCTGAAGTTTTTTTGTAAATATTACCCGTTAATAGGCATATATAAGGCTGTAACTATAACTTTTAAGAGTCAGATTTATCTATGCTAAATTTTTTTTGTTAATTTCCTAAATTTTCATACTAAACATGTTGAAGTTTTGTCCTGCAGTCTATAATTTTGTAATGAGTTTTTGCTAAACTTCAGAAAAAACATGCTGAACTTTTTATGTTTATTTGCTAAAATTTCATACTAAATATGCTGAAGTTTTGTCAAGCAGGATGTAATTTTCTAATGAGATTTTTAAAACTTCAAACTTATCCTTTTAGGCTTGAAGTATTACTTTATATATATATATATATATATATATATATATATATATATATATATATATATATGAATACTTCATGCAGAAAGATCTGTAGTTTTTTATTATATATAGTATGTTTTTTTCGTGTGTGTGTGTGTGAGTTAAAGATATGTATTTCACTTACAGGTTTTTCTCGATGTAGTGATTGCGTATTTTTTATAATGTAACCAAACCTATAAGCCGCCAACAATCACATTTCACATATATCAATCAATAATGAAAGTGTAAATTCAGAAGATCTATCTTCCTATAGAATGAATTTGTTTCCCAAGGATTATTGAATGCTGGAGTATTTTTCAGCATGTTTCTTGGAATATGGATGAGGCGGTGGAGAAGACAAGAAAATTGTTCTGTTATGCTTAATTCGTTTACATCGACTGCAATTGGTAGACTTCAGTTGTACTGATTCGGTCGCAGGGATATACCTCTTCTTTTTTCTTCTTCCTTGTACAATCTCTACATCGGGAGGTTTTGTGATTTGAGATTCCACATTTTGTGGTATTTCCTATGAATTTTGATCTCTCACAATATTGACATGCCCTTCATATGTTTTGAACCATGCTTCCCTTGAATACCATTTTGAGCAGTAATCAGATTTCTCCAAATATCTCTTATTGATAGCAACAACTGCGTGTGGACAGGGCAATTCATCAAGTTGGAATTCCAAGTTGTCATAAGATCTCTTCTTTAAGTCCACAATGAATTCCATTCCTTCATTATTTATTCTAAACGACATTGAATCAAGGTTGAACACCTAAGAATGAATAAAAAAATTAAAAAACCTATATTAGTGTATTATGACTTCAAAAAGAAAAAGTATAAAGTTTTTTATTTGTAAGCAGTAAATCACTTCAAACATAAAAAGCTGAAGTAATTATGCATTAGTTAATTACTTCAGACAAAATATGATATAGTTAAGCAAAATACAGTATGAAAAAACTTCAGACATGTATTTTTTTGTGAGCAGGCAATCAATGAGATCATAAATGTTGAAGCTAATAAATATGCTTATAAAAATTTTGCAAGCCAAGTCTATCTTCTTATTCATCTCTTCTTCTGCACATATTTATACTTTGTAAAAAGTTTCATCTGCTATTTTTCTCCGTTCATAAAACCAGTGTTGTAACTTTTCTTGGATGAAATCTAATATTCATAAAACATGCATCTCTCTCGCTTTTAGTAATATGGAATTCATTGATTTTACCATGTTTGTTGTCAGCATATCATAACGTCATCGTAGGAACCACAATCGAGCCCATCTCTCTAGTGGCTCTTTCATTATTTAATTGTATATTTTTTTTGTCAACACTTTTAATCTGGGACATTAACTAATTAAAATCTTCACGTCTGTATGACCTTGCAACACTTTGGAAAAGATTTATCACCGTGCTTTTTGCATGTCTTTGCTTTAAATCCTTCTCAAAGTGATAGAGGCAGATATCATGGCGGGCTTCAGGATAAATTTGTCTAACCCCATATGCGATAGATTGGTATCTATCTGATAAAAAAACCGGTTCACGACAGATTTCAATTTCTTTTCTCATTTCCTCAAAGAACCAAATGTATGCATCATTGTTTTCTGAATTTGCTACAACAAAAGATAGAGGAAATATTTGATTATTTGCATCCTTTGATACAACATCAAATAGAACATCACGATATTTTGACTTTTAAAACGTTTCATCTACTACAATCACGGGTCTACAGTAACGCCAACCAGCTATTGATGTCGCAGGAGCAAAGAACATATAAGTGAACCTGTACAGGTGAAACAAAAAAAATAAATCATAAGGTGTGAAGGTTTCAAATAGGAACAGTTGAAACTTCAGACAAATGGTTGTTATTTTTTTGCTTACCGATTCTGCTGATCTCTTTTTATGCTAGTGTACGTCCGTGGGTTTCTATGCACAATCACGTGTAGGTATGAAGGAAGGTGGTAGTCCTCTTTCGGTGTTTGTCACGACCCAATTTCCTATGGGCCGTGATGGAGCCCAACGTCGCGGCTAGGCAAGCAAACAATGGACTAACCGTGTATCTATTCTTTTTACATGTTTTGAAATAGTTGATTTTTAATTATTACATAAGTAAGAGATGAGAAAATTTAATAAAATAAAACGTAACAAATTGTAAGATCAAGTGTAGTGAAATAAACACTCCAATAATCATTAAGTGTATACTAGCAAAATTCTAAGACCTGGTGTCATAAGTGTATGAACTACTAGTAGAATACACAAAATACTAAACAACTGTCTGAAATAAAATAGACATAAAGTGAATACAAAAGAAAGATTTTGGGTGTTGTAGAACAGCTCGGAAAGTAGCTCACCGCTAAGTCTCGATGTATCAGGAGTGCGCGACGGGATGATATCCAGATGCACCTGCCTTAAATCATGCACGGTTAGTGCAGAAGTGGAGCGTGAGTACGTAAACAACATGTACCCAGTAAGTATCTATCATGACCCAATTTCATAATACGCCGTGATGGCGCCTAACGCCGCCTCTAGGCAAGCCAACTGTGAACTAGTCACGTGATTTCCTCTTTTAACAAATTATTTTCCAAGTAATTAAACTTTTCTTAATTTAAAAAGAATTTGAGAAATAACAAATCTAAAATAAATAACATGAAAGCAACTGTGTACAACCATATTCATAGAATAAAACCAAAATCGCAAGTCTACTAGTGTGTGCCAAGACCTTGTATCATAAGTGTATGAGCATCTAGTAGAATATATAAAAGAATACTAGTCTACTGTTCGAAGTGAAATAGACAAAAAAAGACTCCAGCTGCTGCACAACGGGCTCAGAAGGCAGCTCATCGTGAAGCCTCGAAGTGGTAATCAAGTGCGCGCGACGGACTGATATCCAGATGCACCTGCCTCAGATCCTGCACATTTAAGTGCAGACGTGTAGCGTGAGTACTTAAACAACATGTACCCAGTAAGTATCCAGTCTAACCTCGAAGAAGTAGTGACGAGGGGTCGACTTTGACACTTACTATGGGCGAACAATAATATGCCAAAGTTTACAAATAAGCATGAATTTCGTGAATAATACTGAAAACTAAATAACAGGAAATAATAAATAATTCTTTCACAAGTACTAAGTCCCTAATTTATTTTCATCATTTAACACTTTGTCTCTCAAGCCAATGAAGCAATATCAATTATAAATGATTTCAAAGATGTATCATGCGCGAGTTATGCCGAGGTCGTATGGCCCGATCCAACATAAATATTTAAACTGTGCACTGCCGAGGGTCGAACGGCACGAACCATAGATGCATCTATCTGCTACCGAGACGTTCGGCCCGCTCCACAAAGAAAATACTTTAAAGAAATACAAATTCTCAATAATAGTCCAGTGTTCCATTCACAAATTCAAGTAAGTAAAATTTAACCTTTTTAAAAATTCCTTTATAAGTTTCCAATCTAACTTAAGCAATTAAATTAACATTTAAGGGTGCAAACATCTCAAGTATAGCATGATATGGGTCCTAGACTATCCGGACAATAGCATCATTAGTAGCTACGTACGGACTCTCTTCACCTCGTGCATCTCGTCACCTCGTGCGTACGTATCCCCCACAAATAGAAACACATGTTAATCAATTTACCTATGGGGATAATTCCCTCTTATAAGGTTAGAAAAGAGACTTACCTCGTCTCAAAGCCTACTTTCCGGTACAAGATTGTGCTCAAACCCTCAATTTGGTGCCAAACGACTCGAAACTAGTGAGATATTATATAAAATGATCAATACATGCTCAAAAGTTCATATCTTAACTATCAAAGTGATTTCCCAAGCCTATTTGAAAAATTCCTAAACTTTAGCCCGGGCCCACGTGCCCGGATTCCGAAAATATTCGGAGAAAGTTGTTACCCATGACATTATGAACTCAAATATATGATTTTCACTAGGTTCCTTAACAAATTTCGTGGTTAAATCTCCCCTTTATCAAAACCTAGATTATCACCTAAACCCCAAGATTTTTACTAATTTACATGTTATAATCTACCCATAAACTATGTATTTAACTCACATTTGATAGGAATTACTTACATAAATTAGTTGATAAAAATCCCCTCTCTAACCAGCTCCAAAATCGCCCCCAAGAAGTGTAAGAAGTGGGCAAAATACCTAAGTCCCGTATTTCAAACAACCTCACTGCCTAGCGAATCTTGTACCTGCGGTGCCGCTTCTGCGAAGGAAATCTCGCAGGTGCGGTCCTCCTCCAGCTGGCCAACGTTCGCATATGCGGAGCAAGAGCCGCTCCTGCATGATCGCTCCTGCAACTTTCGACGCGCGCCTGCGGACATAGTCATTTCTGCGGTTTCCCCAATCACACATGCGTGTTCGCAGGTGCGCAAACTCGCACGCATCTGCGGTCCATGGTCAAACGCTCCTAGCCACTTCTGCGGCACGAACCACGCATCTGTGGGCTCACACCTACGGCCCAAGACTCGCACCTGCGGTTACACAAGAATGGGTGCAACCATCAGCCCTTTTTAGTTTCAAACTCATTTCGCGCATCGTCTGAACGGCATCCGGGGCACCCGAGTCCCCGTCCAAACATGCCAACAAGTTTGGAATCATAAAACGGACTCACTAAAACTCTCGGAACGTACAAAACAACATCAAAACTAAGAGTCACACCCCAAACCAATTGAATCAAAATATGAACTTCAAGTTCTTTAATTTACTCCCAACGCGCCGAAATGTACTTAAACTACTCAGAATGATACCAAATTTTGCGTGCAAGTCGTAAATGACGTTACAGAACTATTCCTAGTCTCGAAATTCCATTTGGACTTCTATAACACCAAAACCTACTTCAAACCAAATTTAAAGAACTTCAAAAACCTTCGAAGAACCAACTTTCACTATTAGGCGTCGAAATGCTCCCGGGTCATCCAAAACCCGATCTGAACATACGCTCAAGTTCGAAATCATCATACGAACCTATTGAGACCGTCAAATCTTGATTCTGAGGTCGTTTACTCAAAACATTGACCGAAATCAAACTTAGCCTTTTTAGCCAATCTTAAGGAACCAAGTGTTCTTATTTCAACCCGAACCCTTCCAAATCCCGAACTAACAATCCCCGCAAGCCATAAAACAGTAGAAGCACGTACGGGGGGTCTTATTTAGGGGAACGGGGTTCTAAAAAGCAAAACGACCGATCGGGTCGTTATATTCTCCACCTCTTAAATAAACATTCGTCCTCGAACAGGTCTAGAATCATACCTGGAATGCCGAATAAGTGTGGATATCTACTCTGCATGTCCTTCTCAGACTCCCAAGTCGCCTTCTCGACTGGTTGGCCCCTCCACTGGGCTTTCACTGTAGAAATCTTCTTGGACCTCAACTAGCGAACCTGCCTATCCACAATGGCAATTGGCTCCTCCTCATAACCCAGGCTCTCATCTAACTAAGTCGTGCTGAAGTCCAACACATGTGACAAGTCGGCATGATACCTCCGGAGCATAGACACGTGGAAAATCGGATGAACTCCCGATAGACTGGGAGGTAAGACAAGCTCATAAACAACCTCCCCAACTCGTCTTAACACCTCAAATGGTCCTATAAACCTTGGGCTCAATCTGCCCTTCTTCCCAAATCTCATAATCCCCTTCATCAGCGAAACATTCAAGAGAACTTTTTCACCCACCGTAAATGATAAATCACGCGCCTTCTGATCCGCGTAACTCTTCTGTCTGGACTGTGCCGTGCGAAGTCGCTCTTGAATCAACTTTACCTTTTCCAAGGCATCTTTCACTAAATTAATATAATATAATTTAGCCTCACCGGGCTCAAACCACCCGATGGGAGAACGACATCGCCGACCATATAAAGCCTCAAATGAAGCCATCTCGATGCTGGATTGGTAACTGTTGTTGTAAGAAAACTTGGCCAAGGTCAAGAATCGATCCTACTGCCCTCCAAAGTCAATCACACATGCTCTGAGCATGTCCTCCAAGATCTGAACTGACCGCTCCGATTGTCCGTTGGTCTGTGGATGAAATGATGTGTTGAGCTCTACACGGGTCCCCAACTCACTCTACACTGCTCTCCAGAAATAAGAGGTGAAGTGAGGGCCTCTGTCTGATATGATGGAAATACATATACCATGCAACCGAACTATCTCCTGAATATAAATCTAGGCCAATCTCTCTGAAGTATACGTAGTCACAACTGGGATGAAATGTGCCGACTTGGTCAATCTATCAATAATGACCCAAACTGCATAGAACTTCCGCAAGGTCCGCGGCAACCCAACTACGAAGTCCATAGTAATGCGCTCCCATTTCCACTCAGGTATAGTCATCTACTGAAATAGGACACATGGCCTCTGTTGCTCACACTTAACCTGCTAGCAATTTAGGCACCTCGCCACATACTCAACTATGTCTTTCTTCATCCGTCGCCACCAATAATGTTGCCTCAAGTGACGATACATCTTCATAACGCATGGGTGAATGGAATATAGAGAATTGTGTGCCTCCTCTAAAATCCTCTCCCTCAAGCCAACGTCACTAGGAACACATAGACGACCCTGGAGTCGCAGAACACCATCATCGCCGATAGTAACCTCTTTGGCACCACCCTGTAGTACCGTCACTCTGAGGACCAACAAGTGCGGATCATCAAGCTATCAAGCCTTGATCTGCTCCAATAGTGGCGACTGGGCAACGACACATGCAAGAACTCAGCTGGGCTCTGAAATATCCAACCTCACAAGTCTGTTAGCCAAGGACTGAATGTCCAAAGCTAGTGGCCGCTCCTCTGCTGAAATGAAGGCCAAGCTACCCATAATCTCTGCCTTTCTGCTCAAGGCATCCGCGACTACATTCATCGTGCTGAATTATAAATAATGGCGATGTCATAATCCTTTAGTAACTCAAGCCATCTGCGCTGCCTTAAATTGAGATCCCTTTGTTTGAACAAATGCTGCAAGCTACGATGATCAGTGTAAACCTCACAGGACACCCCATAAAGATAATGCCTCCAAATCTTAAGAGCATGAACAATCGTGGCCAACTCCAAATCATGCACAGGATAATTCTTCTCATGGGGCTTCAGCTGACGTGAAGCATATGCAATAACTCGCCCCTCCTGCATCAATACACAACCTAAATCAATGCGTGAAGCGTCACAATACACAGTATACATCCCTGAGCCAGAAGGTAACACTAGAACTGGTGTTGTAGTGAAAGCTGTCTTGAGCTTCTGGAAGCTCGCCTCACAATCATCGGACCAACGGAATGGAGCACCCTTCTGGGTTAATCTAGTCAAAGGTGCTGCAATAGATGAGAAGCCCTACATAAATTGGTGATAATAACCTGCTAATCCCAAGAAGCTCCTGATCTCAGTCGCCGTAGTAGGACGAGGCCAACTCTGAACTGCCTCAATCTTCTTGGGTTCCACCTTAATACCCTCGCCTGATACAACATGTCCCAAGAATGCTACAGAATCTCGCCAAAACTCACACTTGGAGAACTTAGCATATAGCTTTTGTTCCCGCAAGGTCTGAAGCACCACTCTCAAATGTTGCCCGTGCTCCTCCATGCTACGTGAGTAGATCAAAATGTCATCAATGAAGACAATGAAAAATGAATCAATGTAAGGCCTGAACACCCTATTCATCAAATCCATAAACGCCGCTGGGGCGTTAGTCAAGCCGAAGGACATTACTAGGAACTCATAATGGCCTTATCTAGTACAGAAAGCAGTCTTCGGAACATCCGAGTCCCAAATCTTCAACTGATGGTACCCCGATCTCAAGTCGATCTTAGAGAACACCCTAGCACACTACAACTGGTCAAAAAACTCATCAATACGCGGAAACGGGAACTTGTTCTTGATGGTGACCTTGTTCAACTAGTGGTAATCAATGCACATCCGCATAGTCCCATATTTCTTCTTCACAAATAAGACTGGTGCACCCCAAGGAGATACACTTGGTCTGACGAACCCCCTTGCTAGCAACTCCTCAAGTTGTTCCTTTAACTCCTTCAACTCTTTCGGAGCCATGCGGTACGGTGGGATAGATATAGGATGGGTACTTGGAGCCAAGTCAATACAGAAATCGATATCATGGTCTGGTGGCATGCTTGGAAGATCAGAAGAAAACACATCGGAGAACTCCCGGACTACTAGCACGAAATCAATTATCGGGGTCTCTACGGTAGTATCTCGAACATAAGCTAGATAATCCTAACAACCCTTCTCGACCATATGTCGAGCCTTCAGAAAAGAGATAACCCGACTAGATGCACTGACAGACGAACCCTTCCACTCCAATCTAGGAAACTCTGGCATCGCCAAGGTAACAGTCTTGGCATGGCAATCAAGGATGGAGTGATATGGGGATAGCCAGTCCATGCCCAGGATAACCTCAAAGTCGGTCATATCGAGCAATAGGAGATCCGCTCTAGTCTCATAACCACAGAATGTGACCACACAGGACTGATAGATCCGATCCACAACAACAAAATTACCCACAGGAGTGGACACATAAATAGGAGTACCCAAGGACTCACGAGGAATATCCAAGAAATGGGAAAACAGAGATGACACATATGAATAGGTAGATCCTGGATCAAACAATACTGAAGCATCCCTACCGTAGACAGAAATAGTACTTGTGATCACGGCATCTGAGGCCACTACATATGGTCTAGCCGGAAAAGCATATAACCAAGCTAGAGCGCCGACTGTCTGGCCACCGCCTGTCTAAACAATAGCTGGCTGACCTCCCCCTATCTGGCCTCCACCTTTAGGACGGCCCCTACCCGCCTGCCCTCCGCCTCTGGGCGGCCGGACGGATGGCACTGAAATCATGGGATGATGAACCTGCTGTACTGCCTTACCCCAAAGCCTGGGGCAGAACCTCCACACATGACCGGGATCCCCGTACTCGAAACAACCTCTCGGTGTGGTGATCTGTTGTCCTAAAGTTTGACCCTGATGGCCTGAATACCCACTGGAAGAACCCTGAATGGTTGGTGGGCGGTAAGAACATTATGGCATGACACTAAAATAGGCGCTGGAAGAACCCTGAATAACTGGTGGGCAATAAGAATTCTTCGGCATGGCACTTAAATAGGGTCACACTGGAGCACCCCAAGGAGGCAGCAGTGCTGGATATGTGGGCCTGCTGGACTGACCCCTCACGAACTGACCTCTACCCCCAGCCGGGGCACCTCTAAACTCTCCGGAATAACGGACCCTCTTGTCCCGCTGCATCTTCTCTCTACCCCTCTAACGGTAACCCTCAATCCTCCGAGCAATCACCACTACTAGCTGATAGGAAGTCCCCATCTCAACCTCCCAGGCCACAGTATCTTGAATACCTGAGTGAAACCCCGCAACAAACCTCCGCACTCGCTCCGACTCATTAGGAAGTATCATAAGTACATAGCGAGACAACTCATAGAATCTCGCCTCAAAATCGGTCACTGACATCTGACCCTGCTGGAGCTGCTCAAACTGAAACCGCAACTCTTCCCTCTGAGAGGGTGGAATATACTTATCCAAGAATAGGCGTGTAAACTGGTCCCAAGTCATTGGAGGAGAACCTACTATTCTGCCAAGAAGATAAGACTGCGACCACCTACGGGCCCTGCCCTCCAGCTCGAAAGTAATGAAATCCACCCCGTGGGACTCCAATATCCTCATGTTGTGCAGTCTGTCCCTGAACCGATAAATGAAATCCCGAGGATCCTCATGTCGCTCACCTTCGAAGACAGGAGGGTGTAGCCTAGTCCATCTATCCAATAGCTTCTGCGGCTCACCGGCCGCAGCTGGTCTAGGCTCAAGTGTCGCTGCTGCAACTGGCTGGGCATCGCCCACGGGTAGTGCACCCGGGGTCTGATATACGGCAATTGTATGCCCTGGAGCCTGAGCAGTAGGGGCCTATGCTCCCCTCCCCCTCCCACGCCTGAGATGTGGCTGGGTCTGCTGGAAATAAACCAGCCTAGGTCATAGAGTCCTTGAACCGTAGCATACGGCCCATGACCTCCTGAAAGCCCGGTGCTGACGTGAAATCGACCGGGGTTGGCTCTGCTGCGGGCACCTCGCCCTGCTCCTCAATAATGGGATCCTCCACTGGATCTGCTGGTGGTGCAACTGGGGCAACTCTGGGATGTCCCTGTCCCCTACCTCGGGCGGGTGCCCTCCCCCGGCCTCTAGAAATAGGGGGAGCAGAGTTGGTTGCCTCCATATAACGCCATCCTTGATTGCCATGCCAAGACTGTTACCTTGGCGATGCCAGAGTTGCCTAGATTGGAGTGGAGGGGTTCGTCCGTCAGTTCATCTAGTCACTAATTTACATGTTATAATCTATCCATAAACTATGTATTTAACTTACATTTGATAGGAATTACTTACCTCAATTAGTTTATGAAAATCCCCTCTCTAACCAGCTCCAAAATCGCCCCCAAGAAGTGTAAGAAGTGGGCAAAATGCCTAAGTCCCATATTTAAAACAACCTCACTGCCCAATGAATCTCACACCTGCGAGGTCACTGCCGCACCTGCGGTGCCGCTTCTGCGGAGGAAATCTCGCAGGCGCGATCCTCCCACAGCTGGCCAACATTTGCATTTGCGCCTGCGAGACCGCTCTTGCTATCTTCAACGCGCGCCTACGGACCACGTATCTGCGGTCCATGGCCAAATGCTCCTAGCCACTTCTGCGGCACGAACCTCGCATCTGCGGCTCAAGACTCACAGGTGCGGTTACACCAGAACTGGTGCAACCAGTAGCCCTTTTTAGTTTCAAACTCAATCCGTGCATCGTCCGAACGGCATCTGGGGCCCCAGATGCCCCGTCCAAACACACCAACAAGTTTTGAATCATAAAACGGACTCGCTCAAACTCTCGGAACATACAAAACAACATCAAAACTAAGAGTCACACCCCAAACCAATTGATTCAAAATATGAACTTCAAGTTCTTTAATTTACTCCCAATGCGCTGAAACGTACTTAAACTACTCGGAATGACACCAAATTTTGTGTGCCAGTCTTAATTGATGTTACGGAATTATTTCCAGTCTCGGAATTCCATTTGGACCTCGATAACACCAAAACCTACCTCAAACCAAATTTAAAGAACTTCAAAAACCTTCAAAGAACCAACTTTCACTATTAGGCGCCGAAATGCTCCCGGTTCATCCAAAACCCAATGCGAACATACACCCAAGTCCGAAATCATCATACGAACCTATTGGAACCGTCAAATTCCGATTCTGATGTCATTTAAGCAAAACGTTGACCGAAGTCAAAATTAGCCTTTTTTGCCAACCTTAAGGAACCAAGTGTTCTGATTTCAACCCGAACCCTTTCAAATCACAAACTAACCATCCCCGCAAGCCATAAAACAATAGAAGCACGTACGAGGGGTCTTATTTAGAGGAACAGGGTTCTAAAAAGTAAAACGACAGGTCGGGTCGTTACAGTATCTAATCTAACCTCGAAGAAGTAGTGACGAGGGGTCGACTTCGACACTTACTATAGGCTAACAATAAAATACCAAAATTTCTAAATAAGCATGAGTTATGTAAACAACCATAAATCTCCATAACAAGCGATAAACAAATATTTCTTTCACTAATAATAAATCCCAAGTCAATTTCCATCATTTAAATATCTGTAACCTCTCAAGCCAATAAAATCATATCAAGAAGATTAGGCTCCAAGTATTATTACGCACGATTTATGCTCAGGTCGTACGGCCCGATCCAAAATATATGTATATACTGTGTGCACTGCCGAGGGTCGAACGACACAAACCATAGATGCATCTATTAACCTGCCGAGGCGAACGGCCCGCTCCCATGAGAGTAGAGGAAATTTATCTCGCTCGCGAAAATACTTGCGACGCGAGTGGACATTGATTTCTCAAAGTTATTATAAAATTCTTCCATTCTTCCCCACACATAAGAAATTTAAAGGGGAGACTTTAAATCTTGAAATCCTTGATCTCAGCTCTAGTTACAACAATTAATATGTATGACCAACATAATAGAGCAAACAAAGCATGGTGTAAGCCTAAGACTACTCAGACATCACATGGAATATAGCTACGCACGGACTCTCATCACCTAGTGCATACGTAGCTCCCCACACATATAATTCACAACAAAAATACGCCTAAAGGGATGAGTTTCCTCTTACAAGGTTAGGCAAGAGACTTACCTCGTTCTCAAGCTCACTCCCAATCCACAAATATGCTTTAAATCTTCAACTCGTTGCCAAATGACCCGAACTAGTCAAATGTTTTATAAATTAATCAATATATGTTCCAAAGTTCATAATTTAACTATTAGAGTAATTACCCAACCCAAATTGGAAGATTCCTAAAATTCATCCCCAGGCCCACGTGCCCGGATTCTGGAACTTTTCGAAGAAAGTTGTTACCCATAACCTCACGAACTCAAATATATAATTTCTACTCAATTCTATAACCATTTCTGTGGTTAAATCCTATTTTTATGAAAACCTAGGTTTTTCATCTAAACCCATGATTTTCATAATTTTTCATGTTAAAATCTACCCATAGTCTATGTATTTAACTCACATTGTATAGAAATTACTTACCTCAAAGTGCTAGATGAAAACCCCTCTCCAAGAGCTCCAAAATCGCCTAAGATGTGAAAGAAATGGGTTAGAAATGATTTAAGTCCCGTAATAAATAAAGCTCACTGCCTCCAGGACTTCCGCTTCTGCGGCTCCTTGGCCGCATCTGTGGAAAGGGCCTCGCAGATGCGGTCCTCACCCCAGCTGGCTCCCTCGCTTCTGTGACCAGCGGCTCGCTTCTGCGAGAACTCTTCTGCGGTGAGCTCGTCGCACCTGTGCCTTCCCCGCTTCTGCGATCTTATGCTTCGCATCTGCGCCTTCGCAGGTACGGTCCTCCCACTGCTTCTGCGATTCCTGGGCAGCCTTTGTTGGGCCGCTTCTGCAGTTGCTGGTTCACTTCTGCGAGCTCGCACCTGCGGCTGGCCTTCCGTAGGTGCGATTACACCAGAAGCTGGATGCTTCAGCCATTTCCTCTAAGTCCAAAACTTGGTCTGCGCCTCGTCCGATTAACACCCGAGGCCCCGCTCAAATATACCAACAAGTTTGAAACTATAAAATGGACTCGCTCGCACCCATGGAACGCGGAAAACATCATCAAAATTAAGAATCACACCCCTAACCAATTTGAATTAACTTACGAACTTCAAGTTCTTCCAACTTACTCCGAACGCGCCAAAACGTACTTCAACTACTTGGAATAACACCAAATTTTGAGTTCAAGTCTTAAATCACCATACGGAACCATTCCCAGGCTCAGAATCCCAAACGGGCCTCGATAACACCAAAACCTACTCTAAACCAAATTTAAAGAGCTTAAAAACCTTCAAGGTGCCAACTATCAATATTAAGCGCCGAAACGCCTCAAGGTCATCCAAAACCTAATCTAAATATACGTCCAAGTCTAAAATCATCATACGAAGCTATTGGAACCGTAAAATCCCGGTTCCGAGGTCGTTTACTCAAAACGTTGACCAAGGTCAAACTTAGCCCTTTTACCAACCTTAAGGAACCAAGTGTTCCAATTCAAACCGAACCCTTCTAAATCCCGAACTAACCATCCCCGCAAGTCATAAAATAATAAAAACACATATGGGGAGTCTTATTTAGGGGAACGAGAATCTAGAAAGCAAAGCGACCGATCAGGTCGTTACATTCTCCACCTCTTAAACAAACGTTCGTCCTCGAACGGGTCTAGAATCATACCTGGAGTGCTGAACCGGTGTGGATATCTACTCTGCATTTCCTCCTCGGTATCCCAAGTTGCCTCCTCGACTGGTTGACCCCTCCATCAAACCTTTACTGTAGAAATCTTCTTGGACCTCAACTGGCGAACCTATCTGTCAATAATGGCAACTGGCTCCTCCTCATAACCCAGGTTCTCATCTAACTGAACTATGTTGTAGTCCAACACATGCGACCCATCGGCATGATACCTCTGGAGCATAGACACATGGAATACCAGATGAACTCCTGATAGATTGGAAGGCAAAAGAAGCTCATAAGTAACCTCCCCAACTTGTCTCAACACCTCGAACAGACCTATAAACATTGGGCTCAACTTGCCCTTCGTTCCGAACCTCATGATATCCCCTTCATTGGCGAGACCTTCAAGAGGACCTTCTCGCCCAATATAAAAGATAAATCACGCGCTTTCTGATCCGTGTAACTCTTCTGTCTGGACTATGATGAAAGGTTGTGCTGAGCTCTACACGGGTCCCCAACTCACTCTGTACTGCTCTCAAGAAATGTGAAGTAAACTGAGGGCCTCTATCTGATATAATGGAGACATGCACACCATGCAACCGAACATGGTCGCAGAACACCATCCTCGTCGATAGTAACTTTCTTGGAACCACCCTGTAGTATCGTCTCTCTGAGAACCGACAAGTGCGGATCATTAAACTGGCGAGTCTTGATCTGCTCGAATAGTGAATACTGAGCAACGACGCATGCAAAAACTCGGCTGAGCTCTGGATATCCAACCTCAAAAGTATGTTAGCCAAGGACTAAATGTCCGAAGCTAGTGGCCTCTCCTTTGCTGAAATAAAGGCCAAAGTACCCATACTCTTCGCCTTTCTGCTCAAGGCATCCGCAACTACATTCGCCTTACCCGGATGATAAAGGATGGTGATATCATAGTCTTTTAGTCACTCAAGTCATCTGCGCTACCTCAAATTGAGACCCCTCTGCTTGAACAAGTGCTGCAAGCTACGATGATCGGTGCAAACTTCACAGGACACCCCATAAAGATAATGCCTCAAGATCTTAAGAGCATGAACAATCGCGGCCAACTCCAAAGCATGTACTGGGTAATTCTTCTCATGGGGCTTTAATTGATGTGAAGCATATGAAATAACTTGCCCCTCCTGCATCAATACACAACCTAAACCAACGCGTGAAGCATCGCAATACATGGTATACATCCCCGAATCGGAAGGCAACACTAACACCGATGTTGAAGTCAATGTGGTCTTGAGCTTCTGAAAGCTCGCCTCACAATCGTCGGACCATCGGAACGGAGCAGCCTTCTATCTAGTGAAAGGTGCTGCAATAGATGAGAAGCCCTCCACAAACCGACGATAATAACCTGCTAACCCCAGGAAGCTCTTTATCTCAGTCGTTGTAGTAAGACGAGGCCAACTCTGAACTGCCTCGATCTTCTTAGGATCTACCTTAATACCCTTGCCTGATACAACATATCCCAAGAATGCCATAGAATCTAACCAGAACTTACACTTGGAGAACTTAGCATATAGCTTCTGTTCCCGCAAGATCTGAAGCACTACTCTCAAATGTTGCTCGTTCTCCTCTATGCTATGTGAGTAGATCAAAATGTCATCAATGAAGACAATGACAAACGAATCGATATATGGCCTGAACACCTGGTTCATCAAATCCATAAACGTCGTCAGGGAGTTAGTCAAACCGAAGGACATCACTAGAAACTCATAATGACCATATCTAGTCCGTAAAGCCATCTTCGGAACATCCGAATACTGAATCTTCAACTGATGGTACCCCGATCTCAAGTCTATCTTGGAGAACACCCTATCACCCTGCAACTGGTTGAATAAATCATCAATACACGGCAACGGGTACTTGTTCTTAATGGTAACTTTGTTCAACTGGCGCCAATCAATGCACATTCGCATAGTCCCATCTTTCTTCTTCATAAATAACACCGGTGTACCCTAAGGCGACACACTCGGTCTGATGAACCCCTTCGCCAGCAACTCCTCAAGTTGTTCCTTCAACTACTTCAACTCTTTCGGAGCCATGCGATACGGTGGAATAGATATAGGTTGGGTACCTGGAGCCAAATCAGTATCACAATCTGGTGGTATGCCTGGAAGATCAGAAGAAAATACATCGGAGAAATCTCAGACCACGGGCACCGAATCAATTGCCAGAGTCTCTGCAGGAGTATCCCGAACATAAGCGAGATAAGCCAAACACCCCATCTCGACCATGTGTCGAGACTTCAAAAAGGAGATAACCCGACTAGATGAACTGACGAACGAACCCCTCCACTCCAATCTAGGCAAATTTGGCATCGCCAAGGTAACAGTCTTGGCATGGCAATCAAGGATGGCGTGATATGGAGACAACCAATCCATGCCTAGGATGACCTCAAAGTCGGTCATATCAAGCAACAGAAGATCCGCTAGGGTCTCATAACCACAAAAAGTAACTATGCATGACCGGTAAATCCAATCTAAAACAACAGAATCGCCCACTGGAGTGGACACATAAATAGGAGTACCCAAGGACTCTCGAGTAACACCCCGGAAATGCGTAAACAGAGATGAAACATACGAATAGGTAGACTCTGGATCAAATAGTACAGAGGCATCCCTACTGCAGACAGAAATAATACATGTGATAACGGCATATGAGGCCACTACATCTGGTTTGGCCGGAAAAGCATAGAATCTAGCTGGAGCGCCACCTGCCTGGACTCCACCTGTCTGACCTCCACCTCTAGGACGGCCCCTACCTACCTTCCCTCTGCCTCTGGGCGGTCGGATGGCTGGTGGGACTACTGGTGCTGTAATTATAGGCTGGTGACCCTACTGTACTGCCTTGACCCAAAGTCTGTAACAAAACCTCTTCATATGTCCAGGATCCCTACACTCGTAACAACCCTCGGAACGGAGGACTGCTGGCCTGAAGTCTGACCCTAATGGCTGAATACCCACAGGAGGAACCCTGAATAGCTGGCGATCAGTAGGAACACTCTAGTGTGGCATTGAAGTAGGGCCACACTGGAGCACCCCAAGGAGGCGGCGGTGCTGGATATGTGGGCCTGCTAGACTGACCCCTCAAGAACTGACCCTTGCCCTCAGCTGGGGCACCACTGAACTCTCCAGAATACCGAAACCGCTTATCCCTCGTAGCCTGCTCCCAAACACGCTGACGTGCACCCTCGATCCTCCAAGTTATCTCTACAACTAGCTCGTAAGAAGTCCTCATCTCAACCTCTCTGGCCATATGGCTTGACTAGCAGAGTGTAAACCTGCCACAAACCTCCGCACTCTCTTTGTATCGGTCGAAAGTATCATAAGTGCATGGTGAGACAACTCAGAACATCTCGCCTCATAGTCGGTCACCAACATCTGGCCCTGCTGGAGCTGCTCAAACTGAAATCACAACTCTTCCCTCTGAGGGTGGAATGTATCTGTCCAGGAAAAAGAGTGTGAACTGGTCCCAAGTCATGGGAGGGGAACCTGCTGGTCTGCCGAGAAGATATGACTGCTACCACCTACGGGCCCTGCCCTCCAGCTGGAAGGTAGTAAAATCCACCCCATGGGACTCCAATATCCTTATGTTGTGCAGTCTGTCCCTGCACAGATCAATAAAGTCTTGGGGGTCCTTGTGTCGCTCAACTCTAAAGACAGGAGGTTGTAACCTGGTCCATATGTCCAATAGCCTATGTGGATTGCCGGCCGCAGCCGGTATGGGCCTAACTATAGCTGCTACAACTAGCTGAGCTTTACCCACGGGTAGTGCGCCTAGGGTCTGATATACAGCAGCTGCATGCCCTAGAGCCTGAGCGGCAAAGGTATGTGCTTCCCATCCAGCTTGAGATATGGTTGGGTCTGCTGGAAATAAACCAGCCTGTGTCATAGAATCCATGAACCATAGCACACGGCCCATGACCTCCTAAAATCCCGGTGCAAACATAAAATCCCCTGGGGTTGGCTCTGCTGCACGTACCTTGCCATGTTCCTCAATAATAAGATCCTCTACTAGATCCACTGGTGGCATACCTGGAGAAACTCTGAGACGTCCTCGTTCTCTACCATGAGCTAGAGCCCTCCCTCGGCCTCTAGCAACAGGGGGAGCAGTTTCTCCATGATCGGGTACATCTGTTGCGCGCGTTCTCACCATGTGTGAGAGAATAAGAAAGAGATACTTAGCACAACATCAACTGCACGATAGGAGATGAAGAAAAAGTAGTTTCCTAACACTCTATAGCCTATCGAAGATAAGTACGGACATCTCTGCACCAATCCGCAAGACTCTATTAGGAGTGCTCATAACTTGTGAGACCTACGTGAACCTAGTGCTCTGATACCGTGTTGTCACTACCCAATTTCCTATGAGCCATGATGGCACCCAACATCGCCGCTAGGCAAGCTAACAGTGGACTAACCGTGTATCTATTCTTTTAACATTTTTTGAAATAGTTGATTTTTAATTATTACATAAGTAAGAGATGAGAAAATTTAATAAAATAAAACGTAACAAATTGTAAGATCTAGTGTAGTGAAATAAACACTCCAAAAATCATTAAGTGTCTACTGGCAAAATTCCAAGACCCGGTATCATAAGTGTATGAGCTACTAGTAGAATACACAAAATACTAAACGATTGTCTGAAATAAAATAGACAGAAAATGAATACAAAAGAAAGACTTCGGGTGCTGCACAACGGCTCAGAAGGCAGCACCGCTAAGTTTCGATGTATTAGGAGTGCGCGCCGGGATGATGTCCAGATGCACCTGCCTCAGATCTTGCACGGTTAGTGCAGAAGTTGAGCGTGAGTACATAAACAATATGTACCCAATAAGTATCTAGTCTAACCTCGTAGAAGTAGTGACGAGGGGTCAACTTCAACACTGACTATGGGCTAACAATAAAATACCGAAATTTCTAAATAAGCATGAGTTATGTAAACAACCATAAATCCCCATAACAAGCGATAAACAAATATTTCTTTCACTAATAATAAATCCCAAGTCAATTTCCATCATTTAAATAACTGTAACCTCTCAAGCCAATAAAATCATATCAAGAAGATTAGGCTCCAAGTATTATTACGAACGATTTATGTCGAGGTCGTACAACCCGATCCAAAATATATGTATATACTATGTGCACTGTTGAGGGTCAAATAGTATGAACCATAGATGCATCTATTAACCTGCCGAGGCGAACAGCCCACTCCCATGAGTGTAGAGGAAATTTATCTCGCTCGCAGAAATACTTGCGACGCGAGTGGACATAGATTTCTCAAAGTTATTATAAAATTCTTCCATTATTCCCCACACATAAGAAATTTAAATGGGAGACTTTAAATCTTGAAATCCTTGATCTCATCTCTAGTTACGACAATTAATATGTATGACCAACATAATAGAGCCCGGACATCATATGGAATATAGCTACGCACGGATTCTCGTCAACTAGTGCGTACGTAGCTCCCCACACATATAATTCACAACAAAGATACGCCTAAGGGGATGAGTTCCCTCTTACAAGGTTAGGCAAGAGACTTACATCATTCTTAAGCTCACTCCCGATCCACAAATATGATTTAAATCTTCAACTCGTTGCCAAATGACCCAAAACTAGTCAAATGTTTTATAAATTAATCAATACATGTTCAAAAGTTCATAATTTAACTATTATAGTAATTACCCAACCCAAATTAGAAGATTCCTAAATTCATCCCCGGGCCCACGTGCCCGGATTTCGGAAATTTTCGAAGAGAGTTGTTACCTATAACCTCACGAACTCAAATATATAATTTCCACTCAATTCCATAACCATTTCTATGGTTAAATCACATTTTTATCAAAACCTAGATTTTTCATCTAAACCCATGATTTCACAATTTTTCATGTTAAAATCTATCCATAGTCTATGTATTTAACTCACATTGTATAGATATTACTTATCACAAAGTGCTAGGTAAGAACCCCTCTCCAAGAGCTCCAAAATTGCCCAAGATGTGAAAGAAATGGCTTAAGTCTCGTAATAAATGAAACTCACTGCCTCCAGGACTTCCGCGGCTCCTTGGCCGCATCTGCGGAAAGGGCCTCGCAGATGCGGTCCTCACCTCAGCTGGCTCCCTCGCTTCTGCGAGACCGCTTCTGCGGTGAGCTCATCAAACCTGCGCCTTCCCCGCTTCTGTGATCTTCTGCTTCGTATTTGTGCCTCCGTAGGTGCGGTCCTCCCCCTACTTCTGCGATTCCTGGGCAGCCTTTGCTGGGCCGCTTCTGCGGTTGCTGGCTCGCTTTTGCGAGCTCACACCTGCAGCCGGCCTTCCGCAGGTGCGATTACACTAGAAGCTGGATGCTTCAGGCATTTCCTCTAAGTCCAAAACATGGTCCATGCCTCATTCGATTAACACCCGAGGCCCCGCTCAAACATACCAACAAGTTTGAAATCATAAAACGGACTCGCTCGCACCCACAGAACGCGAAAAACATCATCAAAACTAAAAATCACACCCCAAACCAAATTGAATTAACTTATGAACTTCAAGTTTTTCCAACTTACTCCGAACGCGCCGAAACATACTTAAACTACTTGGAATGACACCAAATTTTGCGTGCGAGTCTTAAATCACCATACGGAACCATTCTCAAGCTCAACATCCCAAATGAACCTCGATAACACCAAAACCTACTCTAAACCAAATTTAAAGAGTTTTAAAACCTTCAAGGTGCCAACTATCAATATTAAGCGCTGACACGCTCCCGGGTCATTAAAAACCTAATCCGAACATACACCCAAGTCTAAAATCATCATACGAAACTATTGGGACCATCAAATCCCAGTTCCGAGGTCGTTTACTCGAAACGTTGACCAATGTCAAACTTAGCCCTTTTGCCAACCTTAAGGAACTAAGTGTTCTGATTTAACCCGAACCCTTCTATATCCCGAACTAACCATCTCCGCAAGTCATAAAACAGTAAAAGCACATACGGGGAGTCTTATTTAGGGGAACGAGAATCTAGAAAGCAAAACGACCGGTCGAAAGTCTGGTGTAACCTCAATCTCTTTATCCTGAACACGTTTTAAAATTTGCTCACTTATAAAATTTGATGTAGCATGCTTCTGATCGGATTTTCTTGCATCAACTAAGTATTCATGGTTGCTATGAAATTTTATCACCTTGAAAAGTGTGGAATCTTTTATTTTGGTAACACGTACATTCCAATAATATTTCTCCACGATACATTTCAGCTCGTATCTCTTTGAACATGATCTAATAACAGTGAATTCAACTTTTTGGTTTATCTCCAAGATGCAGAAACATTTAGTCATGCTCTTCTTGTTCTCAAAAATTGATCATAATTTTATTTCCTTAGGCAATGCATCGTGCCTAAGTATTGTACATGGTGGAGATTCTTTCAACTTTCTCCTCACTCTTTTTCTTGATTTCTTAGAAGCAGTAGAAGTTTCAGGAATTTCTTCAGTTGTATCTGTTGTTATCGGTATATTTTCTGTATTTTCTTAATCTTGGTTGTTGCTTCTCATTGCAGGAGATAACAAAAAACTTTGTTGGCTTGTGTGTTGGTTGTCTATGTGCATTAGTAGTTTTCCTTTTCTTGTTGAGCCTCACCAAACTGGTCCGAATTTATTGTAGCGGCAGGTAATTCTTGCAGCGTTCGAGATTTTGAATCAGCTGCAATGTTAGAAGGTTGTCGCTCATTGTCTACTTCCATTATTGGATGTTCTACTTCATGTTGATAATTAGCAAGTTGTTCTGAATCTATTGTATGTGTATGAGATGGCTTGAATGTTGCAGATTCTAAAGAACCTATACTGTCAGAAAGTAGTTGTATTTTTTTGACAACAAAATGGCAATTCTTGAAAGCTGAATTAGTTGTTAGCAAATGTATACATGTTCTGAGTTCTACATCTGAAGTTACAAGCATCCTTTGCTTGTCTTTAGTTTGATATCAAACTATACTTTTAGTGTATATTTGGTTGCATCAAAATCTAAGACTTCACTAATTTTTTTCAGGAAAGTGTTGAATGATACTTGTTTATTAACCAGAACAAGTTTTGTATCATGATCCGCGTAGTTGTAATCAAAAGTCCATCTCCCATTGAAAGTAGTAATAAGGAAAATCAAACTCATCATGCAGTATAGAAACTACAACATGTTTAGTGTTAAGTTTTAGGAAATGAATAAAAACACTTTAGCATGTATAAGTGATGGTAGGCTATAATCTCATGTTTTAGTCGATTATTACATTCCAATTTACTGCACTTTAGTTGAGTTTGAGCTTTAATTGCTAGTATTTTGTACTAATTGTGTGTTTTATGCCTTGTAGGAGTGATTCCGAGCTATGTAGATGTTATGGAATGAATTCAAATAATTTGGAATTTTGAAGTCTGAGTAAAAGCCCAAAGAATTAAGCCGGGATCGTGTTCGGGGATCAACAAATGATAGTCAAGAACGAACAGAATCAAGCAGGCATATTGCGCAGGTGCGATATGCAAAGCTAATTCAAAAGGCTACAACTTTCATGTTTTACGTTTTTTCAAATTCCCAACAGAACAGGGTGAAAAGGGCGCGGCAAGTGCGCAGCCGCGCACTGACCGCGCATATAGGGCAAAACAGTGTGAAAAGTGCGCGGCCAAGTGCGCGGGCACACTTCCAGGTGCGCGGCCACGCATGTCCAACTCTAGAAAAGTGTCCTTTTTTGCGTATGAGAGGATGTATTTGTTTGGGCCCGACCTTACTTGGTATATATACATAGAAAAATAGTATTTTAAGGACCTTTGACATAATTTAGATCTAAGGAAGCTAAGGAGGAGAGGGAGAAGCAAGAGCACAAGGATTTCACCATTCATCCTCACTAAAGACAAAGGTTTGGATGTTTTATGTTTTTCTTTGACTTAAACTTAATTGTGATGAATTTCTCTATATCCATGGAATAATTCTTCCTTAGGGATTGATGGATTTGGTGTTTTGAAAATTGTTTGTGGATATTAACTCTAGTTTTATGTATTGAAGCATTTTTGGTATTTTTATTATTGCATATATATTCACTTGTTTATGTAATCGAAAGAGGCATAATTTGTGATGTTTTGAATTATCTTATTGGTTGAATTCATTGATTCTTGTTAGTAATCGAAAGAGGCTAGTTGAATTAATGTTTAGACCTAGTTAGGAGGATAATCGAAAGAGGTTCTCCTAAGGATCAATCCACTACGAATTCTTGCATATCTTCACCAAGCTTAACTTAGTTCATATCGTAAGGTTGAGACTTAATCGAAAGAGGAGTTTCTACTGAATGTTTGAACATAATAGAGTGAATTCGAGAGACTCACTTGAACCATAGAAGTGAAGTAACTAGAGTTAATTCCCAAACAAGTATCTTACACCTATCCAATCAACCCATATTTTCTCCCCTTGATATCTTCTTGCTTACTCTTGTTGCAATTATCATTAGCCAATAGTTAGACTTATAGTTAATGTTAGTTTTAATCCACACAAATCTAAATTATTGATCATCTTGAATAGCAATAAAGTTGTAAACTACGAAAATACTGTTTAACTCCAATCCCTGTGGATACGATATTTTCTATACTATATTCGACTAGCGAGCATAATTTTGTGTTGTGTTTTTAGCTCGTCAAATTTTGGCGTCGTTGCCGGGGATTGGCAATCAATAGTGTTGGAATTAATTTGTAGTGCTAATTCAAGAATTTTTCTTGTTATTTTGTTTTTCTCTTTTTATGTTTGGTGTTCCTTGACTGTGCGCAGACTACAGGTTAGATTGGTGCATGACCCGATCTTCTGGGAAGGAATTGCTACCATATGATCCGAAAATTAAAAAGCAACTGCGACAGCTGAGGAAACAAATAAATCTCCTCGCGAATACATAGAAGGTTGGGCAATCCTCAACCAAAGAAATTATGGAGGGAAATGAGGATAATGTTGATTTGGAAGCAAGAGAGATAGCCCAGCAAATGGAAAAAGCTGCACGAGATGCGGATGAGACAACTCTTCGAAATGCACAACTTGTCTATGAGGAGGAGAGGGCTCGAAGAATTGCACAGAATCGACATATAGGTGCAGACCAATTCGGAAATATAGCTCCCGGTGCCGAGAGGCCACTTGGTGATTATGCTAGACCGGTCTACACCCAAGGCTTATCGAGTGTGAGACCACCACCTGTTGCAGCTAATAATTTTGAGTTAAAGAAAGGGTTGCTTCAAACCCTCCAAAACAACTGTGTTTTCAGAGGAAAGGTGAACGAAGATCCAAATATCTAATGGACTTCGAGGAGATCATGAACACCTTTCAATACAATGGTGTGTCACAAGATGCAGTCTACTTAAGGGCATTCCCCTTCACTCTGAAAGATGATACAAAACACTAGCTTCGAAGCTTGCCCCAGGGATCAATTAGAACATGGGAGGAGATGACCCCAAAGTTTCTCGCTAAATATTTCTCCTCAGCTAAAACGGGCAAGTTTAGAAGAGCTATCCATAACTTATGTCAGAATGAGACTGAGACTGTGTTTGAAGCATGGGAGAGGTTTACAGAAATTGTGCGAAAGTTTCAACATAGCGGAATTAAACTCTGGATGCAACTCCAAGACTTTTGGGATGGTTTGACACCGACCTCACACAGAATATTGAGCAATGCAGCTGGAGGTCCGTTAATGAAGAAGACTCCAGAGGAGATAGTCACTATTCTATATGAGTTATCTGAAGATGCAAATCAGTGGCCCTCAGAGATTGCTGAAAGAAGAAGATCAACTGGTGTTCACCAAGTTGATACTAACACATCTCTGCAGGTACATCTTGATGCCATGGCAAAAGAAATCAGGAAGCTGACCTTAGCTTCAATACACAATTAGCCTCATGCAGCATGTGACATATGTGGAAGAGGACACCCTACTCATGAGTGTCAAGCTACCGTAGAGGAAGTGAATGCTGTGGGTAATTACAATTTCAATACAATGGGTCAGAAGCACCCCAATTTTTCATGGAGTTCACCTGGGGGTACTGCAAATTCATGGCAACAAAGCAACACCAGATTTCAGGGACAAGGAGCTCCAAGATTCCAAAATTAGAAGAGGTCATAGTTTCAGCCTCAACAGCCTATTCAGTCAAGGTTAGAAGATATGATAAATCATTCATTATCAAGACAGATGAGAGATTAGATGCTCATGGTGCAGCTATCAAAGAACTTGGGACAGGTTTGCGTAACTTGGAGAGACAAGTGGGACAAATTGCAAATATATTATCTGAAAGAATCCCAGGTACTCTGTCAGCTGATACAGAAAAGAATTCCAAAGAAACAGTAAATTTTGTGACCTTGAGAAGCGGACAATTATTGAAAGATCCCACTCCAAGTCAAAAAGAAGTTGCGCCTGAAAAAGAAAGTGGGTAGGAGCTGAAAATTGAAGATAATGATAAAAAGACAGAGAAGAAGAAAGGCAAGAAGGGAGCTGAGAAAAAGAAAAAGGATGAAACTTCAAGAAGGGAAGAATCCAATGAAGAGAGCAAGCACATGCTTGTTTTACCTTTCCCCCAAAAGCTCTATAGAGAAAAGCTGAATAAGCAGTTTGAGAGATTTCTAGATATGCTGAGACAGGTTAATGTAAATTTGCCATTCACGGAAGTTCTCTCACAAATGCCAGCTTACGCAAAGTTCTTAAAGGAGATCCTTACAAAGAAGAGGAAGATAGAAGAGACCTCAGTGGTCAAACTTACAGAGCATTGCAGTGCAATATTGCAAAATAAACTCCCACAAAAGTGTGGAGATCCAGGGACTTTTACGATACCTTGCTCTTTAGGCACTCTTAACTTTGATAAATCGTTATGTGACTCTGGTGACTCAATTAATCTAATGCCATTGTCTATTTACATGAAACTGGAGAAGGAGATTGGAGAGATAAGGTCGGTGCCAATATCTTTGCAGTTGGTAGACCAAACAACTATAACACCCGAAGGGATAGTAGAAGATGTTTTGATATGGGTGGATAAGTTTGTATTTCCTGTAGATTTCATAGTGGTGAATATGGAGGAGAACAAGGAGGTCCCCCTCATCCTAGGAAGACCATTTTTAGCAACGGGTAGAGCTACACTAGATATACATGATAGAAAACTCATGCTTAGAGTGGGTGAGGAGACAGTGACTTTTGATATGAATATAGAAACTGGAGTGAAACAGGAGAATCCAGCTGCAAGTGTTGAGTGGAAGCTGAAGAGTTCAAAAGAGAAGGCTCCAGTGATTGAGAAAGATAAGTGTGGGGTGTACCCCAAGAAGGCTGAGAAAAAGTTGTCTGCATGGATGTGTGCACTAGTTCGGGCGCGTGGAATGGAGCCCGACTTCGACTCAGACCCCGACTAGAGATTCAGGGAAGTTTCCTCTACCTTATGCTTTTTAATTATGTGTCATGGGGATATGCCACAACTTAAAGTGTGGGATAGGGGATATTTGTATGTTGCAAGTAGATTAGTCTTAGTTTTTGCTTTAATTAGCTTGATTGTTTTTGCTTTTGTTAATTTGAGTAGTAGACAAAATATTGAAAGAAAAACATAAAAAGTTTAAAATTTTCAATTTTTTCTGACGATGGATATCATTCGACGGGTTTCTTGAGGGATTAAAGTTTAAAAAAACAAAAAAATATTTTCTTTTGTAGGTAGTGTATCAATTCCTCCTTGGTTTTTCTTTATGCCGCGGTTCTTTTCCAAGGGTATTGTTTGAACTTGGTATAGTTAGTTTTTATTTTTGTTAGGAGTAGGGAACCTTATGCTATGATTTGAATTGAAAGCAATGCCTCTTGACTTTATTATGCCTTAAGAATAGTAAGTTCTTTAGTTGTGACGCTTATGCTCAGTTTTTGACTATTGGATAAGTACCTTAATTTGTATGATCTTAACTTTGCTTAATTGCTTTGACTAGAGTGTCTTGATAAGGCCAATACTGAGTGAGTCATGTGCCATGTGTGTGTGAGATTTTTGTGTTATTCTGTGCATTGCATTTGATGTCTAGAACTTGCCTCATGTGTTTACAAAGCGAAATGGTAGTTTTGTTCAGTCTAGGAAGTGATATAGGCATTTCTTTGTTGAACCAGTTATATATTTTACCCACCTAATTGTTATGTATTGTAGTTAACCCCTGAGCCTGTAATCCCGTTTCTTTGGCAACCACATTACAAGCCTTACCCATTTGTTTGAATTGGCCATCTATTTGAACCTTGTACCTCTCATGAGCACTTAAAATTGTTATAAACTTTGTAAAAGTTGAAGCGTGTGGTGGTTGGTTTGGCTTTTGAATGGAACTAATGAAATAAGGAGAAAGGTACACTTTTAAAAAAATAAATAAGAGCCACTTGAATTGAAAAATAAAAAATAAAAATTTATATAGTTGTATGATTGTGAAAAATGATCTTTGATAAGTGGTAACTCTTGATGTATTTGTGCTTAAAAAAGTTGGGAGTTAATGCATATTGATGTGAAGGTGGAGTATTGGTCTGATATAAGTATGGAGTTTTGAATGTTAAAGTGTATGTATTAAAGTGCTTAGGGAGGTGTAGTCACTCTTATATATAAATGTATCATACCCGTCCCGCAGCCTACATTACAACTAGTTAAAAGTCATATTTGATCCTTGACTGAATGAGCTCAATTAGTAGAGTAGTACACTACGGACAAGCCTATGGTGCATTTTTTGTGGCACATGAATGTCGTTTCTGAGAGTGAGTGAATTCTTTCCATCTTGAGTTTCTACATGTTCTTGAACTTTATTATTTGTAGAACTACTCTCGTTTGTTGTGTAAGGGCACTTGATTCATGAAGGGAAGGTAATGTCATTGACTTCTATGTTAGAGTAAGTAAATGAGTTGTGAATAATGCGTGGTACTTGTGAGT
Source organism: Nicotiana tomentosiformis (assembly GCF_000390325.3). NCBI lineage: Eukaryota > Viridiplantae > Streptophyta > Magnoliopsida > Solanales > Solanaceae > Nicotiana > Nicotiana tomentosiformis. The sequence continues at coordinate 138,660,350 of NC_090814.1, forward strand.
CAAATCTTGAGGTGAAGATGTTACACTATTGTGCTTAGTGTACTTTAAATATTCTTGGTGTGATGAGTTAGGACAGTAGCTTAGTAAGGTTGTGTCTATATAAAGTGTGGTTTGATTGCTCGAGGACGAGCAATGGTTTAAGTGTGGGGTATTGATGGTAGACTATAATCTCATGTTTTAGTCAATTATTACATTCTAATTTACTGCACTTTAGTTGAGTTTGAGCTTTAATCGCTAGTGTTTTTCACTAATTGTGTGTTTTATGCCTTGTAGGAGTGATTCTGAGCTATGTAGATGTTATGAAATGAATTCAAGTGATTTGGAGCTTTGAAGTCTGAGTAAAAGCCCAAGGAATTAAGCCGGGATCATGTTCGGGGATCAACGGATGATAGTTAAGAACGAACGAAGAATCAAGCAGGCATATTGCGCAGTGTCTAGTAAAATGCATATAACTTTTTGCTAGGAACTCCGTTTCGTCTAACAATATATTGTTGTAAAGCTAATTCAAAGGGCTATAACTTTCATGTTTTACGTTTATTCAAATTCCCAACAGAAGAGGGTGAAAAGGGCGCGGCAAGTGCGCGGCCGCGCACTGACCGCGTATATGGGGCAGAACAGTGTGAAAAGTGCGCGGCCAAGTGCGCGGGCACACTTCCAGGTGCGCGGCCATGCACGTCCAACTCCAGAAAAGTGTCCTTTTTCGCATAGGAGAAGGTGTATTTGTTTGGTCCCGACCCTACTTGGTATATATACATAGAAAAACAGTATTTTGAGGACCTTTGACATAATTTAGACCTAAGGAAGCTAAGGAGGAGAGGGAGAAGTAAGAGCACAAGGATTTCACCATTCATCCTCACTCAAGACAAGGGTTTGGATGTTTTATGTTTTACTTTGACTTAAACTTAATTGTGATGAATTTCTCCATATCCATGGAGTAATTCTTCCTTAGGGATTGATGGATTTGGTATTTTAAGAATTGTTTGTGGATATTAACTCTAGTTTTATGTATTGAAGCGTTTTGAGTAATTTTATTGTTGCATATATATTCACTTGTTTATGTAATCGAAAGAGGCATAATTTGTGATGTTTTGAATTATCTTATTGGTTGAATTCATTGATTCTTGTTAGTAATCGAAAGAGGCTAGTTGAATTAATGTTTAGACCTAGTTAGGAGGATAATCGAAAGAGGTTCTCCTAAGGATCAATCCACTACGAATTCTTGCATATCTTCACCAAGCTTAACTTAGTTTATATCGTAAGGTTGAGACTTAATCGAAAGAGGAGTTTCTACTGAATGTTTGAACATAATAGAGTGAATTCGAGAGATTCACTTGAACCATAGAAGTGAAGTAACTAGAGTTAATTCCCAAACAAGTATCTTACACCTATCCAATCAACCCATATTTTCTCCCCTTGATATCTTCTTGCTTACTCTTATTGCAATTGTCATTAGCCAATAGTTAGACTTATAGTTAATGTTAGTTTTAATCCACATAAATCTAAATTATTGATCATCTTGAATAGCAATAAAGTTGTAAACTACGAAAATACTGTTTAACTCCAATCCCTGTGGATACGATATTTTCTATACTATATTCGACTAGCGAGCATAATTTTGTGTTGTGTTTTTAGCTCGTCAATAAGTATGAAGTTTAGCAAATACTCATTAGAAAATTACATACTGCAGAATAAAACTTCAGCATGTTTAGTCTAGAGTTTTTGCAAATGAACATAAAAACTTCAGCATGTTTAGTCTGGAGTTTAGGAAAAAACTTATGACACAACTACAGACTGCAGGACAAAACATCAGTATGTTTTAGTATGAAGTTTTAGCAAATGAACTAAAAAAACTTCAGCATGCATAAGTATGAAGTTTTGCAAAAACTCATCAGAAATTACAGACTGCATGACAAAACTTCAGCATGTTAAGTCTGAAGTTTTAACAAATGAACATAAAAACTTTAGCTTGTTTAGTCTAAAGTTTAGGAAAAAACTCATTACAAAATTACAGACTGCAAACAAAACTTCAACATGTTTAGTATGAAGTTTTAGCAGATGAACTAAATAACTTCATCATGTTTTAGTATGAAGTTTAGGAAAAAGTCATTTACAAAATTACGTAATGTAGGACCAAACTTTAGCATGTTTAGTTTGAAGTTTTATGTTATATATCTTTGAAACAACTTCATGCTACATTAGCATGAAGTTTTTAGCTTTATATTTCATTTGAAACTTCAGACTTCAACGTGAAATAACTTCATGCTACATGAGCATAAATTTTTAGCTTGTATTTGATTGAAACTTTCAGACTTCAACGTGAAGTCTGACAAAACTTCAACATGTTAAGTCTGAAGTACTAGTAAATGAACGTAAAAACTTCAGCTTGTTTAGTCTGAAGTTTAGGAAAAAACTCATTACAAAATTACATATTGCAGGATAAAACTCCAGCATGTTTAGTATGAAGTTTTAGCAGAAGAACTAAATAACTTCAGCATATTTTAGTATGAAGTTTAGGAAAAAGTCATTTACAAAATTACATACTATAGGTCAAAGCTACATGAGCATGAAGTTTTAGCTTGTATTTGATTGAAACTTTCAGACTTCAACGTCAAACAACTTCATGCTACATTAGCATGAAGTTTTAGCTTGTGTTTTATTGAAACTTCAGACTTCAACGTGAAACAACTTTATTCTATACCCTTCATGCATTAAATTTGAAGTTTTGAAAAGTTTTTGAAGATCTATAAGTAAAAAACTTTATGCTATATCCGTCAAACAACTTCATACAAGTGTGATTTATAAATGACCATAACTGAATATATCTATAGGCGTTAATTGAATTCATTTTTTATTTTTTTAAGTTCAAAACTTAAAAAGCATGACGAATTACGAAAATAATTGTAGAAACATATATCATGAAGCTCAATCAGTTTCACAAACTAATGTGAATTCTGAAGATGAATTGCAATACTTACAATGTATTTTGTAATTTTGAATTCTAAAGATGAATTTGGTTCAAGTTTCTGATTTTTGATAAAGCTGCTGAGAGGAGAGGAGATCTTCGACCAGGGTTGAAGGAGATCTTTTGATGAGGGACGGAGTGATGGAAGATATATTTTTCACGAACGAGGTTGCAGATCACGTGATTAATGCATGATGCAGGTTTTATATCTTTTGTGAGGAGTATAATTTTCATATTATTACGGATTTTTTGTTAGTTGGCTACCAAATCAATATTTTTTTAAAAATAGGGTATAGGTTAAAAGATGACACAAATATAATTTATGACTGCAAATCGCCCCGCAAAAAGGTTGTCTCCTCCTTAATGTCCTTGGGCCTCAGCACAGTGAATATTGGAAAAATGACATTGTATAACCGCTCTCAAAATAATAGCCGAATATATATATGAATATATATATATATATATATATATATATATATATATATATATATATATATATATATATATATATATATATACATGTTTTATATACTTTTTCGACTATCAAATGTAAATATTTTTTGGCGCAGACTCGAAGTGAAAAAAGCTCGTGAATATTATGATGATTATATTACTTTCGTCTACCAAGAAGACATGTCTCTCAATTTGGAAAAATTGGACCGAGTCAAAGTTCTCATTAATAAAAGAGGGCTATATCAAGGGGCGGCTCAACAGATCTCGAGGCCTAAGGCGAAACCATATTTAGAGGCCCTTAATCCCAGTATAATCTCACTAGTGGAGTCTTGGGAGGGTAGTTTGCACGCAGACCTTACCCCTACCCTGGAATAGAGATGTTGTTTTCGATAAACCCTCGACTCCCCCCCCTCCAAGAACTCCCCAACTTGCTCTTGGGGTGACTCGAACTCACAACCTCTTGGTTGCAAGTGGAGGATGCTCACCAATAGAGCAACCACTCTTGTCAAATATACTAATTAATGAGGGAAGAAAATTATCATAATTTATAAATTTATTGTATAAAATAACCTCAATCAAGTAACAAAAAGTATACTGTAACACTTTTTTTATTCTAATTATTTATATAAACAATATAATATATAATAGTAACAATAATAATAAGAATTTAAAATAAATTTGGAGGTATTCAAAATTTGGGGCCTAAGGCAATGGCCTCACTGCCCAAAGCCTTAGAGCCGCCCCTGGGCTATATCCACTTTGTCGTTTTATTTGGTCGAAATTTTCAGTTTATGCTAAGATTATTGATCACGCCAAAGATTTGAACTTTGCCAGTATGGTTAATTAATAAAGTTGTAATGTATTGATGTATCAATTAAGAAAAAAATCGGTCTGCATAATTCAACCTTCAATTTTCTAACGGTATATGTGATTAGACCAGTCCACAATTTGCCTTTTGTTTTAATTTTGTTTGGACTCTAAACTAGTCCAGTGACTTATATGCTGCTGATGATTCTTTTCTGTCAACTCATGACTAATGCAAAGAAAATGGCGTAAATAGTTTTGATCGTGGGCTAAAAGTGTTCTTTGCCCATTTCCGTTGCCTTTTTTCTGCAGGTACCATTATTTCATTTTAATTCTAAGACAACTTACTATTTGAATTTTAATTGCATCTTGGGGAAAAAAAGTCGATTTACTTTCTTTCTTTTCTTGTAATAAAAAAAAAAAGAAAAGAGTTCAACTTATCTGGTCACCTTTACATGTAGGTAACTTGAATTAATTTTTCAAGATACAAATTTCACTTCTCCTAGAGAGTTATTCTTAGATATCTTTTGAATATTGCCAATTTATAAGTTAAACTTTTCATTCTAATAACATTCGGCGGGCTAGAAATGAATTTGTACAGTCTGACTTGTTGGTCCAAGATGGCTTTTTGGGCTCAAGATGGCCCATCATCTGATCCATAGACGTGCAACTACCTCCCGCCAAAGTGTAGAGTTTGAAAATAATGGTCTGATACCAATGGTGCGAGATTTCAAAATGCGTTTCAGAAGATTGCACAGCATTTGTTCGCGTTCACTACTAAACGAACCGGCGAGTCATCTCAGAGCAGAATTACCACGCAGAAAAAGTCCCAAGTTACCCAGCTGTAAACCACCGGCGAAGGCAGAAAAAGTCAGTAGCTCGGACATAGTGCAATGGAACAGGACCATCACCCAACACATGCGACAAGGAGAATGCGATTCCGCACTGCGCTTATTTAATTCCATGCCTGCCAAGTCCTATGTATCCTGGAATGCAATGATATCTGGTTACTTGTTGAACGGCAGATTGGACATCGCTCAGCAGTTGTTTGATGAAATGCCTCAAAGAGACTTGGTATCCTGGAACATTATGCTTAGTGGGTATATCAAGAGTAAGAATTTTGGGGCAGCTAAGATGTTGTTTAATCAAATGCTTGTTAAAGACGTAGTTTCGTGGAATGCGTTGCTTTCTGGGTATGCCCAGAATGGGTACACTGCTGATGCTAAAAGGATCTTTGACATGATGCCTGTGAAGAATGAAATATCGTGGAATGGACTTCTGGCTACGTATGTTCAGAATGGGAGGATTGAGGAGGCGAGGAAATTGTTTGAGTCAAAGGACAATTGGCCACTGGTTTCTTGGAATTGCTTGTTGGGCGGGTATTTGAAGAAGCATTTATTGGCTGAGGCGAGGGTGCTTTTTGATAGAATGCCTGTTAAGGATCAGGTCTCATGGAACACAATAATTTCTTGTTATGCCCAGAATGATAATTTGGAGGAAGCGAGGAAGTTGTTCGATGAGTCCCCTATTAGGGACGTGTTTACCTGGACTTCAATGCTTTCTGGTTATGTACAGAATGGGATGGTAGATGAGGCTAGGAGGATTTTTGATGAGATGCCAGAGAAAAATGAGGTCTCGTGGAATGCAATGATTGCAGGATATGTGCAGTCTAAGAGGATGGACTTGGCAAGGGAATTCTTTGAGGCAATGCCTTGTAAGAACGTTAGCTCTTGGAACACAATGATAACAGGTTATGCTCAAAATGGGGATATTGTGAGTGCCAGAAGTTTATTTCATTGTATGCCTTGTCGTGATTGCATCTCTTGGGCAGCAATTATTGCCGGATATGCTCAAAGTGGCAATAGTGAGGAGGCATTGCGCATGTTTGTGGAAATGAAGAGAGATGGCGGGAGGATAAATAGGTCCGCATTTACTTGCGCTTTGAGTACATGTGCTGACACTGCTGCTTTCGAGTTAGGAAAGCAAATACATGGACTGCTTGTCAAGGCTGGATATCACACTGGTTGCTACGTGGGAAATGCGCTCCTAGCAATGTATTGTAAGTGTGGAAGCATTGATGAGCCGTATGATGTGTTCGAGGAAATAGAGGAAAAAGATGTTGTCTCTTGGAATACAATGATCGTTGGTTATGCAAGGCATGGTTTTGGCAAACAAGCTCTTCAACTATTCAAATCAATGAAAGAAGCGGGTTTCAAACCTGATGATGTCACCATGGTAATGTTGATACATTATTAATTTTATAAAATGATTTCAAGGTTATTTTAGAACTGCTTTTGCATTTATGGAACTGTTCAAAACCACTCCATCCCTAATTGCTTAATGCGATTTTATGTAAAGATTGCTCCAGTGTGTTGTGGGTTACCTTTGCATGTTCTATTCTTTCTAGTTGAACAGTCACGCTACAGAGACCAACCATCATCTGATATAGGGTTTTGACACAATCTTTGTATTGTCAATACTTCCCTCCTATGTGCATATTTTTTTTTATTTTATACAGACAGTTATTTAGGTTTCATCTTTTTTTTGTCCTTTCCTTTATAGGTTGGTGTATTGTCTGCTTGTGGCCATACTGGCCTGATTGACAAGGGCATGGAATACTTTTACTCAATGGGTCGCGATTATGGAATAACTGCAAACCCGAAACACTACACTTGCATGATTGACCTTCTGGGACGAGCTGGGCGCCTGAATGATGCTCAAAATCTAATGAAGGACATGCCTTGTGAACCAGATGCAGCAACTTGGGGTGCTCTCCTTGGGGCAAGTAGGATCCATGGAAATACTGAATTAGGAGAAAAGGCTGCTGAAATGATTTTCAGTTTAGAGCCTTGGAATGCAGGGATGTATGTCCTTCTCTCAAATTTATATGCAGCTTCTGGTAGATGGCGTGATGTTAGCAAGATGAGATTAAAAATGAGGGATACAGGTGTAAGGAAAATGCCTGGTTACAGCTGGGTTGAGTTGCAAAATCAGATTCATCTTTTTTCAGTTGGGGATACCATGCATCCAGACAGTAAAAGAATATATGCTTTCTTGGAAGAGTTAGAGTTACTAATGAAGCAGGAGGGTTATGTCTCTGCCACGAAATTGGTCTTGCATGATGTGGATGAAGAGGAGAAGGCACACATGCTCAAGTATCATAGCGAAAAATTAGCCGTTGCTTTTGCAATTCTAAACGTACCATCTGGGAGACCAATTCGTGTGATGAAAAATTTAAGGGTTTGTGGAGATTGTCATACTGCTATCAAGATCATATCAAAGATTGTGGGTAGATTGATAATCATTCGGGATAATAACCGTTTTCATCACTTCAGTGGAGGTGTTTGTACCTGTGGAGACTATTGGTAGTACTGGAGTGTGAAAGTTTACCAGTAGATTTCAGCGGCTGTAATATTTTCTATTGCGCTGGCCATAAGGCCATCTCCATACATGTTGAGAATATATAGTTAATGCACACGGGGAAGCAAAGTGCAAGCACTTGTTTTTAGTTCTTCTATCCAGGAGACATGAGAAACTTTTTATCTGAAGCAACTGCGCAGCAGAGGGGAAACTCCTTTCTTATTATTTGGTGCGTACAATCTGTATCTCCTCATTGATGTTGGTAGAAAGGAGATGTGCTGAGATATATGGTCCATCATCCTTGCACTTAAGCATCATAGAACAAAAAGAGGAGGAATAGTTGCCTTAAGTTTATCAGAGATCTGACAGGAAGAAAAGAATCAGGTGAATGTGTAGGAGGGGTTGAGCAGTTGTTCCTTTCACATAAATCGAGTACCACTTTTGAAGTACTGAATCTTTGTTCCTCTGTTCTCTGGCTGATAGATTCTTGACAGGCCTAATCTATGCATCTCTGTCTGGCCCAAATGTATGACAGTGACTGTTCATTGTGTATCATAAACCAGAAAATTGATCTATACTAAGCTCCACTGATTGATTTCCTACTTCTTTGAGCACCACTAGCTAAGTGGCAATGATGTTGTTGTGGCTCAGTGACGGCCCTCTCTTCAAATTCTGCTTACTAACAGAATTTCTGCTGTCTAAGATTACTTTTGCCCTAAGTAAACCTAATCTGCAGCCATGAGACAAGTAATGGTACATCTTTTCAGGATCAGCTGAGGTGGACATTTGTTGGATGACTAGACAATCACCATACTCAGTTGTCATTGGTACTGGTATCCTTCTGAGTTTTGAAAGCAAAAGATAAAGAAATTTCCTTCATCCTAAATTTCTCTTCCTTATGATCAATTGTTCGGGTGAGAGTCACTTAGGATATTTATTGTCACTCTATTGAAAGCAGAGATTGAACAGTCTCTGTAATTTGTGATGTTTGTGTTTCTAAACTAGTTACATTCAGTTTCAGGAAGAAAAGAGTAAGAAATCGACAGACTGATCAAAATGGTGGAAAAAGCCACATTGCCTGAAGATAGAAAATACTTTGATCAGGTAAGTGAATCTGATGGGAAGTGTTTTGGATATGGATTTGAACATATATCTGCTCAAGCCACTTTTTTTCCACTCGGAATAGTATCATTTATCCTGACATAGTAAGGCAGGATAGCAGTCAAGGGGATGCTGGGATGGACCAACTCTATAATTGAACAAGAGATATCAAGAAACGTTTGTCTAGTTTTGGAATCCCCGATCAGCCCTTCAATAACTTATGGGCAATAGAGAGCTTCTTTGATGATTTTGGTTGGCTGTGTTTCCAGTTTTCGATACAATTCACAAAAGTTTTTACTATCTTAACATTTGTATAAAGTGACACTGCTTCATGTTTAATTCGTACTCAAGCCATGAAAGGTACGACCAAGGAGATCGTTAACACACTGAAGAGAGTACTATGCTACCAGTCTGAGACAGCAAGCAGAAAGAATAATTGGCCTGAAACCTTCAGTTGGATTTCTTGAGTAATTGGAAGCGGGAGGCCAGCCTAGCGATGTGTTTGAGGCTTTTATTTTTTAATCAAAATGTGTTTGCTGCTTAATATACTAAACTGTCAATGTACCACACAGTTGGAGACGGAGGTTACACATGTAGACTTGCATAAATCTGGAATAGCCTAAATAGGACTTAGAAACCTGTTTGCACTTCTCTCTGATTGGAACACTGCTACTCTATTTTCATGATTATGTTTTCTTTATAATCCTTGTTGCAACAGTGAGTGTTTCTTAATCAAAAGTATTAAGCAGAGAATGCAGTGAAAGATTAGCAGCATATGAAAATACTGTATCATCAAATTTATACAAAGATGAGTTAAATTTTGCAGAATAAGTTCATGATCCCAGTCGGGTCAACAGTTATCAAGTCTACATCGTTTTAAGACGGGCATTTACATTCAAAGTGTCAATAACCAAATCTTTTCATTTTGTTCCTTCCCCAGTTGTTGGTTTCGGTTTTACGCTTTGGTCCACTTGTAGGATTGCCAACGGTGCCATCAGAGTTGAAACAAACAACTGCTCGCTGTAAATGAAGAAATATATTACCAGTGAGCTCTCCCTCTGAACATTTACTATACTTCATTTGCAAAGCTAGATCAATCTTGATATTTTAAACATCAAGGTGGGTATGTGTTTTACCTCAATGCTAGCTTTTTGGCCTTGTAAATTTCCTGTTCAGAACAACATGAGATGTGACTCGACGAGTATAATTTTCATAATAATTCAATTGTAGTCAGGATTTCTCACCAGAGTATTTAGGCATGATTTTCTCAGCAGAGCCAGTTTCATTTTTTATTTGTATACCAGGATGACACTTATATGTTTGGCCTTGTAAATTACCTAGTCAGAACAACACAAGATGTGACTCAACTAGTATAATTTCCAAAAAAAAAAAAATCAATTATAGTTAGGATCTTCTAACCAGAGCAGTTGGGTAAGATTTTCTCATCAGTGCCAGCTTCCTTTTTGGGTTGTATACCGGGATGGAACTTATCTTTGGACTTAATGATTTGGGAAAGAGTTCCATCATCAGTTTCTTCAAGATTTTTAAGAGGTTAGACAACAGGTCTTTGCACAGAAATAGCCCTTAAGCTTTGAGATAGAATAAAAAGACCAGTAAATCAACATACCTAAGAGTGATTCAATAGCGGTTCGAGCAGCTAATTGCTCTGCCATTTTCTTACTTCCAGCTACCTCACCTTTGTAAGTTCTAAATCCCAAAGACACACAGGAAATAAAAACTGAACTTGGCCCTTCATATCCGGGGTTATATATAGGCCTCCTCAGGTTCTTCTTGATAGCAAATTCATATAGAATGGATTTGCACAGCAGAGGTTCCTTGAACACAACAAAAGACAAACAAGTAATGTATTTTAAGCAAAAGAGAAATGTTTAGATATTAAGAAAGAAATAAGTGAAGAGTACCCTATAAAGAAGTGAACATTCTGTAGCATCAATTTTTTTGCAAATGTATTCATAAGCTAGTTTTGCAGCTGCTTGCTCAGCTTGTATCTTAGTGGGATGAGTTGACATTGATTCGTATTTGGAACCATCAACCAAGACTGTTGATCTGAACTTAGGCGCATGTGTAAAACCTTCATTAACTGTGTGATAAATTGGGAGCGGTTTGGCCAATTTTTGCGTGTACTCTTGTAGCTGATTCTTATACATTACTGGAAAAAAAAAAGATTTATTAGTATTAAGGAGTCAATACGAAAACAATGCATTAAAAAACATGAGAAGATAGTTGAAATGAGAGGTGCATACTAGGAGGAAATTGAGGAAACTCCATTGCTTGAGATGATTAAAATGGATGATTTGGCTCCATAAAGAAACACACAGTTTTGTGAAACTGTGCAATTCTTTTAGAAACTAAAATGGAGTCTTTTGAAGGTACTCCTTGTTATGGTTCTGCAAAATATTTCCTAATGTACTTTGCATGGGAAGTTGAGGTGTGTGTGAACTGTAAAAGGGAATCATTTTGTACCACAATATTATTACTTTTTTTTTTATACTTTTCTAAAAATATATTACTACTACCTTTTTAATAAAGGTACATTTGTGTAACGTCTTAGGCCCTAATGGAAAAAAAAATGTGCTTTATAATGGCAAGTTCTCTTCTAAAATCTCAAGCTTTAAAATGGAATCCACTTAGTTTTGCGTTTTCCCCATTTCTCAGGGGTTGTCCTATTTTCATTTTTAGGTGACTGTATGGTAGTTAATTTGTCAGTTTGCTTTTTACCATTTGTTTTTTCTTTTAGTATATCATTGTTAAGAGTCTTAAGGATTAAAAAAATAGCATACTTTTGTTCTAATTGACTTATTTTCTCTCATTATGTTATGCGTAATTGTGTAATAATTAGATATAGCATCTGGTCATCTGAAAAGGAAAGAGATAAGAAAACATGATACCACTTTACACACAGAAAATTTCATGCAACTAGCTTTTCATAATAATCACAAATTTATATAACGGAAACATATGAAAAGTTTTCACCAATTTCTTTCCTTTTTCAAGCAATGGCATAATTGACTCATAAACTGAACCTGCAAATCGTGAACTATACTATATATAGAACTTGTGCAAAACTATTAGTAGTTAAAAACCTATCAAGTCGTTACAAAGTTCGAACATATACCAACTAATTACCATTCATCTAACAAGAAATATAAAAATATTGTCTCAGTCCCAAAATAGCTGGAGACCAATTATTCGTTATGGTATACAAAACTTAGAAGTTTACAGAATAAATATAGCTGATCCTACATACTGATAATTTTACAGGCCAGCATTTACATGGTAGAGAGCACACCATCAATATATCTAAGTGTAATTGCTGAAGAGTTAAACTAGGCATGAAGTGCAGCACCTTTTTAAGATATACCATCAGCGTCATCGTGTCGTCTTCAATTGGTTCTGCATAAAAAAAAAGGACAGCAAGGGTGCACAAAGCATCCTGCATTCACGCAGGGTCCGAGGAAGGGCCGTAACCCCAAGAGGTGTGATATAGACAGCCTACCCTAATGCATTAGTGACTGCTTCTATGACTTGAACACGTGACTTATAGGTCACACAAACACAACTTTATCGCTGCTGCCTACGAAAATATATTTAAGAGAATCCTCCTAGAGGAATTATGTCATATGAAGAAATATAAGAAAGTAATTAATTATTGGTTCTGTGAACATATCACAGTTGTCTCAAGTGACAAAGAATGTGTAAATATCCAAAACAAAGAGGTCAAATGATTTACTAAATCACAAGGCACTGAAAACCAGAATGTAGGCCACTTCTGTTATCCACAAATCCCATAGGGCTAAAGTAGGCACAAGTATTTGAAAAAGAAGGAATATAACCTGAAATTTTACTAAAATTACTTTCTAAGTTAATGAGAATACACTTGATTCCAATGATTTGTATCATGTGTATCATATAATGTGCAATTGAAGATAAAGAACTTTGAATTCTGCATATTCAAAGAACTCTGAGAAAACACAGTATCAACTACATACCTGAGGCAAGGAACACCACTAAATTGATAAAAAAAGCACTACCCATAAGAAATTTTCAATGCATTTTACTGTATATTCGGTGCAATAACCTTATTCAGTCGAAGCAACATAATTTATTTGACACGACACATTAAGCCCCATTAATATGCAGTGAGGAGTCTGAAAAATAAACACTCAATTATAAAATTAACCCTTGGGAATCAATATCAAACACGAACAAGATGATGATTGCCTCTCCTATAATATCCACCACAGCATACTCATAATTATCACCAATTACATGATATTCAAAGTTACCATCAGGAAAATCAAATGTGTGATTGTTCGATTAAAGTGGTTGTTTTCCTGACAATCTGATAACAACAATAAATTGTGAGATAGAGGAAATATAAAGAACGAAATCAATATCAAGATCTAACAATGAAAACCTAAGTTGCCCACATCATAGGTGTAAAATTTGTATTAGTAACTTTATCTTTTGTTGGTTGAATGTAAAAATGCACCAATGCATGACATGAAGTCTTTCACACATTCATTCAGACTCAAATTGCTTAGTAAATAAAACAACATCATAAACTATTTCGTTGCAGACACTACTACTCTGCAGATGACCGATCTTTAGGGTCAAATGCAGCAAGCGTTCAAGCGTCAAAAGCTGTTGATAACCTGGCGGCTGCTTCAGATGCCAACCAGTAGGCCGCAATCTTACCTTCTCTCTTCTCTATGAGTATGCTTACAAAGGCACTGCCAATCCCTTTGAACAAGCCATCGTATGTATATCACTCGAATTTCTTGATTCACTGCGATATTTGCACTTTACATCTCATGACTCGACCTGTAGATGGTGAAACCGCCACCTTTGGCGACCTTTACCACAACGATTTTGTCCATAGATCAAATTATTTCGTGG